>NC_139256.1:1441100-2159770 GCF_977018435.1 Lepisma saccharinum
AAAAGCAAAGTGAGAGCGGGACAAAACTCGCTGGTTCCCACGCACTGTGTGGCAACGTCAACCGGGCTGCTTTGCCAGTTCGAGCGCCAGACCGACCTCTCTCCGGGGCACTCTTGTGTCATACTTGACATTTCGAGCAACTACTGTAAGTTTGTATCACATGGATTATAAAGACTAACTCTACAACGAAACCTCCGAACACAAGGGGTTGTGCTCCGACGTGGCAACAGCGCGAACTTCTGCCACCCGCCTAATTTCATGACTGTGCGTTTAGGAAAAAAAAAAAATGTGTATTTTTTACTTGATTCTACCCATAGGCCAATTGCAATATTGAGGATGAATTATGGTGACATGAAATAAATAATGGAGCATCCATGTTACATCGGGATTTTTAAAAATATTTTGCAATACAAACACAAACAGTTGAAAATGAGTGTTAACCAGGGTGTTATTTGAGTGGGAGGAGGTGAATTACGCCTTGTGGTTATTGCACTCTCTATCTTTGCTACATTGGGAGGTGGGAAAGAAACTATATGTAGAACTTACACAGTGGCGGCGATTAGAGGAGGGGGCAGTTGCCCCCACTCTTTTCGCTACTTTTGCCCCCGCACTATGCAAAACCTTATCTAGAAAGGGAAGTTACTGTCTGACCATAGGCGTAGTTAGGTAGAGGCAAAGCCCTCCCCAGAACTAGCTATTAGCCCCCACCAAACGCATGTGACATATGTATAACTGCACACAAAAATTAGAAAATTCGCATGACACTTTCATCTGTTACTCTTGTGGTGTGGCAGTCACAGGTAAGGAAATAATTTCAAATTATGTCCTGATGTAGAATGCAATGAAAGTTGAAGTGCATGTGTCTTTACGGGGATCATATGTTCCGAACAAGAATACAAAGAAAATATATGACTGTTATTTCTTTTTATCTTCCACCTTGGAGCGCAAGGTAAACAATATTGTTACATTCAAACAATAGTGGCGTTGCATCCTGTGCAGCCTTTCAACAATGAGTTCCTATAATTGTGTATTTTCGAACATGAGACTTAAGCAGAATAGCAGTTTTGATAGGGAAAAGCATAGGCGGAGTTCTGGAGGGGCCAGAGGGGCCTGCCCCCCCAACTTAAAAAAAAACTAAAAATTAACACACGAATAAGTTCAGTTACTACATTTTTGACAAATCTTGACGTTTGGCATGATGGCATGTGCGGCAATTGCGCCGCAATGGCGGGTAGTTCTTACAAGTGGGCACTTGTGAGAGAACATTTTCTGCTATGAGGCGAATCTACATCTAGTTGCGTTGCACAATGGGTCAAGAGAAATTGAACAATTTAATGAACTTATTCTCTGAATCAGATGTTGTTAAAACAATTAACATAGACGATTTGATTGATGTGTACAGTTTTGAAGAAAAAAATCGTAAAATGACTTTGTGTTGAGTCAACAGTTACTGTTGAGGCATCAAAATAACCTTTTAATTTAATTTTTCTAAAATTTCTGAAGCTTACTATTGTACCGTAACTTTTCTAAAGTAATACGAGTATTGTATTAATAAAAAAATAATGAAATGCAAAATGCAATAATCGTACTGTTTTGCTTCTTTTAAAACTGACAACCAATATACTAATTAATATTTGTTTACTTAAGCGAGAAAATTTAACATTTGCAAATATAAAGGCCTAAAACTGTGTTTTTAAGTTGTTGTTCTTTTTTGTTTTTTTTTTAATTTCCGGGGGGAACGTCTCCGAACCCCTTATAAACTAGGGGATATTCAATAACCCTCAGGTACATCATATGCTTCTCCCAGAGTCTGCCCCCCCCCCCCCAAAGCAAAAGCTCAAACTCCGCCTATGGGGAAAAGGCGTCAATTCAAAGAAGTGAATTTAGTTTCTGTGGATTTGTAATGCGTGGGGGACATTTAAAGATGTACGCCTAAATGTCGTGTGAATGTGTAGCGATCCTGTAGAAGCGATTCAATCGTGTGTAATTGTTTTATTAAATGGTGATCAGTACAGTCCATTGACGAAATCACCCTTTTCCAAGTCTTTCGTGTGTGTTGCACCGCGTCACCAATTTGTATTCAGATGTGTCGGGCTTATTTGGACTTTTCATTGCACGAAGGCGGTGCAGTTGAAAGTTGTGTTCAACTCTCCTGGTGACGGGTAAATAAATCTTGTGTAGGGATGCTGCTCTAGGAATCTCAGGTAGAGGGAGATTATTTCCGTAACATCTTTGGCTGTTATGCATTTGAAGCATCGGAACGAGTCACAAATCTCAAAGCAGCCAATTAACCAAGCGAGCCGCTGACGTCATCTCAACCCAGAACCTATCGCTAAGCCCCTTGATCAAGTTCTACACGCCCACTAGGCTCGCTAGACAGACTCGCTCAGTCCGCTGGAGATGTTCCGAAAGTAATTCGATTCTATCTCTTGGAGTCTCTAGATAGATTCATTCTTGTGGAGGTAAGAAGAAGCTTAATTGTTGTTTCAAGTAACCCACAGGAAGATTATGTGGAAGGATACGTGCTTATATTGGTTATACATATAACAGCAAGAAATATTTTTGGAGATTGAAAATTATCAGATAATTATTATTTGACGTTGTGCTCATATTGTTTGTGAAATTAAAGCACAGATGATGGAATGATCATTCCTTTTAATAGAGAGTTTATTTTATGAATAGTAAAAGTCAGGCGTCGAGCAAACAAAGTTTAGACTATTCAATTAAAGAATGCATAGACAAAGTGATCACATAAAACTTGCTTCGAATGTCATAATCGGATTTTTTTAACTCACTTGGCCAGGTTTATGTAAAAGTTATTTGGTCAACGAACCTCATTTAAGAGTATAGTTTTCAGGATAATTAAATAATATTGCCTATAGATAGCAACTTTCTACATCCTTCATGCCGTCAATTGTTAGTGCATGTTCTTTTGTTTAATATTTTGTTTCATTCAGACCTTATTTTCAGGCACAAATGGTAATTCTTTTTATAAAGAAAATAAATTTATCATTAATCCTACATAGAGACCAATTCAGTAACTTGCGAGGTTCTCAATTTTGTAATAGTCCGTAATTCTTCGTCTCCTTAATTCACTTCTTCAATTGACATTTCTTAAGATCCGAAAGCGTCGTAATACTCAGTGTTCCAGTTTAGTGCACTTATTGTCACTATATGTCCCATATGTATCTACATATAAAAATACACATTATTTCGTTAACTTTTTTTACATTTTTTATACGTCGCTGCTCATTAAATGTTGGCAAAACTTCTACGTTGCTGTTCATTCTCATTTGGTTTCTGATTTGCCAATAGGCGGTACTGTATTATAATCTGAATCAACGAAACTTAGAATGGCTTTGGTTTCTGTTCGATTAGATATTAAGCACAAGGGCACCCGTAGAGGGGGTGGAGATATCTGTAGAGATTTCACACAATTAAAATTTTGAAATTGTAGCATGAAAACATGGAAGAGGGGTGCCGCGAAAGACTGCAGATTATCTATGCAAATTATCCAAGTGGTGGGGATGCTATATGAGAATTCTCTTAACTGGGGAAAAGCATCACCTCACCTTTCCTCCACTTTAAGTACTGTTGCCCCCCCCCCTAAGAAAAATCCTGCGGGCGGCCTTGGTTAAGCAATTAACGTCCAATTATAAGCATGCATAATATATTGGTAAAAAGGAAGATCTGCATGTGAGGTTTAAATGAATGGAAACTAATTACAGCATCCTAAATGAGAGCTGGGAGCTCTTTGTAAACATTTATAAGATTATTAAGACGCAAACCAATTAAGTTAATCCCTTCTCTCCTCTCTAAGTTCATCTTAAAATTTTCTTCAAGAATCTAGTCGTTAGTGGTTCTCAGTTGTAATAAAATTAGGAAAATGGGAAGTTTCGTTGCATAGAAATTAACGAAATTTAATTTTTTACTCTTTCATTGCCTATGTAGATTGTGCTTTTAAATGCCTTGCAGCATTATAATTTGCTCAGTATCACGAACAAAGGATTTCCCATTAATATTATAACATATTAAAATTATACCTTCTTTACTCTAAAGAAGAAATGTGTTCTTTAATAACTTTGTAACCGTCTATAATAGCACATTTATTTCTTTTAATTCCATTTCTTTTGGATAACATGATATGGGGATCACCTGTCTCCCAAGGAGAAGGCCCGTGATGATTGTTGTAATGGATAAAAGCATGAATACAGCCCCAGCTAGCCCCCCAAGCGGACGGCCAAAACTTCGCCTATGTCTTTGCCCCCTTTTTGGCACCTTGCCCAAATGTTGGAACCCAATCGCCCCCAATGAACTTACATAATTCGTTATTAAAATGACCACCTGAGCGCTAGTGTCGCTTCCAATATGGCCGCTCTATGTAGGATACATCCTTGTTTACGTTCAGTTAAATAGCGCGTGGTCATGGCTGTCAGGGCCGTATTAAGGTTTGTGGAGGCCCCTGGGCAAGATGTTTTGTGTGGGGCCCCCATTTTTTATTATTATTTTTTACTAGGAGCTTTATTAGCTCAATATGTTAACCACCAATTTTCAGCAGTTGAAATAGTAGACCTGATTTTAGACTAAGTAGTCATTCATTCACAATCGAACATATCGCAGATAGGTTTGCAGGGAGAATAGCTCAGTAAAATAAAGTTACAGTTCGAAAATTGTAGCGCTATAGCAGCAGTAAAATTCTGCATCTAAATGTCTACAGTATATTATGAACAGTGAACACCGTAACTACAATATATAGTAAATACTAAAGGGGTTCAGACGGAAACAGAGAACTGAGCAGTAGACTGTACTTACGTACATAATTTATTATAAATTATATTATTTACAATTAAGAGTAAATATGTCACTATATATGCACGGTCCATCTACTGGACAATTACCGACAGGTTCATTGTGGAAATTGTAGTAACTACACTTTCTTCAAGAACATTCAAAGGCTTAACACTTATAGTAGACACACTTTTCTTGCCTTTCCCGCCGAAAATTCATCTATTATATCATCGAAGTCCAATTCACGAAGAAGTTCACGTTCAATGCTTAATAAACAAAGATTGGATAAGCGATCCTGTCCCATGGAAGCACGAAGCCTGTTTTTCACTAATTTCATTTTTGAGCAAGATCTTTCTCCGCTGCAATTTGTTATCATTAAGACCAAATACATTCTAAAGAGAATTTCGACATGGGGAAATGTACTGCGGAACGGGTCCTTACGTACAATATTATACATAGACAGTTCCATTGGGATGTCTTCCTGACATTGCTACTGCTTACTAGGTGTGCAAACTGTATCAGCTCATTTTCCAGCGAGGGTTCCAGATCCTCCTCGTAGATGCTCACAAGCTCCAGATGTAATTTGTGATGGAGTTGCGACAGTTTCATAGGGAAAAATCCTGTCTGCGAGTGATGAGGTGATTTGATCAATCACTGGTAGAAAACTTTCCACTCTGAAATGTTCACTAGTCGAGAGGTGGATTTGAGGTTCATTTTCATAGTCAAGAGGATCTGTCGGACGTTTCTCACCCGCTGACTTGAGTGTTCCTTATTGCACTCTTCTGTGCCACTTCTTCTTCTCGCTATCTCCTCATATTCAGAAACGAGTTCCTTTTTGATTCTACGAACTTTTTTTAATGATCTCAAAATGTCAATGGCAGACTGAAGAACTAACCTTGGATCATGGAGTGTTTTGCTCGTAGCACCAAATCTATCTAAAATGTCATTCCAGAAGACGGCTAACAATGTGATTTCCAGAGACGACATCTGCCGTGAGAGCCCATTCGCTTCACTTCTTACAATACCCTTCTCTTCTTTGTCATTGCCTATTTCGACAAGAGCTTCCTTAAATTTTTCGTAACCTTGGACTATGGCTTTTGTGGCATCTGCTCTACATGCCCACCGAGTCTTATTTAAACTCTTGGGAACATAGTATTTCCCTTCTGCTTGTCTTAACTTATCCACCAATGTTTGATATCGGTGAGTTGATGCTGTGAAGAACACACAAAGCCGTTGTACAAAATCGAAGAAATGAACAGCTGCAGGACATGTATTAGCCGCTTCTTTCCCTACCAGATTCAAAGAGTGGGCACAACATGGTATTAACTCTGCTAGTTTATTTTTTTCTTGACGAGAGCTTGCATGCCTTTATACTTTCCACACATATTCGCAGCATTATCGTACGATTGGCCACGACAGTCACGTATATCAATCTTATGATGCTCTAGAAACTCCAATAACGCATTAGCAATAGCAGACCCAGTGTAACCACAATTTGGTAAAAAGCTCAGAAACATTTTCTTTGGAGATAACCCTTCCATATAGTGCACAACTATAGTCAGCTGATCGATGTGTGACTCATCTGGGGTGGAATCAACAGATACAGAATAGTATTTTGATGTCTTAACTCTGTCAACTATTTCTTGTTGAACACGCTGCCCCATGAGACTTATCGTGGAGGCCCTTCACAGTTTCATTTTGGTGGGGGGCCCGGGGCAATTGCCACAGTTGCCCATAGGTTAATCTGGCCCTGATAGCGATTATTAAAAAAAAAAACGTTGAAGTTTCGCGAATTGCGAAAACGATGTGAATACCAGGAACTATAACAATGGCGAAGCTGTGCTGAGAACGAAGCATTTAATTACGATAGGCAAAAATAACACAGAAACAGACGAAACTAAATGTAAGCAAAGGTCCTTGAAAGCAGTGCTGTATCATCTACACCTCATGTTGTAACTGGGGCTCTCGAAAATGACTTGACTTGAAAAGCTGGGCCAGGAGAAAATTGTGAACGTATCGTTGCAGTTCTTCCTCCAAAGAGGCAAGCTGGTTTAATAATAATTCACAATTTCATGACCAGCCTTACAGGCTATCTTTAATGAAAAAATGACATCGTACTGAATGAAACAGAAATATTAGCACATGCCCATTTTCTTTTTCTGGTTTCATTTAACATACTAATTCATTCTCAAACTATTTTCATCTTCGCACTTAATACTTGCGCCTGTTCCAAAATTTCACACAATATGCATTGGACAAGCCACTTCATGACTTTTCGAAGAAAGGATGTTTTATACATAAAGTAAAATTTAAAACTTTATTTTCATGGTAATCTGCAATCTGTTTCGGAAAATGAAGTGAACAAACTCGTACAATCTTCGTAATTTTCTTACCGCATTTCAGCGTTCTCCGTCCCCCATGCCAGTCTCCTGCCAATCAATTCTGTTTTCCCTTATTTATTTACAAATATCATTTTGTTGATTCCACGGGGTGGAAACACGTGAAAAACCTTTTACTTGTTCTGACCCATACAACGATTTAAAGCCAAAAACTGAACAGTAGACGTCACTTTCTCGCACATTCACCATGCATTGAACGACTTCAATACAACAGTGTGTCCTATATGGAATGGTTCCTGAAAATTCCACCAGATGGCATATCGGATTATTTTAATCGCAAATACTTTCCAGGTGCAACAAGAGCAGTTACTGGACCCCCCCCCCGTAATTTTTCACAACCAGACCGCACAGATCTTTCTCATGACATTTTCCCATGGAAAGCATGTCTGTATAAATAGATAATTTTGCTAACTAATGAAAAACGTTAAAGCAAGGAATCAAGTGCAATGGAAGAGATTATGACAAAATTGAAAGGTATGCTATGCTCCATAAGGAGGCGGAAATTAATTCTGACATTCGAAGTGACAACATTAAATGACAAAGAGAAAGTGAGACATAAAATACTATAATCTGATGTTAGAAAACGCATATAGTTTATTATTGTCATTTAATAGATTCTTTTGATGCTCGCGATGCTTAGAAAAATTAATCAGAAATATAATTTTGATTTTAAACCATTTTTGTGGTATTATATGTTTAATATTTGTGCATTTGATCCACAAGGAACAACGTGATTTCAGGAATAAAACTCATACAACTGTTTCAATAAAATATCAGGAAGAAAATAAATGGAAATTCTATTCGGGTATTCGATCCCCTATTGGAGATTAAAATTAATTCCCGAGTCAATGACTCTATCACGAGTTGCGTACCAGTCTACGTAGTTCATGCTTTCTCCGTTTAGCGGCGGCGCTAGCGTCCTTATCGGTTTCTCGGTAAATGTGGAAGAGACTGTTACAAGCGGATAAAATTCGAAGTAAAATGGAAAATGAAATTAAATAAGACTGTTCGTAGAAGTAACATTAGAGAACCACTTGATCTTAATCCTACCTAAATAGTAACGTAAAAGGGGAAAATCCCGTACTTAGAATTATTTTTTAAGTATATTCATAATTAACGAATTAGTCATTTATTTTGAATGAAATATGTTGTGACTTTGCTAAAGTTTTATTTTTAAATTTTAACAAATGTTATATATTATATTAAAATTAAAATTCATGTAATAAATATAACAAAAATTCCTGATTCCTCTTTGATCCTAAGATTTCGAAAATTTTCTCTCTCACACCGAAACGCGCGCAGGATCTATTCTCGTTGTAATTTGTAAGACAGCTCTTAAATTCACATTCGATTAAACTGAAAAGAGGGAAGGACATAAAAACTTAAGACTACAGCTTAAATGACAACCAGAGAAGGAAAAAATATTGTCACGTGCCAGTTCCGACGACACAACGAGAGGTGCAAGGAACAAATGTTTCCCGAGAGCGACGATAGATGGGAGCACGCCATGTAAAGAAGAGAAGAGTTTATTGTAGAAACTAGGAGCGGAGAAGAGCGATTACGTATATTATAGTAAATGCAAAATATGTAAAGGATGAGTATAAAAATTATAGAAGGAGTGAATAAAATGTTGTATATAGCCAATTAAGATAATTAAGAATATGCTCATATATGAAACAATTAGGAAAGTTAATAAGTGAAAAAAAGTGCCAGGAGTAGGTAAGTAACACTTTTTACACCATAATTTTAATTTTCTTTTTTTCCTGTTTCCAGTATTTCCATGTCATAGACCATCACTAAACACACCTTTTGTTGCCTACAAACATCAACAGTGTTGCCACTGTACCTCATAATTGTTTTTAAAACACCCATTTGGACCGGTACGCCTTTACGAGGCATTTCAGGATTGGCTATAAGCGAAAACGATCGGTTTTCTTCTCTGAACTATAGATGGCGAAATAGTCCACCTACCCAAGGTGGAAATTGACGTCCAAATTTCCGTACGAATGTTTGACATGCAATTTTCCATGCTTTGTGGAAAAATAAATTTACACTTTCACTTACATTTGGCAACACTGCATGAACAACACTGCACCCCGTTTGTTGTTTCTATGTTTAAAAATATCTACTTGGACAGGGCTAACATTTGGCGTATGACTTATGTATGTACAGGTTTCGGTTACAAATTAACGCCACTCTTAATTCCCAGTTGCGCCGTCCTGTACTTTACTCCGTTTCATTCATCAAGGAGACACTTTCATCTACCAAAATGGTAAGGCTAGTGCGGTTGCCAGTTTTATTCTGCTTCTTCTGTAAGATTGGACAAGTGTAAGCGTTGTTATTTACACAGGTAAATATAAAGGCAAGACTATTCGCCACACAAAGTAATGCGGTCCGATGCGAGGAAAACAACGGTAGCAGAAAAGTTTTATATTTTGGTTTTGTTGTACAATTTTGTCCGGGGGGTCGGTAGATTCCCTCCGGGGGTGCTCCGCACTCCCGGAAAGGTGCCTGAAAGAAACACTGGTTCTGACGATATAGCAAGGATTCTTGCAAACAGGTTCTCCTCACTCAAACGATTGATGACTGGGTGCTGAGCCGAGGGCCACACCCTTTGCATCTGAAACACGTTACGGACGCCAAATAGCTTGCAACGTTCCTGTCATGCTCCCTTATTTTCTTAGGGGACTCTCTCTGGGTCACTATGCATATCTTGAATGCGCTCAACTCACATCGAGACAGGCCTTGTTTCAAGTTCTACCCATAATACTAACCTTTCTGACAGCCGGGGCACATGGGCGAAGTTTGAGATTTTGCTTTTGGGGGGCCAGACTCTGGGAGAAGCATATAATATTACAAACTAGGGGATATTCAATAACCCTGAGGTACTGAATATCCCCTAGTTTATAAGGGGTCCGGAGGCCTTCCCCCGGAAAAAAACAACAACTTAAAAGCACTGAGTTTTAGGCCTTTTAGATTTGAAAATGTTAAATTTCCTCGCTTAAGTAAACAAATATTAATTAAAGTGAGAATCATAGAACTTCAGACCTTCTGTAAACAAAAGCACGTGTACCCTAACAGTGTTGCAAACTTATGAAAGAAAAAATAATCCACATAGCCTATAAGGTGTAAAAACATTCCATTTGTCAACAGATGCGGAATATGCAGTGTATCACTGAGTGATGACCTGTTGAAAGTTATTGAATGTATGTTTAAAAAAAATTAAAAAATGTACATCTTGCCTGGTGGCCGACTTTCAGACTCATCACCGAAGTTCCCTGGCTCACCCCGTCATGGGTGTTATTTGTGAGTATCCCTTCATCAATTTCATCTGACGATCACTCATTCTCATCGTCGGGATTAGCCAAAAGTGGAAGAAAAGCAACGCTAAATTAAAAAAATCAAATACAAAATGTACATCTTATCCCCCAGGAGTAAGACGGTTCCGTACCAAAGGATTAATTTTCTCTCATATTTTACTAAAAAAACATTGCTAGAAGAATGTGACACATGAGATAAATTACGTTTTGAAACCGGGGTTTCTTCATTAAATTTATTTGATGTTGGAAAGTGTTATGATTTATTATTATAGATAATGAAAGTAAGCTAATACATATGATTTGATTGACTAAATTAATAATTATGCAGCAAAGACACCAAGGAAAACTAAAACGGCAACTTAGAGATGCATAAAAATGGGGAAAGAAGGCTGTAGAATACAGAAATATTTTGAGGCAGTCACATTTTATTGTACGCCACATATAAAATAAAATGCATATTTGGGGGTGAATTTTTAAATATTGTCACATTTTTCTTCTCTCTTGTTGTGAGGTGTTCATTTTAAATCAACCTCCCTCACCCTACGGCCTGCCCTCCTTCACCCGCAAAAGTATTCCGGAGTGTGAGGATGTCACCATCCGGATGGTGAACACCTCTGTATTCTAGATCGACTCCTGCGTCCCACCCCCACCCCCATCCCCGGAGGATCGTCACTGACAATGTGAAATCACTCTATCTTATGCCGACAATCGACATACCACTTCCGTTTCTGTACTTGACTTAGTGAGAAGTATTGTGGTTGGCAACAGCCTAATAACGGATTTCTTCCGCATCATGTAGTCCGTTCTATGAAAGTACGCTAATGGAAGAAAAACGTGTAAATTACATTGGATTATACATTTTAAAATATATTTTCATTAAAGGTTTCTGTTTATAATAATAATACGTGATTATTGTATAAATTACAATCGATCACGTGAACAGCAAGAAAATAGCGCCAGTTTCGAACATGGCGACTTCCATGCGTGCAGGAAGGTCTCCCGTGTTTTCAGAGTAGTCTTGCGGAAATACAGCCGTTTGAAAAGTGGCAAGAAGCAGGTTGTTCTTAACGTTTATGTGACGTTGTGTCGGTGCTATCCTAAGCAAGCAGTGAAGTTGGTGTCCAAGTGTAATTGTGTGTCTGTGTCTTTGTATTTTCGGTGTGGTGAAAGAAAGTAAAACGACCGGTCAAGTTGTGAGTCCCGCGAAAAAAAAACACGTTGTTGCTCGTATAAACAAGTACACCGATTTTGAGATAAATGCAATACAACGCGAGGTGCTTTCGTATTCTTTCAATCCTGTCCACTGTGGAGAAGATGTTGATAGTGATGATTGATGACGATCTCCCCAATTTTAACAGTCGACGTTATATCGCCTCTTGTGCCACGTTGAGTTCCTTTTTGGGAAGCAAATTTGACAGACCGTACTCTGTCGTCTGTGTCGAGCGCCGAAAATGCCTCAAGTTCAAAAAGGAACTGCTGAATCAAGGTAAGAAAATACATTACTTGCATGAGACGAGCGTAAATAGTGTGCTTATTATCGTCTTCTTGTTTTCTAGTGCACGAGAAACCGAGAGAAAGATAAACAATCTCTTTTTATTCCCCGGCTTATCTTTGTTCAGCTTCTGTTAAAACTGGCGGTATATTTGTTGCACAAAGGAGAAAACAATACTCCACATGTCAACAATGTTGGGCAATAATTTGGTGGAAATAAAACCAAAAGGCTTGAATTACTTAAACGAATCTCTCTCTCTCTCTCTCTCTCTCTCTCTCTCTTGTATAACTTTGGCGCTGTCATACTGAGAGAGGGGGGGAAGGGGGATCTGTTAAACCAGAGTCAGATAAATTGAATTTTTGGCGTAGAAAAATATGTTCATTCTTGAACAAGAACACGTATTTAATCACTTGTAGAAAATTTATTATACTTCAATGTGTAGATTATCAGTTAAAATAAGAATACGTTTTTCCATGTTACGTAAAATTAAAGGTTGCGA
Organism: Lepisma saccharinum; assembly: GCF_977018435.1. NCBI lineage: Eukaryota > Metazoa > Arthropoda > Insecta > Zygentoma > Lepismatidae > Lepisma > Lepisma saccharinum. The sequence continues at coordinate 1,453,599 of NC_139256.1, forward strand.
GTGAGCAGCATATGATGGCCGCACCATTCACAAACAGCTGGCGCGGAGTGATACGTTACTCGAAGTGAGACGGTTGTTTACAGAAGGTCGGAAGGTTCGTGATTCTTACTTTAGTATATTGGTTGTCAGTTTTAAAAGAAGCAAATCAGTACGATTATTGCATTTTGCATTTCGTTATTTTTTTATTGATACAATACTCGTAGTACTTTAAAAATGTTACGGTACAATAGTAAGCTTCAGAAATTTTAGAAAAATTAAATTGAAAAGTTCTTTTGATACCTCAGCAGAAACTGTTGACTCAACACAAAGTCATTTTACGTTTTTCTTTCTTCAAACTGTACACATCAATCAAATCGTCTAAGACACGCTATTGCGGCGCAATTACCGCACGTGCCATCATGTCAAACAAGGTTTTTGGTATGGCTTCATAACAAACATGTAGTAACTGAACTTAATCATGCGTTATTTTTTAGTCTTTTTTAAGTTGGGGGGCAGGCCCTTTCTGGCCCCTCCAGAACTCCGCCTATGCCGGGGCATGATATTCCAATACACTCAAGGCTCGGGTGATAGTGGCACTTAGTAAGGCTACCGAAGGTTTGGCCAGAGAGGTACATTGAGAACTCCAGAATAACTTTGACATAAAATGTTTATTCAATAACAAAGTTAAAACAGAAAGAAATTAAATCCATTATAGTAGAGTTAAAACAATAGCTACACAGTTACCCGTACGGAAATAATTACTGTAACAACTCAAAACACTTATATATATATATATATATATATATATATATATATATATATATATATATATATATATGTAGTAATCTCACGGCAATCTCAAAGGTACTGATTAAATTTACAGAAAAAGGGAGATTTCAAGGTAGGCAGCAGAATGTGGTTTGTCCCAACGTCGGTGAGACGGGGTACCACCATTTACTTCTAACATCCAAGTGACGGATTTTGTAAAAAATGTCATCTTAACTAAAATTCTTTCTCACCTTAAGGTGGAGTGGAAACTGAAAACTGAGTAGTTACTTCTCTCACCCGAAGGTGGAGCGTGTTCCCAGCCGTGGCCAAGTACACTTTTCTCATCCCAAGACTGAGCGTAACTTCTCTCTCTCTCACCTTGAGGTGGAGTGGAGAAAAAGGATAGCTGATTGGTTACTTCTCTCACCCAAAGGTGGAGAGAGTTCTCCGGCCCGTGGCCCGAGTCCACTTCTCTCATCCGAATACGGAGCGTAACTTCTCTCATCCGAAGATGGAGTGACGTTATCTCTCACCCGAAGGTGGAGTGGATTCTCTCCTAATTGGCAGAGTCCAACCTCTTTCTCTCGTCCGAAGACGGAGCTCAGCTTCTCTCACCGCAAGCGGAGTCCTACTGCTCTTTCTCTCTCCTGTTAGGAGGAGTGAACATCTCTCGTCCGAGGGCGGAGTCAATCCAGGGGTGCTCGTTGCTATGTGAAGTACGTATGCATTACGTCATCTGGGAGGATCGGGTTTGACGGTGCTCGTTGCTATGTGCAGTAAGTTTGGTGCGGGGTACATTTAGCTACTAACACGTCGCAAAAATCGGAACAAGCAGGTTGTTGATTTTGTAGCGTTCGATTTATTTTTGTTGTATTTTTGTACTTGTAGACTGCAATCATATCTAATTGTGCTGTAGCAAGCTATGAAAACTATCACTAGAAAAGCCATCTGCTGAAGCTTGGACCACAATTTGTAGTCCAAAGGGTATAGGACTTGCAGAAGAGACATCCCAATATTGAAAGTTTAAAGTAGTCGGTCTCTTCTGAAGGCAGTTGCTCATTTTCCAGTCGATGTGCTGCGTAATTCAATTGATGCATGGCCACAAAGACTTACGGTATGTGTGCGTGGTAAGGGCGGCCATTATGAATATTGATTTGTGATTTTGATTTGTCATGCATCCATTTCAGTAATGTTATTAAAATATCTCTCAGCATTTTGTGTCAATTTACTTAAAACTTTGTGACAGTATTTATGGTAAGACTAGGTATGTAAAACTCTGTAAAGTGTCCTAATTCACCCCAGAATACGGTATAACATTATTATTATATGATAGATTATGATAATTATGCCATATAATAAATGCATATAATAATAATAATAATAATTATTATTATTATTATATAACCCATGGCTCTACAGACCTAGAAGGCCCTTGGCCTACCTCCCGACTGTCAGTCTCGCTCCCAGAATCCTACCTAGAGGTGTGGAGATCTTCAACCCGTAATGGGATGATGACGTGGGGTCAGCACGTCGAACCCCAGCCGTTATAGGAGATTTACGAGACCGGCTCACGCTACTCACTCGTAGCTCCCCAATTTCCTCACAATGGTGGGTTGCCACTGGTCCTATATACAGGCCGAGAGACTGAACTCAAGCGGACTCGAACCCAGCGCCTTAGACTGCCACGGAGGAGGACTATGCATATAATACATAATATATTTTAAAATATACATATATAATATATATAATATCAATGGCGTGTCCAAGGGTGTTTTGGGGGGCCATAACCCCCTTTCAGCCCATTATTCTTAAAAATAATGCTGTCAAAGGCAGGAAGAGGATATATAACCTCCTTTGAAAATCCTGGGCACACCTGTAAGATAGATAATATAAAAAATATTATTATAGGCTACATTATACATTATTATATATCAGCTTATTCTAAAGAATTACGACCTAATTTTTTCCATGAAGACATGATTAGATATCAAGATACATGCCATTAAATATTTAAAAATAAATAAATAACTAAGAAAGTCCGGGTTCCTGCCTGACATTAGCTAAACAATACCCTTCCCCCAGGGTGCGAAATCACTGAAGACTGGTGGTGGGAAAGATCTTAATCTGCAAACTCACCCCCACACATATTTATAAATTATACGATATACATATTTACGTTATTAAATATAAGAATTCTTTACTAAATAATTAAAACTAGATTATTATTATTATTATTATTATTATTAAATGCATATAAAGAAATTAATTTGTTACTCTTATACATAGGAGATATTTATAACGTACCAAACTAATTCCTTCACTAACTGTGTACATTACGAAATAGTTGAAGTGTTTTTTTCTAAGCCTTTATTTAGTTCTAGCTTTATGTTAATATAAAACAATTAGATTTCATAGTTATTATTGTCTTGCATACTTGTTTTACTTTTATTATGCGTATTGATGTAAATCTGGTAATGATCTCTTGAGAAAGAGAAGGAGGGAGAGAGAGAGAGAGAGAGAGAGAGAGAGAGAGAGAGAGAGAGCGCATTCAACACTCACAACCGCACTACTATGTATGTGTTTTCGATATTATTCTTAGTAAAGTATATTTGAAGTCAAAAGTAATTACTAATCTTTAGTTTCTTATAACAATAACTCCCCCCGGAAATTTTTGGTGGGGGGAAATTCCTCCTGTCCCCCCCCCCCCAGGATTTCGCATCCTGCCAAAATTGGTCTTGCTACTTATTGGCCAATACAGCATTACGTACAAACTTCTCATTGCGTAGAATAATATATTCACACATTCTACGAAGATATCTTTTTACGTTGGTAATGAAGTAGTTTAGGATTATAACATGTTACTGGGTACAAGAAAAAAGGTAGTGTTTGCTGCCACGTTCTATTTCTGCTGGAACCTCAAAAAAGATACGCGTGGCAGCAGACTCGGTCTTTGTTTTATCGTGATTTCATCATGCTATGTATGCAATTACGTCTGTAACACATACTGTTAAGTTTTAGCAATTACTTACACAAAAATGTTTTAAGATTAGGTCCCTTAGCATTCTTCTAATAATAAACCTAAATGCTCTCGCAGTTAGGTTAGGTTCTGTTAGCATTAAAATAATAGCCTATCGCTAAATGCTTTCTAAAGAAAAAGGTTCTAAATTACCTGTACATTCATTCCCACTAATCATAAACTTGCATTTCTCTCGTCTTAATCTGTTCTTAAGATTTGTAACACCCTCTTAGCAGACGAATTACGTGGCAGGAGCAAATTTGACGCTCATTCTTACTGCTGACACGCGCATGGCAGCAGACTCGGCCAAAGAAAAAAGGAAGTGGGAAGTGTGCAGAGCTGCATGGAAGTGGCATCTAGCGGCAGTTGTCGGAAGTATTTAGAGCAAGGTCAGAGAGCCAAGGTGGTCGAGAGCAGTGGCGCAACCTCAGGGGATGTGTGTGCATTGCCCCACTCCAATTTTGGACGGAAAACAATTCAAAGAGTGGGGCAAGGGGGCAAACATTGACGGATAAGGGCACCTGCAGGGGAGCACAGAGGGACAATTGCCCCCTCCATTTCAACCATGACGTCAGCGAAATCCAGTGCCTTTAGGATAACATACAACTCTGCCGTATAGATGGAACAGGCAGGATGCAACGGGGTTGTTAAAGGTCCAAGAACACATAAATTCTAATGAGTTCCATTGGGTTGCACTGCAGGACCGAAAACTATTTTCTCGCACAACTTAAATTCGGTACAAGTTTAATTGAAAAAAGGTTCCTGGAACGTATTTAAATTCAGCCAGAAAAAGGTTCCTGGACAGAATTGAAATACTTTACAGATAAAAAGGTCCTTTACGGTTCAGGACCCATTTACGCTTGCTGATTTTCATTCCTGGACCGGAATTGAATTTATTTAAAATTCCTGGACATTTAACAGTCGAGGAACTAGCAACTGATTCAACTGACTTGGACCCATCCGTATAAAACGCGTTCAAACTGGAATTGTGCGAGGCTCTAAAAACCTCTGCTGATATTCGATTGATTTGCTTTATTTTACTTTGCTTTTGTGCCACGTTTGGTGCGAAGATGGGGATGAGTGATGATATGATGAAATTGATGAATGGACACTCACAAACATCCATGCCCAGGCCAGGATTCGAACCCGGGGCACCTGGCGTCGTAGCGCAATGTGCTAACCACTCCGCCACAAGGATTAGCTGCTGGAATTCGACCATTGGTGTTTCAGATGACAATCCACGAACTTCATGAAATCACTACAGGAGTAATAAAGATGTTACTTTTTAATATTCTGCATTTTTCCTGAGCTCTCATGCTGAATTAAAGGATGGTATCTACTCGGCCACTTCGTTTTCTTGTCTTCTTGTTGGATCAATTGAGTTTACCAACTTGTATAAACGCACCGCGACAGTAAATATACTTTGCCAGAACAACATGCGTATTTATCGAACGTTGCTTAAGTTAAAATCCACTCAGGAGGTATTATTTCAGATCAATATCAATACATAACAATATTCATATTGTAACGAAAGCAATTAAGCTCTAGAATTTATTAATCATTTGCATCTTCCACGTTTTGACAGCCGCAGTGGAGTCGACAGTGCGATTGGAGAGGAGATTAGGCAAGACTGCTGCAAGCGATTCAGTCTTCGCTCAATAATTTCCTTCGTGCGATGACAACACCACGCTCACCAGTATCCCATCGATATATTTCCGAGATAGTGAATAATGCTGTATTTTCCTTATTCTACGTAGCTTTTCTGCATCCCGTCGATGAGAATAAATGATGATTAGATGAAATTGATGAAGTACCAGCAAGAACTTGTTTACGGGGGGCTCTAGAGGGGTTAGGACCCCCCGAAAGACTTGTCAAGTACAAAAATTAAATAATTAAAATATACCTGTTTAGCAAATTGTCGTACAATCGATAGTTATTAACAGGGAACGGATTTATAGTTAGTAAAAATGTTCTACATACATACATATTTCGTTATTTTCTCCAAAATATGCAGTTAAATATAGACTTAAAATTGTAATAATAACCTTTTTATTAATATAAGACACTACACGAACTACATAAAATACAGTACCTTACTTTTTTTCCTCCCCTGTGCTTCAAACTGAAGGAGTCTTCTATTAAGCAGGAAAACATGCCTCGTTTAGTACTCGCCCGGAAAAATACCTTACCTCTACCTTGAAAAAAAATCCTCCGGACGTCCATGTATGTCAATGGCCTCCCATCAATAAACTGTTCGTTTTACATTTCTAAACATGTTGTGTTATTGTGCTAAAATCAAGCAAAAATGAAGCAAATAGCTAGTATTCTTCAGTTTAATTTATCATACATTATATTATAACAGATGCCTACTAAAAATTGATTGGTAATTGTGTATTGGCTAAAGGTTGCATCCGTGTTTTAGGTTTTGTTTATTTTCAATATCGCATCCCCTAAATTTCATTCCGCACAGCATCAGCACCCATAGGTGATGATTAATCCTGACGCCGCCGCTGCTCTTCTCCACATTAATGGAGGTTTTCATTGATGTGAAATGAGAGGTAGGCTTTTTACTTCTGCTTTATAACTAGTGCCACGTCCTCTCACGTGAGCATCTGCCAGTTTAGCACAGGGTAGTGAGATACCTCTGGGCACAGATCAGGGTGACTAACACTATGAATATATGGAAAGAAACAATAGATTTAACCCACTACGGAGGGTACAATTCGTCATATATTCTTGAATAATCATCTACAAATATTAGATAACTTTGGAAAATCTTTTCATACAATATTTTCTTCTATTTTTATTTCTTATTAATTGTAACCAATCTTCTTCTTTGGGCTTCTTCTTCTTGTAATCGCTGAGGCTTCTTCTTCTTGTAATTGCTGAGGCTTCTTTTTCTTGTAATTACTAAGGCTTCTTCTTCTTGTAATTACTAAGGCTTCTTCTTCTTGTAATTACTAAGGCTTCTCTTTCTTGTAATTACTAGGTCATTTTCTTCTTGTAATTACTAGGTCATCTTCTTCTTGTAATTACTAGGTCATCTTCTTCTTGTAATAATTAAGGCATCTTCTTCTTGTAATTACTAAGGCATCTTCTACTTACTAATGCTTCTTCCTCTTGTAATTATTACATATTGTGTATTATTCCTTCTTTCTTTTCTTTGTCGATCCAAATTGACGGAAATATGAAGAAAATCGATCCCCCAGACAGACAAAGAGAAAGGGGTTAGTTAAAGATCGCCGCCTACCTTAACTTGGAGCTGCAATAGATGCGCCTACCAAAAGTGCTTGGGTGCCTGCCGTGAAATGGCGCTACACCTGGGAACAACAACCCAAAAGGCGCACGAAACTCTCAGTTCGTGGGAACCGTAATAGACCAAGAATTGTAATTACAATTCGACTTCTTTACTTTTATATAATGATCACATATGTTATTACTGAATATTAATTACCCTTTCCACCTTATTTATATTCTATTATTGTGCTCAGTTAATTTATTTATTTCATTATAATTAGTATTAATATCTACAATAATTATTTCACCACATCAGCGCTTCCCTTTTTCTCTTTTTACAATTGTATAAGTTTTCTTAGGTGCTGCCATCTCTGGCCCACTTTCTAAACTGCTTTATGCATCATCAAACATAAGTGTCGTTCCTTTTGCATGCTGCCATCTATGATCCTCTACCTCAAACACCAACAATGCAGTTTGTGTACGTGACACTAGACGTCGTATTTTAGGTTTTTAACCTATTTTTTCCTTTGCAGGTAAATAAGAAATAACAAGTTATATCGGTGTTTCATAAAAAAACGAAACAACTGACGAAGTTTTATAGTGCCTAAACTAACCTATTTTGCTTGTTAAAACATATTTTAGGTTTATGTGCCTAAATTAAACATTTTTTTAGGTTTTACAGAATTTTTATATCTCACAGAGGTATTTACTAGGTTTGGTGGCGAAATAATTCAATGACTGGTGTGTTTGAAACATGTTTTCTGTCGATTTCCTTCCAAGTATATGATGTTTAAAAAAATATATATATATCTGACGTCACTGTTACCTGCAGACAGTGACGTGGAAAGGGGACAGTCCCCCCTACTTTTGACCCCTGCACTATAGACTCTTAATCCTAAGCCTGGCCTACTAAGATAAAGTAAACTGTCCTTGCCCCCCACAACCCATTCTCAGTTTTGGCACCCAATCGTCTCTACTGCCTGCACAGTCCCAAGTGCAAACTTCTGATCTGTGTGACCTTGCTCAATTTTGCGTCAGTTTGGTCCTTTTTGGCATTCAAGCCTTGCGAAGTAATATTTCAGCATTCAAATTAGCGCTACTGACTTTGGCAGTGTCCAAAAGGTGCAAGACCGTACTTGAAGCGAGCATACTTCGAGAATGGTCTCCTAGTGCGGTCTTGAATTCATGAACTGGAAGTGAAGATCTTTCGAACTGCACTTCGACTGCAGCGCCAAATACGGTCAGTAGATATAACCGAGGACACGTAGGTTTTCCACGTTTTAAACACTTGTTTTCCACCACAGATTTCAAACAAATTAATAACACGTCACGTGACTGAGCATGCAACCTTGGCGTGCTCTGCACTGTGGTCTTCATACCTCGTGAACTTGACGCTTATTTTATTATTTCAATACACTAAACCTTATTTATCGTTGTTTTCATGTAGCAGACTCTTGCAATTGTCAGACAGTAAGTATTTGTATCTTGAAAATATTCTTTCCATTTCACAAGATGCCACTGGACAGTATTTGTTCGTTTCATTTCTGTTTTTGATATCCTGATGTCAAATGGATTATTCTGTATTCAGAATCTTCAAATGAATAAATTTCAGTTGTGGAATATCCAGACAAATCCTGGACAGGTTCCTCCTGTCGCAGGAATTGTAAACCTGGATTTCTGGAAGCTATTGCTAACTGCTTCTCCAATTCAGCTTTCTCAACATCTCCTGGTACTGCTTTCTTTCGAGCAATATCGAAAAGAGATTGGATGGACAAAGAAAGAAAAAAATCTAATATTTGTTTGTTCAAAACCATATTTTTAATACTTCATTTAAGATTCAGATTAACTTCATTTTTATTCAAATTAACAACACAATCATAAATTGCACATGGTACAACTACAGACATACCACAATAGTCTGGATGGCCTAGTGTGGGGATTCAACCTGCAAATACTACGAATGTGAATCCATAACCTTAACTGTCAATTCAAAGGAAGCAATGCTGGATTGCTACATTTAACATGCGGTTCTGGTGGCGATAGACTTCGCACAGAGATAAATGTGTTACAGACAGATATTGCACTATGCACTATGATTCTGTGGTATGTAACATGGGAGTCGAACAAATGCTATTTGTCACGTGAGATTTAATGGAAAATTTTGTACAGCGATATTCCGTCTTTGTCCGCATAACAACAGCTTCAGACCAAAGAATAAGAAAAGCATTTTTTTTAAAATATAAATTGTACTGCAGGTTATATACAAGATATAATTGAGACAATTTTTTTTAATCAAAACCTGGGACCATGTTATATGTCCATAAAAACGATATTAAAAATGTTAATAACTGCACAAATCCCACGGATGCTATCTCAGTTTCTATAGGACTACCATCTTTCTCCTTCCAATTACTTTAATAGTAAAATTAGCATCTCAAATCACTACTACTTTCGTGAAGAAAATCACCCCAAAACCATGTTTAATCCTCACCAGTATGTTGTTTGAATATTTAGCTGCAATCTATCGACAGACATATTCGCAAAAAAGTTCTTGTATTTTTATTATGTCTAATTTTAGATTAAAATACGCTCATAGTGCATATCTTCATCACCTGACCATCATTTCCTTAGTTTCTACTGTCTTATTTTGTACTCAAATAACAGAATGTCCGCAAAAATTAACATAAGTTTATAGAAATCACACTGTCCAGGCCTATGCAGGCAACAAATGTTTTCTGTTACCAAAAATGAAAGCTCTGCTTGAGCATGGTAAAATTACATTTCGCAAATTTCCATTTAAGCTGCCAAAACTACTGTAAATACCTTAAATGTATTACATGTTTAGAGCATACTTGACAATAAATAACTCTGCTGGCAGTGGTAAACGCATCTTTGCCTTCTACCCACTGTTGGAGCAATATGATGTAACTTCTTCTCTCCTTCGGCATTTATTGTCACTTCTGCAGCACACACACACACACTAACAGACTTATCAAGATATCACATTAACAGACAATCCTCAAATGACGCGGCCCCAGTGTTTTCGTTGGAATTTGGAAATGTGACTCACATCTCTGAAAGGTCGTTGGTTGATGAAAGGATGGGTTTTCTCTATCTTCGTAACCAGACCACCTGCAACGCTATGAGATGAGTTTTGGAATGTTCTTGAGCCAACTAGTGCCCAAGACCAGGCGAAGTAAGCTATTTTTTTTTTAATGCTGACACAAAGAACGGGGAAACTTGGAACGAACAATTACATGATTTTGATTTGATTTGATTTATTTTACTTCGCTTCTTGTGCCACTTTTGGCTAATTTGCGAAGATGAGGATGAGTGATGATATGATGAAATTTATGAATTGACACACAAACGCCATGCCCAAGCCAGGATTCGAACCCGGGACCCCTGGCGTCGCAGCGCGATGTGCTAACCACTCCGCCACGGGGGCTGTTGAACAATTACATGAAAATTACTACCAAATTCACAATATATGCAAATTATATGCATATAAAGCTAAAATATGCACTAATGTCACAGAAATCATTTATATGCTCTATAAAACTTTACCAAAGTACGTAGTCCACATCAAGTGAAATGGATAAATCCGTTGAGAGCATATGAATTTTCCTTATGGAAAAAACATGCACATATGCAAAAATACGCCCCTATTAATTACTTTTATATTTTAATTTACCACAATTTTTTTATTGTTATTATTAGGGCCGGGGACTTTATGTTATAACATATTTTTCATTTGGCTTCGGATCTAATATTGGGGTGAGATCTTTACATATCTGATGAAAATCAGCCGAAATACACAAACTTGACAAAGCATATTTTGACATATTTCACCAATTTTGCGTTTTTACAACATATTTCTTCAATTTTGTTGTAATAAGACATATTTCTGTATAATTCAGTAATTCTGTAGCACATAATCGGTTATTTCATAATTTTTTCTTCGTAGCTTTAGCACAACGGATAGTTCATATTGTCGATGGCAGGATATGGATGTTACGGAGGAAGAAAGGTGCCGTACAGAACAATATAATACCCCACTTTTTTTATCCCGCCGACAATCGATAGCCATGCAAACATTATTGAGGAAAAACGTTCTCTCTCATTGTTGCACGGGAAGTAAAGAAGTTTCGTTCTCATTTCTTTGCGTTTTTCGCTTTTCACAAAAATCAGTCAAAAGTAAAAATAACATTCGGTCCATTACAGCCCCTACTCTACTCTATCGGGTATGGGAGAAATTCGAGAGTACTGTTGTGCATATTTTTGGCTTTACTAGGAATATTTCTGCATTTTTCTGACATATTTGTAATTTTTCATGACATATTTTCCAATTTATATGACATAATTACGTACATATTTTACAGTTTTATAGGACATCAAGTCCCGGGCCCTACATGTTATCTAATATCTTTGTAAATTTTAATGTTATCATTATTTTGTTCTGCGCTTTCGCGGATAGGTGGTAGACCAGCAACAGCTGAACTTGATTATTGCAGGACTCGGAAAGTAATAGAGGAAATTCAGGCAATTCCAGGAAAGATCGGCGAAGGAAGGGAAGAGAGGCTTGACGATCGGAGGACAGTCAAGGTCGCATCTTCCCTTTGCCTCCTCCACACCCCTGGCCCTCCACGGTTGCCACACTTCTTCTAAGTTCTTCAGTCAACATTTCACGCGGTTGATTTCGTCGGTTGAAATTGTTGCTTAATGGCAACACTGTAGGTGGGCGGCGTGACATTGACTGGACTATTTTCATTGCTTTAGCTTTAGATGGCGTTGTAATCGCAGATCGAACAACCAGTTGATTGACGCAGTAGTTCATTAGTGACAGCCGTTGAAGTAGGACTTTGTGAGTTCAGAAGATCTGCGGTGGAACAATAATATGTGATCAAATTTTACTGCAAATTAGAAAAAAGTGCAACGCACGTGTAAAGGGATTGAAAGAGTTTATGTCTGTCTGAGTTTTACACAGGTATTTCGTTGTCATTCATCATTTTCTGTCGAGAATGAACTACTGTGTGGACAGCTAATTTCTGCACAGATGGCGAAAATGGGAGGAAAACGAGAGAAAAGGAGCAAGCGAACGAAAACAAGTCTATGCGCAAGCAGTGACGCGAGAAAGCTCTACCAGTGAGATGGAACGGTATTGCCTGCAGTTACCAGCCTTCGCAGCTGCGTGTTCTGTTTCGCTCTGCCCACTCGATTCCCCCGCTTCTCTGCCGTCATGCGCGGCCTTGCTCCAGGGATAACCGAGACAGAGTAAAGCACTATGCACAGCCTGTAAAGTAGTTTCTGCCCTTGACGTCTTTACGTGTAAAAATCGAAGGTATTGGAAACTAAAGGAGAAAGTTGTGAAATTCGATTTATATGAGGCCCCCTACATAATTGATTGAGGGTTCCTACACGGGGGTTGGGAGGCGTAATTACAAACCTTAGAGCGCTGCAGAACCAGAGGAATATACCGCTTTCTTATTGGCTTTGCGCACCGGAAGTGTTTATATTCCGTGCCAATCGTTCTCTGTTTATTATAGGATAATATTGGAAAAATGTAGGGATTTGCAGGATCCCGAAAATTCGGGACCGGGATCGGAAAAGAAAATGTCCTTCCCTATCCCGACTTAGATCGAAAAATTTGAGTTAACAAGACAGGATCCAGGCTATACTTTCATATTTTACAAAATATTAATTCACAGAACAAATAATTCTACAACAGCTATCAAAATTATAAAAAATATAATTTTAAGTGAGAGGTCACCAAAATAAACTTTACGAGTAAAATGTATCTTAAATTTTAAAGTCTTTATTGAACGAGACGTGTAAATGATAATATCAATGCAATTCAAACCTGAATTTCAGTACATTAACTGTATGAGATGTAAAAATAATGCGAAAACAATAGGTCTGGTGTATCGAGTAACAAATTATCCCTATTTATGCAATAAATACTAACACTGGCCTGACCTGCAGAATTTTCTGGCAACCATAGGTTCCTTGGGGGGGGGGGGGGGTATATTGCTATCATCGCTACTACTTATTTCGCTGATATATATTGACGTTATTCATATATTTGCATGGTCGATCTGTAACCAAGATGTCCTAGATTCGATTTTCAGTAGGGGCATGTATGGAAAATGATATTATTGATGGATTCTATTTTATGTTCGTGGCACCTTTTTGTTCGTTGGGATATAATGATACCATCACTTTTAATAATTTAGTTATCGCTTCTGGTGGCGCACGTGCCTCTGTGCTCCCTCCGTTGAATCCGTCAATGACCTCTGTCACTAAGGACTCGGCTACCTTTGATTGCTAAGTTGATATGAAAGGAATACGTTTATGACACAAACTTTCGGCCCATTTCCAGGTGAGTGCAGGTTTTCCACAATCAATAAGGCCGCCAAGTGCCTGCGCACACATTCTTTCGTTTCCAGTTCAATTTATTTCCCCCTGGGAAGTGCCTCGCGTGTGCTCATAATGACATGCATGTGTTCAGTGGAGGAACGGTCTATCCGTGGCCTGCAATGAGGAGTTCATTCCGCAGCCGGTCTTGACTGCTTTACTTACGGCTATTCAGCTTATACTGAGGTTAGTTCACGACCGGAAACTTTAATTCAACATGATTTTTAGAAACCACTTATCGTTAGTTAATTATACAGGGTGGTCACTAAATAAGGGGCACCTTTTGTCACTAACTTTAGTATAAATTCAGCAATTACTTTTCTTTCCTTTTTATCTTTCTGTACACGTATGCAAAATCTAACTGACATATTGGAAGAAGTGGATGTTGTTTAAGAATGGCAGCAAGTCGCTTAATAAGTATTGAGCAGCGTGTCAAATGTGTAAGTGTATTTTCCATTACCAATAACGTGTAGCTGAAGTTCAACGACGAATGCTGCAGGAATGTGGACCTCTAGCACTTAACAGTGACACTCTCTCAAGAATCAACAAGTTATTTGATGCATCCAGAAGTGTTTCAGACCTTAATAATCTGGTAAGCCACCGAACAGATAGAAGGAAAACCAATTACGTGTCCGAGATTGCATTGATTTAAATGGAGCTCAAATTGATAATTATTGTATGTGGAAAACGGATGAAATTGTCATTGTGATGTCTAAGTTACTATCTTCAGAAAATAAAAAGTTGCCAATATTATAAATATGTTCTCATTGTTAAACGTAATTGATGATCAAAAGGTACCCACTGAATTCGTGGCGACCCTGTATATTATATTATTTATTTGTTGTATTGCACATTATAGATACACTACGTAGCCAAAAGTCACCAGACTCCCAAGTGAGCGTGCCCTGGTTTGGGCTCGGACCATTAGTTTTGGTGAATGGCAACATGAACAGTGGCGTTTATGAGGACATTTTAGACAATAGCATGCTGCCCACAACGATTTGGAATGGACCCTTTTCTCTATCAGCAAGATAATGCCCCTGCCCATAAAGCAGGGTCCATTGCATCGTGGTTCGAGGACAATCAGTTGGATGTTCCTAGCTGGTCCGCTCAAAGCCCCGACTGGAACACCATACAACATATTTTGGATGAACTGGAGCGTCGGTTGCGTGCCAGAACAACTCAACCGAACACCGCCATGAACTATTCACAAGGCTACAGGAAAACGAAATCCGCGAGCAATATAATAAAATGTTTACGTATTTTAAAATAGATTACTTAAAATTTTCCACAGCACTTTGAATACATTCGAACGGGAATAACTAATCTGCTCACAAAATCTACAGCAAGATGTACTTAATTCCCACCTAACTTACTGTCTTCCAAAGCTTCCGTTGCAGGATCACATTTTTATATTTTTTTTCTCTCGATTGATACTTAAGAGTTGTTGCTATTTATGCTAAGTGTTCATTGCATGACAAATCTATTTCTTATTGTACTAATATTCTATGCAGTTTTAAAATAATGCAGCCTTAATATTTTGTCATTCATTCCTTAACGTTACAGAATTTTTATTACAAGTCTCGTAAGCAAAGGTGGATTGATTTAAATTAGGTTGATTTAAATCGCGATTTAAATCAAGATTTAAATGAGGTGATTTTTTAAAATCACTGATTTAAATCACTTTAAATAAATAATTTATAGAATAATGTACAAAAGAATTTTGTAGATATCAGGATCACTTTTGATGAAAGTAAATTAATCTTGTAATCATTTAATGGTGTTTATTAGGCTCGTAAAATGAAAAAAAACATATGAAATGTAATATGCAAACTGTAAAAACACCAATTTAATTTCATTTGAAATTCAATATTTTTTATACGTAAAAATAGCAAACATTTTGTGCAGAATAATACACAAAATACTAATCATGTTAAGTCGTACATAGTGTTATTATCATTAAACTGTAAATAAGCATGGCAGCTGAATGAAACAGACATATATGCTTTAGCCACTACATCAAATATCAATTAACTTTTAGTAGACTTCTATGAAAATATGCCAATGACTTGATTTGTTTTTACTTGTTTGCTTTAACTACAGAAGTAAATGTGGCTTCCCTTTCAGATTTGTATCAACGGCTTGTATGGAGTATACAATAATAGTGGTATCTCTTGAATACTCCGTCGTCGCCTTGTAATCAAGAGATCCCGGGTTCGATTCCCGGTGGAGGCACAAAGTTGGTTCGGATCCCACTTTAAACTGTAGGTGAAGTCCCGATTAGCCTTATTGTCCATAATAAAAACATAATTAAAACACCAAATTAATCAATTATCAATACTTAATAATATATTATAATAACGAAACGGTTATTATTCGTAAGTCATGACGTAAATGATACTGCAATACAAAAAAATCTAATTTGGTTGAATTAACAAAACACATTTGGTTGATCTATTTCCTAACTGTAAACAATAAACATAGTAACATTTACTGAAGTTGGTAATTTTGAACAATTTCTTTTGATAACTGTAAGCACATGTGCTCTATTACTAAAGAGCATTTAGTATTGGTGAATAATCATTTACTTGTCATTTGTTTAAGCAAGTATTTGGTTACCAGAAACTATTTTTGGTTATTCCAAACTTTTTCTTCTGTAAGAGTTAACAGTATTTTCGTTTGAAAATTGATTTTGAAAAAGGGGTGCTGAAGTGGGACGCAAGCACCCATTCTCAAATTTCTGGCGCCGCCCTTCGTTCCAGGAATTTTTGCTTGAATTGTCATATTCTTTCAACAACGTCTCAATTACACTATCTTTCTTTCTATATTTGTACTTTGTGCGTCTGTTTTCGGAATTTATTATCTAAGAGATATTCGACAGAAGAGATCTTTCAGTACATTCCTCCTAAATCAATAATTGTGTGAAACGTAAAGAACATTGATCATATGCTATTTAGTACCATGCCTAAAGGCGTTAGTGAAAGAGTAGTGCGATATGATATGTTTGAATAGGAGAATTCCCTTTACTAAAGCCAAATAAAGTAAAGAAATATAAATAAATCCTTTGGATATATGCTCTGCAGGAGATATACAGGGTGATTCAAACGTCTCTTGACATTTCAATCAATAAGCATTTTATGCAGTACTGCTGAAAAGTACTCTAGAAGAGAAGACAATCGAAGAACATTTCAATGCGGTGGCCCTGTAAGTCTAGGCATGTCACCCACCTCCCTTGCGTAGACCGGAACACGTGCTCCAACATAGCGGGCGTGATCTACCCTGTTGCCACAGCTATTTCCTCTACGGTATTAATCTTTACTCGGTACACCCTACTGAAATCCCAGACAAAAAAGTCTAGGGTAGTCAGATCTGAGAGCCACGGCGAATCCATCTATCGGGAAAGGTATCAGCGAAGTAATCCTGAACGATTGTGGAGAAATGGGGGTGGTGCATCATCTTGATGGGAAACAACATTCTATTTTATCCCATCCTGAACACCATTCATTAGCGATATAAGGAAAATGTCCAGAGACTTTTGAATCGCCCTGTATTTGCGTTATAAAATGGCATATTAACCATGTTGCGTGTCTTGCTTTTCCATCGAATTATGGGTCGATACAGGGACGTAGCTAGGTTGATCAGTTTGGGGGGGCGGGGGGCAAAACGTAAGTTTTTTTCCCATCAAACCATTAAAAACTAACAAACTATTAATACACCATATAGGCCTACATATATGTACAGTATGTGTGTGCTTTATATATATATATATTATATATATGCAGATCCATTTCAGGATTCTAATGTTGTTCATTTACATTCCGAGTTACAGTTTGCAGGATTTTAACACAAAATATGTTAATAAGAAATGAAATTAGGCACACCTTTATTTAATGCGAACTATTTAATTCTTCATGAGATTTGCCTTACCGTATCTTTTAAACAGATTGAATCTCAAACTTAAAATTTTAACTGAAGTTACTTATCATAGAGTCCTGTATTGTGTACAAATTTCAGATTTTTAAACAACTGCCCACCTGAGATATTTTACCCTGAAATCGGAGCTTTTTGACTAAAAGTACATGTTTATGACCCTGTAGAAAAAAAACATTATGAAAGTCTCCAGCTTCAAATAATTTCGACATACATTATTGTTACACAGGTAATTGCAAAAAAAAATTAAGTGTCGAAGAAAGAGCCTTTTTCCTAAAGAAAATATCCGAAAACGTCATTTGGAGCTATTAGGATACAGTTTTGACCTTAAAATTGATTATGAAGGAATAATATTTAGAATATTACACACAAATATAACTGTGGCGTATAGTGCGCTTAACGTAACAGATTTTGTCTCATTGTCGTAGGACTTACCAGAGTTACCGCTGATGATTACGAATGGAGAAAATGACACACGTCAATGATAGTAAAAATAAAATAACGGTGGTTCTGAACTGTCAACGTATGAGGCTCACACCACACAAAATATTCTACTTTTTTAAAAATGGTCAAGCAACCAGTGTTGTACCACTTGATATGGATTGACTTATAAATCATTAAAACATACCAATTTTAATCCAAATGTATTGTTATTATTACTATTTTATTATTATTATTAATATTATATTAATGAAGACACTTTGCTACTCGATCCACCGTATGAGTGAATATTCAACAAAGCCCTTGTTCTTTATTATTTTTCTTACATTTTGTAGATTTACTGTACTGAAATTCATAGTTGTTGTATCTTTTATTAACTTTTGCACATTCCGTTCAAAAAAAGGCTTTAAAAGTTAGGGGCAAATTTTACTCATAAAATTTATATTGTGACCTGTCACAAAGAAAACTATAAATTTTGGAATCTATGGATCTCTTTATTGTTTGGATTAAATGGTAGAATATAAAATTATAACCTGGTTTGTCTATTATAAACTAAACTTTTTTCGATCTAATGTATACTACTGCTAAGGGAATAAAATTAGTTACCACTATACACTACATTTGTAAGATTTCGGGGGGGGGTTCACCCCCTTAGCCCTTCCCCTCGGTACGTGCCTGCGCCGAGGACAGAATTCATACCCGGAACCCCTGGCATCGTACAACGCTGTGCTAACCACTCCGCCAAGGAGGTCGGCCATACATATGTGATACAGAAACATGCAGTGAGAATTTTTTATTATTGAGTAATATTTACTTTTATGAAGTAACAAAGCAAAAATGTAAATTCAACAATGATCTCGCAAAAAAATATCCTGCTTTTAAAGGATGGAAAGAACGAATATGAGGCAAAGTCTAAGGTGTCTGTCACTTTTCCCTGCTGTTGAAAGAGTGCTAGAAATGTTTGCGGCATTAAAATCATATTTCTTGTCCAGATCTAAGCTACTTAAAATTTTCATTCGGTTTCTTGGAAATACATTAATGCGAATCCTACATGTTACATTTGCATTCACTTGTGGTGAATGTCTATTCAATATCCAAGAATTGGAAAAAGGAGTAAAATTCTGTGCTTCGAATTATAGATATTCTAGTTACGATTGTGACGTCAAGTGTTAAATAATATATTAGGAGATTGCTTTCTTTTCATAAATATGTGGACATTCTTGGAAAATATCATCTGAGAAGTATCTGTGAGCAAAGTGTTGGTAAGGTTTTTTTTTGTTTCGATGCAATTATTAGTAATGGTAAATCTGTTGCCATATTGTGTTCTCTTTTCTATGACTTTGCCCTCTTTTTTCGCCATGCTCTGTCCCCTTTTTGAATGTATGTATATGGTCACCCTATGTGTCCCTACTCTGTGTGTAAGAGAGGGGGGGATGCAAATTGACAAATCACGACTCATGAAATGGCGGAATTTATGACCCAGTATTCCTAAAAAGAAGAACGTCAATAACAGGAAAATATTGCAAAATGATGAATGAGCACTAAAAAAATGTACACGTAACCCCCACCCCCATTCGAAAATAAAAAATGATTTGATTTGACTACTTATCCAGAGATCCTGGGTTCGAATCTCGGCTTGGCCATGGGTATTCTTTGTGTGTATCTCTTCATCAATTTTATCGTATCGTCTTCGCGATTAGCTGAAAGTGGCGGAAAAGCGAAGTAAAATAAACCAAATCAAGCAATCAATCAATGATTTCATTTCATTTTTGTTACTTAGCGTCGCTTTTTTGTCGCATTTGCTTAATTGCGAAGATGATACGATAAAATTAATGAAGGGACAAACACAAAGAACACCCATGCCCAGGTCGGGGTTCGAACCCGGAGCTCCTGGTGCCCTAAGGTTGGTTCATTTGGTGTTTTAAGTCCACTTTATGCACAAAAACAAAACAGGTAACAAAACGCACCTTTTTTGTAGATTCTTCAATAATATTCATTTTGCTTTTTGAGTTCTGAGATACATTTTTCTTTCCAAATTATTTCATTATTCACTGCAGAGTATAACACATAGGAACAAGAATGCGCGCTTATCACGGGTTCGAATCCTGGCCTCGATTGTTCATATGAGGTCCCTTCATCAATTTCATCATATCATCACTCATCCTCATTTTCCCGATAACCAAATGTGGCAGAAAAGCGAAGTAAAATAAACCAAACCGACATCAATATGAACGCGCGTTCTCTTGCCCAAATAAATACATCCGTATTTATGACTGTTGCAGGCCAAGAGTTTAGTATATTTGAATAAAACACTATTAAAATGAGAGTAAGAGAGAGCCTGAGCACATATTTGTAATTTAATCATTATATATTCCATATTTGAAACAAAAAAGAAAAGAAAGAAAGCATAACATTATTGGCTGCACATAACACGTTCCCATTTCATAAATAATAAAACTATATCCCATATTATACATACATATTGTACACCCAACGGCGAAAGAAACGGTACGCGAATTGTCCACCACCATTCATTCGGTCTGAATTACACAATGTGATGACAATGAATTGAAATAAAGACGTCAATAAGGAGAGAACAATGCCTCCTTCGAACGAACATAGTTTCATTCCTTAAAACAACACAGGATGTAAAATAAAAAAGTAATGAAAATAGCGGTGGACAATTTGCCTACCATTATCTTTGCCGTTGACTGTACAACGTGTAAAAGGTTGTGTAAATACAGAGAACATAAGTACTGCAGAAAATTTTACCCTGAGTTCATTTGAGGATTTACAATGGAATCAAAGGGGAACCAATCCCCTATCTGTGCTATAGGAGATAGACTGGTAACCTGAAAGCACGTGCTTTCAACCATTGCCGCGGGGGGAAGGGTCAAGGGAGGTAGAGGCAGATATCGTCCCTTTTTCTTCAGGCGGTCGTTTCTACCTGAAACTGGTGAGGCGGGGGAAGAACGAGCTAGGCCTGCTTTGCCCTCGGATAGCACCGAGGGATGAGAAGCGCGTGGAAAAAAAGTGTTGCATATGAACTGTGGCTTTAACAAACTAACTAACTAACTAACTCTCTAGCCTTCTTAAACCCGAAGGTTCATGGCTGCAGCAACACAGGCCTTCCATCTGTCCCTATCTTGAGCAAGATCTATATACTCTTTTCCATCCCTACCGATTTCCCTTAGGTCCATCTCCACGTTGTCCCTCCATCTTCGTCTTGGCCTTCCTACTGGTCTCTTACCATCAGGTTTCCCAACAAGAATCCTGTAAACTCCTCTTTCCTCTCCCATTCGTGCCACATGGCCTGCCCACCTAAGTCTTCTTGATTTAATTATTCTAATAATGTCTGGACATGAATACAAATTATGTAGTTCTAAATTATGTAACCTTCTCCACTCACCTGTCTCCTCATCCCTTTTAGGTCCAAATATTTTCCTAACGATCTTATTTTCAAATACTCTCAATTTATGTTCCTCTTTCAATGTAAGGGACCAAGTTTCACACCCATATAATACTACAGGCAAAATTACTGTTTTGTATATTTTAACTTTTAGTTTCTTAGATATTAAACGAGAAGACAAAAGTTTATGAAGAGAGAAGTAACATGCATTTCCTGAATTAAGCCTACTTTTTATTTCCTCTTTAATATAATTTTCATTTGTTAATATTACTCCTAAGTATTTGAATTTGGAAACTGTTTCAAAAGAGTTGTTATCAATAATTAGATTTTGATTATTACCTAACACTTGGTTTCGCCCTGTAAGCATATATTTAGTTTTCTCTTTGTTAACTTCCAAACCTATCTCTTTAGCAGTTTTGAATAATATTTTAGCATTATTCTTAATTGTATTCACATCATCTCCCAGTAAGTCTACATCATCTGCATATGCTAACAACTGAGTCACACCATTTAATTTTAGTCCTTCTTTAGTTTCGTTTACCTTCCTAACAGCATATTCTAAGGCAAAATTAAAGAGCAATGGAGATAATGCATCTCCTTGTTTTAACCCATCATGAATTGTAAATTTGTCAGACATATTAATACCCACACGAATTTTACTTTCTGTTTCACTGGTGCATATTTTTATCATACTAACAAGCTTCTTAGGTATTCCAAACTCTACTAATATATTATATAATTTATCTCTTTTGACCGAATCATATGCTTTTTTGAAATCAATGAATAGCTGATGGACATTTTGATTATATTCCCACTTTTTTTCAAGTGTCTGTCTGATGTGAAAAATTTGATGTGTAGTTGATCTGTTGCGTTTAAATCCACATTGATAATCACCTATAATTTCATTAGCATAGGGGGTTAGTCTTGTTAAAAGAATGTTAGATAATATTTTATATGTTGTTGAGAGTAGAGAAATTCCACGGTAATTATTGCAGTTCATTTTATCACCTTTTTTAAACACAGGAACAATTATGGATTCTTTCCACTGTTGAGGGATTTCTTCTTTATTCCATATTAAACAAATTAATTTATGAATTTGACATATTAATGAATTTCCACCATATTTAATTAACTCAGCTGGTATTAAATCAATGCCAGGTGCTTTGTTATTCTTTAGCCTTTTAATAGCATCTTTAACTTCAGTCAAATTAGGTTCTGGAACTAAAGGTTCTGCTGTGTGGCTTTAACAAGACAATAAATATTGTGATTTGAAAATAATTAGAGATGTGATATTGATTGATCTATCTCTGCTAGACTAGATACTCCTCAGTGCACGTCACTGGGCTGCTCCTGGGCAGCCAGAGACAGTTCGTTTTCTGCACGGTGGACCTGAGGGGGACTGGGTATATTAATGTAGCGCCATGTGTTAGCTGCGTTAAAAACCCTGCAGTGCTACTTTGGGGTCCTGAGGACACAGGCTGATATGTTTTTGTGACTTCCACCAGATGACTACAGACTGCCCATCTCTGTAGTTTCCTGACATCTTGTGAGGAGTTTAGAAAAGCCGTTAGTTTTGCAGGAAAGTCACTCAGGTTTACACTGTTGAGTAAGTGGGGTCCTGTAGACCGCAAAGTACTGTTTATGTAACTTTTTTGTGGAAGTGTCAAGTTATTATTTTTAGAAAATAGCTGCTTCTCGTGGACTTTCAATTGCTGAAATTCATGAAGAACTGGAGAACCTCAGACACAATAATAATTGCGATGAAGAAGACGGAGATTTTGTACCAAGTGAGCATAAAAGTGAAAGTGAAATCTCAGAGCTGTCAGAAGATAGTGATTCTGAAAGAGGGAATTGAAATGATAGCCAAGTGGGTGCTCTTTATGACACATCGCAAACTTCTTGACCTTGTGACTAAGATTCTTGGTGAACCAGTGAAAGACTCAGTGGCATCTACTGAACCACACTAGAAGTCAAGAAGAAAGCGTTGTGATTTCTGCCCTAAAAATAAGGACACAAAAGTGAACAAAGGTTATGCCATTTGGACGGGTTAAAGTTACAGTGGTGTAAGTCAGTTTCTTAAAAATAAAAAAACAGTCTGACCCACAGCACTTTGCTGATCAACACAACAGCTGTTTCCTTTATCACTAGACCTTAAACTGTCATCTGTTGAGAGTTGAATGAATCTCTGATTTACTTCACGTTTTCTGTTAACAGATCTGGTTTCTGTGTCTAAGTCTTTTTTTTTAAAAGTGACTTACACCACTGTAACTTTAACCCGTCCATTTGTAAACTACCTTTGTGCTCAAAATGTTTGTTCAAAGTGTCTTGAAAATGAACAGGATTAATTTTCTTGCAAATTTATTCACTTTTATAAACATATGTTTGAAAAAATATTCATTAAAGCAGTGGCCATATACATTATAGCAGCATTTTATATTTGGGGTCCTCAGGACCCCTAAATACCATATTAGTATTTTTTTTTTTGGATGTAGTACTGAAGGGTTAAATACTAATATGATTTTCGTAAAGTGGGTGTTGCAACCTGGATCGCCTACCTTATTATAGAGTCTGTATGCATTGCGTTTAATGAACATGCATGGTTTGACCATCGGCTGACATTGTTACTAAACACAGTACAATAGATTTCAATTTGAAGTCATTGTTGTTCACACTTCTTTTGCTAAATCTTTTATCCTCTTCGTCGCAGTCAACAAAGGTGATATAAAAATGGGTGAACGACAAAATGCCTTTTTTTTTTGTTACTATGAAAATTTCATGAAAATGTGTTTTCTTGTTGTTCAGCTTGCTTAACACTGCAGTGGTCTAGGTGATCCACTCGCATACTTTCACGTGCTTCTGCATTTTGGCAACACTCTTGACCTTGGCTCTCAATGTACTTTCCTGGAACAGTCCAGAAACTACGAGGGGCATGTAAAAAAAAGGGCTGATTGGTTATTACAGAGAATAAAATCAAGCGAGAAAATTTTTATTTTGATTCTATACAAGTGCATACTCTGTCTATTTTTCTACATAGTCACCATGACGCTCCAAGCATTTTTGCTACCGTGGAACAAGTTTATGTAGACCCTCTGCGTAGAAATCTCAGCCAGTTGAGAACTGATGTCTTGAGAACTTCACTATTATCGAAACGTTGCGAAGCAAGCCACTTTTTGAAGTGAAGGAACAGAAAGTAATCACTTGGGACAAGATCGGGACTGTATGGTAGGTGATTAACACGTTCCCATCGGAATTTTTGAATTGTCGCAACAGTACGGTCAGCTGTGTGTTGGCGGGCGTTGTCATGAATAAGCAGAATTCCAGACCGTAACATTCCTCTTCGTCGGTTTTAGTTGGCACGTCGCAGATTAGGCAGTGTTGCCAGTCCCAAGTAAAAAAATATCGGCTCTTTTTTTTTTTTTTACATGTGCCTTGTATGTTGGTTTAGCCTTTATTTGAAATATATCCATTATGGACTTTTTATAAGAGCATATTTCAGAGGAGCCCAATAATGATGCACTCGACCATTGACAGGAGTGTTTTCTGATACGCAGTATTTCTATGCATATAGGTGTGAGTTTTTAAATCTGTTATAAATATATCAAGTGTGCTTGCCCAGACCACCGAAAACCTATTTTTGAATCTTTTGCGAAAGAAAATAACGAAAGGAAAGGAGGATTCTAAGATATGTATTTTTGTTTGGTTTCCTCACATCCAAATGTGATGCACTATATTTGGAATTTCCTCCGTACTGTAATGTGTTGAGTGAAATAACTTTTGATTTTTTAAGTGACCAAGATTACTTCAAAAAGGACATTCCCGCTATAAAACCGAGAAATCTTGACCAAAAATGGATAAAAACGATAATATTCTATGGATCACAATAGAGATCCGCGTGACCACCGCAGTGTTAAAAAGAAAACAATAATATTCTTGGAAACAAAGTTTTCACAAAACTTCTAATGTACTATCTTTTTTATATATGGTAGGTTAACTACGATGGTGTTTGCCTTCAGCCCTTTTTCACAGTTTTTACAAGGATTTCGATCCAGACGAGAAGAAGTGGATACGGTAGGCCAACCACATGCCAGGGATAGGGACAAAGGCAAGTACAGCTCCAGATAGGGAGGGCTCCTGCCCGCATGGTTGCTAAAGGTCCAGGAATTTAAAATAAATTCAATTCCGTTCCAGAAGAGAAAATCAAGAAGCGGAAATGGGTTCTGAACCATAAGGAATCTTTTTATTTGTAAAGTACTCGTATTTCAATTCGGTCCAGCAACCTTTTTTCCGGACCAATTTAAGAACTGTTCACGAAACATTTTTTACTGAAACAATACGAAACTTGGACCGAATTTAAATTGTGCGAGAGAAAAAATGTTCCCGTCCTGCAGTGGAACCCAAAATAACCCATTAGAATTTATGAGTTCTTGGACCTTTAACAAATCGGTCGAAACCAGTAGTATAGGTATCGGCAATTATAGGTTAGAATTCAACTACCGATACCAGCCTATACTTTTCTGGCATTTTGGTTTTTCGGGGAATTTCATTATCCTGGAAATCATGGAAAATTGAAACTTTTTTTTTTTGCACAAATTTATGCAAAATTCAAACTTTCTTTTTAATTTGCACAAATTTTGCACGAAGAACTGTATTTTTTCATTACATAAACCAAATTCATTTGTAAATTCATAATAATTGATTGATTGATTTGCTTTATTTTACTTCGCTTTTTGAGACACTTTTGGCTAATTGCGAAGATAGGGATGAGTGTATAATGAAATTGATGAATGGACAAGTAGAGGTTGAATGAGATAAGCTCGCTCGCTATTTAATATTCGCAATTCATTTGCACGTACTTATAACTAATTTGCACGGGTTTTAATTAATTCGCACGTACTTAGAATTCATTAGCAAGTACTTAGAATACTTTACATTTATGTATTTGCATGTTTATAACTTTTTATGAATATATATTTATTTATTTTATGAAAAATATGTATATAGAAGGTAATTAGAGGTACTAAACGCTATGCATATGGTTTTATATTCATTACTGCAAAGTATGTAATGTATGAAACTATAATAATTAATGTTTATAGTATTGAAAATAAGTTTTCTATGGTTTATGAACCGCTATGAACGATGGTAATGGGTGTAGGTACAGGTCCAATTACGATTGGGGACGGTCCCGGTATTCGAACCCACGATATGTAATATTATTAATTAGTACTATGTAATAATTTCATCATGTTATGAAACACGATGGTGCAACACGCTAGACAGAATACTGTCTCAGAATTTCGACTCCGCTCTGATGCCAGACAGAGAGAAAGAATTAATATTCCGCGCAGGTAGAGGAGAAAGGAATTTGGGGGAAGAGCGGTCAAGGTCAAATGACGTCAGAACGTCAGAACAAAGGAAGAACCTGATTCACCAATCAGAGAACGCGTCGATAGATTTTCAGAACCGGTTTTTTCAAGGTTAACCAGTACGCAAGAACAGGGGAAAGCTATGCAATACTGTAGGGCAGGGGAGGTATTCAACCAGACAACAAAGGATGTCTGAGAATGTGCAGCAAGGGTCAAATCTCTGAAGCTATGCGGTTTCCGCCGCCAATTAATATTCCGCTCAGGTTTGCCTCCAAGGCACAGGACGCTTTAGCGCAGGTTTTTTTTATCTGTACTATGAAGAAGGGAGAGCTATTAGGGACGGGGCCTACAGTTTTCACCATTTGCTTTTATCACGGGCTAACGAACCTAGGACCCTTTGATTATTGATTTAGGTAGTAAATGTATGTTACTGTGTGCTATTTAACTTAATTTTGAGTTTATTTTTTTACCAAACTTTGACTTTATGTCAAACATTTTCACAGCTTATCCTTATTTTTACCAAAATAACACTATTTGTACTAATCACCAACATTTCTATTAAATTTTGGACTCACAAAGACATTTTTTCAACTTTTAACTTATTATTTTACAACTTTAAGTTAATTTTTTACCAAAATAACACTATTTGTACTATTCAAGCAACATTTTTTATTAAATTTTTGACTCACAAAGACATTTTTTTCTACGTTTAACTTATTATTTTACAACTTTATATTAATTTTTTACCAAAATAACACTATTTGTACTAATCAGGCAACATTTTTTATTAAATTTTGGACTCACAAAGACATTTTTTCAACTTTTAACTTATTATTTTACAACTTTATGTTAATTTTTACCAAAATAACACTATTTGTACTATTCAGGCAACATTTTTTATTAAATTTTGTATTTACAAAGAGATTTTTTCAACTTTTAATTCATTATTTACAAGTTTATGCCTATTTTTTACTCAAATAACACAATTCTATCTGTTCAGGAAAGACTTTTAGTTACATTTTCGACACACAAAGTGTGTGTTCTCAACTTCTATCTGTTTATTTCACAAGTTTAGGCTTATTATTACCAAAATAACACAATTCAATCTGTTCAGGAAAGACTTTTAGTTATATTTTCGACACACAGAATGTGTGATCTCAATTTCTATCTGTTTATTTCACAAGTTTAGGCTTATTATTACCAAAATAATACAATTCAATCTGTTCAAGAAAGACTTTTAGTTACATTTTCGACACACAAAGTGTGTGTTCTCAACTTCTATCTGTTTATTTCACAAGTTTAGGCTTATTATTACCAAAATAACACAATTCAATCTGTTCAGGAAAGACTTTTAGTTATATTTTCGACACACAGAGTGTGTGATCTCAATTTCTATCTGTTTATTTCACAAGTTTAGGCTTATTATTACCAAAATAACACAATTCAATCTGTTCAAGAAAGACTTTTAGTTACATTTTCGACACACAGAGTGTGTATTCTCAACTTTTATTTGTTTATTTTACAAGTTTAGCCTAATATTTACTCAAATAACACGATTTGAACGTGTTTTTATTACATTTTGGACACACGCACTCTCACACACACACACACATCCACACACGTTTGTGAGATGTAGATCCGAGGAAAATCAACTTTTCACAGGCGTTCCGAGGTACCTCTCCGATTGCAATCTGACATGTCTTAAATGATAGTTTTTGATGTGGTTTACTAGAAAAAATCTGACTTTGGCGTGTCAGGCTTATTTTAAACCCCAAAAATAGAAATTTAGAACCGAGGTATTTTACAAACCTAAAATCTGCATTCAGAGGAAAAATTTGAATTGTGTATAGAATGTGTATGGGGTTTGTTACACCTACTTTAAGAGGTAATTCTTGTGTGTATGGAATTTCGAGGTAAAATTTGAATTTTCAAATTGTTTATGGAACTTCGAGGAAAATTTCAAATTATTGTCGTTGTGTATGCACATCGAGGTGTATCGACTGTGTATCGACTTCCGAGGAATTTCCATTTGTACATATGGCAATACAAGAAACTGTGTATTAATGGCTCCAGAGGAGAGGAAGGGCGTTGAACCCCCCCCCCCTTCCCCACCCGTTTGAAGACTTCTTTATGATAAGGTATTCATGTTTTCAGGATTCCAACACAGAAACGTAAAAACTCGGGAGAATCTGGAATTTCAAGCAATTTGAATAAATTACAAATCTCGTGCAAATATCCTGGAAAATCTTCTAATTGATAAATGTAATACCATTTGAGCGCATCAGAGGCACTAGAATATGATTCTTCCTACGACTAATAAGTAATATTCATTACAATTAATAAGCATTAATAATTTCAACTGCAATAACTTACTTTACACAAGCTACTTTGAGGACATAGACTTTAGTTTCTCATTACACATTATTTAACATCGTGAACATTTGTAAAATTCTGTTTGTCAAAAACTGAAATCATATAGAGTTTTTCTATATGATTTGTTTGACATTTTATTTCTTGAACTGTAATATAGTTAGAACAGATGTTTTATTTCAATAAATTTTTCTACCTTTGTCTTTAATTAAATGCAAATATATGTCGCTTTATAATTTGTTTCTTGAGTCGTATGAGAAAGTAATAATTAGGGATGATCCGATGTAAGTTTATGCTACTATCAGTAAACCATAAAATTTACTGATTTTGATAAACAAATAAATTTACTGATATTGATAACCAATATTATAGTGATCCAATGTAAAATTGCAAACTTTCCTTGAAGAACATGAGCAGTTCATACACCTCTTAGTTATTGTGTATAACCAGGTGACCCCAATGGGTTTTGTCTTTGAAAAGGAAACAGGTATTTAGAATTTTTTCCAAAGGTACGGCACATTAAAATATTAACAAATATTTTAATTTTTCACTAAATTACTGGTCATTAATAAATGTGTATGACTGATAAAATTACCTGTAATTTTCGTGATAAACGGATATGCCTATATTGGGCCTCCCCTATGGCGCAGTGGTCCCGTTTTCGATTCCCGGTGGAGGCACATAGTGGTTCGGATTCCACTTTAAACTGTAGGTCTAGTCTCGATTAGCCTTACTGTACATAAAGTGGACTTAAAACACCAAGTCAAGCAATCAAACGGGTATACCTATATCAGCTAATACTGATAGGATACTAATTAATCTGCAACACTCTTAATGTTAGTAATGTAAGATGAGGTGAGGGTATTATGGTTGTAAGGCAAAATGTAAAGGGCTTTATAACATGAATTTACAATATTAATGAACAATGTATCGGGCATTCTGAAAAAAAAAAAAGCGTTTCTGAAAACTAGGGGAAATATCACGGAAAATGGACTTGAAATTTATGTGGGAACCTTCATACACTCCTATAACTTCATACCGAGGTACTTTTTTTGTGTTTGACAATACGAGGAATGTTCGTCATATTTGTGTATGTTCAAGCTATTTCTAATATGGTCGTGAATGCATATTGAGGTATTCATGTGTGTAGAACTTCCGAGGAGAATTTATACACTCGCATAACTTCATACAGAGGTACTTTTTGTGTTTGACAATACGAGGAATGTTTGTCATATCTGTGTATGTTCAAGCTATTACTAATATGGGCGTGAATGCATATTGAGTTATTCATGTGTGTAGAACTTCCGAGGAAAATTCATACACTCGCATAACTTCATACAGAGGTACTTTTTGTGTTTAACAATACGAGGAATGTTTGTCATATCTGTGTATGTTCAAGCTATTACTAATATGGGAGTGAATGCATATTGAGGTATTCATGTGTGTAGAACTTCCGAGGAAAATTCATACACTCGCATAACTTCATACAGAGGTACTTTTTGTCTTTAACAATACGAGGAATGTTTGTCATATCTGTGTATGTTTAAGGAATTACTACTATGGGCGTGAATGCATGGTGAGGTATTCACGTGGTGTATCAACTTCCGAGGAAAATTCATACACTCGCATAACTTCATACCTAGGAACTCTTTGCGTTTGACAATACGAGGAATGCTTGTCATATCTGTGTATGTTCAAGCTATTACTAATATGGGCTTGAATGCATATTAAGGTATTAGTGTGTGTAGACTTCTGAGGAAAATTTATACACTCGTATAACTTCATATCGAAGTACTATTTGTGTTTGACAATACGAGGAATATTTATTAGTTTAAGCGATTACTAATGTGTGCGTGAATTCATGGTGAAGGTGAACTAGTTTGATGGGAATGCTACAACAAAACTGAAATTGTCTCATTATGTGGTGAAAAGACTTAACTACTGATGTGGGATACTATAACAATTGGAGAAAATATGTTTGGTTCGGTATATTTTGCTTCACATTTCTGTCACTTTTGGCAAATTAGAAAGATGAAGATGAATAACAATATGATGAAATTGATGACCAGATGTTCATAAAGGATATCCATGCCGTGAATCCAATCCGGAATCCCTGGCGTAGTAGTACGCTGATTATTTGATCATGTAGAATCTATAGGTCTAAGAAGCAAAGACAAACTTCCAAATTTCATTACCCCCATGTGAACTGGGGATTACATTGTATACATGGGAAGAAGTGCATAATTTTCTGCACAAATACAAGTTGTCGTTTTTCTAGGTTTCCCGCAAATATATATGTAGTCACTGGCGTACACAAGGTTTTTTTCGGTAGGGGCTGGAATTTTGCAGGTATATACCACATAGCTGATTTCTAGGGGGCGCGGCATTCGCAATATATTTTGTATTTTTAGAAGTTTCCATTCTCAAAACTGGCAATCGGGACGCATTTTAATGGATGTGTGCATTTACCACATTGTTTTTACAGAGTTCTCTACTACTTTCATTTAAAAATGTTGATTTTCTAAAACTTTTGGAAGGATCTGTAGCCCCATCAGCCTCCCTCTGTGTACGCCAGTGTATGCAGTATCTCATTTAGTATAAACATCCTGCGAACTGTTTTATTAAGTGTGATACACATAGTTTATTGGAATGTACACGGATACTATTAATAATATTTTGTAAATTCTGCAGCACAATTAAAGCAAATATGCACATTTATCTATTCTTTCTTCTGACCGTCCGTCCTTACTGAAACAATATTTAACCAACAACAGCGCTTTTTCACCATTTGGCAGCCCGATATTGGTTCTTCTACCTGTGAAGAAGATGGTGAGTCACACGCCTCCTGTTTCTCCGAAGGCAACGTCACTCTGATGGACAGACCAAGTTTTCCTTCTGATCAACCTTTGATGTTAGCCCTACGCAGAAGTTGGGGAGTGCCAGAAGTATGTATCAGAACAATCAATCTTCTTGAGAGCGGCTTTATTTTACACCAACCGTTTGTAAATCTCCACGAAAACCTTACCCCACACATCTGACGCGAGATTTGCCATTTGATTTTGTGGTTTGTGTCTTCTCCCAAGTTCATATTGAAACTGCATGTACGCTTCTTGGGCATGCTTATGCACTCTCTACAAATAACGGAACACACGCAAAACAATACAACTTTTTTTTTTAGCATGAAATGTCTCAACTTTATACTTGGTTTTCAAGCTAACCCCTAGACTTTTCTAAAAGGGTACAAATAGTGTTCTAAAATAATATCGAAGGGACGACCGGGACACGCCTCTCAAACGGGACTGTCTCGGTCAAAACGGGACGTACGGTCACACTATATAAATGACAACATAACTAAGGACCTAATGAGTGAACTGTTAGAAGGCACTCCAATATCAACATTTCCAGTTCTAGTATTTGCCTCGACTGTATGTAATCACTGGCTTAGGCCGAGGGGGGATGTTTGAAGAGGCTACAGTCCACTCCGAAATTTTAAGAAAATCAACATTTTCAAATAAAGGCAGTGAAGAACTGGAGAATGGGGGACCAGAGTGAGTGTTAAATGTGCTGACGTGTCCATAATTTAAATAAACCAATCAAGTAAGTTCCGGCCTGCATGAGTCTACCTTTGTAAGTGTAACTCATAATTCATCTTCGTCGTCGCCAATAGTGGCTGAAAAGCGATGTAAATATTAAAGAATGCAAACTTAAATTCTAGCTCTACGCTGTTGCAATTCTGACCACCTCTCTTACATAAATCAATTTTGTATTCTTTTTCTCCATGTCGATGCTTCTCAACACCGATATCTGGTTAGTAAAGGTAGAATGAGAATGAGAGAACGAGAGGCCGTCTTTCCAGATGTTCCCAGCTTTGGCTGCAAATCATCGCTTCTCCCATCTGGCTAGAACTCGAGAAAGACCAAACTGTCAAAATTCAAATTTGGAGGCAGTACGGGAGATACAACTTTCATTATTGTAATGGTTGTTTCTACATATTTTATTTTTTGAGGACACATTCGAGGGTGGTCAGGCACCATTGGCGCCCCCCCGTGCGCAAGACTATGCCCTCACATATCAATTTTCATTTGCTTCATGTGTAGAAGAAAGTATTGACGGTAACCAAAATTAGCAATGTTGTTTGAAAGTTTGTTAATATCGGGTGTGTTGTAGAAGAAAAGAAAGCATTATTTACACTGTTACTCTTCCTTGTACTCGTATTGTGTTTCGTTTGTTAACTGGGACCTCCCCGTTGGTGTAGTGGTAACGTCGTTGCCTTCTAATCAAGGGGTCGCGGGTTCGATAGCCGATGAAGGCAAAGGAATATAGTGTTTCGGGTTTAAAATGTAGGTCTAGTCCCGATTAGCCATACTGTGCATAAAGTGTACTTAAAAGACAAATTCAATCAATGAATCGTTTGTTTACTGAACGGTGCTATTCGAATATGAGCAAAGCGCTTTCGTTACTTACGAAAAATGCTTCTACTTTAACAGAATTATAATCGAAACGTTTTATATCTTTCAGCTATGATTGCTTGGAAAAGTTAAAGGACGTTAGGATTGTAAAATCTCGTGGGCTCATTATCTTAGCACCAAAAATTCTGGGTAAAACAGTAAACATGCCATTTTGGTGGCAGAAGTACTCACTGCATCTACGCACAGTATCGGCAGTTTTTAAAAAAAACAATGGCATCTATTTGCGTTGGTAATACATCAAAAGGTGAAGAAAAGCAAATGCTGTTATTCACTTTGTTGATGTCTGGTTAAGTGTTTTCCTATCTCGTTGTTGTTAACTTTATCGAAAGAGATTTTTTTTTACTCTGCAAAAGATAAATCGTAATTTTGTTACGCCTTGCATGTATCCTGCAGCTAAATATTGACAGCAGTAAAAACGCAACAAAACCAGTGTAACAAAGGGCTTTGGCCACGTGTGTAGAAATGAACGTTCCTTTCAACAAAACTCGCACGACTCGACCGCTATCTTTTACTGGCGCCTAAGCGTCTGGACTCTGGAGTTGTTTCGCCCAGACATGTGTACTGGATCTACGAGTTCTTTGAGAGCTCGAGTTTCGGGTTCACTTCCAAGTGAACAAGAGTAATGTATACACCCAAGCATCAGTGGCGTTGGGAACGCAAGTTCGCTGCACAATTAACGTGAACTGCAAAGAAAGATGGGGAAATAGTCTGACTGTTGTCCACTATCGCAAGTCACGTAGTGGTAACGGTATCACATGTAACGATGCGGCGGTCCGGCGTTCGAGCCTCAGTGGTTCAGTTTCCACTGGATGATATTCATTGCGCGAAATCACACCCACCGTCATGGCCACGATTTCGGCAAACGTTTCGGGGTGTTTTTTTAACACACTTGATAGGCATTGCGCCTACAGTATTTGTGGCAGTGACTGAAGGTACGCACATAACGATTACATTCTAAATGCAGTTCTTCTTCATTTTGTTTTAGTCTCGTAAAAATTACCAGACTATCTATCAGACTATCTAAAAAGATGTGCTTCGATCACGGCCAATTTGAAGATGATGTGATCAGCACTACGTTCCTGCCGCCTTTACACCCCAGAGTTTTACTTCTAGTTACCCAACATTTATTTGAGGCTGGATGAGCTCCAGTCGCTTTACGCGGGGACAACGGCGGAAACATTTCGACCTTAGATCATCCAAGAGACTCCCGTGTGGCAGCCAGGCGCCCTACTGACTAGATTACATTATATTGTGTATAACCATTATTTATTTGGAATCAGCCCCTCCCCCCGCGCCCTTAATTAAAATGATATATTGTTAGCACTAGCTTACCCGGGGGGGGGGGATTCCAGGCCAACCACGTCTTGTTTGTCAAATTCTCAAATGTGGATATTTGTATTTAAAAAATGAAAATAAATTAAAATACGTTGCAATGGTCCCTACCAATATTTCTGAATTACCTTTGCTCATACAATGATGAAGGTAACTTACATAGGAGGAAAATTCACGCTGTGGGCCTATCAGTATGTTCCGCCATGAAACTTGTGGCTGTAACAGTGTACAATTGGTTAGTAATTATGGTAATTAATGTAGTTATTATAATTACTTGAGAGCAGCACATACGAAAACAAGAAATAGCATTGATTCATCATTAACATGTAATTTTGAGGTCTAGTGAATGATAAAATGTGTGTGACACTCGTGCAATAATTGGTTCACACGATGGTCATTTTGCAATTATTATATATTTATTATATAAGTGCAACTATATGAACAACAAAAGAAGAAATGATTCATTAAAAAATTGTTCCATGAATTAATTTTAATGTTAAAAAGGAAAAAAATGTCTGGGCCTCTGGGACCCCCTCATGTATGTTAATTTCTTGTACACCAGGGGAAGCTAGGGATAAGAAAAAACAAACTTCTTCCAGTCTTAACTGCAGTTCTTTTGTAAAACAATGGTTTTATGCTTGCAATCATGTATTATATATTATTGCTGCAAGGGTTCTTCGCTTTGGTCAGATTCCCATTCATTCAACAATTTGGCTGCCACCTTTCCTATTCTGTATTTTACTCCTGAGCTAGAATACAATTCAAATGTAGTCGAAAAAAGGTATAGGTAATGTAATTTGTACCTCTTTCATCTTCGATTCCCACAGATCATAAAATTGTAAAGTCACGACTTCAATAACACAAATCATTTTTGTCGGAATAACAGTTTTAAGTAAGGTATAAAACTGGCTACAAATTGGCCGTGCTTCAACTCTAGATATTAGAGAACCAAGTTAAATCATTTGAGCAGGTAAAAATACAAAATACGTATGTTGATAGAATATACGTATTGTAGAACAAAGTGAAAACTATAAAAACCAGTGAAATTGAAATAAATAATCTACATTTCTCAAGTAAGCATAATGGAAAGGAAAAGTAACGCACAATTCTTGCAGTAATGATAAAATATTACTAATTGCGAGAGCTTAACCGTGAAACGATTGCCCCGCCTCGATGTGGAGACACACGGGAATGAGTCATACAATTCAACAAAGACTGCTAGGCCTCTATTTTGACGTGAACCAAGCTTCGTAAGTTCTTTTTAACAAACATTGTTTCAATGTGCGCGAGCTATACCTCCGCAGTTTTATTTATTGGGAATGACCTACTACTGTAAAAGCGCGGATTTTCATGAAAGGCTAGCATCTGAGTCAATGTGTGAAGAACCCCGTCTCCTCGGATTATAAGCGTGGAGTTAGAGTAGACCCGAGAGCCCCCTGGTATCAGCAGATTTTTTGGCGCATAGAGTGGGGGAGGGTTGCACGTAATTTTTCGTTTATACTGTAGGAAAGTTCAAGTCCGTGCTTCTCAAGTAAGACATGAATGCCGAAATATTGAGGACAGCGACAGAGTGCTCAAAACAACTTTTCCCACCCTCTTTTTAATTGTTACTAGCGTTTTGGATAAGATTGATTGATTGATTTTTTGTTTCAAGTCCACTTTATTCACAGTCAGGTTAATCGGGACTGGACCTACAGTTTAAATTGGGATCCGAACCACTAGTGCCTCCACCAGGTATCGAACCCGGGACCCCTTGATTATACAGAAACACAATGACCGGAAGTATGGGAATAAATAATATTCACCCATGAAACCGCAAAATCAAGTTAAGGTCTTGCAACTGATGTGGTGAATGCTCCGTGCAGACTTGAAGACGCCAATGCAACAGTCTCTTTTCATTTTCACATTTATATCGTTTACGTCTCGGGAATCACTCCCGCAAGCACAAGGTATTTCAGTTCGGCTCTGTGGCTGAATTGTTAGCGTAGCGTGTCACAAAACACGGTGTCCTAGGTTCGCATCCCGTTAAAAAAACCTGGACATGAAGTTGTGTTTGTTCCAACAGTCTGTTTCATCATTCATCCTAGCCTTCATATTATATGCGACATTTGCATGAAGACACAACATTTGCTGCTGTTATCTACTTATTGATTTGATTAGTTTACATCTCGCTTCTGTCTATTTTGGTCACTCGCGAAGATTAGGGTGAAATTGAAGCCAGGGCGAAATTGAAGCCAGGCAATGACGAACACGCATGGGCGGTTAGCAACACACAGACTGAGTGTGAGTCTAGACGCCAAAGCCACGTTCGTCTGCAAAATGCATACTCTGTACTAATAGCACTTGTATAGTTTAAAATATCGATATATCTGATTAAAAAAAATTCATTAAACTTCGTTGTTCTTTAAAACTGCCACTTTCAATATGTATTTCGCCACACTGGACGCGAACCAAGAAACAAGGATGTTGATTTCAGCCTTCAATATGTCTCCACTTGACTTTTAATTGTTGGCATTCAAAATGTTTACATTCGTTTATTTCGAGGAACAATTGTTTATATTCGAGCAATAAAATTGTACATATTGTTTGTATCACGTGACCTTTGAAAATATGGTCATGATGTAAGAACTTATTTAAGCGCTAGATACTCCTTCGTTCATGAAATAAGCAAGTAAAAGGATTTGACATGTTCTATTTTGCTATTATAACAACGTTAAGAAATTTTAATAGTCCATGGTCTTTTTCGCTTCTGCTCCTTCAGCTTCTCATTTTTGTGAGGGCCCTAGGTATCCTAGTACCAACCCCCCGCCCCCCTTCCTTGAGTCCATCGTGTCATACCTAAAAGAGACGTTGACATTTTGGCGCTTGAAGGAAAGTCATCCGTTACACCCCGCTCCTGTTTGTGGGCAATATTCCCACCCTCTCAGTGGCGTGCCTAAAAATGTAGTAAAGGGATGTGACCATAAGGAGGTTACGAGTTATTTCTTACCACTCCTGGATCATACAATTTTTTCCTAAATTTGACGTTTTCTTAAAAGAAAAATTGCTCTAAAACCCCTTGTACGAGTAGATAGGCAGCTGTTACATAACTTTGCAGCAGGCATATCATAACACACGTGAATCACCCAGTGACAGAATTCGGCTCTGTTTAGCGTGAAACATAATACAAGCTGACGTAATGGTTAGGATAACAGACTGATTCTTCAATATTTTCCCGCTCATCTTATCAATTAATCATCTATATAACAGTCACGATGAATACATTCCGTGGCAAAACGGCCCTTGAATAACAAACACCTGTTGATTGGTTGACACGTGGTCAGAACATCGAATCGCATTGCCGCTGTTATCACGTTTTCTCGATTGGATCCCACTGATTCACGTAGCTTCCCAACTGGCTTCAAGAGCCAGAAATGTTCGAGCTCCCACCAGTAAATAAATCTGTTATCACGCTAACTTGAGTTTTAAGTTTACTTTATGCAAAGATGGGCTAATCAGGACTGGATCTACAGTTTAAAGTTGTATCTCCCCCGGGTATCGAACCCGGATCTCCTTGATTACAGGCCGAAGAAATTACCACAAGTACATAGGACAGGCCTATATGTTAGGCACTAACCGTTCGACTGCTTCAAAGCACTTTGAAAATCGTGAGTTTAGTACGGAAATAATATTGATAAAACAAACACAGTTACAGTAATCCTTGCAGTAATGAATTACCAGTACATCTTTTGAACAAACCAAAGAAAAGTTTCGCAAAGATACTCCGTAACACCGTCTTTCAGCCCTGAAAGATGGGTCAAACGTTCCTTTTGTAGCATTTTGACTATCTATTCCGTCCGCAGTCTACCACCGGACACAGGTCTTCTTGTACTGCATGTACAATGTAGTTTGGCGAAAGGAAAAAAAAACACGCACTTCTTATCGCTCTCTTGCAGGAAGGGAGAGGGACAGAGCAGAATCGTTTTTCATCCTCTTAGCTTCTTAGTTCTTACACAAGGCATATTTTTCCTGCATTTACTTGGGTCCCCCCGATAGCGCAGTGGTAGCGTTGTCGCCTTGTAATGAAGAGGTCCCAGGTTCTAAACCCGGTGGAGACACACAGTGGTTTGGATCCCACTTTAAACTGTAGGTCCAGTCCCGATTAGCAGAAAGTGCTATTAAAACACCAAATCAATCAATCCTGCATTTACTTGAAAGGTGAAAACATATCAGCATCAAAGGACGGAATTAGCCGAAGTATGATTGAAAGTCGAACTCCACCTAAGAAAAATAGAGAGAATGAATTTGATGTTTAAGATTCACCAAGATGAGAAAAATCCATTGGCCCTGTTATTTAATTTTCAATAGTAAGGGAGCGGTCGGAGAGTGGTGACGCAATGAGCTCTTTACCATGTAATCCTGCCCCTGCGTTGCCAAAATGTTCAGCATTCTTCAACAGATGGTCGTCACCTTCATTCAGTGCTAAGCATTATCATTATGAACGTCACACATCGAAAGTCGAGATGTAATATTTATCGTTGTTGAAGCTTTTGATAACGAAGGAGTGAAGGAAACTGGCAACACGGCGGTACTCGGGTAAATGCGGAAGAGAGAGGAGAAAATAAATTAATGTCATTGACGGATCTACATATTTTGGGCAAACATCGCTTAAGGTCCCTTCAATGTAAAATACACAAGTATGTGAAAGGAAATGTCAAAACCTTTGCTGCTATTCCGTTTCTTCAATGTATGTATATATTGTTCGTGCGTGCGGGCCCCTGGAAAAATTTTATTTTGTTATTTAGCGTCGCTTTTTTACAAAGTGTGTCTAATCGCGACGATGAGGATGAGTGATGATAGGATGAAATTACGGAATGGATGCAGCAACACTCACAAAGAACAGCCATGCCCAGGCAGAGATGCGAACCCGTTACCACTGGCGTCGTAAACTCTGTGCTAACCACTTCGTACGGAGGTCGGTATATCTCTGGATTTTTTACGGATAGTTTTAAGTCCATTTTTATGCACAGGTAGGCTAAATGGGACTGGACCTAAAGTTTTAAAATCAGATCCGAACCACTATGTGCTCCACCGGGTATCGAACAAGGTATACCTCTGAAGAGGAAGGTAGAATTGGAAAGGTAGAGTTTTGCAAAATCATGGACAGATGAAACTTTTGATGAGTCACTTATGAGAGATGTCTAAAGATAAAACTCAGCTGGGAATGATGGACCAATAACTGTTTCATAATATTTCTACATTTGCTCGTTATTACTTTTAATTTGTCAAGCTTTGGGCTGGGTATGCAGTAGTGTTTAGGTAAGCAAATCAGGTTTGATGGTTCCCAATGTAAATAGTAATTTCGTTCTATCCACGGGATTTTCGTCCCTTGCTCCGCCTGTCTGTTGCAATTATTACTCATTCATTGGACAAACCATTCGTAATATTAATACTATGCAGGTTCTCTCCAAGAACCAAGTACGAAGGTTAACTTTTGCATTCCGAACTCAGTCTCCCTTTGTCTCGGGGGATTAACAATTTCAAATAAGGTATTCTTACTTTTCTTTGATTGTCGTTGTAAATACAAGATTTAGAAAAATAATAAAATAATAATATTACATTTAGAAAAACTGGGAATGAATCGTTCGATCACAGGTGAGTTTCCTAAGTAAACTGTCACAGAAAAACCAACGCTGTTAATCATTTCGTTAATTCATAGTTCATAACTTTGTTATCCCGTTGTTGTTAGTTATTGCGAAAGAGAAAAGTATTTCACTCTGCAAAAGGGCAATCATAATTAATCTCTAATAATAATCGTCATGTTATATGTGGCATGAGGTATAATTTTGTTACACCTTGCTTGTAGCCCGCAGCGAAAATTAGATACCAGTCAAAATAATTCTTACGCACTACTCTCGCAGCCAAACAAATGGGAGAAGGGCAACGACTGTAGATTACGGCAGCAGATAACACCCACTTGCGCAAGCAGTGGAAGCACTCTGCCGTTGAAATATCGAATTGGGACATTTGTACAGTCACTGACATTACTGGTTTGTAATTATCCAATTGAAAGTCAATGAAATCGTTACAACCCAGAACTGTTCGTGACTGTACAGCTTGTCATGATGCAAGAAAGGACAAGTACAAAGCATGTTTTTCTGGGATTGGAAACTTGAAACGTTACCCTTGCGCGCTGCACGTAAATAAAGACGGACTGGAAGTAAAATTTAGATCTGACATTTTTGTTAATCAGGCTCACCAGAATATGACGAAGAGAAACACTCGTGTTTTAATTTTTAGTTGAAGTTTGTTGTGAAGGAGAGAGAATAAGCAACATATCTTTGGTCTTCGGAAACACTCATGTAGTCTGCAGGTCATGCTAATTTCGTGTTAAAGAAAGGAACATACTAGTATTACATTTTCGGGTTAGTGTAGTATCTTTTTTATTTGTCCCTAAGTAACTTGGAGTTCTCGATTATAATTTGGCTGGTGTGTCTGTAGAGGCCCTCCCCGATGGTGTAGTGGCAACTTCGTTGTCTTGTAATCAAGATGTCCTGTGTTCGATGGAGACACATAGTGTTATGATTCAACTTTTAACTGTGGGTCCACCGTGACTAGCCTATTTCTATACAAAGTGGATTTATAATAAAAGCTCAAGTCAATTTAAATTACCTGGTTCGTCTAACCTATTATGCACAAAACATCAACAAAACATAGGACAGCTCTATTATTCAGAAATCCTGGTAACGACGAATTGTCCATTGCCAGTGGCGGCGAGGGGGCACTTCCTCCCATTTTTTTTTTTTTTGCAACTTTTATGCTAAACCTTATATACGAAGGGAAAGTAAACTGTCCTTGCCACCTTCCCCCCTAGTTTTGGCACCTTGCACCCCAGTTTTAGAACCTAATCGCAGCCACTATCCATCACCATTTTCATTCAGTCTGTATTACACAGTGTGATTATAATGAATTGAAATAATGACATTAATAAGCAGAGGCCATTGCCCGCTTCGAACTAACGTAATTTACACCTAAAAACAACATAGGATGTACAATAGAATGAAAATGTAATGAAAATAGCGTTGGGCAATTTTCCTACCATTATCTTTGCCGTTGACTGTGCCTTGGAAGTGTCAATCCCAGAATAAAATGCGTAGGGCAGCCAGTTATGGATTTTAGATACCAGGTTTCGGTGTATTGAAATACAGGTCAGATCGAAGATGTACAGGGTGATCACAAAGTCCCTTTACCCCCTATGTAATACATAGATGTTAGTGGGCACGAAGTCCCGTTACCCCCTATGTATTACATAGATGTTAATGAATTGTTGTTTCTTATTGTTGCATTTACTGCCATCACGCCAGCAATGTTGAGGAGAATGTCCCATCGTACATGGCGGAGAATCATACTCTGTTATGAAAACGATGGTGTACACACAGACACTCTGGACTAAATCATAACGAATAGTCACACTACCTCCGAGTTGTCCTCTGCCATGTTCTCACATTAATACAATGCGACCATCTACGACGATGTGGACACGCGTAGAGGGTAATGGGACTTTGTGATCACTCTACAACATATTTGTTTGATGCCAATACTTGGGGGTCTGCTATATTGATATTTCCAGCAGCCCTAATAAGTATCACGTTTCTTACAAGTTGTATTTATTTTGGTATCAGACAACGTCCTGAATTTCTGCACTTCTGTAGGTCCAGTTCCGATTAGCCTATCTGTGCATAAAGTGGCCTTAAAATATAAACTCAAAACTAAAAATATATGGAGGGTGAACGTGCGCTCGTTTTTTTTTTTTACTAAATTGGGAATCAACACAAAAGGTATAACCTTTATGAAAATAATGCAACTTTAGATAAATTAAGTATTACTTCTATTTATACTAAGTAATTTTATGGCACTTTTCTTTGTACTGGGTTAACCGTGACTATCTTATATACTTCTAAACTGTGAATCTGCCGTCATTTTAATGTTTTTACTAATATATTATTTTAAGCGTGCCCTTCTCTCACTGACATTCGCCAGAATGCACAGTCAAACAGCTAAACAATAGGAAGGGGGACAGGGGCGTGACTTTTCGTGATAGGCAAACGACGGGTTAATTTTCCATTTCGGCTAATTATAACACACATAATACTTAACGTCGTTAACTTGTAATCAAAGGGTTCGATACTCGGTCGAGGCGTAGCCAGTTCCCACTTTAAACTGTGGCCTAATCCAAATTAGCCTTTTTGTGGTACTTAAAAAGTGGAATTAAAACAAATTCAAAAAGAACCACCACATAATATTGTTTTTTACTGAGACACTTTTAATTGATTATTGAAAATTTTCCC
This sequence comes from Lepisma saccharinum, assembly GCF_977018435.1. NCBI lineage: Eukaryota > Metazoa > Arthropoda > Insecta > Zygentoma > Lepismatidae > Lepisma > Lepisma saccharinum. The sequence continues at coordinate 1,496,657 of NC_139256.1, forward strand.
GTTTTTCTTACTTGATTTGGTTATGCATAGTTCAGGGCAAGGTCTCTCATAATGCACCACCTCCAGCTTTTCGGTAGAAGTTCTTCAACTGATTGAAAAAATATCCCTAATCGAGTACTGTACTTACCTGCACCACTGCAAATCGGTGGCTCGTCTGGTTTGTCATCCATGGCGGTCATTTTCAATATAGACCCTACTTTCACTCAAGATAGCAGAAGCACAACACAAAAGAACATAATAAAACAGGACGATGGCCACAGTAAAGAAAACACGTGTCCGCAGCTCCCACGCTACGCTTTCAAATAGCACCCTCCTCATCACCCTATTTGCAATGTTACAGACGCTCTATATTTCGGAGTTACTGATCACATGACGGATATGCGCAAGTATTGGTTGGTGATTTTACTTATAATAATATACCATACGACCATTGATCATCGACTAACTTTATAAGGTAATTTGTTGATTAGTGAAAAGTTTCACACATGAATAATCGTACCGAGTTAGGTGGTTCTACAAATGCATGTAAAATTCTGGAATTTAGAACACTTTTGGGCAGCGTAGACGAGTTATTTCCAACACACTTGCCAAGGACAAACGCGGGCCTGGAATAGCTTGCTTTCGACTATTTATTTAGCGTGAAGGGGGACGCACAGTGACCATGTAAGAACTGCATAAAGCATGACGTCCACTGAGACCCGTAGAAACCCAGCACATGAACACGACAGACCCGTTTCCGGCGTCTCAGTGGGCGATAATCTGTAAGATAACCTGCCAAAAATTTCGTGCTTCGGTTTCGCGCGTTTCCCTGTAGTGGGCGTTACACCATTTGATTTAAGTACAAGCGGACAGCAGATCTGTTGCCGGAAATTTCCATGTTTCGCCGCGTCTCAGTGGGCGTCAAGCTTCAGTCTCTTCCTTTTAACGCGATCAGCTAACCCGCGTGGCTGAGCGAGCCGGTTTATGTTTGCAGGCAATACGACTGCAAATAGGAGAACTGAAAGGTATGCACATGTAAATATGTTGTAGAAATTAATTCCATTCTAAGGTGTTAAATGCATTGAAAAACATGAACTTAAGATACAAAAATGTTAAAGAAAACAACGCAAGTGGTGCTTGCTCCGCTTCCGTTACTGCACGCTTCTGAAAAAAAAAAAAGGCGGTGGGAGGGTTTCGCAGTGCGTCTCGGTTATCAGCTGTGGCTCTGTTCTACACAACTCAATCGCCCGTCTGCTAGCTCACTGCCTGTTGGGGCAGATAATATATACAACTCATAATAATATTAATAGTGATAATAATAAAATCGTCTTTACTAGAGCGGGCGTGTTTCGGCCGTCTCTATCGCAAAGATAACAATGAGTCGAAGTGGTTGGTATGAGAGAAAATAAATACAGACGCTCACAAATATTCTCGTAGGGCCTAACGTTAGTGCCTCTACTCTTCAACCTTACAAGATATAAATGAATGTCACCATTAAAGAGAGTACTTTATGTTGGTTACCGAAGATACCGAAAATGTCGGTTCTCAGTATATCGATATTTAGAGGTCATATTTTCGAGTACAGATAACGGATATCGTATATCGATGGTTTCAGCAACCGGCCTCCGTGGTGGAGTGGCTAGCACAGCGCGCTACGACGCCAGGGGTCCCTGGTTCGAATCCTGGCCAGAAGATGGCTGTTTGTGCGAGTCTCTTCATCAATTTCATTAGGCTATATCAGTAGTAGAGATCTGCGCCAGTGGATGTTGCTAATTAATATTCGCAATTTAATTTGCACGTACTTATAATTAATTTGCACGGGTTTTAATTAATTTGCATGTACTTAGAACTAATTTGCACGTACTTAGAGTACTTTACATTTATGTATTTGCATGTTTATAACTTTTATGAATATATACGTAATTATTTATTTTATGAATATCCTATAATTTGTTAATGTTTTGGGCCTAAAAGCTTAGAAGAATCAGTTAAATTGATTTGAGGTTTTATTATAAATCCACTTTATGTACAAATAGGTTAGTCATGGTGGACCTAGAGTTTAATGTTGAATTATAACACTACGTGCCTCCATCGAACACAGGACCCCTTGCTTACAAGGCACCGAGATTGCCACCATCGGGGTGGCCCTACAGACATACTGTCTGGCTACCTTAACTGAGACCATGGACGAAAGTGTTCATTGGCAAAATAGGGGCACTTTGTTCAGGAAGCGGGTTTCGTGAAAATCGTCAGCTGTTTAAAAAACAATGAAGTTTCAAACGTAGTAACATCGCCGCCAAAATACGTATAGATGTTTACGAATTATGTAAGGGTACAGAATGAAAAAAAATAACCATCCATATACTATATAAGCAAACGGAACATATCAGGAAAGTATTCATTACGTCACATTAGTAGATAAACTTGTTTGTAAACATGGAACTTTATTTTCGGTCATTCGATTTAATTGGTATCCTTAGTAAATCGTACAATTAGCACAAATGTACACAGCAGTAATCAGTAGGGAACGGAACTTTATGTGCTAAAAAACTCAGAAATATTTATTTTTTATGTGTCATAAATGTTGAAAATATGTGATAAAAACAGGAAAATATGTGACAAAAATAAAAACATTTGGTAACAAAAACAAACTATAACATGCATTTTAAACACCTGAAATTAGTTTCTAAATGATTACCTCTTAGCGAGCTATTTTTTGGAAGAGTTGCAGTGGATCACCATAGTTTTTTCCAAATTCTCCATTGTAAATCTGTGACGATTATCTCTAAAAAGCATCTTATATTGTGAGAAACATCGCTCCACGTCACAAGAAACAATTCTTGCATATTTGAATCACGAAATGTCACTAACGCTTAAGTTTTCCAAAGCTTCGTCTTCCTCTACTTCACTTTCCAAAGCACATCAATTTGGCACAAAGTTTGAAAACCTTGGTTTTTCCCAAAAAATTCTGTACATTTAGACATTTAGATCCAGTGAGTTCTTGCAATTTCGTTTCTACTATACGGACTTTACCAATGGAAGCTGCCAAAGTGTTCGCGGACGATTCAAGCTTTCATATGGAATTAGAGAGAATGGACAGGTTTTGTTGAGATGTATGCCAATTCGACTTTTAAGGAGGGCTCCATCAACAGTTCTTGCATAATTCTTCTTTGTCGATATCATTTACAACAGATACAATATTTTCAAAGTTCTGGCCATAACATCTGCATCCAACCAAGTGCCCCATCGCGTAACTACAGGTGTAGGAGGAAGGGGAACCTCAGGACATTTTTGTTTAAAAATGTCTATTCTTCTAGGCGACTTGATAAAAACTTTCTTCCCATTTGAAACCAGTTTATCGACATTCGGATAAAGAGCTCTTATCTTTTCACATATTCTATGCAACGCATGAGCCACACATTTAACGTGCACCATTTTGGGGTAGCTAACGGCAAGGCCTACTGCAGCTTTTTTCATGTAAGCTGCAGCATCTGTCACGAGGAGAAGAACATTGTCAAATTTTATGCCTTCCGGCCATAATAGCTGCATTGCTTCATTAAAAAGCCTTGCTATTGTTACGTGTAGCCAGCCCCAGGTACTTACAGCTATTTTCTCCCAATAGGATCGTAGGCGAGGTACCAGAAGTCTGCCAGCGAGGGTGTTCAAAGACAAAACAAACCTAGCACTCTCGATATGAAAGAGGTGCAGAGTATAAACATTTTTCCTTCGAGGATTTCGAGGTACATGAAGTCAATGAGCGATTTTATGTATATAAAATGAAAATTCGCAAAATATGTATTTACATACGGAAAACTGGAAAATATGTGTTTTTATGTAAAATAAAATTTGCTGTGTTGACATATAAGGCTATGATCAGAATTTTGGCAAAAATGAGGGTCTGTATCTTATCGCAGAAAAAACATTTATTTACCTAAAGTTCCTTTCCCTAGTAATCAGAATAGTATCAACAGTATTATTATTACGCAAACTATTATAAATGCAGTAAAGAAAATGTAGTAACTGAATGGTTTGTGGCATTGTGTATTATATCAAGGGTGTTTTGTAGAATGTGCAACAGGGACCAATACGTCTTTGTTTTCTTTGTTCCACTTCGAAACAGTTTGTTACGAATTGTAAGAGACATCACAAACACAATACAGAAAGCAGTAATAAACACAGCAAGCGAACCCTACACAGCGACCACAAGGAAAAAAACCTTGGACGAAAAGTCCCAGCGTAGCTTTCCCTTCTTCCGTTCAGCTCGTGCCATAAGGAAGCCTGGTCCACTCTCCCCCTCCCCTCCTCGCAGGAGTACGGTGCACAGGCTTTGCGGGTCTGCGCAGTTTTTTTTGCTTGTGCTTTACTATAGCAGGCAAGAGCCACAGGGTGGTGTTCTACCTGCTTCCCCTCTCGCGTTTGGAATCGTACTTTCCAGCTAGTTTCGTTTCCCTTGGCCGGACTGTACCAGTCAAATTATAATTTAGAACTCCAAGTTACTTGGTGACAAAAAAAACCTACACTAACACCCACAAAAAATACCTTACTTCACAGAATATAATACTTTAACACGGAATTATCATTACCTTCAAACTATATGAGTGTTTCCAAAGATCTGCTGCATATACCCTTTCCCTCATAACAAAGATCAACTAAAAATTAAAAAAAAACGAGCTTTTCTCTATTTGCAGTCCGTCTTTGTTTACGTGTAGCGCGAAAGGTTAAAGTTTTAGTGTTTTAAACCCAGAAAAGCATGATTTTGCACTTGTCCTTTCTTGCATCATGATAAGATGTACAAATGCCTCAGCTCGATATAATTCAATTTCAGAGCTCTTCTGCTGCTTGCAGGAGTGGATGTTATCTGCTTCAGTAATCTACACTCCCTTGTTCCACCTGCCAGGCTGCGAGAGTAGTGCTTTCAATTATTTTGACTGGTATGTAATTTTCGCTGCTGGCTGCAAGCAATGTGTAACAAAATTATACCTCATGTGATATAACATGGCGATTATTATTATTATTATTATTATTATTATTATTATTATTATTATTATTATTAAAGATTAAGTAGTGAAATAGTTTTCTCTTTCGCTAAAATTAACATAAAGAAGATAGCAAAGAATGAACTATGAATCAACGAAATTAATAACAGCGTTTGCTTTTCTTTGACGATTTAATTAGGAAACAGACCTGTGATCCAATATTTCGTTATTATATATTATATTATTCTTCTTTAAATCTCGTATCTACAAGGAAAATGAAACAAAGAAACATAAGGACGTCTTATTTGAAATTCTTAACCCCATAGCGTGAAACGAAAGGTGGGAAGGACTTCTAAATGCAACAGTTAACTTTAGTACTTGGTTCTTGGAGAGAACGTGCGTAATATTAATTTAACGAATGGTTTGTCCAATGAATGATTAATAATTGCGACAGACAGGCGGAGCAAGGGGCGAAAATCCCGTGGATAGAACGAAATTACTATTTACATTGGGAACCATCAAACGTGATTTAGTTATCTAACAACCACTGCATAGCCAACCCAAATCTCAACAAATTAAAAGTAAAAGCGAGCAAATGTAGAAATATTATGCAATAGATATTAGTCCATCATTCCCAGATGAATTGTATCCTTAAACATCTCTTACAAGTGACTTATCGAAAGTTTCATCTGCACATGATTTTGCCAAACACTACCTCTCCAATTCTACCTCCCTCTACAGAGGTATAGCATGTTAGATAACCGGTGGAGGCACATAGTGGTTCGGATGTCATTTTAAAACTATAGGTCCTGTCCCATTTAACCGATCTGTGCAAAAAAGTGAACTTAAAACTATACATTAAAAAACTACAGAGATATTCCGATCTCCGCACGGACTGCTTAGCACAGAGTTTACGAAGCCAATGGTTACGGTTCGCATCTCCCCTTGGACGTGGGTTTGCTTTGTAAGTGTTTCTGCATCAATTTCCTAATTTCATCCTATCATCACTCATCCTCATCGTCGCGATTAGCCAAAGTGGTAGAAAAGCGAAGCTAAATAACAAAATCAAATCTTTGCAGACACACGCAAACAACATACATAAATGGAAGAAACTGAACAGGAGGAAATGTTTTGTCATTTCCTTTCACAAGTGTGTTTGTTTTACATTCAAGGGAACTTAAATAATGCTTTGCGATGGGCCAAAAATATGTAGATTCGTCACTGACAGTCATTTGTTTTCTCCTTTCCACATCGCTTTTAGCCGAGTACCGCCTTGTTGCCAGTTTCCTTCAGTGCTTCGTTGTCAAAAGCTTCAAAAACGATAAATATTACATCTCTACTTTCGATGTTTGAGTTACATGATAATACAAATGCTTAGCACTGAATAAAGGCGACGACCATCTGTTCAAGAATGCTGAACATTTTGACGACGCAGGGGCAGGATTACGGGAACTTTTCTAACGGTGGAAGCGGCCCCGGCGTCCACCCAGCGTCGAATAACATGGGTACCTGGGGGAAACCCTGGGGGGTAAAGGCGGTCAGGGGCGTGATGCTGATTACATCACCCCCACTCATGACCGGATCAAGAAAGTGTGGGGCGTTACCCCCACACCCCCTATACGCCTTCATGGTGTGGTGCTATGCACAGGGGAACACTTTACTTTTTTTTTTTTTACTTTTAAGGGGCAGGATTACATTGTAAAGAGCTGCTTGCCGTCACCCACGCTCCGACCGCTCCCTTACTGTTGGGCTTATGCACGTTGTGGTTCGGATACCACTTCTAATTATAGGTCAGCACCGATTAGCCCATCTTTGCATAAAGTAGACTTAGAACTCAATTTAGCGTGATCACAGGTTCCATTACCGAACATTTCGGTTTCTTGAAGGCAATTGGGGAGCTACGTGAAATAGAGGATAAAGATAACAGCGGCAAAGGGATTCGATGTGCTGACCACGTGTCAACTTATAAGAAAGCCACTTAACAGGCCTTTGTTATTCAAGGCCGTTTCGCCACGGAGTTTTTTCATCGTAACTGTTTTATATAAGATTGGCGAGAAAATATTAACAAAGCATGCTATTATTGTGTTTCACGCTAATAGGAGGTGAATTCTGTTACTGGGTGATAGATGGGTGTTATGATATGTCAGCTGTAAAGTTAATTTGATTTGATTTGATTTAGTTTATTTTACTTCGCGTTTTGTGCCTCTTGGCTAATTTGCGAAGATGGGGATGAGTGATGAAATGATGAAATTGATGAATGGACATTCACAAACAACCAAGCCCGACCGGGATTCGAACCCGGGACCCTTGGCGTCGCAGCGCGATGTGCTATCCACTCGGCCACAGGGTCGGGCGAAATTGTAGTTTAAAGGTTCGAGTCTTGATCAGGACATGTTGGTACATTTGTGAGTGAACTTCATATAAAAATCATGCATCATTATCGATACAATTTCTTTTTAATAGGTAGAAAATAAAAAAGTATTTAGAAAATAATATTAAATATATAACACAACATTAATAAGGTGAAACCGTTAATTGAATTTGATATTCAAAAGTACGTAATAATCTACTCCTGCTGACGTCACACTTCAAATCGCCGAAACAAGTATAATGGACCCACCTGTATATTACTACCTAACGACGCGCTGGATTGAAAACAAAAGAACAGCGAGGGATCCACAAGAACACGGCAACCGAAAAGGGAGTCGAAGTATAGATTGTATTTGCGTTTTTCTATTTTGGCGACACGTGAAAGTACGGAGGATTGAACGGACATTCACAAATATCCATACCCAGGCCGGGATTCAAGCCCGGGTCCCCTGCCGTCGTTGCGCGATGTTCTAACCACTCCGCCACGGGGGAGGTGGGGCTGCAACACAATGAATATTACACGAAAGAAGTTTCAAATGTAAGTTGCAACAGCATATTAAATAGGAAATATTTTGTAAAGTTTGAAAAACGTACAAAGTATGTTTCTAGTAAGCTAGGAAGAATAAAGGAATATGTGATATATTTTATTGTACACGAGTTACAACTGTCTGTCAGAACAAATACACTCGTATTTTACAACGACATGCTGACGGGAAGAGATTCCAAAGAAAAATGTCACTGAATCAACAGAGACGCAGAGGACACATTGCTGCATTGTTACTACCTCATAACGTCACTCGAAGTTTCATAATCTTGTATATGAAAAGCTGAGAAGAGGTTGGTCTCAACCTTGCATGCGCCGGCCCCGTGGCGGAGTGGTTAGCACATCGCGCTACAACGCCAGGGTTCCCGGATTCGAATCCCGGCCTGGGCATGGATATTTGTGAGTGTCCATTCATCAATTTCATCATATCATCACTCATCCCCATCTTCGCAAATTAGCCAGAAGTGGCACAAGAAGCGAAGTAAAATAAATCAAATCATTCATTCATTCAACCTTGCCTGCTCCCTGCGGTTGCCTATCGCAAGGATGAAGTGTTTCGAGGCAACAAGTTGGTAAAAAGGGTTCTTTATTGTATCCCGCGTTTGAGACAGGGGATCGACATCCACATACGATATTTAAACGTGACTGTATGCTTGCTTTTGGCGCAGGTGGAACTCGTATTTCTCGTGCTTCACTGCAGGGAGAAAAATCCCGAAATAAGAAAGGAGCGGAGTCCGGTAAAAAAAAAAAAAAATCGCAAAAACGAAAGGCTAATTGTCTATGAACTTGGACGCAAAGAAGCACCAGCAGATTTCTTGGATGACGTGGAAGTAGAGGTCAGGTGACCAACAGTTAGCGTGATTGGGTGGTTACAAAGGATGAGATTTAGAAAACGTTTTCTTCTTCGCTCCACTCGCGAAACAAACATTTCTGTAAACTTCACATCAAGTTCATACTCTCTACTTTCAATTAAATATTTATTCAATTATGCACTATTCAATTAATATTGAATTTGTTTGAGATGAAAGATTCTATTGACATTTCCATTAAGAGACACGATTTTATTCTTGTAAATTTACTGTACTGGTTCTCTGAGAAATTAACACTATCAAAAGGTAAAGTGCTCCCCTGTGCTTAGCACCACGCCATGAAGGCGTATAGGGGGGTGTGAGAGTAACGCCCCACACTTTCTTGATCCGGTCGTGAGTGCGGGTGATGTGATCAGCATCATGCCCCTGTCCCCTGTTATTCGACGCTGGGTGGGCGCCGGGGCCGCTTCCAACGTTAGAAAAGTTCCCGGATTTGAACCGGCCGGGGATCGAACCCGGGATCTTGAGCATGGTAGTCAGACGCGTTACCGACTGAGCCACCGCGGCCTTCTAAAATTAACACTATGGTCATTTTAAAAAGGAATGAAATAAGTGACTTTGTCCTTCGCTCTCTTTGTTGAAATATAGTATATTCGCAAAAGCCACGTGATGCGACCTCATCCTCCCCCAAGCAAATAATTACAACAAAGGTAAAATTTTAGTTAAGTGGGGAAGTGGCTAGCACATCGCGCTGCGATGCCAAGGGTCCAGGGTTGGAATCCCACTCGGGCTTGGTTGTTTGTGAATGTCCATTCATCAATTTCATCACATCGTCACTCATCCCCATCTTCGCAAATTAGACAAGAGGCACAAAACGCGAAGTAAAATAAACTAAATCAATCAATCAATCAATCACATCGCGCTACGACGCCGGGGGTCACGGGTTTGAATCCCGGCCTGGGCATGATGTTTGTGAATGTCCATTCATTAATTTCATCATGTCATCACTCATCTCCATCTTCGCAAAGTAGCCAAAAGTGGTACAAAAAGCGAAGTAAAATAAAGCAAATCAATCAATCAATCTATTGTAGTTGACTGAAGGGTATCCTAAATCTGTTCACGCCCAGGGCGCAAGAATCTTAACATCTGTATTGTGAGTGACATTTCAGAACGTTGAAAAAGGTGAAAACTTAGTTTCAGCAATATTTTTTTAGGGTCGCTTCAGTAGATTATAGTGCACACTGAGTGTGCACAGAAAATATGTAGTGAGTGGCTTTGCAAAAGTTCTGCGGATACTGCCTTTGCGTAAGCATATTCTTCCTTTCCTTAGGTGAAGACAATACAATAATAGCTTAATGTAGCTTCGAGAGTAAAGAAACACGCGATAAGACAAGCTGCCTGTGTCGATTGTCGCTCGCGTATTGCTCGAATTGGGCTTTTATAATCCTGTTGTCTCAGTCCGTTGTTCGCAGTGAATGTTTAGCTATAGAGAGATTTCACACCTTGCGACAAACGACAGACGACAAGCGACACGAGTCGCTTGGAAACGAACCCCCAGTAATCAAGTGAACCTTTCCAACAGAAGCGACAGAACAAACCGCACGTGCCGCTTGTAGCTTGTGTGTCGCTCAAACTGGCCCGTGTTCTCAATACCGTCCATGGTGTCGCTTGTCGCTTACAGCTTCTGTGTGAATTCTCCGTATCGCTTGTCGCCTGTTGCTTCCAGCTTCTCGCTTTGTAAGGGAAATTTCACACTGAAGCGAAAACGACACGTAACAGGCGACAAGCGATTAACCACTTTTGGTTAATCGCGGCGATGAGTGATAATCACATGAAATTGATGAAAGGGCAGTCACAAAGAATATCCATGCCCACGAGTGACTCGAACTCGGGAACTTTAATGACGGGGTCCAAAATCAAACACTTAACGCACTTGACCACATTGGCCATCGAGCTGGCACGAGTTTCTTTGTAATTCATCCACAAAAGGAGGAGGAAGTTAATCTTTTATTGATGGATTACGTTTTCCCACGACATTAGATTCTATCCTTTTACAATGTCTAGAAAACAATTTCAATTTTTCAAAAATAAAATATATCTGAGTTACGGTTTTCTAAACACAAATCACTTCAGGTAGAATATATCTGCAGTTTTCCCTTAGTTTGTGGACAGTGAATTACGTGGGAAATGTTGATTTGAACAGAGTTGCCACACTCATCTTGCCTACGGTCCCATCAAATTTATCATTTCATCATTCATTTTTAATGTTGCGGTTACCATAAAGACGTAGAAAGCGACGTCAAATATCAACAGCTGCATCCTACATATACTAGACATATATAAATTATTATGAACACGCCATTATAAATAACAAACATCTGTGGAAATTTGAAGGTATGAAGGATAATAAGTGTTGGTGGCGTAGCGAAATATTTCATACGTAAAATTGCATTTATTTTCCCACAAGCAACTTTAGATTTCAATGTAGCGTGATTACTTTTTGATATTTGATACTTGATGATAGTCATGATTATTTTTGCTTGATTTGTATAACGCAATTTATTGTTATTACGTGCTGTAAACTTCTTCATATTATTGCCTAGGTCTTATTCCTTGCTTTTTGCCTAATACCCAACTGTAAATGGTTGATAGAACCAAGATATGTACGATTAAAACTTAATACATTTCCCGTAAGTTTGCCTTGCTACGCGAGACTCGCAAGCTTGACATACCTCTTGGTCAAGTCAGAGCTTGTAGCGGCTCCTGGCCAATGGGAGACCGCTGTGTATCGGAATGCTCTTTCTATAATACTCTATAATCCTTGGTCACAGTATTCCAGCTCCATCTGGCAAGGCCGCGCCCAAAACTCGTTGTCTTTTGCCGAACTTTCTGTTTAAATGTTTGCATTCAAAGTAAAAATATAAAGAAACAACATACAAATACTTACGCAGGGATATTAGCATTGATACTCGTATATGCGTATAATACATTTTCCTATATACAAGACAACAGAGAGAACAATGAATGTACCTTTGGTAATGGTCCCCACCAGGAAACTTTGGGGAAGGAAAAAACCTTGAGTTGAAGATATTGATTTCTTTCCTTTATGACAGTGGCATAGCAGACGTCCCCGCAATGGTGGTCTCTAAGCTCCTGAAATTTTATACAGTGTCGGTTGTTTTTTTTTTTAAAAAAAAATACGAAATAGACAAAATGCACGTCAACAATGACAAAATTTGAACTCGAAATTCACTGATGTGGGCACTAAATAGACCCGATCTATGTTTTTCTTGTCGGTGAACGCCGCTCGGGATCAAGTGATGATAAAATTTGCTGACTGCACCAAACTTAACACTCCTAAGCAACTAGCAGGTATATATTTTTTACAATTATAATTCTAATACTGCCTACGTTGTTAGGCTAGGAGGGCAGGTTTAAGGCTCTTAGGCCTTAGCAGCCAATTTTCGCGACGTGTGCACGTTGCGTTACATTATCTTCTCCCATCTCTCTTATCACTACTGTGTGCCTGTTATTTGACATTCTGATATTGTATTCGGTTTTCTTAGAGCTTTTCTTTCAATCCTCGTTTTTTATTGCATACAACAATGTGCATAATATTCACTTGCCTACTGCTGCATTTGGAAACTGGAAGTAACAAAATTAAAGTAATTGAATAAATCTAATTTTGTGTTGGTATAATTGTTATTTTCGCTTGTTCATCCCTAATCTTCGCGGAGTCTTGTCCAGACTTCGAGGTGCCAAGCGTTCTTCTCATGCCTGCTTCCCTCCGAAGCTCAAATGCTATGGAAGAATAAAGCTTTGAATTCAAAGCATTTAGAAGGAAAACTTTTAATGTTAATTTTGCATTTAATTCTAATGATGTTAATACAAATAAATAAACTACATAAACATGTGTAGAATTATTTCAGATCAACAACTTACTGCTCCTGGATATTCAGGTAAAGAGCTAAAGATTTGTTGCAAGTCCGCTTTTTGAACAGATAAACTAATCGGGACTGGATGGGATCCGGACTATGTGCCTCCACCTGACATCCAATCCGGGACCACTTGCTTATAAAGCTTGATTATAAAGTGACAGCGTTCTTTGTCCACTATTAATATATGTACAGAAAAATGTCAGCACTGGGAAAAATACTATATTACTGGATTGTAAGAAGAAGTGTAAAATAATTGTAAAATTTAAGAGAAAAAGAAGTTACGAGGATTTACGAATAATACAGCTGTCCTAAATGTTGTTAATGTTTTGTGCATAATAGGTTAGATCAGTGGTTTCCAACTTCTAAAGGTCCGAGGGCCAAAATTTTATCCAGCAGTTGATAGGCGGGCCGCATTTTTTTTTGGGGGGGGACTAAAAATTACAAAAATTGTAAGTACTGAACTGAAAATGTAGTACTTTCGCATGACCCAAATTTCTAAAATGAGGCAATAAAACAATGGAATTACAAATCAAAAATGTATAATTACAATTTATTTCACAAAAATCCAATACTTATTGATGAATTGAGAGAAATTAAAGACACACCATACAAATAAGAATCCCTCATAGTAAGTGTTCAATGTGAAAATTGAGCCCGATCTGCTTCTTTTATTAAAGTTGTATTTGAATTTCTGTATTTGAAAGTCTCAGAAGGTGAAGCAGTGAAGAATCTGCCAGTCTGCTTCTGTAGCGGTTCTTGATGAACTTCATTGAAGAAAAAACACTTTCACACGTGTATGTGCTGCTGAACATCGATGTCATTCTTTGCCCAAAACTACGAAGGTTTGGAAAGCGTTCTTTTGAAAGGTATTTGAAAAACTCTGGCCCCTTTTCTTGCCTAGTTTGAAGGAACACATCGCCTTGCAAATCACGCAATTCAAGTTGGAGAGAAGCTATTTTAATTTTCAATCTTACGTTTTTTGGAGATATTGCTCATTTCGATATTTGCACAAACTTTAACAATCAGTCACAGTACAATCCGAGTTGGAACACTGGAAATGTCTTCGTACTTCGTGCGTAGTAAAACAGACCTCTATAGCGCCTCTCTGCAGTTTGTTTCTGAACACAAAGAGTGAAGCCTTCGCGGAAGCAGGCGAGTTCATTCCACATAGCGAAGGGATGGAATGCATGGTGTGAAGAGAAAGTTACGTCACTTTAGATTCTTCTATTTATCATTATTGACTGCAAAATCAATTCTACCTGTGTCTTTCTTCACAGAGCATCCGTTCCTTCAGTAAAAAATAACGTATTTTAATAAAAATAAATAAAATTAATGTATTTTGCAAACTGGCTTCGCGGGCCGCAGAAAAAGGCAACGGGGGCCGCATGCGGCCCGCGGGCCGCCAGTTGGAAACCCCTGGGTTAGATGAATCAGGTGAGTTAAATTGACTTGAGCTTTATTTCAAACCCACTTTATATATAAATAGGCTAGTCATTGTGGACCTACAATTTAAAGTTAAATCATAACACTATGTGTCTCCAACGAACACAGGACCCTTGATTACAAGGCAAGGACGTTCCTCCTACACCATCGGGGAAGTAACTCCAAGTTACTTAGGGACAAAAAAAAAATACTACACTAACACGAAAAAATACCTAACTTCACAGAAGTTAATACTAGCATGTTCCTTTCTTTAAGCTATAAAAAGGTGGTCAAACCACTTTTGTCTGTGGTTTAACTTTATTTCGAGTTCACTTTTTCTACATAGGCTAATCGGGAAGGACCTACAGTTTAAAGTGAGATTCGAGCCACTGAGCAATGTGCACCCAGAAGAGATGGAAGTTCGATCTCGGAACCCCTTGATTACAAAGTGACAGAGTTGCATTCAATTACCTTTGAAACGAAACGCAGAATGTGGTTGTTACATGATCATACTGATTCTCCTTCTTTTTGCTTGGCGTACATAGTGTGAAATCACTGAAGATTGGCTGAGGGAAAAAAATATCTTAATCTACACACAAGTGCGCGCGAATATGTGTGTGTATATAATATATATATATATATATATATATATATATATATAAAATTAAATATGGAGTTACTAATTATTAAATTAAAAATACATTATTAAATATTTGACTTATCTTTATAAATATCAGATCTGTACAAAGTAGCGAACTGATTACTTTAAAGAGTCAATAAATTTAAAAATTGTTGAAATTGTTTTATTATTTAACAATTATTTAACTGTTGAAAGATTTATTTATTGATTGAATTGGTTTATTTTACTTACCTTTTGTGCCACTTTTGGCTAATCGCAAAAGTGGGGATGAGTTATGATTAGACGGATTTTTAGGTTCTGAAAAGTGTGCTTTTAGATTCCTAAAATAGGCTCTAAAATCCTAAAATATGTTCGAAAAACCTTAAAATAGGTTCTAAAAATCCTAAAAATATTAAGTTACTCACGAAAAATCCTGAAATAGGTTCAAAAAAATTTTAAATTGTTCAAAATTCTTGAAAATGCTGATTAGGTATAGTCATCTATATCCTGAAATACGCACTATCTTGCATAACATTATGTGTGTTGCCTAACCCTACGGCAATGGCAGAACTTACCATTGGAAATTGGCTATTAAAATCCACTCTTTACCTTATAGTTAGGCAACAGCCTTTTTACATGTTATTCACAGTCAAACTCCGCAATTTTGTTTGTGAGGATCATCTTATATGCTGAAAATAATCTTTCAACAAAAACATAGTCAATGGTGCAAACTTCAATGCTGAAATGTCGGTGAATGCCACAAAGCACCGAAGTGACTCGAAAGTGAGCAAGGCGACACAGATCAGACCACTTTGGATTGTACAGGTAACAGTGGAACCAGACATTTTGCTTTGTTAAGAGCTTTGAAAAATCACCATGGACTTGGAGGAAGGGAAATCGACAGAGAGTACATTTCAAACACGTTCGTCATTGAATTTTTTCGTGACGAAACAAAGCAAATGCTTGTGTGTGACATAAAATTTCTGTAAAATCCTTCAAAATATATAAAAACCTAAAAAAAGGCTTGATTTAGGCACAAAAACTTAAAATAGGTTCTAACAAGCGAAATATTTTTTTCGTAACTATAAAACTTCATCAGTTGTTGCGCTTTTTAATCAAACGTTGACATAACTTATTATTTCTTACATACCTGTAAAGAAAAAATAGGTTAAACACCTGAAATCCGAGATCTAATTATAACTTAAAAATTGCATTCATTTGATTTAGAGTACGAGGTCATTCTATTACGAAATTTATCTAATTTTGTCTGGTGTCGCCCGTGTCACATATTGGTGATAAATGCTGAGGATTTCTGTTTTTTCCTTAGTTGACTTCTATTCAATGACAGCTTAAAGAAAGCTAAGCATTTGTTTATCGCAGACGAAAATTGTCCATATAACAATGCAGAATGTGAAAATTTCACAACAAAATTATATGGGAGGTAATTTCGTACTTAGTAAGTCACTCGTACATACGTATTTGATTTTTGCCACAGATTTGGGGGGTCTACAGACCAGCACCCCCGGTACGATCTCGGCCCCAAAGAAAGAAGGGAATCAGACAAAAAAAAACAACAAAAAAAAACAACAAAAAAAACAAACTAGAGAGTAAAAAGTAAATTTATCGCGTGAAAATATGGCCATTCTATTCAATTACTATTGTCTTTAGTTCGTAGACAGAATAATCTTTAAAGAAACCAACTTCTTTTAAACTTTTTTTTCGATGACTTCACAAACGAGGAGACAGGATAGGGTAGTTGTTGAACAGTCGATCTTGTTTCTCTGCTATCGGTATCTAAGGTTGCCAGACACTCATCTTTTATGCTTAACTTCGCTGCTTTTAAATAACGTAATTTTTTCAACATTAAAACATAAAGTTGGTTTACACAGTTTAAATTGAAAATAAAAAAAAATGCTGTACGTGTCGTGAAGTAGTGCTGAGAGAACACGGAAGTGAGCTTTCTTGCTTCTCTCTCTTCCCACACGACCTACATGTGTTTCTGAGGTAGTGGCAACGATGCCCACTAATCCCCTCCCAGACAAGCGAAGGGAGAAAACCAGTACGTGTTGTTATTAGATGTTATCTGTAGAAGCACTTTTCTCGCTCTTCTTGTGTAACTTAGGTTAAATACAGAAATCCTGTGTTGTGCGTGCAATCGAAGGCATATGTAATAATAGACAAATTGCTTATCATTATCATTGGCGTAGCATGGGCATTTCGGGTTGGAAAGCCAAGTCCAAAGGAAGGGTCGGCCCTTAATAATTTACTTATGGAATTAGTAGCTACAGGTATTTTATTTGCATGAAGTCAGCTGGGTTTTCAATAAAACATCATCCATGCATGTTTTAGCTAGAAAATTAGATGCCTCACTACGCCAAAAATGTTTTGAACTCTGGTGTTTTACACCTTTCTTATACCTTTCGGCATGACGCAAGTCATTAAGAAACCTACCTGAATCACAAGCGCCTCTGAACAACAGTAGATGTTATTGTTGTGGGTGATCCAACTACTGATTGATTTGGTTTATTTTACTTCGCTTTTCTACCACTTTTAGTTAATCGCGAATATGAATATGAGTGATGATATTGATGAAGTGACACTCACAAAGAACACCCGTGCTCACGCCGGGATTTGAACCAGGGTCCTCTGTCGTCTTGGCGCGCTATGCAAAACACTCTGACACGGAGGTGTGGCGGATGATCCAACTATCGTACACTCTACTAACGTAACAGTGCCGATTAGTAATTCAGACTACTGTTTATTGCATCTTGAGAATGCTGATAAACATTTTAAAATAATTTTGTCCAGAGACCATTCGATGTTAAGAGTTTTCAAATGAATACTAAACATTCCCACTGACACAATATTAAGCGGTTAGATACTAACGAAATAATAATAATAAAAAAGAATAGTTTTTGCGGGTTAAGTGGTAGAGCAGTCACATGCTGAACTTATATCACGAGAGCTTCACCAACTTATGTGACAAAAACTGTTGATCTATTAGTTTTTAATGCACATCTCTGTTCATGCGATAAATTATGCAATTCAGTGGTCATTAAGAAATGGTATATTTGAGTTTGGTAAATTTGCGTCAGTCAATATTGCGTATTGTTGCATCAAACAGCACGAGCCCGATTAAACGAGTAGGAATTCTGCTTCTGTCATCTGCGACAGAAGAAAGGAAAGGTCACATGATCCCTAGAACCAATCTCTGCTCCGTAAGCTAGCGTCCAAGAGAGCATTGCCCGCATGCTGTAGAGATTCAACCTCCAGATAGGCAGCTGGGAATATAGTCATTTACGCCAAACCTGACAGGCGTCCGGCCAGGAAAGGCATTGAAAAAATGCTAGAACGACTGTTGTTAGTGGAGCGCTGCAAGCGGATCGCGAAAAATAGTTATTATAATGCTATGACGGTCAAACATATATGAAATTAGTCAAGTTTTACTTTATATTGTATTTTCATAATTCACGCATTTTTGAAATTTTAAATCACGGTACGAAGGGCGTATGGGCGTACTATAACGCTACTACACTGATCATTATGTTAATTAATTATCTGCGCCGGACCCCGTGGCCGAGCGGTTAGCACATGGCGCTGCGACGCTAGGGGTCCCGGGTTCGAATCCCGCTCGGGCTTGGTTGTTTGTAAATGTCCATTCATCAATTTCATAATTTCATCCCTCAACCTCATCTTCGCAAATTAGCCAAGAGGAACAAAACGCGAAGTAAAATAAACCCAATCAATCAATCAATTATCTGTGTCCCTCAATGTGATCTTCAAGGGTTGGACTGAATAAGAAAATAATGAAAAAACGATGAGCATTTTGCCTGCTATAATGTTTGCCGTTGACTGTATACAGCAAGAGGATGTTTTGCTGTGGTCTTCGAAAAGGAGCCTAGCTTTCAAATCC
Organism: Lepisma saccharinum; assembly: GCF_977018435.1. Lineage (NCBI taxonomy): Eukaryota > Metazoa > Arthropoda > Insecta > Zygentoma > Lepismatidae > Lepisma > Lepisma saccharinum. Next base: position 1,515,227 of record NC_139256.1, read on the forward strand.
TGGTCGGCTAATACACGAGTGTTTGTGTGCGCAGTTCCATCATTCATCCCCAGTGTGAACAATATACTAAGGTTTCCAGTGTATTTCTGTTTTGGCTATTTTACACCGATTTTCTACCTATCGGGTTAATCGCGACGATGAGGATAAATGATGAACCGATGAAATTGTGATGGGACACACAAAATGATACATCCACGACTGACCAGGTACGAACCTGGACCTTCGTAGCGTGTTACGCCGTTTACTCCGCAACGGAAGCCGACCAAAGGTTTCAGATGACAAATGACAGAATGTAGACGCTCACTCACGATATCGCCAGCAACGGTTCAAAGTTGAGTCCTTTGAGTTTATTTCTTTTTATATTTTTTATAAGTCCATATTATTCACATAAAGCCTAAACCCCTTGTTTCGGAATGAGTGTTTTATTTTTGTGTAGTGTATCGTGCAGTGCGTAACACTGTTGGCTTGTAATCAAGGGTTTCCAGATTCTGTCCCCTGTGGAAGCACATTGTGCATTGGTTCAGATTCCAATTTAAACTGTAGGTACAGTCTCGGTTAACCTATCTTTGCAAGGAGTCGACTTAAAGCAAAGTTTTAAATATTTTTTGCGATTTCGTGTCTTCATCATTTGTTCTCATCTTCGCAATCAATCAAAAGTATCAGAAAGGAGGCGTAAAATTAGAAACGTACGAATAAAACAAAAACGCTTTCAGCTACTTAAGTTGACCTGACTAGGTTTTCAGTCAACTCTGTCTTTAAACAAACTGGAGCCAGGGGTGTTCAGAGGAAGCGGAGACGGTTGGGACACGATGCTTAATGGGAATTTTTGGAGGGGACAACAGTAATTGAATTTTCATAATATAATAAATAACAAAACATTAAAAAATATTTTTATACTTTTTCTATCACTTCTATCTAACTTCACACAAAAATGTGTATGTGTGGTTGTTTTAAATCCACTTTATGCACAGATAGGATAATCGGAACTGGGCCTACAGTTTAAAGTGGGATCCGAACCACTGTACTATGTGCCGACGACACTATGTATAAAGCGACGACGTTGCTACTACGCCATCGGATAGGCCCCAGGTACGTGTGTGGTATGTTCGAGCAGAGAATTAGTTGGAAAAGTCAAACAAACAAATAACCAAGAGCACGGGTTCAGTACGCTAAAAAAAGTGCAAAATATGCATTGTTTATTTTTATGTTTCAAAACATGAAAGTGTCAGTACTTTCCTTTCGATAATATTTTAGTTTCAACTTCGGCAATGAAGATTTCAAACAAGGGCGGAACCAGAAACTGCATGTTTCCTTTCTTCAGCGTTGGTTCTTTCACACCTGCAACCAGGCAAAGGGACAGCCTGTTTCCTCCGGCCTATTTCTTTCAAGAACTTTTAAGAAATAGTCGGGCTGTTAGCATTTTATCCAGTGCCCACCACCCTATATTGGCTTACATTCGAACCACAGAATCCCTTATGAAATCTGTTTGTAATTTTTAATTTCCTCTTCTTGCCTTCTTTCGATTATTTTCGAATTAAACTTCCAATTTTACTTGGTTATTAGCTCTTACTAGTGTTGGGCGATATACCGTCTGGACGTTATATCGCGATATTGAAACTATATCGTCCAGGCGATATCAACTACACGGTATATCGTCACGAAATTTGGCGATATATATCGCCGATATCACGATAGGGAGAAAATATCGTATTGTGTCGTCTGTGACGAAATTTTCTTGACGATATATCGCAATATCAAATTTCGGATATCATCCAACCCTAGCTCTTGCTCTGAAGTGGATTTCATTAAGTATATATATTTTTTCGAGGGCACTGCTTCTGCATTCGTGCTTGTTTTCACTTTCAAATATCATTCCCTCTTCGGTTGTTGCCACCTCGTCTTTCCTTCTTGTTGGCTACAAGTGCTCAATGCAGAGGTTGGAAGATTTGCTGGCGCCGTTAGCTGCGGGGGAGGGGAGAGTAGATGCATCACCCCCCACAAGGTACGGAAAATGCAGACATTAGATGTATTTTATTGGGTTTCCTTGTATTATACCACGCCAGAAACAAAATTAAAGCACATGCACGTGTGATTGGAAGTACGTTTAGTTCCACGTCTACGCGCATTTGCGTTTTATTAATGTAAGAAATGGTCGAACAATTTTGAATGTTCCCAGTTTTCGTTGTTCAACAGATGCCAAAGAATAATCATGCTAAACCGATTTTGCGAGTCAGTTTAAATACAGATATCTGAAAGATATGTGTAATCATCCTAATCAAATCATAGCCAGTATTAACTTAACGACTATTATTAATTATGCCTACTCATTTTATATAGGAGTGGCTGCGGTAGCTCAGTCGGTAACGCGTCTGATTACCATGCTAAAGGTCCCGGGTTCGATCCCCGGCCGGTTCAAATACGGGTACTTTTCTAACGTTGGAAGCGGCCCCGGCGCCCACCCAGCGTCGAATAACATGGGTACCTGGGGGAAACCCTGGGGGGGGGGTAAATGCGGGCAGGGGCGTGATGCTGATCACACCCCCACTCACGAGACCGGATCAAGAAAGTGTGGGGCATTACCCCCGGCATGGTGCTAAGCACAGGGGAACACTTTACCTTTTTACATTTTATATAGGAACCCTTTGTGCTTGGGGAAGGGATTGGTCAGACGAGTCATTTTCTGCCTCCCCTAGATAACTCAAGATTACCTCCCCTGCAGCCGCTTAAGGCCGGTCCACACCCTACGTCTTATAGTACGTCTTGCTTGCGCAGTTCAAAACTGTACCTTTAAAGATGTTGCAGTTCACACGCTACGTCTTTTACCTACTCAGTTCCGTGCAGTCCATCATGTAGGAAGTGCTACTGTGGTCCATTTTCGCAATTTGCATTTTTTTCTAACGTGGTGAGCCTGATGACTGGCGAAATTACTTACGAATGGATATTGAAACATACAATCATTTACTGGAATTAGTAACCCCACATATCACGAAACAAAGCACTTGTATGAGAAAAACAATTTCACCATTGCGGCACGGGGGAGGCCCCTCTTAGTTGGAATACTTTCCAATGTTCAAAAATCAAAAGTTAACATAATAGCCTTTTTTGACGGTACTCTAATGAGAAAGTTATTTCTAATTCAGTTTGCTTAAAAATGCTTCTATTATAAGTAAGAAATCAACAACAATGTACACGATACTTATATTTTCATTATTTTATGCCGCTCTTTTACCTCTTGGATTAATTGCGATGATGAGAATGGATGATGAAAGATTTAATGATGATTGGACGAACAAAGTGATACATACGCACATGACCATGGTTCGAACCTGAGACTTCTGTCTTTCTGGTATATTTTGCTGAGAGTATTGCCATAGAGATAGGGTAAGGTAATATTAAAGTACACTTCCTGTGAGGTTGAAAAAGTACCATCATGTTATCATTTGTGGTTTGGTTTATTTTACTACACTTTTACGCTACTTTTGGCTAACTGCGAAGATGGGGATGAGAGATGACATGATGAAATTGATGAATGGACACTCACAAACACATATGATCAGTTCGGGACTCGAACCCGGGACCTTTGGCGTCGAAGTACAGTGTGATACCCACTCCGCCTCGGACACGAAGATAGGCTAATCCACTCTGGACCTATAATTGGAATTCCAACCACAGTTTAATGTACTCCTACGGAGACTGAACTCAAGTCCCCTGGATTATATGGCGACAGATTTACCACTACGAAATGAAAGACTTGAGTGTACCTCATCGATTGAATCAATTCAAGGCCTCCCCGATGGCGCAGTGGTAGCGTCCTTGTCTTGTAATCAAGGGGTCCCGGGTTCGATACCCGGTGGAGGCACATAGTGTTTCTGATCCCACTTTAAACTGTATGTCCAATCCCGATTAGCCTTACTGTGCACAACGTGGACTTAAAACACCTAATCAATATAGCAGACTCGTCATCCATGGAATTCGTAGACTCCCTCAAAGTTTCCTGATTGGTCAAAAATCTAAATAAATGAAAATACCATAACATTGGCTTATAAACAACGTTATCTCCAGCACCAGAACAAATTGTTTTGTTCACCTTGACCAATTCTTTACGATAAACTCTCCTCATAGAATTGATTTTTCTTACTTCTGTGTCTCTGTTTGTTGCAGCGTCAATCTACTTGTATTCTTGTAATAAGCCGTCATAGGCCTGATTCTTGTCACGGTCACTGTAGTCCTTTGATTTTACCTGCCACAAACACGGAAAGCTCTTGTAGAGTTCAATGAACTCAGCTAAATACTCGCGTGAACACTGACGAAGATTGGTCTTCGTCGTAAAGGTCTAATTTATCAGGGAAAAAAAGAAAACAAATTCTCGACCTCCGCTAATAGTGTTTCGACACTACGGTAGAATGAGAACTGAGCGACAGGTGCGGTGCACAAAAGACTGAGGGGAGCGTCCACACGCACAAATTGTTTGCACAGATGTCTGAGATTTGCGCAGACATCTATGCTCTTGGGCTCAGTCTTTGGTTGACAATTTGGTTCACGACCTATTTAATTAAAATGTTTCATACATAAATATTTATATTTTGGTTATTTTATGTCGCTGGTGTATTTCGCGGGTTAATCGAAACAATGAGGTGGAATGATGGAGTGATAGAATGATGAAGGAACAAACACGATGTCCATGATTCCATGTTATCGCGTTTATTCTTTACATTTAGCTATACTTTACGGAAAACTGTGAAAAAGTAGTTAACAAGACTTTAAAACCAGAATTTTAGTAATTGTTTCATAACCTCAAGATTAGCCCATGTACAGAATTGGATTTCTCCTATTTTACTACGATGCTGTGCTTCTTGCTTGTGGGCGAGGGGAGCTCAAGGGAGGGGAGGGGGTAGACGACGTTCATGGCTGCAGCGTTGCCGCTTCAAAGTACGGAAAGGAGGGAAATTATGCCATTGCTGTTTTCTCTGTGTTGGTAATATTTCTGGGCATGTGGCCTGAAAGCAAATGATTGTCTCAAGTCGGATTAAACTTTATGGATAATAATGTTTGGATTCCCATTAAAAATTAACCAGTAGACCTACATAGTCCTGCACCGCCGCAGTGCGGTCTAAGGTGTGATTGATGCTTTGGGGTCCGGCTACGGGATGCACTAAAGTTCGAGTCTCCTGGGGAAGCGTGGCAACTTTCCTCTGAGATTTCGGCCAGTGTATGGGACCGGTGGCCACTCAACATCGTGAGGAAATTGGTTGAATGAACTCCCTTCTTGGCAGGTGGGAGTGAGGACGGTAGTCGGTAGGTAGGCCCGGTATCTCAATGGGCTGTTGTAGTGTACCTACATAAAAACGATTTACACCAACATTTAGCTTATTCGAGCGTTAATGTGGACCATCACAATTCGACCATAAGTTTTTATTTAGTTAATCTCAAAGAGAGCGGTTGTTTTGAAAACACAAAAAGCTGCACTTTTTTTTTGTTCTCACGACGATAAGAAATCTAATACATACTCGAAAAAAAAAAACCGTTAGTTACTGTAGCTTACCCCAGAATTCATTAAGTTAAATTTGATGTAACTCTTATTTCTGTAGGTCTAATGGTAAATTTCTAATTGTAGTGAAAACTCGAGTAGTCATAATTTTTAATCGGACAGTAGTGCGCCGGATTCTTTCTTTATTGTTTCCTTTATGACGCAGCGTTTGTGCGAGAGATCGTGATGATTAGATATAAAGACATATCGCTGTTCAGGAACAGCACATGTTAACACCTTGTATTGATTGCTTCAATCAAAATTTTTGGGTGCGTCGGCACATCAGGCCATTTTGCACTCTTCAACGAATGCGGGGAAGATTCCCTTATCTAAAACCCTTACTTCAATTTTAAAAAAAAGATAAAAAAAAGGAGTGTAAAAAGCCCCTCAAGAAAGGTTAAAAATACAGGTTGTAAATGAACCTGCATTAAACAAACACAACACATGAGAAAGGTAAGGATATTTAAAAACTACCACAGAAGCAGTGGAACAGACCTGCTCATCTCAATTTTTTTTTAAAAAAAATTGTCTAAAACATTGACATTGTCACCCAAAGAGGATGACAAATCCTTAGGGAGGTTAAATCCCTGTCTGATGTGACTAAAATCGGCACATTCGAGAAGAATGTGTCGAACGCTTAAAACAACGTTGCAAGTACGGCACAAAAGAGAGCCCAGTTCTTGCAGCAAACGTCGATGTGTTAGACGACTGTGTCCGATTCGGAGCCGCTTTAAGATTACTTCTTCTCGCCGCTAGGGACGAAACGAGGAAGCAGCGATGGGCTTGATAGCTCGCAGCTTGTTTCCCCTTTTCTCATCCCACTCGGCCTGCCACGTGTGAAGAACCGAACAACTAAAACATTCTGCAGGTCCCTAAATGGCCTTGTAAATGAATCGCCTGTTCTTTGTCTCCTTATCACATTTTAAGTACAAGCACCTTTTAACTCTTTCAGCAAAGTGCTAACTTGATATATAAATAGCAGGTGTAAACATACTAATTAGTTTCATAATTTAAATTAATACTATAAATATGGACGCTTATAACACGTACGCAAAGTTCAGAACTATTCAATAAAATAGGTTGGATCTTGGAGAAACGGGAAGAATTCAATTTATCGTTATTATTATTATTGTTTTCTTTCACTTTCGGTCTCGGAATGGAGTCTTCATGCACGACAGTGTGTCCAAAGTCACCTGTATTCCTAAAATTGCGTACATTTTTCTGGCAGAGACAACATAGAAATCAGGTTAGATTATCATAAGCCATATAACTCCACACTTACATGATTGATTGATTGATTGAGTTAGTGTTTTAAGACCACCTTATGCGCAGTAAGGCTATTTGGGACTGGGCCTACAGTTTAAAGTGGGATACGAACCACTATGTACCTCCACCGGGTATCGAACCCGGCCACACTACCATGACATATATGCCTTCAGTCATTGCGCAATGCACGGGAAAAGCTGCACCTTTACTTCGTTTGCGCTTAATTCTTTCCATTTGCGCTTAAAGCGTTCGTGTTTAAACTTTTCGTGATTATTCTTCTTGTGCTTATTTATTAATTTTGGTACGCGATCGTTTCGTTCTGCATTTCTTTGAAATTTAATGGGACTCGATACACTGACATCGTGTCATTCAATGAAAAACTGCTTGAGAAGACTTGGCTTTCCTAGGCAAGTTGCGCCAAATAGTTTAGTAGCGTCCACTTCCAGGGTGGGGCAAAGGTCTCTTCTCAGACACAAACATCGCTTTCTAAGATTCTAGGGGATCGTAAGCACGTAATATCAAAAACACTTGATTCAGTTAACATGTATTGATTATTATTATTATTATTATTATTAATAATAATATTATTATTAAACGTGTAACATATAGCGAATACATTGCATTCAGTTAGAGAAGTTGCCAGTGATTATTGAGTAATATTTGTGCATTCATACCGTAGGTGGAGGGAGAACAAAGAGAACAACAAAATTCGACACACCCTTTACACATCATTAAACTTTTAAACCTGTCGGACGTGTTATTTTAGGAAATGTATATACTTCATTTGAAAGAAAGTTGTGGGAGTTGCTGCTATGTCATTGGCCACCGCTGAAACTTATTTGTGCAGTTATAAGCCCTACGAAATGAACCCCAGTTCAAAGGGGGAAGGGAAGGGGGGGGGTGATGGACGGCGAGGTTCATGCAGTTTATGGACAGCACCAAACGTTGTCGTCTGCCAGGCCAGTGTTCTTTAAAAGTCATTTGTATATTATAATTATTTTACGTCACTTTTTTGCCACTTTTGGCTTATCGCGACGATGAATGCTGATTATGTTGTATGGATGAAGAGACAAAAAAACAAAAAAAAAACGTCTAGGCTGACGGGACTCGAACCCGGAGCATACGGTGGCGAGCTCCTGCAGTCAACGAATCAGCGTACTCGCTCACAGACTACAACCTTTAGACAGAGAGTATGCTTTAGAAGTGGGTGGAATTAATCTTTTCATACCGTCCCGCTCAGGAAATTACGACAACCATTGATTGAAAATATAAACATATTTTAACTGGCGTTAAAAGTGATCTGTAAGAATATCCGTTTAACATTCATATTGGTTGAAGAATAGAATTTAATAGGTCGGTTGTTATAACTACAATTAAAACTTTGTTGAAGAGTTTGTTTCATGTTATAAGATTATAATTTATATTATTATGATAGTATTGGAGGCTAAGGCGTTAATTTTCAGCCGAAAATTTCCAATCGGTTGTTTGACGAATGGGCTAAAAAACAGAACACTGATCGGCGCAGAACATGTTGACCATTCACATCTCTCCAGTAAAGCTCGGATCACCCTCCCCCCATGGTCCGGTCAAGGTTCGTTCAATCGCGCTCAGCTCGAGGTCCGGTCACAATCGGGTGGAAATAATATTTGACCGGAGCGTGAGGAGGAGGAGCTTGACTTTGCGAAGCTCGGTCATTGATGTGGACGTCTGATAGGTTCAGCCCCGTCGCAAAGAATACGTGGCCAAGTTTTGTGCGAGAAGATGAGCCGTCAGAAGGCAACGACCTATTGTAACAACTGAAAAAAAGGCGAGTAATTATGAAATTGATTGATGGGGCCATTGAGCAATAAAATCCCACAATATTTTCCTCTCAGTTCTGTTTTTAAAACATTGGTCCAAATATGTGATTTCAAGAACCTGACTAAAATAAATTTAAGAAAAAAAAACTGACCGAAACAACCAAATTACAATTAGCAAATGAAAGAAAGTTAAATAGGGAACTAACCACAAGTACGATCCGTAAACACTAGTTGTAACTACATTTTTTCATCTCGTTGCATCAATTAAAATCCTTAAGTCAAGAAGCTAACCTATTGGCGGTCATATTTTCCCGTACAACCAAGTTGTTATTTTTGTGTGTGCAAAGGGAAGGGAGGTGGTGGTTGGTCGAACCTCTGCCAAGGGAAAAATCATTTTTGATAAGTGGCCCCGAATCAAGATTAACAACGAACTTGTTCTTCGTTTAAGGAAAACGATACAAAATTACTCCCTATTTTTTTTTTTTTTTAAAAAAAGTCGAGGAAAGCCACGTTCCACACGATGCGCGTAACAATCGGGTCCTTGAAGCTAGGCTTACAGCCTGCTGTATATTTGTCATGTGTTGTGTGGGAAACTTTCTAATAAAAGAGATGGTCAACAATGTCGATGTGAAACAATGAGCCCGAAATTTTTTATGTCGAACCTAGATCGGCAAAGTAGTGTTACCATTGCTGACATTTACAGTTTTGCACATTGTACTTGCAAATAAACGTTTGCCGATTTCTAACCAAAAGTATAACATTATATTTATGATAACCGACCTCCTGTCAGAGTGGTTAGCAGAGCGTGCTACGCCACCAGGTTCGAATCCCGGCCTGGGCATGGATGTTCATTGTGATGTTCTTTCATCAATTTAATCGTATTACCATTCATTCTCATCCTCTAGATTAGTCAAAACTGGCATAAAAACGAAGTAAATCAACCAAGTCAATGAATCCCCGCTTTCACAATTACTTTTCTTCTTTGTCAATTTCTTCTAATTAACGCCAGTGCTGCAACAGCCAAGTCCGTTGTTGAAAATATCTTAATCATTGTAGTTAGCACAATAGACAGGCTTTTCATACAGAAAAATCCGTGTACTCTGTCTGGAGGAAACCAACACCAGACACGTTGATCGTATCTTGACGGAGCGAAGCGTGACCGCTAGTGTGGATACCCTCCGACTGTGAGCGGAGCTTTAGGGAAGAATGAATGACCCGAGTGTTGCTTGAGCGCAGACGTGAATAAAGCCTAAACGCTATACGGGACGCGCTGTGCTTTCTGTGACGTCACCTGTGCTGTTTGGGTCTGTGATAACGACAAAGATTTTTCTGATTTGATTTATTTTATTTTCCTTCGCGTTTTGTACCTCTTGGCTAATTTGCGAAGATGGGGATGAGTGATGAAATGATGAAATTGATTAATGGACATTCACAAACAACCAAGCCCGAGCGGGAATCGAACCCGGGACCCTTGGCTTTGCAGCGCGATGTGCTAACCACTCGGCCAGAGAGTCCGGCAAGTGGTGTTGAATTTCCAAAAAATGAAGAAAAAAAATCAAAAAAAATCAATAAATTATTATATGTGGGCCTATGAACCCCGCCCCCCGAACAGGGAAGTAAGTTTCTCGTACGGCACGGGTAAGAAAAGTACATCGGGAGACAAGTTTGGATGTTAGTACCTATCCAAGAGAAGAAAGACAATCTTATTATTGAAAAATGTGGAATATTTAGCTCGAACGAATGAATATGTGTAATATTTAATATGTATTATAGTTTTATTTTCCCCATACTATTAACATTCTTCATACTATCCGTGAATGATTTTTGAGTTGTTAAGTTCATTTATACAAAGATAGGTTAATCGGGACTGAACCTACATTTTTATTTGGGATCCGAACAAGTATGTGCCCTCCCACCCACCCCGGGTATCGAATCTGGGAGCTCTTGATTACAAGGCAACGACGTAACGTTTACCACTATCACTAATATTTCATTTATACGATTTTTCAATTTAATGTTGCTAACAAAATGTATTTTTTCGTTATTGATATTATCATTCTTCATAATACTCAGTCATTGTTATGTGCCCCTACGTGCGCCCCTATATCCCGCTAAATCCGCCAGTGTATCAGTCGACAGCACCTATCATTGCTCTGTGTTTCTCTTTAACCCCCTGGCTATGCCTGCCGTGGTTTGTCGACGAGTCTGCCCTCTTGCGCCTGGAACTAGAAGCTAAGACACGTGGTTGGGGACCGTTAGCTGATTTCCCTCTCCTTCCGTCCTTGTCGACCGTACACGCATGCGCACGAACCTCGGAAAGTAAGTGCATCTGACGCTGTGTATGGGAGCCCGCCATCTGCAACGAATTCTAACGACCATAACCGTCATTTGTGTATCGCGAAATTGTCAAAAAAAGCTACACTAGCGCCACATACCCCCCCGTCCCGACCCTCAAGTTTGTGTATCGTGGTTTGTGTGTAGCATATCCGAGGTAAAAATAACTTTTCGCTGGAAACAATTTTCTGGGCTATTTACAGGTCGTAGAGTCCAAAAAATTGGGAGAGCTTTCCGAGGTACCGTCATTTTTACCTCGGTTAAATTTTTTACCTCGGAACGTTGGTGTTTAATCTCATGGGGCACCTCGGAACAACGGATTTGCGAACTCACACATACACACACACACACACACACACACAGAGAGAGAGAGAGAGAGAGAGAGATATTTTTCCAAGTTTACAGGATTATTCTCCAAGTTTACTCAAATAACACAATTTAAATGTGTTTTGAATTATATTTTGTACACATGAAGTGTGTTTCGTCAAGTTTTACCCGTTTATTTTACAAGTTTAGGCTTAATATTACTCAAATAACACAATTTAATCTAGTCAGGAAGGATTTGTTATTATATTTTGGATGCACAAAGAGATGTTTTCAACTTTTTTACTGATTTTTTGCAGGGTACGTATTAATTTTTATTTATTTTGTTTTGTATACATTTACAAATTTTTAACTTAGAGTTTAGTATTTATTTAATTTTTTCAAAAACACTAAAAAAAAGTACTTTTAGCTAAAATGTAAGCCACAGAATATATTATTATTATTATTATTATTATTAGGGTTTACTGATTTCCACTATGCTATTTTTGGTTCTGTATTTCTATATGTATTTATTTAGGTCCGGTTACGCCTGCTACGTAGGAAAGTTTGTTTATTTTAGAGTTTGCTGAGTATTTTGTTACTTTTATACTAGGTAAAGTTTCCAAAATATATCAGGTAGGGCTCCATCCATATACTTTTGTTTTTGCTGTTTGGAGATGATGCGATCAGCACCACTCTCCATCTGCTTTTTATTTTATGTACCCAATATTATTTTGAGGCTTAGTGAATTCTAGAGCCTATTTATGCAGGAGAGAGGGCTTGAAAATTTTCATTTCAGATAACCCACAACTATTTGTCAGAGTATTTTAAAGGATATTTTATATTTATTATGTGCTACTAGAATATCAAAGCTTGCTTAATTTTTATGTCTGTAACGCTGTTATTGTATTTCTAGCTAAGGCTTACTGGATAAAGTACACGAAATGTTTAACATTTCGATTATTTGCCTAATTTTTAGTGTAACGAAAATTATTGTGTGTCTATAAAGACTGAAATGCCTTTACCGAAGGGTCCATAACTGGACGCTTACGAACATTGTTCCTTTTTTTTAAAAAAAATATAACCATTTATCAATATATTGACAATTCACAGGACAAGACGAAGTTCACAGACGACTGACTATATGGACCATAGGTTCACTTGCTAAATGTTGTTTCTATGCTAGAAGAATAATTTAGCCTTATAACCTTTTTCAAGGTATTTTAGAAGTATTACTGGATTTTTTGGGTGCATCAACACTTGGGTTATTTCCATTTGGTTTATTATACGAGGCTACAATCACTATCTGAACACTGAAATCCTCTGATTGAAACTAAAAGCTTAGGGTGTAACTAGGGACTTAGTATGTATAGCGACAATTTATAGGACAACATGAACCTTACAAAGGATTATAGGTGACGTAGGACCACACGCCAGAGCTTTGTTAATCTGCAAGCAGCAGTTGCAACTAATGCTATGAGGAAATGAGGTTGATTTTTACTGTTTCACAAGAATGCTACCTTTTATACACCCAATATTTGCTTTTTCAAGTAACTATTTGTACCAGAAGCACACAGGTCAACTCTAACTACACTTCGATTTATATAAATGTGGCAAGAACTATATTTCTGAGGAAGTACGCAAAAGCAGATTACCCGATTAAAGTATTTGAAAAACAGATTTTTCTATGCAAGTGTATTTTTATTGACTGGATTATTTAACAGATCAAACAGAAAGACTGCAAAATTCATTAAATGTAGTTCTATAGTATAGGTGGTTTCAGAGATATAAAAAGAACAAATATAAGATTTAGCTTTTTTTGCTTCTGAGGCTAATCGCGACGCTAAGGGTAAATGGCGAGGAAATGTAACGGAGGACAAACAGTCCCAAAAGTTATGAGCTGCATGTAAGTTAATACCACAGAGATATTACAGTAGGTGTAGGTTCTACCACCAGAACTTTTCTATCATAATAATACTGGTTATGCTGTACTGTTAGCTAAAGATGCTGATATTTGAGAAACTTAAAAGCTTACTCACGACTTACTGTTGCAAAAGATCCGATGACAAAATTCAAGAATTGTTATCGCCCAGACAGGGACTCGAACCCTGGACAGATAGGTTAAAAGCCTAACGCTATACCAACTAAGCTATCTGGGCACAAGGTATTCTTTTCTTCAAAAGTTAGTTATGTTAAGAAATATATTGAAACATGTGAGAACACTCTTGGTCTGGTTCGACAGAGAAGGAGACAACATTTCCAAATTTTTTCAGACTGGGTGTATTTTTCCACTATAGAGGCCTTCATTATATGTAATTCGAAACGCTAAAGTTCAGCTAGCTTCCAAAATTGAGGTAAAGATTGTGTTTGACGAGATTAACAAGTTACAATTATATCCAGTTACGGACAAATAAAGCTAAAACTCTCAGATTTACTGTACTAGCCAAGTTTTAGTAACATTTTCTTCACTTTAGTACTAATACCAAAGAAATAGGTATATTTTATTTATAATTTGACAAAATGTACTAGTATTTAATTCACAAAGTTAGGTAAAAAAACAGTATTTTAAAAAAATATTGTTACTGCCTTCAAATTTTATGTTATTTAGCCACTAACAACTGGTTTACACTGTTTGACATCCTTCAAATAGCAAAAGAAGGATTTATTTGTTTAGTATTTTTACTACTTTATATTTATTTAAGAAAACAATACTACGGTTTAACTTAATTTTTAACAAATTGTTACTAATTTATATATCAAAGTTATGTTATTTAGAGTGTTTGAAGGCGTATAAAGTTAATATTTGTACTTATCAGTGCAACTAACAATTATATTTTACACACAAAAGATAATGTTTACAGTTAAATCACTTGAATCAGAGAATAATATTTTACAGTAATTGATTCATTCAGCACTAGTCAGTACTTTTATGCATCAGAAAGTTTTCTTAATTTTCTATTATGCATGCTATTTTGTGCTATTCTTAAAATGTATTTCTAAGGCAAACTGGTTTAATTTTCTGCTTAAAATGGAAAGTTGACATAGTTTTCGCACAATGCTTTGTACATTTGTTATTCACTACTTACAATTCAAATATTATGCTTATTTAATGTATAACTAACTAACTCTCTAGCCTTCTTAAACCCGAAGGTTCATGGGTGCAGCAACACATGCCTCTCATCTGTTCCTGTCCTAAGCAAGATCTATATACTCCTTTCCTTCCCTACCAATTTCCTTTAGGTCCATCTCTACATTATCCCTCCATCTTTGTTTTGGTCTTCCTATTGGTCTTTTACCATCAGGTTTCCCAACAAGAATCCTGTATATTTTTTTTCCTTTCCCATTTGTACCACATGATCTACACACCTAAGTCTTCTTGATTTAATTATTCTAATAATATCTGGACATGAATACAAATTATGTACTTCTAAATTATGTAATCTTCTCCACGCATCTGCCTCCTCATCTGTTTTAGGCCCAAATATTTTCCTAAGGATTTTATTTTCAAATACTCTCAATTTATGTTCCTTTTTCAATGTAAGGGACCAAGTTTATTTACTGTATTTAACTTTTATTTTTGTAATTAACAAAAATTAAAAGCTTATACTGTAGTTATTATATTTTTTTCTATCAGCTTATTTTGAAATTAATATTATTAGGTATAGTCTTTGATTTATAACTATATTGCTTTTTTTATCAATTTATCTAAGAGTACACGCAGACAAACACATGTGTACACACTTTTATGTAAATAGATATGCCTTTTTTCAATATTTTAGTATGAAGATTGCACTTTAGCTATTTAAGCAAGGGTAGGAAAGGTAGGATTTCTGAGAATTTGTTGCAGGATTTTGTTGTCCAAGTATAGATGAGAACTGAGCTGGGAGACTGTTTTGAACCTTTTCATGAGAGTTTGCATGTGAACTGTATGCAAATTGAGCACTATTGACTGTGCATGCTTCTAAGTTTTGCTGTTATTTTACATCAAGTCTGTGAGACTGTAGTCAGTTTTCCCATTTCAAGTAGTTTTTATTGATTGTATTTGTATATGTTGTGGGGACTTAGCAGTTTTATGTTATGAGGCACTTTGTTGTAGAATATTTTTACATGATTGTTTTGAGATATTGAGTGTCTGCTGTTTTACTTGTAATTATTTTCCTTCTTGTGTTGTGTATTTGACTATATTTTGTCCAAGTTCGTATTATTTAGAATAATTGTTATTGACTTGTAGATGTAGGGACTAATAATCCTTTGCAAGATGCCCTATACTTTAGTCTGAACATTATTCTTAGTGTTCACTTTTGAAGCCTTAGTATTCTGGTAGTATTATTAATGTAGAGGTAAATTAGGCTGAAACGTAGGCATTTTTTCTGATAAATTATACTCACTTAGTTGTTTCAGCAGGTAGAAGTTGCATGATGGTTTACTGCTGATGATGTTAATTTGCTCTTCTTATGTACTACGTATGATGTAGCTTACTTGAGTAACTGGAATTTTCTACTGAAAAAAGGATTGCTTGTCTATTTTATTCCTATGTTGTTGAGTTTGTCCATAAGCAAGCCATGTTTTTACTCTATTCTATGCCTTGGAAGAATCTAGATATATTGTGTTTGCAGTTTTATGTTTCTCTAAGGTTTCAGCTATGTAGTTTTTTAAACTGTGCTATGGCTTAACTATTGATTTCTTTTTCTGGATGCCATGTTGGTTCTGTGTATTCCTTTTGCTGCTTGAATTTGACTTAGGTTGTTTGCTTTTTTTCCTTAGATCTTTATTTGTTCAATAATTTTTAATTTTTTTAATATTCTTTTACATAAAAAAAATCAAAGTACATTGTTAAAGTCAAAATGTGTTAAAAATCAATTTTTCAAAGTTAAAGTTTTAAAAATACAATTTTCTAAAATTTAAAGTTATAATAGTACATTTTTGTTACTAGAAGTTTTTATACTAGGGCAAATTATTTTGTTAATGTAAAATTTGTTAGTTAATGTAAAATTAAAGTAATTAAAAATCAATTTTTCAAAGTTAAAGTTTTAAAAATACAATTTTCTAAAATTAAAAGTTATAATAGTACATTTTTGTTAGTAGAAGATTTTATATTAGAGTAAATTCTTTTGTTGTTAAAGTAAAATATGTTAGTTAATGTAAAATTAAAGTAATTAAAATTAAAAAAAAATTAAAAATTATTGAACAAATAAAGATCTAAGGAAAAAAAGCAAACAACCTAAGTCAAATTCAAGCAGCAAAAGGAATACACAGAACCAACATGGCATCCAGAAAAAGAAATCAATAGTTAAGCCATAGCACAGTTTAAAAAACTACATAGCTGAAACCTTAGAGAAACATAAAACTGCAAACACAATATATCTAGATTCTTCCAAGGCATAGAATAGAGTAAAAACATGGCTTGCTTATGGACAAACTCAACAACATAGGAATAAAATAGACAAGCAATCCTTTTTTCAGTAGAAAATTCCAGTTACTCAAGTAAGCTACATCATACGTAGTACATAAGAAGAGCAAATTAACATCATCAGCAGTAAACCATCATGCAACTTCTACCTGCTGAAACAACTAAGTGAGTATAATTTATCAGAAAAAATGCCTACGTTTCAGCCTAATTTACCTCTACATTAATAATACTACCAGAATACTAAGGCTTCAAAAGTGAACACTAAGAATAATGTTCAGACTAAAGTATAGGGCATCTTGCAAAGGATTATTAGTCCCTACATCTACAAGTCAATAACAATTATTCTAAATAATACGAACTTGGACAAAATATAGTCAAATACACAACACAAGAAGGAAAATAATTACAAGTAAAACAGCAGACACTCAATATCTCAAAACAATCATGTAAAAATATTCTACAACAAAGTGCCTCATAACATAAAACTGCTAAGTCCCCACAACATATACAAATACAATCAATAAAAACTACTTGAAATGGGAAAACTGACTACAGTCTCACAGACTTGATGTAAAATAACAGCAAAACTTAGAAGCATGCACAGTCAATAGTGCTCAATTTGCATACAGTTCACATGCAAACTCTCATGAAAAGGTTCAAAACAGTCTCCCAGCTCAGTTCTCATCTATACTTGGACAACAAAATCCTGCAACAAATTCTCAGAAATCCTACCTTTCCTACCCTTGCTTAAATAGCTAAAGTGCAATCTTCATACTAAAATATTGAAAAAAGGCATATCTATTTACATAAAAGTGTGTACACATGTGTTTGTCTGCGTGTACTCTTAGATAAATTGATAAAAAAAGCAATATAGTTATAAATCAAAGACTATACCTAATAATATTAATTTCAAAATAAGCTGATAGAAAAAAATATAATAACTACAGTATAAGCTTTTAATTTTTGTTAATTACAAAAATAAAAGTTAAATACAGTAAATAAACTTGGTCCCTTACATTGAAAAAGGAACATAAATTGAGAGTATTTGAAAATAAAATCCTTAGGAAAATATTTGGGCCTAAAACAGATGAGGAGGCAGATGCGTGGAGAAGATTACATAATTTAGAAGTACATAATTTGTATTCATGTCCAGATATTATTAGAATAATTAAATCAAGAAGACTTAGGTGTGTAGATCATGTGGTACAAATGGGAAAGGAAAAAAAATATACAGGATTCTTGTTGGGAAACCTGATGGTAAAAGACCAATAGGAAGACCAAAACAAAGATGGAGGGATAATGTAGAGATGGACCTAAAGGAAATTGGTAGGGAAGGAAAGGAGTATATAGATCTTGCTTAGGACAGGAACAGATGAGAGGCATGTGTTGCTGCACCCATGAACCTTCGGGTTTAAGAAGGCTAGAGAGTTAGTTAGTTATACATTAAATAAGCATAATATTTGAATTGTAAGTAGTGAATAACAAATGTACAAAGCATTGTGCGAAAACTATGTCAACTTTCCATTTTAAGCAGAAAATTAAACCAGTTTGCCTTAGAAATACATTTTAAGAATAGCACAAAATAGCATGCATAATAGAAAATTAAGAAAACTTTCTGATGCATAAAAGTACTGACTAGTGCTGAATGAATCAATTACTGTAAAATATTATTCTCTGATTCAAGTGATTTAACTGTAAACATTATCTTTTGTGTGTAAAATATAATTGTTAGTTGCACTGATAAGTACAAATATTAACTTTATACGCCTTCAAACACTCTAAATAACATAACTTTGATATATAAATTAGTAACAATTTGTTAAAAATTAAGTTAAACCGTAGTATTGTTTTCTTAAATAAATATAAAGTAGTAAAAATACTAAACAAATAAATCCTTCTTTTGCTATTTGAAGGATGTCAAACAGTGTAAACCAGTTGTTAGTGGCTAAATAACATAAAATTTGAAGGCAGTAACAATATTTTTTTAAAATACTGTTTTTTTACCTAACTTTGTGAATTAAATACTAGTACATTTTGTCAAATTATAAATAAAATATACCTATTTCTTTGGTATTAGTACTAAAGTGAAGAAAATGTTACTAAAACTTGGCTAGTACAGTAAATCTGAGAGTTTTAGCTTTATTTGTCCGTAACTGGATATAATTGTAACTTGTTAATCTCGTCAAACACAATCTTTACCTCAATTTTGGAAGCTAGCTGAACTTTAGCGTTTCGAATTACATATAATGAAGGCCTCTATAGTGGAAAAATACACCCAGTCTGAAAAAATTTGGAAATGTTGTCTCCTTCTCTGTCGAACCAGACCAAGAGTGTTCTCACATGTTTCAATATATTTCTTAACATAACTAACTTTTGAAGAAAAGAATACCTTGTGCCCAGATAGCTTAGTTGGTATAGCGTTAGGCTTTTAACCTATCTGTCCAGGGTTCGAGTCCCTGTCTGGGCGATAACAATTCTTGAATTTTGTCATCGGATCTTTTGCAACAGTAAGTCGTGAGTAAGCTTTTAAGTTTCTCAAATATCAGCATCTTTAGCTAACAGTACAGCATAACCAGTATTATTATGATAGAAAAGTTCTGGTGGTAGAACCTACACCTACTGTAATATCTCTGTGGTATTAACTTACATGCAGCTCATAACTTTTGGGACTGTTTGTCCTCCGTTACATTTCCTCGCCATTTACCCTTAGCGTCGCGATTAGCCTCAGAAGCAAAAAAAGCTAAATCTTATATTTGTTCTTTTTATATCTCTGAAACCACCTATACTATAGAACTACATTTAATGAATTTTGCAGTCTTTCTGTTTGATCTGTTAAATAATCCAGTCAATAAAAATACACTTGCATAGAAAAATCTGTTTTTCAAATACTTTAATCGGGTAATCTGCTTTTGCGTACTTCCTCAGAAATATAGTTCTTGCCACATTTATATAAATCGAAGTGTAGTTAGAGTTGACCTGTGTGCTTCTGGTACAAATAGTTACTTGAAAAAGCAAATATTGGGTGTATAAAAGGTAGCATTCTTGTGAAACAGTAAAAATCAACCTCATTTCCTCATAGCATTAGTTGCAACTGCTGCTTGCAGATTAACAAAGCTCTGGCGTGTGGTCCTACGTCACCTATAATCCTTTGTAAGGTTCATGTTGTCCTATAAATTGTCGCTATACATACTAAGTCCCTAGTTACACCCTAAGCTTTTAGTTTCAATCAGAGGATTTCAGTGTTCAGATAGTGATTGTAGCCTCGTATAATAAACCAAATGGAAATAACCCAAGTGTTGATGCACCCAAAAAATCCAGTAATACTTCTAAAATACCTTGAAAAAGGTTATAAGGCTAAATTATTCTTCTAGCATAGAAACAACATTTAGCAAGTGAACCTATGGTCCATATAGTCAGTCGTCTGTGAACTTCGTCTTGTCCTGTGAATTGTCAATATATTGATAAATGGTTATATTTTTTTTAAAAAAAAGGAACAATGTTCGTAAGCGTCCAGTTATGGACCCTTCGGTAAAGGCATTTCAGTCTTTATAGACACACAATAATTTTCGTTACACTAAAAATTAGGCAAATAATCGAAATGTTAAACATTTCGTGTACTTTATCCAGTAAGCCTTAGCTAGAAATACAATAACAGCGTTACAGACATAAAAATTAAGCAAGCTTTGATATTCTAGTAGCACATAATAAATATAAAATATCCTTTAAAATACTCTGACAAATAGTTGTGGGTTATCTGAAATGAAAATTTTCAAGCCCTCTCTCCTGCATAAATAGGCTCTAGAATTCACTAAGCCTCAAAATAATATTGGGTACATAAAATAAAAAGCAGATGGAGAGTGGTGCTGATCGCATCATCTCCAAACAGCAAAAACAAAAGTATATGGATGGAGCCCTACCTGATATATTTTGGAAACTTTACCTAGTATAAAAGTAACAAAATACTCAGCAAACTCTAAAATAAACAAACTTTCCTACGTAGCAGGCGTAACCGGACCTAAATAAATACATATAGAAATACAGAACCAAAAATAGCATAGTGGAAATCAGTAAACCCTAATAATAATAATAATAATAATAATATATTCTGTGGCTTACATTTTAGTTAAAAGTACTTTTTTTTAGTGTTTTTGAAAAAATTAAATAAATACTAAACTCTAAGTTAAAAATTTGTAAATGTATACAAAACAAAATAAATAAAAATTAATACGTACCCTGCAAAAAATCAGTAAAAAAGTTGAAAACATCTCTTTGTGCATCCAAAATATAATAACAAATCCTTCCTGACTAGATTAAATTGTGTTATTTGAGTAATATTAAGCCTAAACTTGTAAAATAAACGGGTAAAACTTGACGAAACACACTTCATGTGTACAAAATATAATTCAAAACACATTTAAATTGTGTTATTTGAGTAAACTTGGAGAATAATCCTGTAAACTTGGAAAAATATCTCTCTCTCTCTCTCTCTCTCTGTGTGTGTGTGTGTGTGTGTGTGTATGTGTGGATGTGTGTGTGTGTGTGTGAGAGTGCGTGTGTCCAAAATGTAATAAAAACACGTTCAAATCGTGTTATTTGAGTAAATATTAGGCTAAACTTGTAAAATAAACAAATAAAAGTTGAGAATACACACTCTGTGTGTCGAAAATGTAACTAAAAGTCTTTCTTGAACAGATTGAATTGTGTTATTTTGGTAATAATAAGCCTAAACTTGTGAAATAAACAGATAGAAATTGAGATCACACACTCTGTGTGTCGAAAATATAACTAAAAGTCTTTCCTGAACAGATTGAATTGTGTTATTTTGGTAATAATAAGCCTAAACTTGTGAAATAAACAGATAGAAGTTGAGAACACACACTTTGTGTGTCGAAAATGTAACTAAAAGTCTTTCTTGAACAGATTGAATTGTGTTATTTTGGTAATAATAAGCCTAAACTTGTGAAATAAACAGATAGAAATTGAGATCACACACTCTGTGTGTCGAAAATATAACTAAAAGTCTTTCCTGAACAGATTGAATTGTGTTATTTTGGTAATAATAAGCCTAAACTTGTGAAATAAACAGATAGAAGTTGAGAACACACACTTTGTGTGTCGAAAATGTAACTAAAAGTCTTTCCTGAACAGATAGAATTGTGTTATTTGAGTAAAAAATAGGCATAAACTTGTAAATAATGAATTAAAAGTTGAAAAAATCTCTTTGTAAATACAAAATTTAATAAAAAATGTTGCCTGAATAGTACAAATAGTGTTATTTTGGTAAAAATTAACATAAAGTTGTAAAATAATAAGTTAAAAGTTGAAAAAATGTCTTTGTGAGTCCAAAATTTAATAAAAAATGTTGCCTGATTAGTACAAATAGTGTTATTTTGGTAAAAAATTAATATAAAGTTGTAAAATAATAAGTTAAACGTAGAAAAAAATGTCTTTGTGAGTCAAAAATTTAATAAAAAATGTTGCTTGAATAGTACAAATAGTGTTATTTTGGTAAAAAATTAACTTAAAGTTGTAAAATAATAAGTTAAAAGTTGAAAAAATGTCTTTGTGAGTCCAAAATTTAATAGAAATGTTGGTGATTAGTACAAATAGTGTTATTTTGGTAAAAATAAGGATAAGCTGTGAAAATGTTTGACATAAAGTCAAAGTTTGGTAAAAAAATAAACTCAAAATTAAGTTAAATAGCACACAGTAACATACATTTACTACCTAAATCAATAATCAAAGGGTCCTAGGTTCGTTAGCCCGTGATAAAAGCAAATGGTGAAAACTGTAGGCCCCGTCCCTAATAGCTCTCCCTTCTTCATAGTACAGATAAAAAAAACCTGCGCTAAAGCGTCCTGTGCCTTGGAGGCAAACCTGAGCGGAATATTAATTGGCGGCGGAAACCGCATAGCTTCAGAGATTTGACCCTTGCTGCACATTCTCAGACATCCTTTGTTGTCTGGTTGAATACCTCCCCTGCCCTACAGTATTGCATAGCTTTCCCCTGTTCTTGCGTACTGGTTAACCTTGAAAAAACCGGTTCTGAAAATCTATCGACGCGTTCTCTGATTGGTGAATCAGGTTCTTCCTTTGTTCTGACGTTCTGACGTCATTTGACCTTGACCGCTCTTCCCCCAAATTCCTTTCTCCTCTACCTGCGCGGAATATTAATTCTTTCTCTCTGTCTGGCATCAGAGCGGAGTCGAAATTCTGAGACAGTATTCTGTCTAGCGTGTTGCACCATCGTGTTTCATAACATGATGAAATTATTACATAGTACTAATTAATAATATTACATATCGTGGGTTCGAATACCGGGACCGTCCCCAATCGTAATTGGACCTGTACCTACACCCATTACCATCGTTCATAGCGGTTCATAAACCATAGAAAACTTATTTTCAATACTATAAACATTAATTATTATAGTTTCATACATTACATACTTTGCAGTAATGAATATAAAACCATATGCATAGCGTTTAGTACCTCTAATTACCTTCTATATACATATTTTTCATAAAATAAATAAATATATATTCATAAAAAGTTATAAACATGCAAATACATAAATGTAAAGTATTCTAAGTACTTGCTAATGAATTCTAAGTACGTGCGAATTAATTAAAACCCGTGCAAATTAGTTATAAGTACGTGCAAATGAATTGCGAATATTAAATAGCGAGCGAGCTTATCTCATTCAACCTCTACTTGGACACTCACAAACATCCATGCCCAGGCCGGGATTCGAACCCGCGACCCCTGGCGTCATAGCGTGATGTGCTAAACAATCCGCCACGAGGGCCGGCTTTCATGTAATTGGATAAGAATATTTACACACCAATATTGATCAATATTTTGAACAAATTTTAATTATTGCAATTTTCAAGTGTCGTTATAGGTACCGGTGGGAATCGGTAATAGTATCTGTATCAGCCCCTTGAAAATACAAATGATGCACCCATTTTCAAAACATCATATTTATTGAGGTACAAATCCAAAGTGAACAAGCTATATACCAATGGAAAGAGGAAGGTTCAAAGTTTGTAACTGTTATAAATGTTCAATTTGGCCACCATTGGCTGCATGGCAAACATCGACGCGGTAGCGAAACTCGTTCCACACACGCGTAAGCATATCTGCTGTTACCGAGTGTACGGCAGCAGTGATCCGGTTACGCAGATCGTTCAGAGTTGTTGGTATGGAATGCCCGCTGCACTGCAATTTGCGACTCACTTTTCGTGAACTCAAGCACGCAGAAAACCTTGTGCTCCAAGGTCGCCATCTCGCTCACAACTGACAGAGACGGCACAGATTAATAAGATCGCTTACTTCCTATCTCTCCTTTGTAATCTGTGCGTATACCAAATCGGGCAGCGAAATTTCTCTTTCCACATATCCCAGGACCCGCACCGGAAGTGATAATGAAATCCAGATTTTGGGGCCTCACAAAATCAGAGTAGCCAACCCAGAAAAATTATTAGCCTTAGAAAGAAGCTATGGACGTAAGCGAATATGCCGTTTTCTTTAAACAAAAATGAGAGTTGTTAGTTAGCAACATTGCGACTGAAAGTCACAAGCACCGATTAGGGCGGATTAGGGCCACAAGCAAACGCAAATACAAACTTCGTGGCAAAGATATCGCATTTGCTTCTGGAAATTTTTCTCTGCGACATTTGTGCAAAAACCTACAAATAAATATAAAGAGCCATTGAATGCACATGCCAAATGAGCTCATAAATGTACAACAAATTAAGGTAATATTACATGTCAGTGGATTGCTGCAGCTTGAAATGACACCAGTATAAAGTGCTTGGAAATTTGGAGGAAGTTATTCACGTAAGAAAGATTTGGTGAATTCGATTCTTTGGAAGGGAAGTTATTTTCATGAAACTCACGATCTTGTTGCCGAAAGTCTGGGATTCGAACCCTGGCCAGGGCAAGGGCAGTTTTACCGTTCTATGCTTAGAGAAACTCATTTCCGTAAGTAGTTTCTTCTGTAAAAATGAAGAAATGTGTCTCCGATGTATGAAACTGTTACCCAGTTCTATTTCATCTCTCGTTGCAATATCCTCTACAGCAAGGAAAAAAATATAAAAAAGACGAAAATCAGTGAAAATTTAAATGTCCAGTTGAGTTGAGTTTTTGTTTAAAGTCCACATTTAGTATCTTTCCTTTTATTATAGATGCGGTGCCCATTCTGCTTTCTATATTTTAGAAAACTTGTACCTAACGAGGTTAATCGCGACAATAAAGTGGATAAGGTAATGAGTGAAAAATCTCTGTAACATTATAGTATAAGGGAAACGGATTTCTTCATATTTACAGGAGAAAGTACTTAGGGAAATCATTTTCTGTAGCGTGTGGAAGTTCGTGAATCTAGTTTTGATCCATTTTAATGCGAAAACATGTATTTTTCTGCGAAAATCTCTGTCCGACACGCTGTTTCTGCTGCCGCCATTTGCTTTCTGGGTAACACTTTACTATACCGGAGACGGATTTCTTCAAATTTACAGGAGAAAGTACTTACGCAATCATTTTCTGTAGCGTTGTTGAAGTTCGGGAATGTAGTTTTGATCCATTTTAATGCAAATGCATGTGGTTTTCTACGAAAATCTATTTCCGACGTGCTATTGCCGCTGCCGCCATTTGCTTTCTGCACGAGTGCACAATACGCGATATTGCTGCTGCTCCTACAAGCTGATGTTGTCTGTATATGCTAAATTGAACGAAAGGAGTGCTAATGGAACCTAACCTAACCTAGTAGGCATACCTCGTCCCCGTGATGATTCGTGAGGCTATCATGAATTTTTGGGCTAACATCAATGGTTTTGGGGGCTACCCGTGGATGGTTTGTGGGAAATAAGAAACAACAGTAAGTACTCGTTAATGTAAGAAATAGACATTATTTTCGTTAGAAATTCATTTTTTCACCTTAGGAAATGTTCCGCAATGCAGAATAGTACTTTAGCAATGTAAAAAAGTGCGAAATATATGATTTCTAGGTGTTTCCATTATACTTTAATAGTACCAAAATCTCAAAGTCTTTACCAGGCCCGTAGCTAGAATTGATCTCAAAGTTCATTTTTTCCAAAATTTAACAGTATTAAATGTGTGTGTTGTTAGGGTAAGACTGCAGAATATGGGCTGCTTAGGAGGAACGCGGTTCATAATTTTTTGGTAATGTTTTGTAGTTAGTAATCGGGTAAAGTAAGTTTGAAGGTGCGGAATAAAAATTTTCGGTAAATGTCTGTTATATCGGACACACATTAAAATCGGATATTTTGTGTTTCGGATGGTTCGAACTTACCAATTATGTATTGCGGAACATAGTTGAAGGTGCCATTATGCTTTTTACACAAAAATAACATCGATTTTTCACATTACGAGTAATTCTTTTGGTTCCTTTCTTCCGTTGCGGAACATACAATATGCCACGCAGTGGTGTGGATCATCGCACGTCGTGCTTGTGTTTTGTCGATTTGGAGTGGGTATGCAGTGTTTCAACCTTCTTAACCGAAAAATGCCTACTTTCGTGTTCATTATGTCATCCAAACCATTGACTGATAGCCCCAAAAATCATTCATGATAGCCCCACGAACCATTGATGGATAGCCCCAAAAACCATTCACGATAGCCCCACAGACCATTTCCGCCAAGGTTAGGTTAGGTAAGCATAGTTAAAAAAAATAATTAAAAAGGCACCTTTGGAAACACTGGCGAGACCGCGTGACTTTCGACGCTCGCGCCATCTGCAGGTACGTAATGGAAACACCAGCATAATGTTGTCGCTTTGCACAAAATGCAAGTTTATTATATCAAAAGTGCTGTGCAGCATTCTACGGTGAGAAAATACCTCCACGAACTTTCCAAATGGTACAGAAACTCATTTCCGTAAGTAGTTTCTTCTGTAAAAATGAAGAAATGTGTCTCCAATATAAGACATTTACCAAATTTTCTTTGAAAGAAACGAGAAATTCGTATCCAGGTTGGGCACTCTTGGAAGGAAAAAGTGACATGGTGGCACACATTTCTGCACAAATCTAGTGAAAGCAAAAAGTGCCTACGTTGTTAGGTAGTTAGGGTTAGTTCTCTTAGCCCAAAGAATAATTTTTCATTGTATTTATGCTAATGGAACCTAACCTAACAGGCCTCACCTAACCTTGCAGGCATTCCTCGTCTGACATTGGAAGACAAGGTAGCAAAACTCTTGTGCGGAGAGGAAATCCCCAAAACAAATGACAGCAAATGTGTGTAAACAATATAGACGTGAACAAATGGAGAAATGCATTGCTTTTAGTAGCAGGAAAAACTTTTTTTATGCGCAATAATATAATAGTAATCGGAAAAGTACCACCGGAAAATGGATTTAGAAGGTACGTACTTTCAAGGGATATAAATTTTGTTCGTCTATTTAGAGGAAAAAAGCAGCCCATGTACTGCAGTGAGACCGTTCTATTTCATCTCATCATTGCAATATCCTCTACAGCAAGGAAAAAAAAATATAAAAAAGATGAAAATCAGTCAAAATTTAAATGTATTTAAAATTAACAAAATTTAACAGTATTAAATGTGTGTGTTGTAAAACTAGTTTTTCTATGTATCTTCTAAAACATTTCTTGAGGTGTTAATTGACTGCTACTGACATCATCCTCTACTACACACTTGACTACTAAAATAATTTTGATGATACAGATATATACATTATACAAAATGAATGCACACTATTCAATCATAGTGCCTACCATGTATTCCAGCCCTTCCTTCCCAAAACCTGTGAGCTGTTAACCTTTGAGACAGATGTGGAAGGAATGTGGATTATGACATCAAGGTCAAATTCACAGATTTCTGTGTAAACGGGAGGCTGCAACAGGGGCAGTGAAGGCACAGATAAAGTAGCTCCCCTATGAAAGAAATTTCAAAAATGTAGAGAATCTAGAGATGGAGAAAGTGATGCCCATAACTAGATACAGAGTGGCCAAAAGTGGGGAAACATGTCATCAAAAATTTAAAATGTTTTCATCTTTTGGAAATTATGTATAGAATAAATTTGACCATATGACAAGATTCACAAAACGTCAAAGTATACATTTCAAATCTTCCAAAATCCATATCAATTTTTTTATGATACAAGATTACATCTACAGTACAAAAATGTCTTAAGGTGACCATAATCGTTGCCGGAACGAGTTTACAATACCGGACCACTCTCCAATTTCTATGAAATGTCACCTACTCACTAATTGTGAACTCCTAAACACGAATCTGCATGTAATAATTGGCGGTCAAGTATGGAAATCGAGGAAAAAACTAAATAAACTATGTTTTCTTAACGTAACGTAACCCTACCATAAGAACAATAGCTCCACGGAAGGTGCAATTTTCCCAACATGAAGAAATCAACAGGCAAGACAAGGTATAGTTCTCGTAGTTAAAATATTAATTTTTCTTTGTATTTATGATAATGGAACCTAATTTAACAGGCCTAACCTAACCTCGTAGGCATTCCTCGTCTTACGTCAGCAAGATTGTTGTGCATAAAGGAACACCATTAATGAAATGCGAAAGAAAGATAGTTCCGAATTGCTGTGTAGGGACAATCACCGTGGTAAATTGCAAGGTTATTTTACAATTTCTAGACGTAAATGTACAATATTAACAAGTGATTGCCAAATATGAACTACAGTTACGTCATCAGGACACCGAAATTAGTAAGTAGGCGAAATTTTACAGAAATTGGAGAGTGGTCTGGTATTGTAAATTCATGCTCCGGTGCCTCCATCCTAATCACTTTCTTATAAATGAACACACAACATTTCAAATGATCATGCTTATTATTAGTTAATATTGTTTCATGCATACATGTGTGTATGTGATCAGGGGGTCTGGAACTCCATACCCCCCCCAAATTTGGAAAATACTATGGTTGATTCATAATACTTCCCGATGAGACACGATGTAGCAGGTATAGAAGAATTCTTTCTGTGTGCATGGTTTGTGGATTCTGAGAATAATATCCACTAAAAGTTTACAAGTTTCACACTGGGTGGTGATATGTCAGCTGAAAATCTGACATCAGTTCTTTTTGAACAATGTCACAAACTTGGTCTTGACATGAAAAAAATCACAGGTCAAGGTTATGATGTGAGTGGCAGGTGTGTTCAATCGTGAATAAATCAACAATACCAAAAAGGCATGTGTGCACACTGTGCCAGTCATACCGTAAATATAGCCCTATCTTCAGCCATGTCGAACTCCACCGTGAGAAACTGTTTTGGTACGGTAAGTAAAGTTTGTTTTTTCCATCAATAATACATGCAGTGGTGAATTCCTAAAAACAATATATTGCATTACTACCAGGCAGTAAGAAACACTATTTAAATACGGAGAAACTAATACTCACTTTATCCGCGAAACTGTTTTTTCTTCTTCGTTCTATTAAACACTATTTGTTAGTGTGTGAAACATGATTTTAAGCAAAACATGATTCACTTCGTATGTAGTAAATTTTATTATTATTAATAATAGATACCCTGTCGTCATTAAATACTTGATGTGGGGGGGGGGCATGCCATTGGGAATGGGCACCCCTGGCTGGAACCCCCCTAAGGTTCTATTTCTGGATATGCCCCTGTATATGATTATAGAGATTCGCGTACACTTGAAAAATTACAAAGTCTTCAATAACAGAAGGCAAATATCCACAAGTAGAGATGAAGCAAACACTGTCTGGTACTGTGGGGAATAGTTGTTGTGCAATGATAAATTAATCAGATTGGGTGTACTGTGATTAAGTCCATTAAGATGAGATTTCCAAGCCATAGCACCGTTGGTGAAATCATCAAGTTACAAGTGTCTCCCATCACTTGTCAGTTTGGTGTCACTTCGAAATGACGAAATGGTGTGAATTCTCCCTAAGATCTCTCAAAAATGTGGATTATTCTTCAGAACAAACTCAAGGGAACCTATGTTTACATTTTAACACAATAACTTTATGTGGATACACTGTCTGAGAAATGAATAAGAGTCTTGAAGGATGCAAATCTCTCGCACAATGTATTAGTTTTATTGCTACATGAATTTAAACCATGTGTATGGACCCACTAAGTTAAAATGCATATTAGTAAAAACAATTAAAACAAATATTCGTGATGAAGCCATGTTCGATTTGATGGTAAACAGTATTACAGAATAATACAAGGTCTCCAAATTTTGTTTTCAGGCCTCTTTGGATCTGAACCACTGGGTAATGTATCTCCATTGCAAATTGAATGTGGGATCCTTTAACATGTTGACTGTCAAACTCCTGAGCTAATGATATTGCTTGGGGCCAAACTACTTCCTGATATTTGCTTATATGATCAAAAGGCTTGTATCTAACATCGACAACACCCACTAAGAGTTTGAGTTTAATTAAGTCCACTTTATTCACAGTAAGGCTAATCGCGACTGAATCGACTGTTTAATGTGAAATTTGAACCAGTATGTACCTCCACTGGGTATCAAACGTGGGACACCTTGATTACGAGATGGTTACCACTACACCATCAGGGAGGCCCTGCCAATATGATAAATATGCATGTAGTGAAGGCCAGAAAAAATTGTTGGCAAGGAAGCCTGCAGGCATAATTTGCAGTTTGATGTAATATTTGCATTAAACTAGCACCTGAAGTTGAAAAATTTTATCTGGGGCAGGGTGTCTATCAGTTAGGAATGTCAAGGAAGTCAAGCAATTAACAGGTAGGGGAAGAAAGTCAAGAAAAAGTCACAAAATTATGCTTGTGGTCAAGAATTGTTGCTATTTTTTTTTGACAGTATAGTGAATGTACATTGTACTGGGATTTGATAAATTGTATTGAGTTGTGGTAAAGATTTGTTCACTCTGTTTCTCAAGAATTACATTCTTGTATGCGTGAAGTTTTGTAAAACTATTAAAGTAATGTGGCCATTCCCCATCCAGAATGAAGTCTGAAGCATTAAGTTTTACATGTATTAATAATTAAAGCAAGTCTAAATCTCTTTTTAAAGTAGAGCTTCAATTTTCATCTTAACTGGCCTTGCGGTAGGGGTTTTTCATTGAATAAAAATATATATTTTCTTTACTTCCAACTACACCTAATTAGAGGACAATGAAATAAATGTTAAGAAAAAAAAGGGGGGGGGGGTCAAGAAAATGTAAAGTCATGAAAAAGTCAAGAATTTTGGATGTTATTGTGATAAACACCCTGTGGGAGATGCTCTTATGGTTTGACATGGTGACAATGGGACTGTTGAAGGATGCTTTGGGAAAATTTTGCTAGATGGGGGATACCATGTTTACTACTGAAGTTAATAATGATTGGCACTGTGCCTAACAAGAAAAGATACACATTGTTTTCCAAACCTAGTGGATTCACAAACAATGGAGGAAGCTCAAAACAAAGAAATCAAGGACAAAAACTGAATAATCAATCACATCATTTGTTCATTCCACAAAACTTCTGGTCAAGCAATAGAGGATCGGTCAAGAATGATGGTGTCGATACTAGTAATTAAATAAATTCTTCCAATCAGCTACTTTACTTCTGCATAGCAAATAGAAACCTGTATAAATAGAAACCAGACGTCATCTATCAGTACTCATCCCATTCCTGCTGCAGCCTCCGACGAGGTATGGTTCGGTTTGTTTTGGATTAGTGTTCTGTTTTTACTGTCAGATTATGAACTCGCTACACTCATCCTTTTGCCAGATACAGCATTTAAAGAAATCAATATATATTTTATTTGCTTTTACTAATGAAAAGTTTGAGATAGACACTGTCTCCCATCTCTATTGACACTCCACTACTGCAAGTATTTATTATCTGATGTGATGGTTCTTCTATTACCATGAGATTTTAATACACTGATTACATTTCTTACAACTGCAAGCATGTACAATTCTTGTAGAATTTTTGAAGTGGAAACAGGAACTGAATAGAACCAACTATTTCAACAGATCAGGACAAAAAAACATTTCAGGATGGATGCATAAAACAGTGGTATGTTCGTCAACTAGCAATCGAACGTGTAAACTGTCAGCAAGAATTGAAGCCACAGTAAATTAAGAAACTGGACACATAACTGTATTTTATCATCATACTCATGTTGTTCATGCACAGCAACCACAAACCCTTTGTAAGCATGGCTATTTCAACTGAATTTCAACAAAATTTTAGTGTTCCCCCTTCCTTATATGGAAAATAGGAATTATGGTTGTGCATAAATAAGTCTAAGGATTGGGTTTAGAAAGTTGACAAGATATTGTGACAGAAGTCTACTTACAGTGCATGAGTCATCTAAAGAAAGATGTTGTTGTCGTCCTCAGAAGAATGTCTTGACACAAAATTTTAGATTGAGTATACCAACAAAATACTCATACCAGGTGTTGTTAAACAGCTTCTTTGCACAGAATTTTAGTATAATACCTTTGAAACATTAAAATAGCAACAAATATTTTGCCTCCTGTAACGTTCTTTAATGAGATTGGACTATTTTTTTGCAGGGTCTATCTGAAGAGTGTGAGTGTGACACACACACACACACATATGTATATATATTGTAGTGTGGCATCTGGTTAATTATGGGATCGAGTCACTCCGGGACGTAGCTCAATTAAATAAACATAAGATTTCAATTTTGGTCACGCTTGACCACCTCTACCCTGAATGGTGTGGACTAAGGATGTTGGGAGCTTTAGTCGGTTGAATGATACTCACCACTTGCATGATGATTTGGCCCTCGGCTATTGGCGTCGGCGACAGTCGGGCAGAGATGGGTGCACTGGAGATGGCGGGAGATGCTGGAGACTGCTGGCCTAGATGTTGACAGCGATAGGAGGCAGCAGGAGTTTTGTTGGCTTATCGCTGGACCACTACTTCTCCGGACTTAGGCTGGCTTCTTGGCTTCTGGCTCTCTGTAGTCCAGACTGCTGGGAACGTACCGCACGCTTGTTGCGACCTCGTGATGATGTGATCTTGTCTATCAGCGTCGGTGGTGTCTATTTACCATCTCCAGGTTTATTTTTATACTTCAGAATTCCTTTGAGATGTGGTGGACTTGGCATCTCAAGATATTCACCAGGGGTATCCCATGATGCTGGTGGAAAGTTATAGTGGAGGTGCAATCACTGCTGGTAAGGGCCATTGCCTTGCTGACTGTGCAGAGCCGAGTGGAAATTTCTTATTACTAGACTCTGCATCCGGTAGAAATTGGGGTGAATGAGCATTCAACCAATGAGCTTCAGAGCTATGCTTTAACAAATGGGAGATTTCAATTTTTATGCTCCCAATTCCTTCATATCTCTCTCTCTCTCTCTCTCTCTCACACACACACACACACACACACACACACAGAGAGAGACAGATATATATATAACAGTTGGGCTGAAAAGTTCGTAGGCTAACATAGTAAAACATATTTTTTTGACAAAATTCGATTTTATTATTCAATATAGTTGCCTTCGAGGGCGATACAACGATTATAGCGGTCATACAATTTTTCGATGCCATTTTTATAGTACGATTTCTCTTTAGCCTCAAAATAGGCCTCAGTTTCGGCGATTACCTCTTCATCAGTGCTAAATTTCTTTCCAGCGAGCTTTCTTTTAAGGTCTGCAAACAGGAAAAAGTCACTGGGGGCCAGATCTGGAGAATATGGTGGATGGGGAAGCAATTCGTAGTCTAATTCATATAATTTTGCCATCGTTTTCATTGATTTGTGACACGGTGCATTGTCTTGATGAAACAGCACTTTTTTCTTTTTCAAATGGGGCCGTTTTTTCGTGATTTCATCCTTTAAACGCTCCAACAACGCTATGTAATAATCGCTGTTGATGGTCTGGCCCTTTTTGAGGTAATCGATGAATATAATACCATGCGCATCCCAGAATACTGATGCCATAACCTTGCCAGCCGACTGTTGCGTCTTTCCACGCTTTGGATTCTGTTCATAACGTGGAGTCCACTCGGC
Source organism: Lepisma saccharinum (assembly GCF_977018435.1). Taxonomy (NCBI): domain Eukaryota; kingdom Metazoa; phylum Arthropoda; class Insecta; order Zygentoma; family Lepismatidae; genus Lepisma; species Lepisma saccharinum. The sequence continues at coordinate 1,548,858 of NC_139256.1, forward strand.
TGACTGTCGATTGGACTCTGGAGTGTAGTTATGGAGCCATGTTTCATCCATTGTAATATATCGACGGAAAAATTCGTGTTTATTACGGTTGAATATCGCTAAACATTGCTCCGAATCATCAAAACGTTGTTGCTTTTGATCGATTGTGAGCACGCGCGGCACCCATTTTGCACACAGCTTTCGCATGTTCAAATATTCATGCACAATATGTCCAACACGTTCCTTTGATATTTTTAAAGTCTAAGCTATCTCGATCAACTTCACTTTATGATCATTTAAAATTATTTTGTGGACTTTTTTGATGTTTTCGTCGGTAACAGCCTCTTTGGGGCGTCCACTGCATGCATCGTCTTCGATGCTCATTTCGCCTCGTTTAAATTTAACAAACCACTTCTCAACGGTTGATTTTCCTGGTGCAGAGTCCGAATAATGTTTATCAAGCCAAGCCTTGGCTTCAACAGTATTTTTTTTCGCCAAAAAGCAATGCTTTATTAACACACGAAATTCTTTTTTATCCATTTTTTCACAATAACAAAAGCTGCTTCACTCACAATGCTATATCTCACGAACTAATTATCCGGCAGCTGTGAAATTTATACACGTATCTTTTGAAGGTTAGTACTAAGTAAAAATCACATGGATTTAATTCTAGTAACGCCATCTATGAGTCAGCCTACGAACTTTTCAGCCCAACTGTTATGTATACACGTATGTATAAATGAAACAAGATGAAGAACTCCAAATAAAAAAGATGTGATATTATACCCAATTCATAACCTGAAGAAGAGAGAACATTATTGGCATGTGTTACTTTCTTCTCATTACACATTGAGTGTTTGGGCAGGTGTTGAAAACAGAATGTTATAATACGGTGGCGCTTATTTGTACCTAATGACGTGGAGAAAAATCTGACATGATGGGAAGAAATTTGTCATATCCGCCATCAGCATTCAAAATACTTCCAGAATCGCCTATTGGTTTGTAAACAACCGAAATTTCCCATGTTTAAATTTAGTTTATTGCATTCTGTAATAAGTGTAATGGAATGGTGAATGTGAGAATTTTAATTGTGAAATTTTGATAAATCCTGACATGATGGGGAAAAAAATGGATGCCATTTCTGTGATCTGCATTCAAAATACTATTATACTTTCAGAATCGCCTACTGATTTGAAATCACCCAAATTTTTCCCCCAAAATGGAGGGCTGTGTGATTATATAATTACAGCAGTTTAAAATAAGAAAGTCTAGTTACTGAGTTATGACAACTCATCACATCACATTAAATAACTCCTAAATTGTTCTCATGTAGCATTATAGCACTTTAAAATGTCTTGTGACATTTTATGTGAACTTCTGTCTAGACCCACAGGATGCAAAAAGAAGAAGTAGTTTTTGAAAGTTTGCAAGCCTTTTTAAAGTGTTGCAGTTACACCGAAAAATTGGTGGATTATTATGAGCGTCCCTACTTCAATTTGATGTAATCAAGATTCTTGTTTGGGTTAACCCAGAGAGGGAGGAAAATGGCATAGAAATATATACAAACATGGAAAAATAATAATGCTTATTTGACCAGCTCTGTTTATGCCCCCGCTGCCCATTCTTTTCTGTCATGTGCAACAAAAACAAAGACTTGTTTCTCTTGGCTGCTCGTCTAGTCACTCAAGATCATTGGCAACAGTGGAGAAAATTCAAAAGATACTTATCGATACCAACATGGCTCCGTCCTACTGATTTTATGAATTCTTGTTCAGATTTCTGGTCTCCCGGATGGCATTGTCACCTTGTAATCAAGGGGTCCCAGGTTCGATACCCGGTGGAGGCACATAGTGGTTCGGATCCCACTTTAAACTGCAGGTCTAGTCCCAAATAGCCTTAATATGCATAAAGTGGACTTAAAACACCAACTCAATCAAATTGTTCAGATTTCTGTACAGCAATCGCAACAATTTTTTCACAAGAATAGAGTGGTTTAAGGAGTAAAAAACTCTGGAGATACATTTATTTGAATTTGAATAATTTGGGTGCGTCAGCACCTAGGCTATTTTGCACCTGTCACGTTATACGGGGTCCAGCCCTTACCATAACTAAAATAGCATAATTGCAATGTTGTTTTACTAAACTATTAAAATATTCTGACTTGTTAAAAGCTAAGATATGAGAAAATACCATGTACTTCAAGTGGTGACATTTTATGATAAATACTACTACCTCTGTCCCATAATTATAGTCCCCTATGCCAAAATGGTAGTACAGGAATGACAGCCGAAGAGGCAGATGGAAAGCACAATTTGTACTGATCCTTGAGTAGTAAAGTTGTATGACTCATTCCCTTGTTTCATGTTCTTCTGCCTACATCAATGTCAGTTTGAATATCGGGCAATTATTATGAGACAACAAAGAAAGTTGTACCGGACAATAATTATGGGACAGAGGGAGTAATATTTTTTTGTGACTTGCAAACTGTAAGTTATAGCAATTACTGTCATGTAGAACAAAGTAAGGGAAGAACATTTGACTGCCATAACTAGGGGTGTCCAAGGATAAAATTTGTGATGAGAACATGTGTAAAATTCAAGATTTTCACCATGTTCACAAATTTTGCAAGTTTCCCATCCCGAAACTGGTCCAGAAATGGCAAATTTTATCAGTTCCGTATGATAGGATTTCCCTCCCCAATGTTTTGGGAAACTTACAAAATTTGTGAACTGTAGGAGCTGGAGTCATTGGCTGTGAGTATGCGACTATTTTCGCAACAATTGGCACACATGTCTATTTGATTAACGATAAAGAGAAAATCCTCCCCCATCTTGACGAAGAGATCTCAGGGTGAAAATCTTGATTTCTACACACTATCCCCCTCCCTCTTAAGTGATTGTTTTTGCACTTCTGGAATAAAAAACCATTAATTTCAAAAAATTTAGACACTTTTAGCAGAAAAAAACCCAAGAAATAACCATTTCCCAACACAATCCTTTGGAATTTCTTGATTTCTCGGGATCTTGAAAAGTCGAAAATCATTCCCCCAAGTTGGCAATTCACATGCTGTCATTTTGAATTACTTTTCTTTTATACAGTAACCTTTGATTCATAAAAACATTGATTACTGGTGCCACGATGGAGAGCAGATTTAGTGCTCTCTGCTTGATATCAATGCATCATGAAAAATTTCAAAATGATAAAGAATTGTTCATCATCAAAGTGATAGATATTTATGGAAAGGAAGCAAGGCGAATCCAAATTCTATTTAAAGAGTGGACTCAAATCAGAATTTGTCAACAGCGCCAAGGTATTTTCACTCAATTTGAATTTTATAATTTGTAAAATAATAATAACAAGAAAAGGTAACAACTTCTGTAACTGAGGGTCAAGATATGAAATCTTACTTTGAGTCTCCCTGAGAAAAAATCCCCTGTGGACACCTTTGTACCACATTACAATTTAGGTTTGGATTTAACTCCATCCCTTATCACAAACCTATATTTTACTTCTTTTGTATTGACCTGTGTTATCTCTCATGGCTCAATACTGTTGTCTTCATTACATTTAGCCATTGTATCATTCACCATAACATGTTTTTCCTTGTTCTTTGTTGTCTGACAAAAATTGTTTGCAAAGAACCACTATTGAATTTTCTGGGTGCCTTTGGATAATTCTATTGCTGTGTTGTTCCTAAATAGTATTCATTATTTGTTTAGTTGACCTCTGTGGCAGCGGGTGACCACAGTGTGCTAAGATGGTGGGTGTCCCAGGTTTCGAATCCCAGTCTGGACATGGGTGTTCTGTATGACTGTCTCTTCACCATATCATCACTCATTCTCATCATCATGAATAGACAAAAGTGACAGAAAAGTGATACTAAACAAAAATACAGTTGTTTTTTTGTTTAAACATTTTTCTTTTGTTTAAGTGATCTTGCAGGATGGCAACTTTAGGACCATGGTAATATTCAAGTATGTATAATTCCCAGTTTTAAAGGCGAACTTTCCAAAAATTCAAGGGTACATGCAGATAGATGTTCTCTCTATTTCAATCCTACATATTAGTACCGTCTCACACAGATATATTACAATATAAAGGGTCTGAGTCATTCCAATGGATCCAAAAATTCTAATTCAATTAAATGGTGTACATACTTAAAAAAATATTTAATTTATGGTGCAGAGTTTACATTTGCCATTTAACATCTACAAACATAAATCACAAATATTACGGCATATACTAATCTATGAAAGATTAATTGTATAACAATTTCAAACTCAATTTAACATCAACTTCAAGATATTTTATCTTGCAGTCATAGATTGTTCTGCAAAGGATACTAACAAAGTAAACGAATTGAGAGAATTCTGTTCTATTTTCCACGCAGCTTCCTTTTCCTTCTTTGATAAAAATAAAGCTGAACTGTGAAAAACGTGCCTCAGTGAATTTATAGACATATATAAATTCAGTGGAATTTTTATTCACAAAAGTTTGCTATTTTCACGTGCACAGAGAAAAATCCATGCAGAATTAGAATTGTAAATGGTCGGGAAAAAATGGGTTTCTGCGGCTTTTTTCACAAAAGTGTGTCAAATCAATGAAAATACAGGAGTTGGCAGTATTTTTCCTGTTTCATTGTTTTCGTTTAGCTCCCTACTGTAAAGTGGACACTCATTTCATAATATAAAATACAATTTACAATATGAAATTCGTAGCTAGACATAAACATTGTTGAAACGGTTCCTACCGAGTGTTATCTTCATATTTTGGTTGGCTTATTAAATAAATCTATGTAGTATAAACATATTCATGTAATTAGAGTAGTTTTGTATGTTGTTTTTTTTTAATATAACCTAATAGTATGATCAGTAAGATACTATTTACGATGTTTGAATTTGTTATACGAACACGTACATGAAGCAAAAAAGAAAATACTGCTCTACCTTTAGAAAGTCTAGTATCAAATCTCTTTACATTAAATTTTGTGTTCAGTAAAATATGTATATTTGTATTCTGGCTTTCCAGTACATCATGCATAATTTGGATAAATGGCTGCTAACCCTGGTCACAGAGCAGCTAGTGGTGTATTTTCGCTGCTTGTTGCAAAATTCTCAACATTTGGGAGACCTCAGCCCAGTAAATTTATTTCTTACAAGTCGATGCCCTGATCCCAACAATTTCACTGATAAATACATTTCTGATCTTTAAAGTTTATATGGAAATTAATATGCACCCTTAATTAATATTTATATATCAACTCTGGCATAATCATGGTTCAATTATGTATAGACTTGCTGTCAAATATAAAATTAGATTTAAATTTGTTGTCAATCCCTGGGTGAAATGGATTTTTGCGGCCCAGCAGTTGAAAAACACTGGCACTAAAACTGAAGCAGAAGCAAATAAGACTGGTCACAAATGTCAAGCAAAAATATCCTATTTTAGAACTCTGGACTGGACCTACAGATTGAAATGAGATCCGAAGCACTCTGACCACTGAGGTTCAATCTTCTTGTTACAAGGCAACATTAATAATTTATTCCACTCCAGAGGCCCATTCGTGATTATAAAAGGAAACTTCTATCAAAAAGCCGGCCTTTTTACAACAATAGTACTAGCAATTTGTTCTCTGTGATTTACAGGCTAAATTAAATCTTAATGTCTGATGAAGTAGCTAACAATCTTGTTAAGTTGAGAATATTCAGACCAAAGCAACACATGACAGTGGGGGGCCATGAAAACTGACATGGGCCTCTTCAGTCTGTAAGCAAGCATCCACCATGCATGCACAAGCAAGACCGAGGTGAAATGAGGTGCGCCATTGAAGGAGCTTTCAGACTGAAGTCACAGATGACGAGCGACACAGTCTCATTCAGTATAAAGCAAAACATTTACCATGCATACCATTGAGAAAACAGTGTAGTCCGAGCAACATGCAAGTGACATGTTTAGGTCGTTGTCACACTTTGTTTTAAAAGGTTGAATGGTTTACTGAGAGTCTGCTTCCAAGTGACTGACACGTGTCACTTGTTGCTTCAGTCTGAAAGTTCCCTGAGAAAATAGTACAGGCCAAGTAACAAGTGACACTTGCTTCGGGGTCATTGGATGTCAATTCATCCAGGTCATGTCACCCACCAACCCCGATTTTGACTAAATTCAGTATACTTATACAATTTTTAATGCTGATTACAAAAACGACAATATTTTTTAGATTGGTCTAGGGGTTCAGAAGTTAACGCACTTTCTAAAATCTCCGTGTACGCCACTTGCGGATCCACTTTGAATGACACGCATTAGGTTATAAATGGTAGTATCTTTCCTCAGGTTTGCCATAGAAACTTCAAGTTTCTTTTCTTTTGTTAAAAATGGTGTAAGCTTTCATTCAAATAAGGTTTCAGATGAATGTATTTTTATGTATAGTTCCATGTAATTTTTAGAAGAATAAATTACTTACTTCAATAGCGAATTTCGTGCCATACCCCCCCCCCCCTTCAATTTCCCACCAATTTTATATGTGGGTAGCTCGGAGTGTGTACTAATGCCTGATGGAAGAATTGGGATGGGTGGTTCAGAGACAGGGTGATAAAAAAAACTGAGGGAAAATACCATCATTTATAACCTATTGTGTGTTATTCAAGGTGGAGCCGCAAGTGGCATACACAGAGATTTTAAAGAGCATGCCAAGTTACAGGCTTGGTCACATGACAAGTGGAGTTGTTGTTCATTTGTTTGAAATTGCAGAGGTAGAAAGCCAGCAAGTTGTTTGTTGCAGTTCTTCAAATGTGTGGAAATGTATGTATGCTATGTGATTTCTGTGGTGAAACACAAGTGTTTAAAATGTGGAAAAGCAACGTGTTCTCGGTTATATCTATTGATCGTATTTGGCACTGCAGTCAAAATGCAGTTTGAAAGATTTACACTTCCAGTCAACACCTTCAAGACCACACTGCAAGATCATTCTCGAAGTATACTCGCTTAAAGTATGGCCTTGCATCTTTTGGACACGGTCTGATACTCTCTTTGAATATTCCATAATTCAAGTATTAATGTTAAATTTCAAGGGTACATATTAATTAATGTATAAAGTTGAAAAAAAATAGGATGATATTTGTGAGAAAAATTGTTGGGATCGGAGCATCAACTTTGAAAATACGAATTTACTGGGCTGTGGGCTTACAAATGTAGAGAACCACTGTTGTTCAGAGCATCCATTTTCTTGTTCACCTTCGATGCTTCTTCATTTACAAATGATTTTCCTATGAGATCATGGCGCATGGCAATGAAGGAGATTTCGAATCAACATTTTTAAAACTTTGTTTACATCACCTATCCCAATACATGTTTATAAACCTTTACTGTACAGTAATGCCTTGCAATAACAAGTTAGTATTATGTCACTCATTAAGGAGAAGTCTGATTAGATAGTGTGTCTAACTTGGCTTGGATATCACCCTTTTTGTGCTACATTTTCCAGTGATTCTTCCATTTCCAGTAGATTCAGCCACATGTGATAGATATTGAAATAATCTAATGTGTGTCTATTCAGTCGACATCAGTGTTACTATTAATACCATGATCCTGGGTGGATTACAGTTGTAACTTTATGCACACAAAATATGCCTGTTATGGCATGCAAGACCTTTTAACACATATTTTGATTTTGTATTTGCTAAACAAGCTGTGATTGATCAATAGTTCCAAAGTTATTGAACCTTGCAGTTAGCTACAATACTTATTGGTCAAATATGGGTCAAAATTTTTGTTGTGCACCACCTTCTTCCACAGGCTATAGCTTTAGAACTATTTCTCAGAGAAACCTAATATTTGTATAGAACCTATCCATACATAACTGGACCATCACCCAAATCCAAGACTTTCTGAAATTCGTCTGACAAGGAATGACCCCAGTAGCGGCTCGTGCCTAAAATAACAGGTGAAGAAGTTCGTTTTGTAATGGTTCTGTATTTCTAACGAACTTCTCGATATTAATAATGCAACAAGTTCCTTGAAATTCCAACGATTAAGCGAAGACACGCTTTCGTCGTGACCCCTGAACGCAAGTTCTTGTTTACATAAATACAGCGTTGCGTCAACTATTAATTGTAGGAAAAGCCTATTTAATCTTACATTTTCATTGAACCGTACATTTAAAAGCCTACTATTTTCTTGAAGGGCATCTGCTATGGTATTCCTGTTTTTTTCAAAAACTTTGAATTGTAATTTACACTTTAAATGTTCCATCGAATCATTGCGCTTATGCAGAGAACGCGTTATATTGACAAAATCGTTATACCCTTCTTTATTCCACACATTGTATTTGTTACTAACAGTAAACAAAGCCAGCAGAACAACGATTGCAAATAACGACTACTACACAACCAAGGAAAGTCGACAAACCAGGAACTTTTAAATTTAATGTTGTACGATTTCCCTGCCTTTTTGTTCTCTCGCTTAACTGATATTTGAAGAATGTCAGTGGGCCCCCCACAATTTAAAACGTCTTTTTTGTCTTCATCCGTCCATCTGGAAAATGGTGTCTGCAACAAATTACACACTAAGTCATTTACTGGGTTCATTGTAGAAACCACAGCTCAACACATGAACACAACACACGATAGGAAACGCGAAACACACACGCGGAACAAGATCTCGCGAGAACGCAAAGATTTTGCCACAATCACTGAATGCAATGTTTTCTCCGACGAGAGAACTGCTTCACGTAGAAGGCGACACCCGTTCAAGGCCAACGCTAGGTGACGTCACCGTTGCCATGACAACCGGCTAAGTTTTCCGCAACCTGGCGGCATTTGCTTTTGGGTTGTTTTATGCTACGACGAACTCTTCACGTGCGTAGCGCCGAGCGGCGTATTATTGAGTATTATCGTGTGCGTTCTGCTGGGAAATAGTTTCATTTAACAAGCAAATGAAAAATGTCAATATTAATTTGAAAATTAGGTGAAAACATCTGCACTTGTTGCACTTGGCCAGCCGCCACTGAATGACCCATATAATTTCTTTACTGATATTTAAAAGCAGTTGCGGTAGCTCAGTCATTAAGGCATCTGACTACCATGTGAGAGACCCAGGTTCGATCACCAGCGGGGGAGAACCAGGAATTTTTCCACCTGTTCAAGCAGCTCCGGTGCCCACCCAGCATCGTATAAAGTGGGTACCTAGAGAAAACTCAGGGGGGGTAAAGGCAGCCAGGGGCATGGTGCTGATCACATCACCCCCACCTTCGGCTGTGATCAAAAATTGTGGGGACCTAACCTCACACCCCCTATACGCCATCATGCATCATATCTGGTTGAAAATATATGTAACTTTTTGAATTTGGTATTGCCTAACCTTTTTATATAAATAAAGTTTACTATAAGTTGTCTTACTTCTGTGTACATGGACATCTCCAGGATCTTTTCGAGGGGGGTGGGCAGGAATATTTTTACCCCTCAAAAAATAGTATTTCAGTCTGAAATTATCATGTTTCTTCAATGAATTTATAATAAATAACATGAATTACCGTGACTGAAATGAAATTATGTGTGAAATATGTAGTTTTTTAGGTGGACAGTCATTTTCCTTGGCTCCTTTCGGATGTCCATATCTGTGTATGTAAATTACAGTGGCACATTCTCCAATTACCACGTTTACATCTAGTAAACCAACTTTTTTCATATTGTATTTCATTTACAGTATGGTTTATTGCTCATTATATATTCTGCAAGCTATGAAAACAAGCTTCTAAACCAGAATTTAAGTAAATTATTTAAAAAAAACTTAAAAACTGGTCTCCATCACACCCTTCTGATGACCAGGTTTCCTCCCAGATTGTAGGTAAGGGAGACAAAAAGAAAGTAGGATGAGTGGTTATTTAAAAACATGAGGCTTCAGGGTGCTTGGCAGAGTCCAATTGTAGGTAAAGAGGGAATTTTATGAAAAATTAAAAAAAGCAGAAAATTTGAAGTTGTTGGATTTCCATTTTCTTTTATTTACTTCCATGCCTTCATTAGTGTTTTTCTTCTATTACATATATTACATCTATACATAGGCCTATATCTGGTACACCAGATCAAATTTTCAGAAACCTGTGCGTTACTGTATAAAAAGCAGGGTACCAGTTAGATATAGTGAAAACACATTTAACTCGTTTATTTCCAAATTATTTACATTTGTACTTACCTTATATGCATAGCGGAACATTTTTCACATTACAAGTATTTATTGGTCGTTGCTAATTCGCTTTCGTTACACACAATATGGCGGGCAAATCTTGACTCACGTTGTCTATCGTCAGCTGATATGCAGTTTTTCCAAACTTATGAACCAAAAAATGCCGCACAAACTATTCATAAAAGGTTTTTAAGCAAAAATTGATCCACAAACCATTCATGGAAGGTTAGGTTAGGCAAACAAAGAAAATTAAATTGGGGGAAAAAACCGCTCACACGTCATCTTGTAAAACTACCGGGTGGTTGCTACACTAACACTTATTAACCGAAAAATGATGGTTTTTAGGCTAACATTGATCCACAAACCATTCACAGAAGGTTAGGTTAGGCAAAAATAGAAAATTAAATTGGAAAAAAAAAACTCGCTCAAATGTCATCTTTTAAAACGATTGCGTGGTTGCTACACTGACAGGGGGGTTACATATTCGAATGCACGGAACATTTGATTCACGTAGTCGACGGTAATGGTGGCACGAGCTATCGTGCAATGGAGATACATTAATGTCAAAAATGACATGATTTACCGCCCAAATAAGTTGCACGAATTGAAAGAACACTATTCCCAGCTTCCAAAAGTCCACAGGAACTCAATTCCGCAAGTACTTTCCCATCATTTCTCCTGTAAATTTGAAGAATTCTGTTTTCACTATATCTAACTGTTACCAAAAGCAGAATTTATACTAGCATTAACATGAACTCATTTCCTAAAGTATATATTTTGGTCCTTTTCATCATGGACGTAATGGCATTTTAACTTTGTGTTCTGTAATTTATCATCAAATTCTAAACAGGATCATTCCATGTGAAAATGCTAAAAGAACTACGTCCGTGAAGTTAGCACCGAATTGAAACGAGAAGTAAGCGACCTGAACGCAGCTGAAGCAAAGGATATAGATGGTAGCTCAGGGTTGCCAGGAGTGTAAAAAAAAGCCATCCAATTCAAGAGAGCCGGAAAATTATGCAAATAGCAGTGTAAATTGGGCATTTGTGAAAAAATGTGGGGTTTGTGCTGATAAATCACTGCATCGCAGTACATACCCATATCAACATGTTGCATATTGCTGGAATCTTGCACTAAACGATCATTACGCCAATGCTAAGGTTTCTCTTACAGACATTTCTTTCGTCATAGCTCCTCTTCCAGTTTTCAATACCATAATTTCATACTCTAGTTATTGCATTATTGATTCAACTGTCTACTCACTTTCGGGAGTTTGTAAAAGGATTTCACTTGAAAATGATATCAATCCGACAATTTATTCACACTCTTCTTTATAATTAACATATATTCAATTAATATACAGATTAGGACAACAACAAACAACACGGCTTCGGTAACTGATCTTCATTTGTTTCCATGACGATTGCGCGAGGCCCCTTAATCAGGATTTCATCATCACTTCCGGTGCTAGTCCTGTCCTATGTGGAAAAAGAAATTTCGCAATCGGGCATGTGGAGCCACCCTACGGCTGTTTCGAAACGTAAAGCGTTGTCATAGCAACCTCTCCGCCAATCATATCTTACTCTTGGCAGTGACAGTTGAATGCGTCTCAGCGCAATGATGCGCTCACCCCACCCTTCCATTCCTGCTTTTATTTTCTGCTAATAATTCGGGACATATCTCGTAAGGTCGAATTAATTATTTTATTTAAGTGCATAAAAATGTTCTACAAGGATAAATACCATTGTTCAGTTAATGCATGTTACGTTTGAATGATTTCTACATCTAAGTTACGAGATATACAGAATTAGTAGCCCAGAAGCACAACATAGGAAAATAATTTCAAGTTCCTGAAATTCCAGCACGTAAATCATTCCGTTGTGCATGAAAAATGGTCCGTGTATTATCTGTGGTAATAAGTATTTTTATTTCGTATTCTCCCTATTATGCGTTGCTTTTCTGACATTTTGGGCAAATCGCGTTTTTATCTTGTGTAAATTCTACGGCGATTACTTTGTTCGTAGATCAATGCGTTTTACCCCTCCCTCGTCGTTGTTTATTTAGCGTCGCATTTTTCCAATTTTAGGCTAATCGCGACGATGCTATGAAAAATTGATGGCACAAAGAAAGCTCTAACAGGGATTCGAACCCAGGACCCCTGCATTAACTGAACAATGATATTTATCCTTGTAGAACATTTTTAAGCACTTAAATAAAATAAATACTACGACCTTACGAGATATGTCCGAATTATTAGCAGAAAATAAAAGCAGGAATGGAAGGGTGGGGTGAGCGGATCATTGCGCTACCCAAAGTGTTCTAAAGGGCGCTCGAGCCATGCTGCAACATTTCCCAAATTGTATCTTTCTCTTCATAACAATTGCTGCACAGTTTAACGTGGGTGGCAATCTGCAGGATACAGAACACTTAATATCAGCAACTGTTTCTGGTGCCGTCACTGTAATTTTCTCCCTTGTGTAGGACTACCATATTCAATCGCAAGATGCAGACACTTCTGATTTACCAACGTAGAAAATTCCATTCATCTGTCTATGGCCTCATAAAACGAAAGACAAATGCATCCACTTTCTCTGCAATTGATATCAGTGGAGTACCCTGAGAGGGGGGAGATTTGATGCTGAAAATGCCAGGGAAACAAAAGACAGGATTCGAAGGTTTTGTCGCAGGAAATAAGAATAAATCATAAAACGTATATTAAAAACTACTGATGGAACATTAGCGCTATTCATCTAACGAAACCATTACAAATCGGCTGGCGGCTTGTAGGTATGAAATATACTGGAATAAAAGATATATACATATAGTCAGTACTCGTTTTCCAAACTTAACCACCATCCTAAGAAAATTGGGGACCTACAAGTGAGTAGCGTAACCCAGTCTGGGAAATCTCTTATAACAGCTGAGGGTTTGATGTGCTGAACCCACGTCACCCCATTACTGGTTGAAGATCTCCACACCTCTAGGTAGGGTTGTGGGAGGCAGACTGGCAGTCAGTTGATAGGCCAAGGCCCTTCCAGGGCTGTACAGCAGTGGATCTCAACCTTTTACAGTCGGGGACCCAACTTGAAGGATATTACACTTCGTGGTACCCATAAGATGGGAACCAGCGGAATTACTTTGTAGGGTGTGCACCTAGTCTATAATCATATATTTGCTCTTTTACAACAACACGGCCTGAATTTAAATTGTTAAAACAATATATCTAAGTAATTTAAGGTAATAGGTTTTTATGACCCAGTTAACAAAGTTTCGAGCCCAACTTCCCGACCCACCAAATGTCCCCTCAGGACCCAGGAGTGGGTCGCACCCTATAGGTTGAGAAACTATTCTGTAGAACCATGGGTTATGTTATGCTGTAGATGAAAGTAAATATATTACATTACAGTTAATTTCTATCACAACTTACATTCAGTGTTCTGTAGATGAAATAGTATTTTGGAAAATACAACATAGAAACTAGTTCAGTGCCATCTGCCATGAGAGAATAGAATAAAATAATAGTTATGAGTGACACAGCTCATTGGGGAAGTTATCAAACAGAATAACTTCTGGAATAAAATTGTAATTGTTTTAATTCTATCAGTCTATTTCTCTGTAAAAACTACTATGATGATGATAATGAATAGTTATGGGAAAATAGAGTAAGAAAAGGTCACACCTTACACAAGTTAACCTAGAATGCCTCTATAGCAACCACCTCATCTCGAAGTTGTACATATATGGAGGCGCATAGCAGTTCGGATCCCACTTTAAACTGTAGGTCCAGTCCCGATTGGCCTTACTGTGAATAAAGTTGACTTAAAACACCAAATCAATCAATCAATCGAAGTTGTATGAAATTTCACTTTTCTGGTTTGCATGAGAGTAATTTCAACCCATTTCTAAAAACGTGTGGATGTTTGTAAGATATATTATTAACTAATCACTGCATGCTTATTCATTTTAGTATTTGTCAAACATCCCTAATTTTTAATCTAGAATGGGAGTATGATGTGTCATACAAGCGAGTTTTGTTCGAAGTTACTTACTGGAACCACTCTATATATTGACTACAATTTCATCATATGGCATTACATATTTTATAGTTACACAAAAATCTGGACTCGAAATATGAATGTCTTAAATTACAAAACAAAGCAGTCATGGAGTATGTACGATCAAGCTAGATAAGCACACTCCCAGACCCCACTCCTAAACACACACACAATGGAATTATAAATACACCACTGAAAGATCTTATCCTGCACAGATATGTATTTTTATATATTCATACACTTAATACAGTACTGAACATGATACAATCCATGCATTCAGAATAAATATTCCACATGAATTTTAAAGTTAATTAAAAAACAAAACAAATGTGCAAATTTCCAGCTGTGACAAAGAAACCAACAGTATTTTTTGCAATTTAGAGAGATTTCACACCAAACTGACATGTGACATATGTCACTTGGAAATAAACCAATGAACAGCAACGTTTCACCCATAGTGGATGCCATATTGACAAAATCCCTGCTACTCATTATCAGCTTCTAAATAATGTCACACATGTTTCTAGTCAGTCTAAAAGAAAGTGAACATAAAGAATTAATAAATAATCATTCTTTCAAGCTTCACACTATCAGGTCGATCATTGGTGCATGATGTTTCTCATACCATCCCTTCCATCAAGAAGTAAATTTAACTTGGCTTCGTATCGAACATAGGTGTCTCACTCATGATGATTTGCTGCAAGGGCTAGACCATCCAATGTGTCATGTCTAAATGTTAAGTGATTGGCTTATTCCTACCTAATGAGTAGATTATACTTTCCTCAAACTTTTGATCTTACCAATTATTGACCAGATTGGGAGATAATGACAGCACTTTAATAAATGTCATTACCTTTTTGAGAAGAGCGGGGCTCTTATACTGTCTCTGAGGAAGTTCGTAGTTTTGTGTATGTCCATTGCAAGTCTTTATAACATTTCACTTTCAACCTTTCTCAAGGGGCTCTTCACACCCATTTTTTAACTCCGGTATGGGTTCGATACCCGGTGGAGACCCATAGTGTTTCGGATCCCACTTTAAACGGTAGGTTCAACCCAATTAGCCTTTCTGTGTATAAAGTAGACCTAAAAGAACAGTTCAAACTCAAGTAAGGATATTAGATAAGAGGATTCTTCCTCACATACATTGAATGGCCCAATATGGTCATTATGCCTACAAGTCCCAAAATTTATTTCAAGCATCTTACTTCCAATTACATATATAAATTATATTGTTAGCATTAAACATATGGAATATAGAGTAAAAGACTATAAGGAATCCTTAAAATCCTACATCAATTAATTTCCACTGTATTGAATATTATCATAATATTGTTAATGAAATTCCATTAGACAAACCATTGATAGTCATACTGATAGGTTTCTTGGTCGGACACTCACTATGGTGACATGTTATACTTCACCAAGAATGAATTTACATGTTGAAATACTCCAGAAGAAGAGAACAGTTTCAGAGTCAGTACATTACTCCTAATGATTTAGTACTTATACTGTGGAAATGTAAAACATTATATTCTATTGCTAATAACAAATGTAAGGGAAAATAAACAAACACATTGTTATTCAGGTATATATATATTTATTGAATCACTAGTAATTAATATATTTTGCATAAGGTATGTTAATCTCTTCAAGGTCCTACAGACTTAAATTAGAAGAGATTAATAGGCAAGTAAAAGTATAAAAGTAAATTTTAAATAATCTGAAAGTAACTTACAGCTGCAAATATTAATTTTCTTCAAAATTTGAAAAGTTTTTACATGTAAAAAAAGTATTGAAATATATTCCAAAAGTAAGACAATAACAAGCTAAAATAGCAAATAAAATACAGTAAATGAAAGTAGTACCCATATAACATCTGAGTATTTCATGTTTTAAATTTCTTATATATTATGTATTTAAAAAAAACAAATCATAAATCATCAAATAAAATGTGATTGTTCATAAAAATGTACTATAATTTTCTAAAAGATGCTGAGTATGGATAATACATACACAGAAGATTTTATGTAACATTATAAAAATACAGTACTAAGGAAATTGTTGCATATTGTGAAAAAGTGATACATATACACATTTCTGCTAGACGACATGCGACAATATTCATGTGAAGTTTCCAAGAAACCCCACAATGAAGGAATATTTGTGTGCAATTACATGTCCAAAATGGTCACATTCCCACTGATAATGTGCAATGCTAATGCAAGGCAAAGTGGAAAACTGAAACTGAGGCAGCATAGAAAGCTTGGTAGGTACAGTACGAATGTATTTAAGTGCTAAATGGACCAACCAACCAGTTCATCTACTAATGGATTGTGAAATGTCACATTTCTTGAAAGAGGCATGCAGCGGATCGATGTTGTGAATATGAAGTAGAGTGATGTCTCCAGGATCTGGAAAAAGTACCGTAAGACATGCACTGTGGTGGCTCATCCTCGACAAAGGCTAAAATGCAAGACAACGGTTCAAAAGGATTGATACCTACGGTTGATGGTTTGACACTAAGAGATCCAAAATGCATCTGAAGTAACTGTTGCTCAACAAATGGCTCACAATCGACTCCACAAAGGTTCTTTACAAGCCAAGAGATCTTTAGCAACACCAAGTATCCATAGGAATCATAGGGTTGCTCAGGTCACATGGACGCTGTAGCATCGGAATTGTACAAGGCAGCAATGTCCACTGTTTACAGATGAAACCTCTATTGCTTTCCACCATGCCTACAATAAAGTTTCATGTGTGGAGGCACCCCAGAGAATGCTTGCACCCACAGTTTGCTACATAACATCATTAGCATCAGCAGCAAAGAGCTTAGGTGGAATAATGTATGGCCAGCGAACACTCCTTATGCCAATCCAGTGTCATATGGCAAGTTAAAGGAACAGAGACTGCATCCTCGAACTCATTTTGAGTCATATTACTGTGGCCCATGGTGAACATTGCATGCTGGTGAATGATATCCCCCCCCTCCCGCCACCACACCCATATCATTACCCAGTTACTGCAGAAGCACAACACAACCTCAACTGCATTGAAAATGCATGGCACTCTTAAATACACATATCACCATGGAACCATACTCCTTAGGTTACATTGGACATGGTGAAAAATATGCCACATCATGCAGAAATGCCGCATACCCAGATAGGATCCTAAAAAACAGAAACTACTGAATCAGAGAACACCTGAAAACCAGAAACTATTGAATCAGAGAACGCCTTTATGATAGCTAACACTCATTGTGCACCTTTGTTGTTCTGGGTCATTTTGTAAGAATGCTACTGTATACTCTTCTTCATCTTGTTTTACGTAGAACACTTTACCTTTGCCTTCAAATAGACATGTTTGCTTTCTGCCTCGATTCCTGGTATATCCTATTTCCATCAAGACCTACATATCAACATCATTTCTGTAAACATCACAATATGCAACAATTGTATTGTACATAAGAATATAATTTTATAAAAACAAATCCTAAAGGTAAAACAATAACAACAAAGTTTAACAAATCTTAAAAACATGAAATAAATTGTGATTGCTCATAAAAAATATACTAATATTTTCCAAAATGAAAATGGATAAAAAACATAAATATATATAAACAAATTGATATATAACATTATAAAAATACATAAATAAATACTATCATCAAAACATATTAAAAAATTAAAACACCAATAAAGAAGCTAAAATAAAAATCTCAATAAAATATGTAAAATATGCTTTAAAAACACTTTTTGAGTATTCCAAGTTTTAATTTTCTTACATATTGAACATTTAAAAAGGTCAAATTATAAAATCATCAAATACAATGTGTGCTCACAAAAAATGTACTATAAAATTCTGAAACATGCTGAGCATAGAAAATATATACATGAGTTATAGATATAAAATAAAAATACATAAAATTAAAAATTTGATAAAAACATTTCATTCACTTACTTTATATTGATATGATCAATTCAGTTAAACAGAATAAGCTAAAATTTCCAAAAATTCATAAAGCTGAAGACAGCTTCAATCAACATTACTTCTGCACTTCAGACCAGAAGTTGATGAACCAAGTGGCAGTAACAGGGAAACTAACACACAGCTCATGGGGTCAGAATTGAAGGAAACTGAAGCAACAGTTGATAGTGAAAAGAGTGCAAGTGGTTGTCCAGTTGCAAGTGAGGAAATGGATATAGCAGCTTCACCCTGTGCAATGGAAATAACTGCAGTTGACCCATGTTCGACTCCTAAAAGGCCAACTACTTCTGGCAGGAGCAAGCCTACTCCTCGTACACAAGCAAGACTAAACAACATGAGAAGTACCATGTCAAAGCTGCGTTCCCAGTTGTTTAGAGCAAGAAAGAAAGTTAGGAAGGTATCGGAACATCTTGTCCGAATTGAATATGAAAGGACTGTTGAAGGTATGTTGAAGAAATGTGCTGCACATCTTCCATATCACATCTTGAAATTTTTTGAGATCCAGGTGAAGCAAACGCAGAGGAAGAAAGGTGGACGTAGGTGGCCATCATAGATGAAAGAATTTGCCACAAATTTATATTTTTCAGGACCTCGTTCCTATAGACTTATTCAAAAGTACTTCTGCCTACCATCTGAAGCAACACTTAGAAGATGGATGAAGTCTATTCCAATAGGACCAGGAATAAATGACAGAATTTTAAAAGTTATTGGGCAGCATATGAAAGCCATGCCAGAGAAAGATCATGTGTGCTCTCTGGTAGTTGATGAAATGAGTATTAAACAAGGACTACATTATGACATGAGAAATGATATAGCAATTGGATTTGAGGACCTTGGAGAATTTACACGGACGGAAGGAAGGTTGGCAAGTCAGGCTCTAGCATTCATGTTGAAAGGAATCTCAAGGAGATGGAAGCAGCCCCTAGGGTATTTTTGCAGTTCAGGACCGACACCTCCAATAGCAATTGCAAGGATTGTGGAAAAACTCATTATTCAGTTGCAGGAAGTGGGTGTTGCGGTTAAAGCATTTGTATGTGATTTGGGACCAAACAATCAAGCAGCTCGGAGGATCCTTGGGGCAACAGCTGAGAGACCTTTGTTTGAAATAAATGGTAACACCATTCACAAACATGGTGTAAATATTGGTCCACATAAAGTCTCCTGGCAGCATATCATTGATCTGTATCAAGTGAGAAGAGAAAAAAAAATAGATCTGAGATTGGCACCCAAGCTCACCCACAAGCATGTTTATCTGCCACCCTTCACCAAGATGAAGGTAAAATTTGCTGCACAGGTGTTAAGTAATTCAGTAGTAGCAGCTATACACTGTTTGGTAGCATTTGGTGCTCTGTCAGCAGAAGCTATACACACAGCCAATTGTTTTGAAATACTGGATCAGCTTTTTGATGTGATGAATAGTTCTTCATTGAATGACAAAAATAAGCCAATGAGATCTGCAATAACGGGCATGTCTGAACATACAAATTTTTTGAGAGAATGTCTGGAATGGTTTAAGGAGTGGAGGTTTCCATGCCCTCGTCAGCCTCCTTCCCTTAAAGGGAGGATGAGCACAATAAGAGCAGTGTTAAATCTATGGATTGACTTGAAGAACTGCTATGGATACACACATCTGTTTACAAGAAGGTTATGTCAAGATTCTCTGGAGAACCTTTTTTCAATAATAAGGCAGAAGCATGGATGTAACAACAACCCTACATCTTATTTGTTCCAGTTAGCATTTAAGCAATCACTCACCACCTCACTTATGAAATTATCAGATTCAGCAAATTGTGAGAATGATTTGGAACATAAAATGCTCTCTTTTGAGGATTTGCAACAACAATCTATGTATGAGCTTTCCACTGAAGCAAGAGAGCAAAGTAACTTTGAAATCGAATCATCCACCACTCAGCACACATGAAAACTTTGAGAAACTTGAATTGAATGCTGTGAGATGGCATACATGTGAGACCTGCAAAGCTGCACTCGTCATAGATGATGCACAGTTAGATGATGACACACTAATTTTTACTTATTTTAAATCGGATACTAAACTTGATCATCACAATGTGTGCACCAATGAATTTTTTGAGTGTGTACTGAAATGGGAAACATCATTCAAACAGTTATTTGCAGGCATGGGACATGAGTCAAACCTGTGTAAAAGACTTGTGCAATGTGCAGTGCAAGATGATAGTGTTCGTGCCCTTGAACTTTGCACTGAAAAGGAATTAATGAATCTTCTCCATATGTACTTTACAATAAGAATTCAATGGGCGGTAAGATTCAGGAACAGAGAGATAGATGAACTAGGGAGAACAAGAAGTTTGGAATGTACAGCTGAGGCTGTAAAGGGACACTCGGCACACACAAGGACAAGAACAGGACAACACACATAAAATTATACTGGCCATAGTGCCAGTTGCCAGAGCCTCGTTTGTCTGCAAAATGCAGTCCAGGGTGTACTAACGTGGAAGTGAGGTTGACAATTGGGTGTACAATCTGGAAGGTCACTCCTTACACCCCTTTTAATTTTTTTTGTATCATATTAAATTTGTCTTCACACATATCCAGAAGAAATATATCTATGATGTGTACATCACATTACCATATAAATTAAGGAAATTTTAAATCATATTCTCAATTTCATTATCAGCGGTTCCATATTTTTGCAATATATAATAATTCATTTGTTAATAGTAGTGTTCAATTTACATTAAAATACCAAACAAAATGAAACTCTACTTTTGCCAGTGGTGACTACAATAAGAGATACACGGATGCCAAACAAATGTATTGCATACATTTGTAGATTATTCTATAGACATTAATGTTTGGATTCAAATAATAAATGATTTTCAAGGGGCAAAATTCAGTAACAAATTCAATGCATTCTAGCACATACAAAATGAACACAAAGCATTAACATATCCTCTATTTTGTGATTTTCAAAATCTATAAATAAAACATTTTAATAATAATTAAGATATTAAATGCATGCTAGCAGACACAAAAAAGAACATTAGTAACATTTTATGAAATAAAGTTGTAACTATTCAGTAATTAGAAACTATAATATTTCACTATTTTGTGAATAACAAAATCAATAGCAACATTTCTAAATGCAAATCATTTAATGTACTACATATCAATGAAACAAACCTTGAACGAAATGTCACTAACTCATGAATGCAATAATAAATAACAAAACCTTATTTGTATACATTCCACAGAAGATCAACTCTCCACAAAGTCACAAACAAACTTTGGTAGAACAAAATTTTGAAGGAAAAAAATTAACCACAATGTTTCACTGTTTTGTGGAAAGGTTCCAGACTTCTTGTTCTCCCTAGTTCTTCTATCTCTCTGTTCCTGAATCTTACCGCCCATTGAATTCTTATTGTAAAGTACATATGGAGAAGATTCATTAATTCCTTTTCAGTGCAAAGTTCAAGGGCACGAACACTATCATCTTGCACTGCACATTGCACAAGTCTTTTACACAGGTTTGACTCATGTCCCGTGCCTGCAAATAACTGTTTGAATGATGTTTCCCATTTCAGTACACACTCAAAAAATTCATTGGTGCACACATTGTGATGATCAAGTTTAGTATCCGATTTAAAATAAGTAAAAATTAGTGTGTCATCATCTAACTGTGCATCATCTATGACCAGTGCAGCTTTGCAGGTCTCACATGTATGCCTATTGAGGAATTTTTTGCAAAAATATCCAGCCACGTACCTCACAGCATTCAATTCAAGTTTCTCAAAGTTTTCATGTGTGCTGAGTGGTGGATCATCAATGTCAACTTCGATTTCAAAGTTACTTTGCTCTCTTGCTTCAGTGGAAGGCTCATACATAGATTGTTGTTGCAAATCCTCAAAAGAGAGCATGATATGTTCCAAATCATTCTCACAATTTGCTGAATCTGATAATTTCATAAGTGAGGTGGTGAGTGATTGCTTAAATGCTAACTGGAACAAATAAGATGTAGGGTTGTTGTTACATCCATGCTTCTGCCTTATTATTGAAAAAAGGTTCTCCAGAGAATCTTGACATAACCTTCTTGTAAACAGATGTGTGTATCCATAACAGTTCTTCAAGTCAATCCATAGATTTAACACTGCTCTTATTGTGCTCATCCACCCTTTAAGGGAAGGAGGCTGACGAGGGCATGGAAACCTCCACTCCTTAAACCATTCCAGACATTCTCTCAAAAAATTTCAGCATGTTCAGACATGCCCGTTATTGCAGATCTCATTGGCTTATTTTTGTCATTCAATGAAGAACTGTTCATCACATCAAAAAGCTGATCCAGTTTTTCAAAACAATTGGCTGTGTGTATAGCTTCTGCTGACAGAGCACCAAATGCTACCAAACAGTGTATAGCTGCTACTACTGAATTACTTAACACCTGTGCAGCAAATTTTACCTTCATCTTGGTGAAGGGTGGCAGATAAACATGCTTGTGGGTGAACTTGGGTGCCAATCTCAGATCTAATTTTTTTTCTCTTCTCACTTGATACAGATCAATGATATGCTGCCAGGAGACTTTATGGGGACCAATATTTACACCATGTTTGTGAATCATGTTTCTCACTGCCTTCAGTAAGTGTGGAGGATCATATATGCAGTGAATGGTCTTACCATTTATTTCAAACAAAGGTCTCTCAGCTGTTGCCCCAAGGATCCTCCGAGCTGCTTGATTGTTTGGTCCCAAATCACATACAAATGCTTTAACCACAACACCCACTTCCTGCAACTGAATAATGAGTTTTTCCACAATCCTTGCAATTGCTATTGGAGGTGTCGGTCCTGAACTGCAAAAATACCCTAGGGGCTGCTTCCATCTCCTTGAGATTCCTTTCAACATGAATGCTAGAGCCTGACTTGCCAACCTTCCTTCCGTCCGTGTAAATTCTCCAAGGTCCTCGAATCCAATTACTATATCATTTCTCATGTCATAATGTAGTCCTTGTTTAATACTCATATCATCAACTACCAGAGAGCACACATGATCTTTCTCTGGCATGGCTTTCATATGCTGCCCAATAACTTTTAAAATTCTGTCATTTATTCCTGGTCCTATTGGAATAGACTTCATCCATCTTCTAAGTGTTGCTTCAGATGGTAGGCAGAAGTACTTTTGAATAAGTCTATAGGAACGAGGTCCTGAAAAATATAAATTTGTGGCAAATTCTTTCATCCATGATGGCCACCTACGTCCACCTTTCTTCCTCTGCGTTTGCTTCACCTGGATCTCAAAAAATTTCAAGATGTGATATGGAAGATGTGCAGCACATTTCTTCAACATACCTTCAACAGTCCTTTCATATTCAATTCGGACAAGATGTTCCGATACCTTCCTAACTTTCTTTCTTGCTCTAAACAACTGGGAACGCAGCTTTGACATGGTACTTCTCATGTTGTTTAGTCTTGCTTGTGTACGAGGAGTAGGCTTGCTCCTGCCAGAAGTAGTTGGCCTTTTAGGAGTCGAACATGGGTCAACTGCAGTTGGCCTTTTAGGAGTCGAACATGGGTCAACTGCAGTTATTTCCATTGCACAGGGTGAAGCTGCTATATCCATTTCCTCACTTGCAACTGGACAATCACTTTCACTCTTTTCACTATCAACTGTTGCTTCAGTTTCCTTCAATTCTGACCCCATGAGCTGTGTGTTGGTTTCCCTGTTACTGCCACTTGGTTCACCAACCTCTGGTCTAAAATGCAGAAGCAATGTTGATGGTAGTTTTTCCTTGCCTGTAATTGGGTAATTTATATAAAAATATACACATCTATTATGACAATGATTCATATTTTGTCAATGGAAAGTTTCAGCTGTTTACTTACTGACGAAAAATACAAAACTTATATATATTCTGTAACAGTACCAACATGATTCCATGTGCATGCCACTTCCAAAACTGAACATGTGATATGCCTTCAATTGTTCCTTAGACAAGCTCTTTTGTACACATGAATCTTACATGAAATAGTATTGAGGCATGAGAGAGTTAAGCTGTAGTTATATAAATACTTTTGGAATGTCCATACTAATTCAGAAGTGAGTAAACTCTGTCCAGAATATAACCTCACTTTCTTTCATGATGTCAGTGTTATTTGAAAATTACGCTACTGTGAAACATAATAAAATATCCCATTTGTGATTATTTCCTATAATAATGAAACAAATGTAACCCTCATTTAAGGAAAAGGAAGTAGAGTTAAGTAACATGAAGGGCATAAGAAATAAAGTTCCTGACAACAACAACATTTACTGTAAACTAAAAGGAACAAAGCCACTGTCACTTCAAAATAATATCAATTCTGTTCAATCAATTGTATCCCTTCAATTGTGATGTACCTCATTAGTTGATGGGAATACTTGGAATCAATGTGGACTGATTTGAATCTCAATTTAAATCAGGTGACTTTTTTAGAAACAAATCACTCATTTAAATCACTTTTGGTGAAAGTACATTAACTTTGTAACAATTTAATTGTGTTGATGATGTGAAGCTCATACGATAGGAAATGTAATATGTAAACTGTAATCACACTTACATTTCTCTTGATTTAAAATACAGTAATTTTTATAGGTAAAAATAGCAATTTTTTTATCATTAACACCCTCAACAAACATTTCCATAGTAGGTTCACATATGTACAGTCTCAAACAGAAAAATGTGTGCATTTTATTTCCTTTAACCAAACTGTTCAAATATTTTACAGGACTGTTCAGCTGAAAAACTTTTCTATAACAAAAAATCTCTATATATATGATGCAAAAACTATACAATCAATTCTAAGTGTGTTTTTTTTACCAAAAATAAAATCTGATTTATCATTTTTTTATCCACCCTGCTTGGAATATTTAGTGAAACATTAAATACATTTGTTTCTAACATCCTCAAGAAATGTATTGTGTTGTTAGGTGTTATGTACTTTAAGCAAAATTCATCTCTAAAGCATACATATTTTTTTAATGCAGAAAATAGAAAATACCATTTCTTATGCATGAGCCATAACTGATGACAATGTTATTCCATACGAAATGCAATATACTTACTTGGTTCTACATCTGGGTATGCTTCATGCACTAACTTATTTCTATTACAATTCATAAACATCTTGTCCGAAAAATGATCTCCACAAACTCTGTAATTTTGGTATGCTTTGTGCCTCAATTCCTTTCTCCATATTTTTTCCAACCATATCTCAGCTCTACGATAAAAATAAAAGATGAGAAATTATTTTAGAAACACATAACTATGCAAGACAAAGCACTCTGCATTTTATGTCACTCAAAAAAGATAAATTCCATGGTGCTAGAGTTGTTTGTGAGCTAAGGTCAAAGCTTGTCATCACAAAGAAAAGTTGCTGAAATGAATATGCATCAGATCACTATCTGTATCTGTTGAATAAAGTACAAGAGTGGTGTCAAATGTATAAGGGTCCATTCTGTGATAGCTCCTTCAACTATTGCGGAAAATCTTATGTGCTTGTCAACATTCAATTGATTTATTTTTAATCACTATTCACATTATTTCTCATCGTAACTAATTCTTATGGTACCATACAGTGTGTGACAATGCAAATAAAAAAAATATTATAGATATTGAACTAAACTTGCTAACATATGAAGCAAAGTTTTACCACATTATTTTTTAGAAAGATTCACTGAAGCTTGCTGCCTAACCTCCAACTGGCTAACAATGCAATTTTGTCATTGAATTGATCATGGAATCTACTCCCGGGAGTGCTTTCAAGAAAAATGTTATGACTCAACATATTTCTGAATAATATACCAGGCCAGAAAATATGTCAACAAATGAAAATCACCAATACCATCTGGTAGATCAAAGCCCATGACCAGCAACAGGAGCTATTACAGCACTAATATTAACTACAGGAATAATTAGATGATCCAATCAACAAAATATATTATTATTAATAATACGAGTAACATCCATAATTATTACACTAATTCAAGTGACTAAAGCACATAGATTAAAATGAGATTTCAAACACAAAATCTTCCTCCTGTGGCACCAGTGAGAAAGGATTGTTCTTTACAGTAACACATATGTAAATGTTGGTAAAATAGAGGGAAACTCTCATATACTGCACATGTAGGTTGGTTAGATTCATTTAGTTTCCAAAATTAGTGATTACTTTTGACTTGTAAATATGAATTGCATGTCTATTTCAAATTTGAATGTGTGTGTAAAGACACTTAATTGAAATTAATGCACAAAGGGAAACAATATCATCTGGTGTACATTTACATTCATGGCTACTTCATACCTCAATCAGGGAACAAGGTACTGATTGTGAAATTCCAATATTTCATGCCACACATGAATTTTGTACATTAATTGTATTCTCATCTCTATAAGTACATATTGAAGTTTTCCGATTAGTTACTTTGTTTTCTTTGCAGAACTTTATTTACATCACACTTCATCCTTATGTGAGTAAGTTTGAGTGGTTTGATGTTTCTATGTGCTTAGGGATGTACCAATCTGTACGTTTTAAGTATGCCAAGTTTGGCCCACGTTTTTTTTGTTTTATTGTAATTTCATCATGATACGAATGCAAATTTAACATGGTTCGATTTCGAATTACTTCTGTTAACACATACTGCGGAGCTTTAGCGATTACTTATGATTTGGTTCAATGTATGCTTTCGTAGTTAGGTTAGGCAGGCCAGGTTTGGTTCTCTTAGTATTATAAATAAATTCCCTAAATTCTTTCTACAAAGGATCCGATTTACTTCTACATTAATTCCCACTAGTCTACGATACTTACAGTCGCTTGTCAAAGGAAAATACATGCACGCAAGCCTGCGTAAGGTAATTTTTAAGTTGTTTTTTGAACATAAATAAACATAAATAAATTATTTTTTAAAAATCGAAAGAGTGCTAATTACTTTAAGGAAGGTTCAAATTTCGTGTGACAATGATTGCTAAAATTCTACGATAATTAGTATTCCTGCTAAGAGAATTTTTTAAAAAATCATAGAACAGATAGGAACCGTTACCTTTGGTTTCATCGCTTTAATATTTACACACATTTTTTCATCTCCTGTACATGTTGACAGAGTTTTATATGCTAGAAGAAATAAACTTCATGCAGTAACGAATAGGAGCGCGATAACTTGCAACTTTTACAACATGCACAAATGAGCTTTTCTGAACTTCAAGTCATTCCCACTATTCTCGTTGGCTTCCTATCCTCCTGTGTGACTTATAAATAGCATTAAGTTACAAAATCGAACCTTTACCCTTTTAGACGTTTTTCCTAACACATGGCCTTTTACTTAAATGAAGCAAAATACAGAATACGAAGACATGCTAGGAATTATTCTCCGTGGAAACTAACTTTATGGAAATGATTTTTACAGAAAGAGCGAGCAGAATTCATAAATAACTAACCTTTCAGGATTTGATGGAACACGAAAAAAAGGCAGCTCTGGATTCCTCTTGTGACAGTTGTTACAATAAAAAGCTGCACAATAAGCCATTGTTTTTGTTTTTCTACATCCGTCTTAATATAGTTAGCGACTTAGCGTACATCCATCACCACAGATCATATGGAACGATGTTACGTCACAGATTACGTCATGTAGAAGTAGTGACTTTAAAAATACGATTTTGCTTATACATGTTTAAGACGGGAAAGGCATTTAATAAAATACAAAATCACGTACAAGTGATCATCATTGATTAATAGATACATAAACTAAATTTTTAATGAGAAAATTAGGATTTAGCATCGATGGTGGTGCCGACTGGTAGCTGGTTAATTCATGCACAAACAAATGAATTCCGAAATTAACCTTATTCGGATTTTTGCACCAGTGCGGGAGGCCGGAGACGGTCCTCTCGCGAACTCTACCGGCCGCTTCCGCAACCACCACAGCCCGCCGGCCGCTGCCCGCCAGAAACTTTGAACCTTCCTCTTTTCATTGGTATATAGCTTGTTCAATTTGGATCTGTACTTCCCTACCTATGACGTTTTGAAAATGGGTTCATGATTTATAATAACCCTGTATTTGGCCAGATACAAATTAGATACCACACGTAAAATGATTTTTAGTGTTATGGATTAGCAAGTTTGATTTTTTATTGTGGCAATAGGAGCTTCTTGCGTGAATTTTCTTACTAGTTTCATAACTGTAAACATATTATAAGTTTATGTCAAAATGTGTAGGAGATGAGTTTTTTTCTCTATCGATGGCCACCTGTGAGTAAGTAAGTTAGTTAGGCATTTCTAATGGGACCCACATGTCAATTTGCCTGGACCCTTCTGAACGAGTCAGGCATTTTCATGTAATAAGTTACTGTGAACCCCACTCGACCGGCTAACACATTAAATAATGACAACAAACACTGAGTTGTGATGTTTTTTTGTTTTGTTTTGTTTTTTGTGCACAGAGTCGATCAGTAATACTACTAACTGCGATTGAGGATACATCTCCTAAGTTCACCGACCCTTTCAATTCCGTGCTCCTCTAAAAGAATTTCCATTTTGAATTGTGTCATTGTTGACACACAACATGTGTTTTTTTAATATCCTTTTACATATGGACGGGTTAAAGTTACAGTGGTGTAAGTCACTTTCTTAAAAAGAAAAAACAGTCTGACTCAAATAACTTTGCTGATCAACACAATAGCTGTTTCCTTTATCACTAGACCTTAAACTGACATCTGTTGACAGTTGAATCAATCTTTGATTTACTTCACATTTTCTGTTAACAGATTGACTTATGAAGATATGGTTTCTGTGTCGAAGTCTTTTTTTTTAAAAAAAGTGACTTACACCACTGTAACTTTAACCCGTCCATATAAGTGACAATATATGTTGAATTTCTAGGATTATACCACAATCAGGAGCACAGAGAACACTGAGGCGTCGCTACACCTCGCCCTCCTGCATTGTGCGGGTTACAGGGGTGGCTGCTATGCCACTGAAATGCAATAATCTACCCAATACACTGAAGTCTTCATATGAAATTAGAAATGAATTGCAATGAAGTGTGGATCTCTTAAATATAACTAGTAACAATGCTTAGCTCTCAAGACTTAGCAAGTCTATGAAAATCCTTTTACCTTACAGTATTCAGAGAAGACGCATGGATGGAAACCAATTTGCTAAATTTAGCTCTTCCTTCATGTTACAGATATGAATCCTCACCACCTCCCCTCCCACGACCCCACCATATCATGAAATGCAATGACAAAACAGAATCGGCAGGTTTCTTCTTTTACAGAAAAGAAAAGTTTCAGTGACCAGTGTGTGTACCAAACTGGGCGCCTTTGCGAATGTACATTCTGGCAGGGTTTCCAACTCAAATTGGTATATACAACAATATGCTACCTTGTATATTTTACAACTTAAGACCAAAGTGGATTTATAATCATTAACTGACCTATGTTTGCTAATTAAGATTGTTGTAAATTTTCAGGTGAAGTAAATGTTTTAAGAACAGTCTTAACCCACCGTAAACTGCACAGCAGCACTGTGCCGCCTTTTTTGAAATTTCGAATTATTTTCCTTACAATCACAATAATGGTCTGGAAAGCACTAGGTAACTTATCTACACTATACCCACGAAAACACAGGGATGTTTGCGCCTTTTGTACAGCATTCCTTCAGTTGCTTACATGATTAAATAACAAATATTTTCTCATGCTCTCTCTCGCTCTCGTTTTAGTAGTGTTTTATTTAAATATACTATAACACCATTCAGGCTTGTTTCCATGATAATCAAAAACTCAATATGCTGACCAAGGCAGAATTTATTTTATTTTAAAACAAAAAAATTAAAGGTTACATTTCAACCTTCTAACAAGGTCATCTTTACACTGTGTACCAAATACAAATAAAATGAGGTAGAAAACAAGAAGATACACAAAAATAAACTCCCCTCCAGACACAAGATAATAAGAAAGTTGTTTACCTGGAACATTCACTTTCCAGGTGTTCCAGCAGGTGACCTCCTGTCAACTGTTGTATCATCTGACAGGCGATTTTGATAAACATTTCCTTTCATCTGGAACTTGGTTGGACTCCTTATCTCATGCTCTTTTTCCTTATCTTTTCTTTCTTCATTCCTCTTCCTTCTTTTCTCCTCTTTCGCTCTTGTCCTTTCCACTCTTTCTACACCTTCTTCCATTCTTTGTTTATCTTAAGTCCCCCATTCCATTTCATTGTGTCTTCTTCTTGTTTTAAAAATGGAAAATAGGGAACGTGCAGTGGCGTGCCCAGGGGGGGGGGTTGGTGGGGGTTAAAACCCCCCCCATTGGTTTCGTCATTTAAAAAAATTCAAAGCAGAAATACATTTTATTTCATAAATTGCCAATATTGTAAAATGTTTACATTTGGCAATGAGAAATGTATTGCTTCTTCAATTACTTATGATAATATTGGAGTTGAGTTACAGCAATGCACAGGCATTCATTCATTCCTTAGTCACTGAAAAGGAAAGAGAATTTCCTTCTCAGTATGGTCAAGAAAAGAGCCGTACCCCTTGGAATGCGAACTGAAGGAATCCCTCCTCCCCTTTCTTTCACCCACGATGACCCTCTTAGGAGTATGACCCTCCCTTTCCTGTTACGACAGTGCTGCTAACTTCCCATTTCTTTCTTTCCCCTTCTTATACCATTTATAAAAGCAGAGCAAAGTTCTGTGAGATTTGAATCACTACAATTAGTAGGCAAAGTAAGTCAAAATCTTATTTCGCACCTGGATGCATATTTATTTCAAAATATCAATAATTATAATAATAATAATAATTGTTGCAGGCAGTAGCGAGGCATGGTTTTACGAAGTAGGCAATCGATGTTTTGTACAATAGCATGCCGGGAGGAAGGGAGGGATGCGTTATATAGCGCAACTGGCCCAGTCAGTTTCATAAACAAAATAAAAGCAATTAATATGCCAAAATATTATACGTTTTACTCTTGTGCTCTTTACAAATTAGATATTTTTTTCGCAACCAATTTCCAGCCTTCAGTTTATTGAATTTTCTTGTAACATGTGTGAAAGATCTCGCTTGAATTTGTGCGTAAATAATTTCGCAGTTGCCAACACTACTGACACTGACACTACTGGTTGCTGTCAACACTGGGGACGTAATTTGAGCTGGACCAAGCTGGATGCATGGTTCAGACATTCGACCGCCCGGTATCTTTCTCCCAAGTCCTGGTGTTCACTGGGGTTGCAGCGAGTTGCAGTCTGCAAGGTAGCAAGTCGAAGTGGTCGTGTTGTGTGTTACGTTTCTGCATGTGTAATAGATTTTTGACGTGGAACTAAAGATGGATAGAAAAAAGAGGAGAAATACATTATTAGATTATTTCAAAAAGAAACAAAAAATGGAAGATGAAGCTTCACCTTCCACAAATAGAACGTCAGAAAAGGTCGATTTAAGTTAAGAGGAATTCCATCCGAATTGCGAGAGTGAAACGTGCGAACTTTCAGACTCTTGATATTCAACAAGAAGGCATAACAGAAGATATTGCAAACCTTGTTGCAAAATTATGTCAAGGAACTGTCGAGGTAAGTGCCGTTCATTATTTGATAGCAGATATATCCATAGGCGGATTTAGAATTGTTTTTCTGGGAGGGCACAGCATGTGCTGTAAGCATACAATCGTGTGTGTGCAGGGGAGGGGTGTGCCCGCGTGTGTATGTCTGGAAGACGTGTGTAGGATGTCACCCTATATCACCAATAAACTTTCGCAGGGCGAGAGAACATTATGATGAACAAGTTTCCTCAATGATTTCAGGGGCCTCACCGATGGTGGTGTAATCAAAGAGGTCCTGGGTTTGATCCCCCTGTGAAGGTGCATTGCACAGTGGTACGTATCCCGATTTAAACTTTAAGACCAGTCCCGATTAACGTATCTGAATATAAAATGGACTTTAAAATCATTTACTTTTTGTTTTGTTCACAAACCCTCGAAAAACGATATTACCTATCTTATAGATCCACCAAGGTATTTGAAACCCTGGCGTCGGAGCAGTGGCACTAATGTCTCTAGTGTATATGTATGCAACCACATTATAAAATCACGGTTGGCATGGACAGTTTTATTATTTTGTAGGAAAGGGATAAAGTTTGTATTACGACACGGGATATACTAGATAGGCATCCTATTAACTGTAAATATTCCTTACAAATCTTCTGAATGTTTCTCTTGTACAAACGCAACAAATACAATAAGTAATATACGTGTGCAGTAATAAATTCATTTTCTGAAAGCATCTTTTCTGGCATCAGTGGTCGAAGTAGGGGATGCTGCCTTCAGTTAAGAAAGTTTCACAAATCATACCCCCAATTAGAATAATTTTCATATTGAGCATCCTCCACCTACTGTATTGTCTCCATGTTGATCCATACAAGGATGTACCCCCTCGTATTTCCAAAATCGATCAAACATCCCCTCCCTTTTCGGCTACGAATTTGCATTTCGAGCACTGTCTGGCAAGATTTTGTCGGGATCAGTGACAGATCCTGTGGTGCGGTACTGGGCTTCGGAGCGGAATGGGGGAGTGGCCCCTTCAACAGTTGGTTTCGCAGTTCCATAACGTTAACATTATACAAAATTCCTCTCCATAGACCTAATATGAAAATGAATATGACACATTAATGACACTGTAGTAGAAAATGTTAATTACTGAAGCGGTTCGTATTTGTTTGTCGACTGTCAAACAAATGTTTTGACCAATAATATAATAATACAATGCCAAAAATGTACACAATATTTAGCAAAACCATCTCCACAACAAGTACAATGTTGATTGAATTGATATTTTAAATCCACTTTATGCACAGTAAGGCTAATCGGGACTGGGCCTAAAGTTTAAAGTGAGATCCGAACCACTATTAGCCTCCACCGGGTATTGAACCCGGGACACCTTGATTACAAGGCGACGACGCTCACACTGAAATGAAACTGTGGTATCGTCATCTTGCAGCAATGCAAAGACGTCTAGTAAATGCTCTTGAAGCAATTGATATGTGCAGTGAAGTAATATTTCCCTGGGTAAACACACGTTTGCTCATATTATGTACAATCCCGGTAACAACAACATCAAATGAGAAATCATTCTCAACTTTGAGGCACTTGAAGACCTATCTTCGAAATACCATTTGCGAAGAAAGATTAAATGGGTTAGCTGCTCTGAACATTCACCGTGATATAAAAGTTACTTGTGACGACATACCAGGTGTATAAGCTTAAATCTGCTGTTTGCTCATAGATGGCGTTAGTGAGCGTATGAAGCTACCATGAGCACGCCATACCTGGTGTTTTTATGAGTTGGACATCTGCCAACACAAATCAGTGCACATCGTTAGCAGGTGCAGACAACAACAGACAGTGTTCCTGTGGTAAGCATGTCTAGTTTTGTGCCAGAAAAAGAGCATATGCGGGAAGCTCTGCTTTTCTGCTTCCATTTGAAGAAATCGGCTGCCGAATCGCATCGAATGCTTGTGGAGGCCTATGGTGACAGTGCTGTATCGGAAACAACGTGCAGGGATTGGTTTTGTCGGTTCAAAGACGGCAATTTTGACCTGAGCGACAAGAAGCGTGAAAATCGGCCCAGGAAGGTTGAGGACCATCAATTGCAGGCTCTTTTGGACGAGGACGATACCCAAACGCAAAAGATGCTTGCCGAGCAATTGGGTGTTACTCAAGCAGCCATTTCCATGCATCTACGTGCCATGGGAAAGGTTCAAAAGATCGGAAAATGGGTGCCGCATGAATTGACCGATCGGCAGCTGGAGAGACGCCAAAACACATGCGAAATCTTGCTTGCCAGACAAAAAATAAAGTCTTTCCTGCATCGGATTGTGACTGGTGATGAAAAGTGGATATATTTCGAGAATCCTAAACGCAAGAAATCGTGGGTTGATCCCGGCCAACCATCAACATCTTCCTCGAGACCAAATCGCTTCGGCCGGAAGACGATGCTGTGTGTTTGGTGAGATCAACAGGGCATCGTCTACTTTGAGCTGTTGAAACCTGGTGAAACTGTCACTGCCCACCGCTACCACCAACAACTGATCAAATTGCACCGTGCTCTGTGTGACAAAAGACCGGATTATCAAGAAAGACATGATTTTCCTCCACGACAACGCCCCATCACACACGTCAAGACTGGTCCAAAACTACTTGAAGACACGCAACTGGGAGGTGCTACCCCATCCCGCCTATTCACCAGACCTGGCCCCTTCCGACTACCATCTGTTTTCGTCGATGGGCCACGCCCTCGCTGAGCAGCACTTCGATTCGTATGCAGACGTCCGAAAATGGCTTGATGAGTGGTTTGCCTCGAAAGAGAAGGACTTTTTTTGGCGTGGTATCCACAAATTGCCCGAGAGATGGGCAAAATGTGTAGCTCGCGAGGGCAAGTACTTTGAATAAATTTCTTGTTGCTTTCTATGAACAAACCATGTGTTTTTCTGACTACAAAACAGCAGATTTAAGCTTATACACCTGGTACTGTCAGAACTCGCACAGAAACCTCGATGCCTAAATTTCAGAATTTAAATTGTTGAACTGTGGTACCTTATTTATTACTGTCTTTAAGAACTCAAGTAGTCTTAATCTCTTTAATGTTGTTACAATGTTGAGTGCACATACTTTTTGTTTAAAAATTATATTTGAGCAATTAAATATAAAATATTAATAATTTGGAAATATTCAAGCAGGTGCTTTTATATGATGCAATAAAAACATGAAGCATCCATAGCAAATACATTGATTGCGTTCATTGGGGGTAAAATCCAAGTATATTAATTATCTAATTTATTACAAGAAATTTGACCTGTGAACTGGAAAATGTGTTAGATTCATAACCCCCCCCCCTTACGAAAATCCTGGGCACGCGCCTGGGAACGTGGGCTGATAAAGGGAAAGAAAGGGAAGTCAAAACCATGTAATCTTGTTGCTGGAAGATAATTATCAACGCTGTTGTTATATATTCCATGATCCATGTTGAAAAATAAAAAAAGGACTTCCCTTTAAAATCCAGTCTCTAATAATTACCTGTACTGTTTTACATTTGTTAGATTTTGTTGTTCAGTGTCGATATTGATTTTCAGTTAATATTTCCATTATTTAGATAATGTTAATGTATCACAGTGAAGGGAAAACTGTGTTAAGTGATAACGAATCCTCGGTGACTGTAATTTTGTAATTTCATCATCATATATCCAATAGTTTGTTTCTGTGAAAAATGGACATGAATTTATGACAATTAGGCTAAAATTGTCTTTATAGAAATGCAAACTCCCCTTAAGATACTCCAAAATAAATTAGTCCAACCATGCCTACATTCATGAGACCATTGTTACCTGATTTGACAAAGGAAGTAAGTGAATTCATCTGAAGTAATTGGAATATTCTCATTTATTCTGTGCTTTATTATACCTAGCTGAGCTTAACACTTGGTTTACTACAATTTATTTAGCAGTTAGAGATTAATGAGGCAATTATGAGAAGTATTATTAATGCTTCTTTTACTGAGGTAAATGTTCTGGATGAAATGTCGATTACAGTACGTTTGTTTGAGTTTCATTTTATGTCCACTTTTATGCACAGATAGGTAAATTGGGACTGCACCTACAGTTTAAAGTTGGGTCTTAACCATTATATGCCTTCACAAAACTGCGACTGGGCCTCCCCGATGGCACAGTGGTAGGATTGTCACCTTGTAATCACGGGGTCCCGGGTTTTATAATCGGTGGAGGCACATAGTGGTTCGGATCCCACTCTAAACTGTAGGTCAAGTCCCAATTAGCCTTACTATGCATAAAGTGGACTTAAACACCAACTCAACTCAACAAAACTGGGACCTTTACATTATAATGTGATGAATTACCACTATGCAATTAATCCGGGAGAACACGCGAGGCATGGATATGACCTAAATATTGAAGTGTGATAATTTTGACCATGCACGCCTCCTCATGAAAGATGTCTCCCTGGTTAAGGAGTCAGTATGTGTAT
The DNA here is from genome assembly GCF_977018435.1 of Lepisma saccharinum. Lineage (NCBI taxonomy): Eukaryota > Metazoa > Arthropoda > Insecta > Zygentoma > Lepismatidae > Lepisma > Lepisma saccharinum. The sequence continues at coordinate 1,585,078 of NC_139256.1, forward strand.
AGCATAAATTGAAAATTTCTTTGGTTTTGAAACTATTAAGTTCCACAGTACATGTTACGGTTGTATACAGTATTTCAAATGAACAGCTGACTTTTTATATTTACTGTTCCTTTAGGATTAACCTTCCATAAGATGAAAGTTATATTAAATACACTATGGACACTTTTCTGTGGATGCACCTTGAAAGATGGGACCAATCTCATTGCAATCTTATATTTGGTGAGTAATTCTGTATAAATAATTTATATTTAATTTATATATGTTGTTTAAATTTATTTTTATTAAATAAAATGTATTAATATCTATTGTCCTTTGCTTCTGGTAAATTTACATCATGACATGCAATTTACTGCTAAATTTAGAAATATTTTCAAAACGAATGGCTTTGGTAAATAACAAATCAATAATCAAAGAATGTTTAATGTCAAATTGTAGGCTTTAGGTGTCAAGAATATTAAATATTAATACATCAAAATACAATTATATGGTGACATCGATCTCTCCATTGACTGATAAAAATTCTGCCATTGGAAGTGTAAATTGTTTTAACCCTAGAACACTACCATTCATAAAATTTACATATGCCTTGCACTCAAATCCCTCTCCTACCTCACACCCACTCACCCCTCTGCCTAGCAGTGCCTCAAGTTGTCTGTCGGACATAAGGCAGCACTGTGGTAAGGAGGGTGCAAGCGCTGATCATCTTGATGTGGTTTGTTATGTTGTGCAATGTATGTCAATTTTACATAGCTGTAGTAAAACGAGAAAAAAATTTCACGTAATTTTGGCATTTGTAAATTCGATTTGGATAGTTAGATTTTGAAAACAAAAGTTGAGAACAAGGCACTATTTTCTTCTAAGACTAAAATTACATTTATCCCTTATATACAGCATTACGAATATCATTATTCTGTTCTTTTCATTGTTTGAACTTTTTGCCTTCATTCTTAATGTACGAATGGGCTTGTCAATCAGAATCTTCTCTTAAAATATTCTATGTTTAATAAAACCATGCTTATACATTTTAAAATGAAGAATAAAACTCCAATATAAGGAAAATAAACGAAATAATGTTCACAAAGAATCGTCATTTTGTTTTCATGATGTAGAGGTTATTTTAAAAATCGATTACTTCATGTACGTAAAATTTACGTAGCACAGTAATATTGGAACACGGTAGTGTTCTATGGTTAATGACCATTGGTTTATTGACACTTTCATACATTTTGTTGAAGCAGCACAACATGCTCAAAATATATGGAGAAAGAAATCCCAAGTGACCAACATTGGGCCAACCATACTGAAAATGCTTTCTACTATTTTTGGTAGAAAGTTCAACCGTGTCCACTGTTTCAATAGTTTTCAGTGCATCAATTGGTGTTGAGACCCTGGCTTTTGCCTAAACCCAAATTTCCTTTTAGTTAAGTTCACAGAAGGCACAAATGAAAATGTTAAAACATTATAACTTTGAATATATAACTACATTAAAACATTTTTTTACAATCACTAGGGACATGCATATTTCGTTTTTGACGAAAAAACGAAATTTTAAAAAAACACATTGTAGTGTTAATTTTTCATGTTTTTGAAAAGTGTGAGATGCATTTTGTGACCATGTTTTGTCACGAAATAATGCGAAAAGAACTGCAAAAAGCGAAATTAACTCTTAAACACGAAATTTAGGGTTTATTGACCGACGCGACACCTTCTGAGGTCTGAATTATCCTGAGAGTTATGCAATTCCCGGTAAATTGATTAATTCTGCTGTTAATATTGGAGAAGCAAAAATGGACTCCTTTACACAGAAATAAACTTAATACTCTGATAACTACATAAATGTGCTATTAGAAGTGAAATGTTAATTCTGTGGAATAAGTGTAGTTTTTAAATCAAATTTAGGATTATATTCACAATTTTAAAACCAAAATGTCTTTATATATACACCACTTTTCATCCAATTTTTCACCGCTATAACACCGATATTTTATTTTATTTACCGCTTTTGAACTCGAAATTGACTCAGTTTGTATACCGAAATTTTGCTTTTTTATTTACCAAAAATATGTGCCTCTAACAATCACCATAATTTTGTTATTATTCTTACTGGCCCTATCAACTGTGTGTTGATTTTGGTCATCTTATCTGTAGTGTAGTTCTGACAAAATGAATTCAGTTTACAATGCACTTATGATACACAGGAAAGGAAGAAAGGAGAAACAAATACTGTGATCACTGTAGATTGTAAAAGTTCTAGTCATATAAACTGTAAACTTTTCCACGGCATAAAGAATAGCAAGGCATTCATGCATACTGTATGTGATTTCAATTCATTTCAAAGTTCAACTGATATACTGAATGACATTTACATTCTTATGTACTTAGTCTAATTTACGCTTTCTCCAAGTTTGTTACGATTTACCCTTTGTGAAGAGCCAGTATTTCTGTGATCATCTGGATAATGAAGGAGAGCTATTTTGTTCATTATCCAATTGTGAAAGTTATATTGTCTGAACAAGGATCCCAATTCACTTCAAAATCTTGGAAAGACTTTAATGAATCTTTGGGAATAAGACATTTATGTAAAACGCCTTATCATCCCCAAGGAAATCCAGTTGAGAGAACTAACAAGGAAATAGTACATGTACTTTGTGTGTACTGCCAACATGACCATCAGATGTATTTCTTTTGTTCAAAAAACTGTTGATAAAAATTGAGCATCTAAGAATGGTTGTTAAATAAATGCTATCATGTACAGTCATGTTCAAAAAATCTGTCGCATGGATTTTTTCTAAGTCCAACGTCTTACAAAATTATGTTGGTAGCTCTGAAACAAGGAAGTGTTGTGAAATATACGATCCTCCAATTAGAGTGAAGTTCGATTCAAAGAAACAGGAGGCGTGACTCACGGTCTTGTCCACAGGAAGTTCAACCAATGCAGCATTTCCAAATATGAGATAACGTCCCCATTGGTTAAATATTGTTTCAATAATGCGAATCGGCAGAAAGATTGCGCAAAAGTTTACTTTGTCGTTTTAATTGCCTTGAATCGTTTCAAATTAGTATTAAATTGTCCCAATTATAGTTCACGAACTTAATATGATGTATTCATGTATGTGTTTGACAATCATATATCACTCATTAGAACAATTTTCACATTGTTTTCACTACGTGAGATGACATTTCATTTACATTTACGATAAAATAGTGGTTTGGGTGTAATAACAGTTTTCATTAATTAATTTAGAGATACATTTTTATTTGTTGAGTTAATGATTAGGTTAATTCGTTATTTCTCGCGAAAAGAGGGAACCACAGCTGAAAGAAAATACACAACTTGTATTATTGAGGTCAAGAGTTCGTTTTAACATCACTTTCTGCACACATAGGCTAATCACGACTCGGGATACATTTAAATTGGAATCTGAAACATTATGCGACCTGACTGGAACTCGGAAAAGGACACACTGATTACAAGACGTCGATACATTACCACTTGGTCTGGCGAACGCCAATAATAATGAGGGGTTGTGGGAGTGGGAGAGGGGTGACGGAAAGTAGAAAATAAATAGTATTTTGGGGGGTATTTAATGTTATATTTATACACATACAAACCTAAGAAAATATTTATTTTGATACATGTGTGTGGGGGGTGGGGAAGGGGGGAAAGAGAGGGACAGAAATATATTGGGAGAGATGGGACGAAGAGGTGATTGTGGAAAATGTTTTATTTGACGTTCAGTAATAAAAACAATCAAATCAATGATGATTATCTTATAAATACCATATTTAATGTAAATTTGTTTTAAAAATGGGGGCGGGGAGCTGTTTGTTTTACGTTCAGTGCAGGATAACAAGTGGAGACACATAGTGGTTCGTATCTCACTTTAAACTGTAGGTCCAGGCCACATTAGCCTATCTGTGTATAACGTGGATTTAGAATTCAGTAGAAAATAACGTCGATCTAGTATTTTGGATTTTAGATGCGTTGAGACCACTAAAATTTCCAATTCTTATAATAAGAAACCTGTCCTCACATTACCATTTTGAAAGAGAGAGAGTTAATTGTATAATCTTTCGTTGTTAGTTTCAAAGAAGACTAATTCAAATAGTAACAATGGGAATGAATAAAGCTTACGAAAAGTTTTTGCCACCGTGGGGATTTGAACCTACGACCATTAGAGTGACAATCCAGTGCGATAACCACTACCCCACGAGTTCGTTCCTTCTTACGGCATGATTATGAGTTAAGACCAATTCGTTCAATATGCATTAAAAATATAATCCCCACCCGCCTCTTTATAAACAACACACCCAAACGCTCCTTTGTGGCAAATGAAATAAAGGTGGTATGAATGTCACAAAACATTTAAGCAAAATCTACTATATTTACGATGTAATCGTTTTACATGGAGAGGCTACAGCTTAGAAAATTGAGGTTGTGATGTAGCTTTTTGAAGTGGTAGGGTAGATATTCGTATGGCAAGGTTCCAGCATGCACTAGCCAGTAATTTCCAAGAAAAAAAAACTTCAATTTATTTTATGAAGGTAAAGTGGTTCGGTGATAGGCTATCAGTATTACACGCCGAAGATTATAGGTTTGACTTCTGTTCGATTACCCCTATTATTATTATTTATAGCAACTAAGTATTGTATTTAATTAATAATTGAAAGAAATAAAAATGTTATATATTTTTTTAAAAAATTAACACTCCTTTCTAATGATTTTTCAATGTTATTTTTGAAAATAATTTTTCAGAATATGTTTTTGAATTTCTCATCATTTTACTAGGATTTGCATAAAAATGATCCATGTGTCATATTCGACGAAATGTCATGTACAGCGAAAGTTATACATTTTTATTTTAGGGAAAATTATCAAGAAACAAAACAAATAAATACTATTGACATCCTTTTGTGAATAGTATTTATTTTACATTATTTTTTGTTCACCATGCATAGTTGTATTCTTGTAAAAAGCATGAAAAACAATATATTCTCTACATTTCCCAAAGCAAATAATATACGAATTTTCGTAATAAGTAAAATGCAACAAATAATTTTTCTGTTTAATAAGAAATAAAAATCGCAGAGTTAACCGAACGGTGAATCGAACACAGAATTTTGCAACCCATAAAATGCCTTGTAGCCTTTGCAATGAAGTGATGTAGATTCAAGTAATAAAATTTCATGCAAAATTGCACGTTATAAGATTGTTCAAATATATTAAATCAATGTGTCCATAAGTTATTATACTGTCAGCCATTTGGCACATCTCGTTACAAAATCTCAGCATATCACCATTCACTAGTTAATCGAATTGAATATTGATTCACTTCACAGTTCAATGTGCAACAATAGTCTCGACTCATATCACGTGAGATGTAAACTCAATTCAATTCTCTCATTGTATGTAACTTGTATGTTGAGCTCATGTAGATATATCAATTATGAGCTCTAAGCTAAATTTGATGCTACAATCGCTTGATCAACTCTTGCGTCTCGCTGCCAGACATTCTACGTTCCTGTTTGTTCCAGGTCGCTTCTGCATTTCATTATCATTGTTTTTACCTCTGTTTCATTCTCATCGTCGTTATAAACCTACGTAATTTCTACTGTTTACAGTAGACACAAGCTACTGTTATCAATTGTAGTACTCTACCGTGTCTCTCGGAAATTTACTCAAAATCAATGATTTCCTACTGAACACTTTCAGTAAGCCTAATGTGTAATTACAGTTGAGGAACTACAAGTGAAATATTCTCTTCAGTACTACATGTAATATTGCATGTAGTGTGTTTGAATTTGAATTCAAAATTTTGGGTGCGTCAGCTTTTAACCCAGGTAAGGATTCAGACACGCTTTTATTTTTGTCATGATAAGGGGCTGGATCCCGTATAGCGTGACGGGTGTAAAATACCCTAAGTTTTCAGGCACACAAATTGTAATTCAAATTTAAAAAATCTTAACATAGATGTTTCAAAACACCTATTGATCTACTGAAACCAGTACAGTAGAGAAACTGCAAGTTAAATTAATTTATTCAGTATAGTGTATAATATGTTAAGTTTAATATTTTGGCTGTAAATATTAATTCCATACCCCCTTATTATTTTTTGCATTGGTATCTTTTTGAAAATCTGAACACAGTAGATGTTTCAAAACACCTATTGATCTACTGAAAACAGTACACAAAAGTTTCATTGGAGTAAGTAGAAAAGAGTCATGAAATAATACCCAAAGAAGTCAACCATTATGAATTAATGTTACATACTTTTTTTTATTTCACTTTCCAAAACCTAGAAGCTCGAAATAATACATGACATGCGATTTACTAGACAGTCTGCTTTTCTGTGATTGATTCGTTGTGCCCAGTCGGGGATTACTTCCGTTCAAGGTAAAAGGGGAAGGGGAAGAAATCCACCACAGTACCATGACGTATGAAGTAACATGTTCACAGGCATCCAATGCAACTGATAAGGGTTCACCTGACCTTGGAAGTGTGGGAAACATGTTTCACGCTGGTTTCCAGAATGCTGTGGCTAAATCTGGAACTAACGGTGGAATAAGAAATAGTTTGTAACATTTAACAATGACATTTCGCATTTACAAAATATGAGATATGTAGACTTTGATTTATTTATTATAGTAGACGGTAGAGAATTACTTACCACGAAAGTCAAGTTCTAAATTGCAGACATCAAAATCTACTCCAGGTTGTAAAATACATTTGTGATAGACAGCAGATAGGTTAATAAGGTTTACAAGATTGCTAACGACTCTTAAGACAAACGTTCAACGAAGGTTATTGAGTGAGAAATGTTAAAAATAGCGGCCTAGTTGAGTGAAGATCGAAGGTTCGAATCTCTTATAGAACCGGCTATTTTTTTACACTCATTTTTGGTGCGTAATATATTTCATGTATTGTCGACATTTATAAGAAACAAAATATGAAAACTCTCCTCCTCCGTAACGGTGCGGTCTAAGACTCTGTGCTTTGGACTCCGACTGCAGCGGGACGGCATGGATTCGAGTCGTCCTGGGTTCCCGGCCTGTTATCTGTATAGGACCTGTGGCAACCCACCATCGTGAGGAAATTGGGGAGCTACGAGTGACTGGTGTAACCTGGTTTCAGATATCTTCTATAATGCCTGAGGGTTCGACGTGCTGACCAACGTCACCTCGTTGCCAGTTGAAGATAACTCTGGGTAGGATTGTGGAAGGGAGACTGACAGTCGGGAGATAGCCCAAGGCGCTTCGAGGTTTTAAAATATGAAAACTATTCCTTCCGTAAATCTAATTTCTTGTCATTGTCACGTGAGATTTCTTTTCAGTATGACTCCTGCAATACTAATTAGTTCCTAAGAGAGATAATGAGATGCACAGAGAGATATTAAATTATGAGTTCACTGTTTAAAAAATAAGCATTAACACATTTTTGTATTCACATACCTCTTTACAAATTCCTGAGCACGTCACTACAAATCAACCAATCTAGTGCACACTAGAGCCTTGGCTTCTCGATACCTATGGGGTATCCTATAATTACAGTCAAACCACAACCTCAATTTTCGAAGCTGTAGCCTCCCTATGTAAAACGATTACGTCGTAAATATAGTAGATGTTGCTTAAATGTTTTGTGACATTCATACCACCTTTATTTCATTTGCCACAAAGGAGCGTTTGGGTGTGTTGTTTATAAAGAGGCGGGTGGGGATTATATTTCTAATGCATATTGAACGAATTAGTCTTAACTCATAATCATGCCGTAAGAAGGAACGAACTCGTGGGGTAGTGGTTATCGCACTGGGTTGTCACTCTAATGGTCGTAGGTTCAAATCCCCACGGTGGCAAAAACTTTTCGTAAGCTTTATTCATTCCCATTGTTACTATTTGAATTAGTCTTCTTTGAAACTAACAACGAAAGATTATACAATTAACTCTCTCTCTTTCAAAATGGTAATGTGAGGACAGGTTTCTTATTATAAGAATTGGAAATTTTAGTGGTCTCAACGCATCTAAAATCCAAAATACTAGATCGACGTTATTTTCTACTGAATTCTAAATCCACGTTATACACAGATAGGCTAATGTGGCCTGGACCTACAGTTTAAAGTGAGATACGAACCACTATGTGTCTCCACTTGTTATCCTGCACTGAACGTAAAACAAACAGCTCCCCGCCCCCATTTTTAAAACAAATTTACATTAAATATGGTATTTATAAGATAATCATCATTGATTTGATTGTTTTTATTACTGAACGTCAAATAAAACATTTTCCACAATCACCTCTTCGTCCCATCTCTCCCAATATATTTCTGTCCCTCTCTTTCCCCCCTTCCCCACCCCCCACACACATGTATCAAAATAAATATTTTCTTAGGTTTGTATGTGTATAAATATAACATTAAATACCCCCCAAAATACTATTTATTTTCTACTTTCCGTCACCCCTCTCCCACTCCCACAACCCCTCATTATTATTGGCGTTCGCCAGACCAAGTGGTAATGTATCGACGTCTTGTAATCAGTGTGTCCTTTTCCGAGTTCCAGTCAGGTCGCATAATGTTTCAGATTCCAATTTAAATGTATCCCGAGTCGTGATTAACCTATGTGTGCAGAAAGTGATGTTAAAACGAACTCTTGACCTCAATAATACAAGTTGTGTATTTTCTTTCAGCTGTGGTTCCCTCTTTTCGCGAGAAATAACGAATTAACCTAATCATTAACTCAACAAATAAAAATGTATCTCTAAATTAATTAATGAAAACTGTTATTACACCCAAACCACTATTTTATCGTAAATGTAAATGAAATGTCATCTCACGTAGTGAAAACAATGTGAAAATTGTTCTAATGAGTGATATATGATTGTCAAACACATACATGAATACATCATATTAAGTTCGTGAACTATAATTGGGACAATTTAATACTAATTTGAAACGATTCAAGGCAATTAAAACGACAAAGTAAACTTTTGCGCAATCTTTCTGCCGATTCGCATTATTGAAACAATATTTAACCAATGGGGACGTTATCTCATATTTGGAAATGCTGCATTGGTTGAACTTCCTGTGGACAAGACCGTGAGTCAGCCTCCTGTTTCTCTGAATCGAACTTCACTCTAATTGGAGGATCGTATATTTCACAACACTTCCTTGTTTCAGAGCTACCAACATAATTTCGTAAGACGTTGGACTTAGAAAAAATCCATGCGACAGATTTTTTGAACATGACTGTACAATCAGCATGATAGCATTTATTTAACAGCCATTCTTAGATGCTTAATTTTTATCAAATTTTTTTTTTAACAAAGGAAATACGTATCAATGTTGCAAACACCTTAATTCTTTTCAAGAAGTTCATAATAATTGCAAACGTCAATTTTGGACAGTCACACTGTTTTGAAACACCTTCTGATTTCAGTAACTGAAATGTACTGCTAGTGTTTTCAGTAAAATATAAGTCTAAAGTCTCTTTTTCCTCTATGTTGAGGGATAACTTTATTTATTATTTCAGAGGTATTCTTCTTTTTATCGTTTTCCTGAGCATTCTTCCACAGAAGATTAGCAGCTCATTCCATGTCAAATCAACTGATAAAAATTATTTTTAACATTATGGATTCAGATTTTTTAGATTTTTCGTTTATACATTGTACCTATCAAGAGGACATAAACTGCCAAATTTCAGATATTTTCGGATCTCGTTTTTGAGTTACTGACTTTCACAAAAGCAAAAATCCCAAAATTTGACGACATATTGAAATTGAGAGCTGAAATTGGTGTCGTTCTCTTCTGCTTTTAATGAGCTTTAATTTGAAATGCAACATGACTGCGGTATTTGAGTTTTGAAATTTTTAAAGAACCTGAAAAATGTTTTTTTGAAAAAAAAATCACTTGACTATTTGTGTGCAAAATTTCATAATGGGATGGCAATGGGTCTATATGGATTTTTTTTTTTGTATTATAATGTGTGCGAAATTTGCTAAATTTGTTGACTTCCATGTTAAGACCCCAACTATATGCTGAGTGGTTGATGTTGAAGTCTTCATATTAGTCTATTTTATAATTTTCGGAGTAGAAATAACATAAAAATACCTCAAATTTATCACTTTTAATATCAGGTAAGCAAATTTGCAAATATACGAGGGGAAGTCATTAAACAACAGAAATATTTTTCTAAACTTTATGGAGATTTATGCACAATGAAACTTTGTGTTTTGGCACTCAAAAAGGTTCCTTAGCAACATGCCATAAAGGTATCATGACGATCAAGCAGTATGCGCCTGCGCAGTAGCTTGTACAGCATGGCCGTTACACAGTTGACTTGCATGGCAGAAGAGCAACGAGCTGTTATTCGTTGTTGTGGTCAGAGGGAGTGAAACCTTCTGAAATCCATAGGCGTGCACACGGGGTGTTAAGAGGGGGCAGTTGTCACCTCTAATACTCTTGCTTAGGAATTTAGTGTAGAGGAATCTTATCACCGTTATTAAACAATATTATGCTCTTTACATAATTAAGTATTTTCAAGCCGATGAAAGTTCCAAGCAACTACGGAAAGTGCATTATTTCCTATGTAATTGAACTATCTAACTTTGTTCTCTAGCAAATTTCTTGTTATTCACACTCACATACAGAGTTTATTTGTTAGTTTTCTTACCTATGCGTTTGCAAGATAAGTTGCCCTAACATTATAAATCAGTAGCAGCGATTGGGTGACAAAAGTGGGAGGAGCAAGGACAGTTTACTTTTTCTTTGTAGACAAGGCTTGGCATTAAGAGGCTATAGTTTAGGGAGAAAAATGCCCCCCCCCCCCCTAATGGCCATCACTGTTGGAAATGAATAAATTATATTAAATTGTTTGGAGTCTGCTGTATGAAACCATGTTCATATATATATTAGGGGGAAAAAAGAGGGGAGGAAAGAACATTGGTGCTGCAGAAGTTTGTATTCTTCAGTATACAGTGATTTTCAGTGGTTCCGGACACACTCTCTATACGCCCCTGTTCCATATCCATCAATACAATAATACATTGAGATGAAATGAGATTTCTCTTTCTCCAAATGAACTTTCATCAAGGCCCCCCTCCCTAATCAGAGGATCTGCACATGCTATGCTGAATTCTACAGCAGAATGAAGGTTCATTATGGAGACAAATGTGTAAGTCAGGGGAGAGTGTACTAAATTAATGGATTCGCTGACTATCTGCTGTTTCACTGCCTCAGTTGCCACACAAACTGGCCTCCCACTCTTTTGTTCATCACTGACATTTCGTCTTCAGTCTTTAAATCTTTCCACCCATTCATACACTCTCCCCTGACTTAAACAGTTGTCTCCGTACTGAACTTTCATTCTACTGTATGTTTAAGAAGGTTTCACTCCCTCTGACCACAAAAAAAGAATAACACTTCGTTGCTCTTTTACGGTGCAAGTCAACAGTGTAGAGACCATGTTGTATGAGCTACTGCGCAGGTGCATACTGCTCGATCATCACGGCACCTTTATGGCATGTTGCTAAGGATCCTTTTTGAGTGCCGAAACACAAAGTCTCGTTGTGCATAAATATCCATGTAGTTTAGAATAAGATTCCTGTTATTTAATGACTTCCCCTCGTATATTTTCAATTTGCTTACCTGATATTAAAAGTGATAAATTTGAGGTATTTTCATGTTATTTGTACTCCAAAATTTAAAAAAATTGACTAATATGAAGACTTCAAAATCGACCACTCAGCATATAGTTGGGGTCTTTACATGGAAGTCAACAAATTTAGCAAATTTCCCACACATTACAATACAAAAAAATATATGAACCCATTGCCATCCCACTATGAAATTTTGCACACAAATAGTCAACTGATGTCTTCAAAACATATCTTTTTTTCAAAAAATTAATAATTGATTTTTTAAATATTTTCCAAAAACATTTTTTAAAGTTTTTTAAAAATTACAAAATTCAAATACCACAGTCATGTTGCATTTTAAATTAAAGCTCATTGAAAGCAGAAGAGAATGACACCAATTTGAGCTCTCTAGGTCAAATAGTTTTTGATCTACAGCTGTTTAAAGATTTTTATATGTCGTCAAATTTTGGGATTTTTGCATTTTTGAAAGTCAATAACTCAAAAACTGAGACCCGAAAAAATCTGAAATTTGGCAGTTCTTTTCAACTTTACTGCACCAAAAATTATCAATTTCTGAGATGGCAAGGTTCAGACCCCGGTTGATTTGGCATGGAATGGGCCTAGCACCAACAATAAGAATAGTATGACCACCAAATTGAATTTTATTCTATATAAAAACAGTGTTATTATCAGTAATGAAAAAATATTGTCTATACAACTGTAGAGACACATTTTTAAGTGGGTAGCATCCTTGTCTTTAACACACTTGTAGAAAATTTTAAATCATACTGTTCAATTCATGTTTAGGGAATAAAGGATGTTGTAATATACTACATAAATACATGTAAAGAAAACACTAACTTTATGTTTGATACTTACTTTTAATTGTTTTATTAATTTCGATGGCTCCTTGTACCATACACTAGGGAAGGTCTTGCATTACCAGTTCCCTAGTGGATGGTGGCAGGGGCTACCAAAATTAATAAAACCATTAATAGTATGGTGGATACAGTTAGTGTTTTGCTTACATGAATTTAATACTGTTTTATTCATAAATATCTCCTATATTCACACAAAAACAGCGAAAAAAAAAAAAAAAAAAGATTGAACAAAGAACTGATGTCCACACTTGCACGATCAACTAAACTGTGTGGACTAAGTTGATTGCATAATCATAACCATGAGAAAGAAAAGGAACTTTGATTTCAACTGCTACCTGCTTTAAGAATGAGTTTCTTAATGTATTTACTTATACAAATTATAATAATAACAATGATTTTTTTCATGATGACGTGCTGATACTTCAGTATGTACTTACAGTAATTCTGCCATTGTTTCAATAACAGTGAATCTTGTACTTCTGATCTGAATCTAGTGATGTACTGTAGACTATAACTTTTATGTCTACCTGGCTTGTCTACGTGAAATCTACACAAAGATTACATTGGCTTATAGTTTACATAGTCTACTGTAGACAATGTAAACAACAAAAGAAAGAGATCCCAGTGGTGTGGGATCAACACTGTATTATATGCTAAGAATACTCAACCTATCAAGCCTAACCTAACAAGGAAAGCATTTATCAATATCAATATCAATATATTTATTCATCATTAAGCATTACAATGATGCAATAGATGTCATAATCAGTAAAAATATAAAACAAAGTACAATAATAGTATAAACATACAAATACAAGACATAATACAAGAATATTATATACAATGTAAATATAAAACTTAATACAAGAATAGCATAAATATATAGGATGAGTATGGAGAGGACAGTATTACATGTATTACGAGTTCTAGAAATGTAAATCATCTTTCGAGTGCAGAATAAATTCATCTATTGAGTAGAAAACCTTTTATCTTGGCCAGTCTTGCAGAACCTTTCTAAATTTTTCAAGAGGTGCATAGTGAGCTGTCTCTGGCAGCTGGTTGAAGAGTTTTATTCCTATGTGTTTGTAATTATTTTGTACTTTTCTTAGCTTGGTTGATGGTGTGTCCAACTTATAACTGAATCTTGTGTTGTGTCTGTGTACAGAGTGTCTTATGTAGATTTTTTTAATATTTTCTTTGATAAACATTAGGCAGCTAAATATGTATAGGCATGGAACAGTCATTATTTTATATTGCTTGAAAAGAGGTTTGCATGAAACAGATTGGTTGAATATTCCAGCCATATTTCTTACTGCTTTTTTCTGCCAAATGAATACATTGCCAGCAGCTGGTGAGTTACCCCATAATAAAATCCCATATGTTAAATGGTTATGAAAAAAGGCATAATAAGATTGAACCAATACATTTTTACTTACGCAGGATCTAAGTTTATTTAATAAGATTACTCTGGCCAGTTTGCAGCATGATTTGTTTGTTTCCACATCCCAGGATAGTTTTGAATCTAGATGTAGACCAAGAAGCTTTACTCAGCTACATTCAATGTCCTTATTTACGTTGAGGATTATTTTCTCTGTCTTGTTTTGATTAATAGTCAATTGATTAGTTTCAAACCATTAGCCTATCTATGAATGCATTTTGGCAGAAGGCAAAGGCGGGGAAGTTGGAAGATCTAGATATTATCAATAGTTTAATAGACTTATGTAATCACAAAACTTTCGATAATATCTACATAGATAACATAACAGTGAAAGCAAAATACACGGAAATTCATGTAAATGCTCCAGAAGGAATTCTAAGCTGATAAATTTTCAGATTTTGGAATATCACAGTGGTTGTTCAAATGGAGAGGAAAATTTGAAAAAATTCACCCTGACGGTTGCCAAAGCCCCTGTTACCATCCACTAGGCTCATTCCATGCCAAATCAACTGGGGTCTGAACCTTGGCATCTCAGAAATTGATAATTTTTGGTGCAGTAAAGTCGACAAAAACTGCCAAATTTCAGCTGTGGTATTTGAATTTTGTAATTTTTAAAAAACTTGAAAACTTGAAAAAGGTTTTGTTTTTTTCAAATCTCAAAAAAACTAACTAACTAACTCTCTAGCCTTCTTAAACCCGAAGGTTCATGGCTGCAGCAACACAGGCCTTCCATTTTTCCCTATCTTGAGCAAGATCTATATACTCTTTTCCATCCCTACCGATTTCCCTTAGGTCCATCTCCACGTTGTCCCTCCATCTTCGTCTTGGCCTTCCTACTGGTCTCTTACCATCAGGTTTCCCAACAAGAATCCTGTAAACTCCTCTTTCCTCTCCCATTCGTGCCACATGGCCTGCCCACCTAAGTCTTCTTGATTGAATTATTCTAATAATATCTGGACATGAATACAAATTATGTAGTTCTAAATTACGTAACCTTCTCCACTCACCTGTCTCATCATCCCTTTTAGGTCCAAATATTTTCCTAAGGATCTTATTTTCAAATACTCTCAATTTATGTTCCTCTTTCAATGTAAGGTACCAAGTTTCACACCCATATAATACTACAGGCAAAATTACTGTTTTGTATATTTTAACTTTTAGTTTTTTAGATATTAAACGAGAAGACAAAAGTTTATGAAGAGAGAAGTAACATGCATTTCCTGAATTAAGCCTACTTTTTATTTCCTCTTTAATATAATTTTCATTTGTTAATATTACTCCTAAGTATTTGAATTTGGAAACTGGTTCAAACGAGTTGTTATCAATAATTAGATTTTGATTATTACCTAACACTTGGTTTCGGCCTGTAAGCATATATTTAGTTTTCTCTTTGTTAACTTCCAAACCTATCTCTTTAGCAGTTTTGAAAAATATTTTAGCATTATTCTTAATTGTATTCACATCATCCCCCAGTAAGTCTACATCATCTGCATATGCTAACAACTGAGTCACACCATTTAATTTTAGTCCTTCTTTAGTTTCTCTTACCTTCCTTACAGCATATTCTAAGGCAAAATTAAAGAGCAATGGAGATAATGCATCTCCTTGTTTTAACCCATCATGAATTGTAAATTTGTCAGACACATTATTACCCACACGGATTTTACTTTCTGTTTCACTGGTGCATATTTTTATCATACTAACAAGCTTCTTAGGTATTCCAAACTCTACTAATATATTATATAATTTATCTCTTTTGACCGAATCATATGCTTTTTTGAAATCAATGAATAGCTGATGGACATTTTGATTATATTCCCACTTTTTTTCAAGTGTCTGTCTGATGTGAAAAATTTGATCTGTAGTTGATCGGTTACGTTTTAATCCACATTGATAATCACCTATAATTTCATTAGCATATGGGGTTAGTCTTGTTAAAAGAATGTAAGACAATATTTTGTATGTTGTTGAGAGTAGAGAAATTCCACGGTAATTACTGCAGTTCATTTTATCACCTTTTTTAAACACAGGAACAATTATGGATTCTTTCCACTGTTGAGGGATTTCTTCTTTATTCCATATTAAACAAATTAATTTATGAATTTGACATATTAATGAATTTCCACCATATTTAATTAACTCAGCTGGTATTAAATCAATGCCAGGTGCTTTGTTATTCTTTAGCCTTTTAATAGCATTTTTAACTTCAGTCAAGTTAGGTTCTGGAACTAAAGGTTCTGCTGTGTAGACTTCATTTACTTCTGATTTATCTCCTACATGGACATTTAAAAGGTCATTAAAGTAGTTCTTCCATCTATTTAGAATATCGCTTGGGTCAGCTAGAAAATCACCATCTTTATCTTTTATCAAGTTTACTTTAGGTTGCCACCCCTTTCTAAATTCCTTTACACCTTTATATAAATCTCTGATATTTTTATTTTTGCTGTTTGTTTCAATTTCGTTAATTTTGCTTTTCAAGTAATCTCTTTTTTTACTTCTAAACGTGCGGTTAACTTCTCACTTTATTCTATTATAATTGCTTAGATTTGTATCATCAGAGTTATTTAAGTCTAGCCAGATTTCTTATTTCTATTAGATTATGACATTCATTATCAAACCATGGCTTACTTTTTCTTGGTTTATGGTATCCTATACTTTCTTTAGCTGCTGATTTTATTGCATTACGTATGTGCTCCCAATTCTTATTTACATCTGTTTCATTTATATTTTCACCATCATTTAAATCCTGCAAAACATCAAATCTATTTGACAGTTTAATTTGGTAATCTTTCTTAATTCTTTCATCAGCAAACTTTCCTGTATCAAATTTTATAACTTTTAGATTTTGTTGCTTATGATTTATCACTGAGAGTCTTTCTCTTAATTTAGCAATTACTAAATAATGGTCACTGGCACAGTCAGCACCTCTATGTGTACGAACGTCAATTATACTAGTATGCCTTCAATGAGAATATGATCAATCTGATTATGAGTTTTACCATCTGGAGAAGACCAGGTATATTTATGGATATCTTTATGTTTAAAAGTGGTACTTTTCACAATTAAATTCTTTGAGTTTGCAAAAGTAATCAATCTTATACCATTATCATTACTTAATTCATGAAGACTTTCTTTACCAATCGTGGGTTTAATTGTCTCTTCTTTGCCAATCTGTGCATTACAGTCACCTAACAGAATTTTCATATCATACTGAGAAAATTTATCAAAGATCTGTTCTAACTCTGCATAAAGATAATCTTTAGTATTATCATCTTTATCTTCTGTTGGTGCATGTATGTTTATTAAAATAATTTTACACCACCTACCCTGTAAAACTGCATATGATATCCTATTATTAATAAATTCTACTGTTTTAAGAGCCGAGATAATTCTATTATTTATGAAAAAGCCTGTTCCAAAATTATGATTTTCAGTACCACCATAGAAAAAAGTATAATTTTTAGTTTTACAATTCCCTTCTCCTGGCCATCTAACTTCCTGGACAGCTACTACATCTAATTTATACTTCCCTATCTCATTAACTGTACACTGAAATGCCCCAGGCCGGTAAAGGCTCAGAACATTCCAGGTGCCTAATTTAATATCCTTATTCCTAACATAGATCTTATCCTTAGTCCAGGGACCTCCCAAAGTAGTCCCCACCCAGAGATCCGAACGGGGGACTATTTTACCTCCGGAATATTTTACCTTGGGAACATCCACGGCCTTATATTTCTGTTTCTTGACATGTCTTTTTACAGTGCAGAGTTGTCAGCTCTACGCCTAACCCCCAATATGAATGGAGGAACTACTACACAAGACAAACACAAACATATTAGACAGCACAATTACTACACAAGACGAACACAAACATATTAGACAGCATAACTACTACACAAGACAAACACAAAAACATCACACAACACACACAATATAAACACAAACACACCACAACTACTACACAATATAAACACCACACACACATACACACACACACACACACACACACATAAATCATTATTAACACATAACATAATTAACACAAATTATTGGTTGTTAATATAGGTACCTATTAAGATTTCATACGGTTCTCTTTAACGATTATATTATATTATTTAATTTTAAATCTTACCAGTTCCAAAATAAAAATGCTGTGGAAACAAAAACAAACAAATGTGCTGCAAAATATATTACTTTTTGTAAGACTTTGTATAATAAATAATTACACAAATACATACACCCTTTTTAATTTTTTGAAAACAATATATGTTTTGAAGACATCGGTTGACTATTTGTGTGCAAAATTTCATAGTGGGATGGCAATGGGTTAATGGTGGAGCTGTTTAGTTAGATTTGATTATAGTGCGAATATACTAGTATAGCTAAAGATCATGACAAGACATTTTTGTTGGAATACTGTTGTCATCTTAACTATTACTGTTAACATACTGTTATGTTGTGAATATAGAAGTGCAAGGTGAAATATTCAATGTGGTGTGAGAGAAGGAGTAAATAAAACTAAGGTTATGCATATTGGTAAAATATTTTTAAAAATATATGTTAATTAATTATAAATTGGGTGAATAATAATAAAGATTAATGGAAACTATACTATATGGTTCATTTTTGCAGAAAATATATTATTATTTATTATTGAGTTATTTCAGACATATTAGAAAAATAACTGCTTTCCATAAATAAGAAGATAATATATATCATGTTTTCCCTGTATGAAAATATATTTTTTGTAGAAATAACATAATTGAAATGTCATGTGGTAGTAGTTATTTCTTTGGATATGACATAAATTAGAGGCTAATTTATGGAATCTTGTTTTTTGATTTCGATCTTATTTTCTACTTTAGTTGTTTTGACATGATAAGGGTTTGTTTGAAAGAAAGAGGGAAGGAAGCTGAGTTAGGAGGGTCATGGAAGGTAGAGTTTGCTGGAAAGCAGCAAACAGGGTATTCTACTGGAGTAAGCATCAGTAGGAGTTTCTTCCTGGGATGCATCAGGAGGATTGAAAACACTCTCTGGCAGGGGTCGAAAAAGACAGAGTGCCCAGTAGTCATGGCACCTGAAAATTTTAAAATCCAGTTCTAAGAAGAAAAAAAAATAAACAATAATTTCGGTTTATTTATGGAAATTTTCATTTCGTATTTTTAAATAACGAGTACAGTAAATATGTTTTCTGTATAATTATTATATCTCATTTAAAAATTTCGTTTGAAATTTCAGCTTTAGAGTGAGAAGATATTTATTCAAAATTCGTACACTTTAAAATGATAGGGGAGGGTGGGGCAAGTGAAACAGGTCAGGGTAAGTGCATCCACCCTAGCTAAATTGTAGACCATGATAGGAAAAGACTCCGCGAGAAGCTAGTTGGTATCATGGAAGCTGGAGAGGCTGTGTGCAAAGAAGTTGTATGCCCACTTGAAAATTGACGATTTTATAGGCATATATTTATTTTTGGTATTATCTTTATATGGATTATGGTGTATACAGAAGTCTACATTCCATTTTGTCAATACATTTTAACACTTGTAATATATTTATTGCATAATAACGGGTGTTTCAACAGAAACGCCGTGATTTCCAATGACATTTTAAAATATTTATTAGAACTACACAAAAGAAAAAAAAATACATAATCTGATAGAGAAAACCCAAACGTTTAATGGAAAACATGTTCGAAATGTCCACCTTGGCGATTTATCATTTTTCTCACCCAGTTGCACATGTTGTCAAATACCTGAGAAAGGGTTGCACAACTAACTTGTGCAGTACACTGTTCGATGTTTGTTTTCAAATCATCTAGTGATCGCGGTCCTCGTTTGGAAGCTTCCTGCTTTAGGAAACCCCACAAGAAATAGTCACATTTGTTTAAATCAGGGCTAGTTATAGGCCACTCTAAACCATTTTGAAAGAAATGTGTGTAGCGATTTGAAATTCCACGATTGTTGAATTTTGAGTGAAGGAATGTCATTACAGGTTCAGTTGTATGCATCCTAGCTCTGTCTTGCTGGAAGCATTTCTGACGAATTGGACAACGTTTCCGACGACGACCACGACACATATTCTCCAGCCGGAACCGTCGTTGGACAGAAACAAGAGAGCGTGACTCAATAGACCAGGTCACCAACTGAATCTTCTGCTGGAGTGAAAGTCTCCTGTCCTCCATTACAGTACTACTGTAATACAAACACCTGACAAACACAGATAAAAAAAAAATAATTAAATTTTAGACTTTTGTCAATCATTACATATACAAATTATTACTGTGAATATACTAAATATTTTTTTAGAATCATTTGAAATCACGGCGTTTCTGTTGAAACACCTGGTATATCTCTTTATGAACCTCATATTGACATCCTGTGAATGTAGCATTATTAGACTCACATACAGGTGTCAAAGTAAATAAAATATGTGGGGTGGGGTAAGAGCATCCACCTAGAATCTTAGACGGTCCCACTTGTTCCAAGTTTGATTGATTCACCGGCAGGTTATTTTCCGTTGCGTTACTACTGTTAGTTTAATTTTAACAACATTCCCCCATGTGTATTGAGCAGTATGAGTGCTAAATTCTTCATTCTGGGGAATGCCCACTCATTCCTTTTGCCAGTTCATTTTGCTGTCTGAAGGACTCCCCAGCACATTCCATTAATCTGGACACATGATTTAAGTGATTTAGAACGTTTGTCTGGTGAAAGTTATTTGCCAAGTTGTATTGTTCAATTTCTGTATCTGGCTGGTCTCATTTGCCCCACCTGGTGGGGTAAGTGCGTCCACATGCAGACTTGAATTATTTCATTTTTTTAACAGAGAAGTTATTATTTTTTTGCATTTGAACTAGATAAAAATGTTCATAACTGTTCTACATGTAGCCTGTAAAAGTTTGTTTCTTCTCAAATAAATAATGTGCACACTATGACCTTTCTTTTCTTAAGGGGTCTCACTTGTCCCACTCTCCCCTATGATTTCTCACTCATACGTTTCTCTTAGCATAGTCCTTTACAAAATATATAACCGAGCTTTCATTATACTTATTAAAAAAATATAACTTCTTAAGTGTGTCTTTATTTTATATCTATATGTAGTTGATCAAGTAAACAGATCTAGAGAAGAATATACAATATACTTATATGGAATTTCATAAATACAAATATGTAATGCAAAATAACTCTTCTACATATAATTTATATATTTCAGGTTTTGTCCATATTTGCCATCATTGTTACAGGAGCAAAACTGCATGTATTTTATCAAGGAAGCAATGGAACTTTATCTAACCACTGCAATTGCAATGAGTCTACTGTGTATATTAACAATGGAAATGTGTCCTGTGCCAACACAACAAATTCTGTGGATGATGGATTTCTATGGTGGCACAAATGTGATGGTTAGTAACTATATATAAATAGTGAATTTAATTTCTTGCTGCTATTTTTCTATTTTTTTAAAAATATTTTTCATTTTCTTTTATTTCCCCCAAAATTCGTATTTCTGAAAACAAAACATACTAGCATTAAAAAATCAAAAGAAGGTGAGTGACAGATATCCCAAGTTAATCAACATGTAGCTTTGGAATTCACAGAACTCTGTGAACTTGAAAGTAAAGATTTTGCTTTATAAATTTGGCATACAATAATGAACTTGAGTTAATCAATGAAGATAGTTTCAAGAAATTTGAGCACATTATATATATAGTATAATAAGAGAAGCTTAAATTACCATTGTAAAATTGCACAAAAATATGGTAGGTAAGCTAACTGTTCTGTTGTTTTTATTAACTATCAATGTGTCTTTCTTTGCCCACCATGTATCCCTTCGATTCAGCTATAAACACAACAAATTGATAAATTATTTTCATTAACTGAGAAGAAAAAAATTGCTAAAACTATGAGGGATAGCCTGAAAATAAGTTTCTCTAGTCTGCCATCTGCTGAGAGTTTTATTCTTGAGAAATAACATGACGTCATAAAAAAGAGGGATCATTACACTGTTTTTTCCCACATAGTTCCCAGTGATATTCAGGCACTTGTTGTACTGCTTCACAAGGTTTCAAGAAACCCTGTTCGTAAAACTGCATGTCCTGTTTACGGATGAAGAGACTTTGGTTCAATGTTGGTAGTGAACAAGTGAACAACAGCTCGCACTTCATCCTTTGTCCACTTGCAACACACCTCTGTTTTTCATGTCGGCCGGGAACACCCTTCTCAACTTCCTGTCTTCAACACAGCAGTACACTGGCGCCTTTGCCAAGGAAAACGTCATTGCATCAGACAACAAAAGAAGGATGAGGCATGTACAACCACAACATATTTCCAACCCAAAATTTCCAAGCTATCCGGAAATACACATGCGGGAAACTTTTTACCCGACTATCCCTCGTATTATAAAAATATAGTTTTTAACATTATTCTTCCACCTTAGAAATTAGAGGGCCTCCCCGATGATGCAGTGGTAGCTTTGCCGACTTGTAATCAAGAGGTCCTGGGTTCGATACCTGATGGAGGCAAAAGTGGTTCAGCTCCCACTTTAAACTATAGGTCCAGTCTCGATTCGTCTTAATCAAGAGGTCTCGGGTTTGATACCCGGTGGAGGCACATAGTGGTTCGAATCTCACTTTAAACTGTAGGTCCAGTCCCGATTAGCCCTACTGTGCATAAAGTGAACTTAAAACACCAAACTCAAAACTCAAAACTCGATTAGTCTTAATGTGCATAAAGTGGTCTTAATACACAAAATCAACCAATCAACCAACCTTAGAAATTAGATAGATGTTATTTTTTCTGGAACATGTAGCAGGATAATTAGCATGTGAATGAATTTATATGTTTGGTGACATCCTTAGTTCAAAATTTATTTTTAGTAACAATAATTATACCTTTGTAGCTTCTAAATTATGACACTCAAATTGATGTACTAACCCAAGTAACCACCACCGTTGGCCCAATGTCAGTTTTTATGTGGGAAAGGTTGGCTTTATGTTGGTTAGCAAATTGACGTTGGTTTTACATTGAGCCAACAGTGGTTACGAACGTTTGCCCAACCATGGGAACAGGCGCGTATATTCTAGGCTACCTAGGCTATCGCCGAAGCCCATATTAAAATAAAGGAAATAATAGACTAGCAAATTTAACCGATGCTTCACTCTCATGTAACGACCATGGCGGAAAGCACTAGTGTAAGGTCGTCTTTATTTATCGCCAGGCTTCTTCGTCTGAGGGAAAAGTCTTTGTACCAGCAGGCGGTCCTTTCAACCCATGACGTATTTGTGCTGGCAGGGACGACCTTGGTGGTCCCTGGTGCTGGCTTCCAACCCCAAGCGCTGGAGAGTGAAGACTTCGCTGCATCCTGGCGATGTTGTAGTGTTGCCAACAATGGAAATAGGAAATTCGCTAAATCGCTGGGGAAAAAAATATAGCCGGGGGTGCCAATGCAAATTATTCAAGCTAGGGGGATTCCTCATGAAAATTACCTCACCTCCCCCCCTCATCATTCCTTCGAGCATTGCCCGTCTCTCTTCCAGTTCCATGAATTTCGTCACATACAAGCATTATAAATCTGCCAAATTTAGTGATTTTCCCCTGAAGGTGGCACTCTGCTTCTCCATGAAATTCGACTGTGGTCGCAGCCGGTCGCAGCTATATGGGACATTCTGATGACGTCAGCCATGTTGCCATCCTGTTTACTTCTGTTTCAAGCAAACCCCCTACCACCTCCCCCCGCTGTCAAAATGTCAAAACCTTCGCCCTCGCGGTGGGGGTTTTGGCCCGAGTCATCCCAATGAAATACGTTTGGCAACATAAACAATCCATGTTGTCATAGCAACCATTCACGCACTTGTTTTCAACCACGCGGATCGGTGGTGGTTTCCGGAAAAGGAAGGGATATATGGTCAAACTTGTTGTGTCCGAGATCCGAGTTCTTTGTGTCGCCCGCGTATCGTGTTCATGGATGGGAATCCTTTTGTTGTGCTGTGTTTTTGTTCCGTGAGCGTGTGAAAATGGATTTAATCACCGAACTTGTCTCCAAGACGCCATTCTCACGGCTTCCTTACGAGGATAGGATGCAAATAATAGAGACAGGTAGGCCTCTTCCACCTCTTCCGGACCTTACAGTCATGCAGAAAGACAAAAATAAGGTATATATTAGGCGTTTTCACGAGACCAGCTACCAAAAATATCTTTGGTTGACTGGGTCGAGTGCACTTAATAAGTCGTATTGCTGGGCATGTTTGCTTTTTTCTACCGACAAAAGTCCTTAGAATACAACAGGATTTAGTAATTTAAACTATTTGGTAACTGCTTGCGATAAACACCAAACATCACTTAGTCATATACGTGCGTTCAGTAACTTACAGACATTCGGTTCTCAAAGAATTGATCATTCCTTAAATTTGCAAGAGAAGATTGCTGACAGTTTGCATAATGAAAAAGTGAAGGAAAACAGAATTATTATAAGAAGATTAATTGATGCAATAGCATTTCTGGGGAAGCAAGAATGTGCATTTAAGGGCCACAATGAGCAACACAGGGACAAGCGCGGCTTAGCAATTTAGCTATAATGTCTATTGAGAAAGGGGTTCTAATCAACATCAGAAATTCATGTGAGGACACATTCTTCGATAAAGTGACAAAAAAATTCATGGAAAAGGAGAGAAGAATGGAGTTTACCTTCAAGTAAGGTAAGAAGTTAATTATTATTTCATACTCGCATGAAGGTCCTACATATTGCATGTTATAGACTGCTCCTCTTTATAAATAAGCATGAAATAGTTTATATCCATTGCCTACTATTGTTGTTTTTAATGGCAAGATATCGATGTAAACAAAAAAAATCCAAAATGAATGAGGAGGAGCCCCCCCCCTCTTTTTTGCCGGACACATTTTCATTTAAAATTCAAACACTACTATATTTGGAGATAGCCCTGATCTTAGTCTCAGCATACGCCACTGCATGGGAAAGCGAGTCAAAATCAGTTTTATAAACAACATTTTCATGGTAAGGCAACTTTCAGGAGTATGCTGAAAATTCTAGAGTGTAAAATAAGTGACATGTAACAGTGTTTCTTTTCGAATATTTCAGTCACAGCACATAATGGGAATATATTTTTATTGAACGTAGAAGCTATTTTTAACTTGCAGTCACTCATCAGTCTTTTGTCAGCCGCCATGGATGAAAGATGTGTTGGGAATTGGTTATTTTTTATCTCTTTGGTTGTTGTAGAACAAGAACATTGTTACAGGCATTATTGTGAAGGTGGTCAAGCAATGTTATGGGCAGATTAAATTCCATGAAAGGTGGAAAACTAAGTAAACTTTAGAAGGTTTTTGTGCTACCACTTGAAGGTATGGTGCCTTGAAAACAATGATACCATGTGACTGAGAAAGTGCTGTGTATATTTTTTTATTTTCATAAATAACTTGAACTATTGTTAACATTTGGTCTCACAATAAATTCTGTATATTTCAGAACACAAACGTATCCATTGTTTAGTTTTCAGTACGTAAATCCATGTTGGCCCAACGTAAAAACCACACATTGGCGCAATGTTGAAACCATGGCCAAAATAACCATTGACCAACAGTATGTTCTTGCCAACCATTTTCAGTACAGTTGGCCCAACATTGGGCCAACCACTTTTGGTTACTTGGGAACTCCTCGCTTCTTGTTGTAGTTGAAGAAAGTCATCCCACCATACTAATAAACCTAGGTCCAGTGGGATGGCACTTTCTATACCCATAAGAACTTCATTCAATTTTACCCAGGGTAGACACGAGTGTGTGCCACACCTATGGGATAGTGGCAACGTTGTCACTTTGTAATGAAGGAACCTTGAATGAGATACTTGTTGGAGGCACATAGTGCTTCAGAACCAACTTTAAATTGTAGGTTCAGTCCCTATTAGCCTATATGTGCATAAAGTCGACTTAAAACTATACTTAAAAAAAACATATACTAAAGTTTCATTACAAAGCACATTATTTTTTTTTCCAACACATCACCTTTAAGTGGATGTTGAAATACATTTTAAATGTACATTATGGTAATGTTTCAATACCTGATACAAGAATTGTTGAAATGCATTTAAAAACTTGAGCCTTCTTCCTAGTGCTTTAAGATATTTTTCAGTACCCTTGGCCCTCTGTAGGCCTGTTACAAAGTGGGAAATGTTGCATGGTTGTGAAGATTATGCTGTTCGTGAAGATTTCCTATTTCTTTCTTTATATGTGGGCCAATACATGAGTTCCAGGTGTGACAATCACACACTTCAAATCTAAATATTTTTTGAACAAAGACATTGAGCTCATCCATATCATCATTATAGTTTCAGAATGATCACATTCTTACTGTCCTGAAGGGTGAGGTTTGTGAATAACGTTCTTTTTGGGCAATTCAAGAATAACTGGATTTCCAGGTGTGACTCACACGGCGGTAAAAGCTTCACCTACCACCACTAAACTTGAAAATTCTGTGCATTTTTCCAACTTTTTTATCCATCATTTTTTTTTTTGGGGGGGGGGGGTATGTAGATTGCAAACTTTCATCTCATGTCTTTTATTCCAGTGAAAACATTTTTATTTTTACTGTTATTAATTCTATTAATTTCTTTAAAAAAATTCCGGGTGTGCCTATGTGAATACCTTATTAATTAACTACATTTAATACCTTATACTCACCTAATACCTTAACTGAAACATATCATGGGGAAAAAGAACCTCCTCAAACTCATACATTTTAATAATAAACAAATTTATTTGTGAAAATTGATTTTTTTTTATCATTGCTTATACACTCAAGTCTTAATGTAAAGAAAACAATCTTTATCACGTTTTCCACTTCTCTTTGTTAATCTGAATTCTTAAAATCATTCAAGGACATGTAAATATCAAATTAGTAACTACTAAGTGTCCTGCACTAAACTAAAGCTAAAGTATAAGTTTAATGCTGTTTAAATAATATTTGGACTAATTTTACTTTTTGAGTGGTAGGATCACTTTGTCATGGATTGGCCCCATGTGTGGTTTTATGTGGTACTTTAGAATCAAATATCTTGAATATTTCTGGTTTCTGCAACCTGAATCAACTTTTATGTTACAGGAATCATTGCTTGATTGAGTTGGTGTTATAAGTCTACTTTATGCACAGTAAGACTAATTGGGACTGCACCTACAGTTTAAAGTGGGATCCAAACCACTATGTGTCTCTACTGTTACTGAAGCCAGGATTCCTTGATTACAAGGCCACGACACTACCAATGAAATCTATCAACTGCGCTTGTCTATAGTCAGTAGGTTATTTACTGCCATGCAGTGAACCTTGGTTCGATTCCTTATTGAAAACAGAAACCTCCCTCTCTTTACACACATCATATGTAGGAATATGTCAAACTCTCTTTGCATTCAAAATTTGATTCATTGATTGATTTGGTGCTTTAAGTCCACTTTATGCACAGTATGGCTAATCGGGACTGGACCTATGGTTTAAAGTGGGATCCGAACCACTATGTGCTTCCACTGGGTATCGAACCTGGGACTCCTTGATTACAAGGCGACAATGGTACCAAGGAGACATTGAAATATATCAACTGCGGTTGTCTATAATCAGTAGGTTATTGACTGTCATACAGGAGACCTGGGTTCGATTCCCTATTTGGAAACACAAACCTCACTCTTTTCACACACACCATATCTAGGAATATGTCAAACTCTCCTTGCATTCCAATTTTGATCTCCATTGAAGTTATGTAGTACATTCTAACGGTTTCTATTTTAAAACCAAGAATATATTGATGTGCCTATACTCTTTGCATATGAATATTATAACACCATTAAGCCTTGTTTCCATGATATGAAAAACTCAATATGTTGACCAAGGCAATAATTTATTTTATTATAAAACAAACTAAACGTAACGTTTCAACCTTCTAGAAAGGTCTTCTTCAGACTCTGCACCAAGTACAAATGTGAATATGTTTCCATATGAGCAGTATTAGGCTTCTTTCCCCAAATTATTTTTTACCAGGACTTATCCTTCTGTATTGCATGTTCTTCCATTTTCTGTAATATCTCTTCTAATATGTGAATATGTTATTTTCTTTTGTAGACACTTATCTGTTATATTCTGGCCAATTTTCTACACTAGATTTCTTCACTCTATTGCCATGCTTACATTCAGGCAATACCTTTCTTGTACATCCATTAATTTTACAGTATTATCTACCCAACAACAACTGAAATGTAACCACTTACCACAAAAATCACAAAGTATTCTATTACTAACCACTCTTTTGCATTTATCACATTTATACATTGATTTGATATGTATTTTCTCAGTATTCAGTAACCTGCTTCATCCAACCTCAGTGTCATTATATATTCTTGTGAAAACACTATTGAAAACACCCACCCACACACACACACACACACACACACACACACATAGTGTCTCTCTGGTCTGATATGTGCCATCAACCAACTGAAACTTACTGCCCAAGCAACTCAACAATCACCAAAAGGCATTGGAAAGCAGTAGCGAAGCGTAGTCTTACGAAGGAGGCAAGCAATGTTTCAGTACAACAAAACATGTAGTACAACGACATGCCGAGGGGAAAGATTCAAGGTTTATAGCCTCATTTACCCAGTCGCTGGATTTGTCAAAATATCGTAATAAAGTGACTGTACTAAAAATAAACCATATGATCCGCAAACGTCACATTTACTTTTTAAAAAAAATCCAGGTAACGTTATTCATATGATATTAAACCCTAAAAACCGCATTGGAGTAACTTAAACACTAAATAAAAAGTTAAACACAAACAATAAAAAATTCATTTCAAAGCAAAGAAACACATGCATAGACAATGTACTCACCACAATAAATTTCAAACTCTTGGTGTTGGTCGACCCCCTTCCACGATTTTCATTTTAACACTTATCTCTCTCGAGCTAAACGAAGCAATTTTCAATTGCTCAATAATACACCCTCACTTCACATCAACCGTTCCTAAATACGCGTTCATTCCGATAACTTCACAGCACAAAACACGAAGCAACAAAAACTCACACTATCCAACGCGCTTTCCACAACTGCAAATACAAGCATCCACACAAGATCACTTTGAAAATCTCTGAAACAACAGAAAGTGATACCAACCTATTTCCTTAATTTTATCCGTCACAAAGGAAAGATATATCAGTTTGGAGATAAAAATTACGCGGAGGAATCAGAATCATTTCAGCAGAACGAGTATGTACATTAATATTTAAGTAATAAAGTGTCATTCAATGGCGTGCCCGGGGCGAAGGGGGGGTGGATGGTAGACATAACCCCCTTTTGGCCCAGTATATCTAAGAAAAAACGTCAAAGGAAGGAAAAGATGACAAAATGGGGACCGTAAAAAGACCCTGGGAACACCACTTGCGTCATAATAATAGAACTTAAAACATATTCGGGCCTCCCCGATGGCGCAGTGGTAGTGTCGTCGCCTTATAATCAAGGGGTTCCGGGTTCGATACCCGGTGGAGGCACAAGTGTTTCAGATCCCATTTTAAACTGTAGGTCCAGTCCCGATTAGCCTTACTGTGCAGAAAGTGGACTTATAACAACAAATCAATCAATCAATCATTAAAACATATTCTTGTGCTCATAATATGCAGAATGTATACGATTTACTTCTATGCCATGTACAAATATCAGTAGATAGTTCTTTCTCAGATAGCTTTATTTTCACCCCAAGTTTTATTCAAAAGCAGTCAATTTATTGATTGTAAAATTTGTGAAAGAGCTCACTTGAATTACTGCGTAAATAATTTGGCAGTTGCAAACACTGGTAGCGACACTTCTGGCGTAATTTGAGCTGGACCGACCAGGAAGCAGGGTGCGGGACCAAGGTCCGTCCAATCTTCCCTCCCTCCCTGAGAAAACTCTTCACGGGGGTGCAGAAATTCCACTGCCCCAACTCCCAATGTCAACTTTTTTTACGCGTTTTACATTTCGCGAAATCTAAAATAATTTGTAATATAATATGATATATATGGAATTTAGAACAGTGATAATAACTTCTTTTAGTTATTTTATGACTAACAATTATTATTATATTTGCGATCTTGTTTACGTGTTCATGAAGACAAATATTCGTTACTAGTTTTTTGCTGGCAACATACCCATAGATGAATCCTTCTGCTTTCGGTTGAACTCGGCTATTTTCGGGAATCACGCAAGCTCGGAAAGCACAGCTTTTTGTAGAAGCTTTGTGGACGGGTTCCACCAAAATTTCACGCTTCGCCATGTGACTCCTTCGGAGGCCTTATTTTCCCGCAGAACGGCTGCAAGCATTGAGGCTGGTGCTTGCTACAGAGCTGCTGGGGGAGTTTGCGGCCGCATTTTTTCGCGAAATCGAGTGCGATGGAAACTAAATACGGTTAGAACATTAAGTACATTAAATGGTATTCGAATTATGCAAGCAGTGCTTGCATTGCTTGTACTATATCTTCGCCTCTGTTGGAAAGATATTTGAACTGACATTCAGAAAGTTGCTCTTTAAAAGTAACTGAAATATAGTAACAGTTACTTGCTTCAAGAAATAACAGAGTTACAGTTACATTTACTCATTTTATAAAAGTAGCTCAGTTACAGTTACTGGTACTTGAAAATTAATTCCTAGTTACGTCTTGCCAAAAAAATGCACAATGATCATTAATTGTAATAAAAATATATGAAAACTTTAATTTGTTTTCTCTGTGTTTCTGGTACGTAATACAGGTCTTCATATGTCTATATTGTTACAACAAATAAAATCACTGAAGTTATTGAGTGTAATTAGAAATGACGGATTGCAGCAAAGTGTGATATTCTAAATTTACCATGCAATGCTAAATACCATAATTGACATGGCCAATTCCACAAAAAACCTTTCAGCACAGCATCCAGAGACATAGTTGGAAACAGATTTGCAAGTTGGCTTTCTCGTGGTTACATAGTTTCAAGTAAACAATTTGAGTGTTGTAAAGTAACTGTTGATAAAGTTGCTTCTGTTGCAAAAGAAAGTAAGACTTACTTTTAAAAGTAGCTAGCTACAGCTAGAATGCCTCAAAAAGTAACTTTTACTTGTAACTGTGTTAAGAGTAACTCATCACTTCCAAACACTATTTGGAAGGAGGGAAACTGAGACTGAATATTCAGTAGTAAACAGAGGATATGATATATAATTTTGATTCCAATGGAATATCGTCATCACCCTATGCCGTTTCCTGCCTCTGGCAGGGTCAGCATAGAAGTCAAGCCTCTCCATTTTCTTCTGGTCTTCCACCACTCACTCTTTCCACAGTGTTCCAATGTTATCCTCTTCTCCTAACATTCTCATCTATCTGCTCTTTCCACTAACATCTTGGTGTCCCCCTTGGCCTTACTCCCACTCCTTGTGCAATGTGAGCTCTTACTGGTAGTACTTCTGCACCCATCCTCTTTTTGTGTACAAACCACTTCAATTTTGCCTGGGGGGCCTCCCCAATGGCGCAGTGGTAGCGTCGTCGCCTTGTAATCAAGGGGTCCCGGGTTTGATACCAGTGGAGGCATATAGTGGTTCAGATCCCACTTTAAACTGTAGGCCCAGTCCCGATTAGCCTTACTATGTATAAAATGGACTTAAAACACAAACTCAATCAATTAATTGTGCCTGATCTATCCTGTCCTGAAGCCTCACCAACCCCACTGTCTGTCAGATCTCCTCATTCCTTATTCCATCCTTTGTAGTCTTCCCCAAAATATTCCTCACCCAGGGCTTCCCCGATGGCATAGTGGTAATGTCTTCACCTTGTAATCAAGGTGTCCTGAGTTTGATACCCAGTGGAGGCACATAGTTGTTTGGATTCCACTTTAAACTGTAGGTTCAGTCCTGATTAGCCTTTCTATGCACCAAATCAATCAATCAAACTAATACACTCCTTAAACATTTCATCACTACTGCCTGCATATATCTCTGTCATTGTCCAAGTCTCTGCTCCATAAGTAATTATTGGAATATAGTATGTGTTATATATATTTCCTTCTTGCATTTCATAGGTACATCCCTGTTCCAATAGAATATACGGAGGGCAAAAATTCAGCAAAATAAGCATGTCTGAAACACTGGGTGTGCCTGTGTAATAAATCAATAAGAATAAAATAATTATTTCTGCAATATAATTGTCTTACTATTTCAGCTATGGCAGTAATTTATATTGAAGTCTTAATTATGGCTGTCATCACATTATTTGCCAATATTTGTCTTCTACTTGGCACTATACAGGTAAGCTGTTTAGGTATGTCCTAACAATTTTTAACTATCTCTCGGGCATTTTTGATCCAAAAGTTTTTTTTCCAGAAATAAAAAATAAGTCAAAATCAAAATATTAGATGTTTGTTGTAGTACTGCTATTATAGCTGAGGAATAACAAAATGAAATCAATGTATTACTTGCTAACATATTACTCATTATGTATTTTGCAGTAGTAACAGATAATAAAAATTTACATTTCACAAGTACTATTGTTACATTGCATTACTTTCATTTTAAAACGGAGGATTTATTTGTCAGTTAAAAATTGCCTCCTGAAAGAGTGCAGCAGGAAACAGTGACAAAGATTAAATGGAAGGTGAGAGAATAACTTCAGCAACATATGCATTTGTGCATATGTGTGTGTGTGCTCAATGCTTAAAGATTACCCACAATCAGTTGCTACATAAGTGCCGAAGTCTCAGCATGTCACTGGATGCATTAAATGGCTAATTACTAATTTGAGTTCTAGGACGTCATTCTTTTAGAGATGAAGTTTTAATTTCACAATTTTGTAATATTACAATTATTTCATGATTCAATAAATATAGAATATTTAAATATTTGCTGTGTACCGATCTGATAAACATCTGCAGCCACATAATTATTTCTACTAGTTTTCACTACAATATACCATATAATATTTTTTTTCAAATTATATTAATCATAAATGTTTCATACACTTAAAGCTAAAGCAAAAAGAATTGGAATCAGCAAAATACAAATTTCCACGCCCGGAATTGATCTAAAAACCTTTGTCTTGTAAAAAAACGAATTTCTCACAAGATATGTTGGTTTATCAATTGTATTTGTACAGTGGCATGCCCAAGGGGGGGATTATTCCTAAAAAGAGAACATCAAATGCAGGAAGAGATGGCAAAATGAGGGCTGACTTCTAAAAATGTATACCTAACCCCCTCCTTTCAAAAATTCTGGGCAGGCCACTGTATTTGTACTTTCTATTGTTTTCAGGGTTCAAGTAGGAATCAAAATTTACTAACTTATACTTGCTTTACTAATTGTGTAAAAATAGTGGCAGAAACCATTAAATCTATACATCTGTAGTGTTGAAGTGTGACCTTACATTCCAGATTAGAATACATGCATTTCTATCAGCAAATCAGAAATTTTAAACCTCTTGATGTGTTAAATTGTAAAGATTGATTGATTTGGTGTTTTAAGTCCACTTTGTGCAAAGTAAGGCTAATCAGGACTGGACCTACAGTTTAAAGTGGGATCCAAACCACTATGTGCCTCCACAGGGTATCAAATTAAATTGTAAAGAAGTTTAGTAGTTACAAACCATAAATAAACTGACATATCAAGATATAAAGATTTCAAGATTTCACTTTGGAGTCTTTTTTGAACATGGATAATGCAAAACTTTCATCTACGTTTATGGGGTTAGATCACATGACCCCACTTTACATCATCAAATTATATGTATTTTGGGTAAACTTGCAGATGACTCAACCTTCTATAATTCTAATAACCTTGATGCCCAGTAGGATGATCTTCTGTCGGTTTTTGTTGCATATTGAGCAACAAATTTTTAAGATGTGTTTTTCATTGTACAGGGAACTTGAATCAATTACATTTTAGTCATGGGCGTCCGGAAGGGGGGGCAAGGGGGCGCCGTGGACCCCCTGGAAAATAAAAGTCAACCAAAAAATATGTATTTCACACACACAATTTCATTTTAGCCACAATAATATGTGTTAATTATTGCATGAACACCATAAAATCAAATTTAAGCAATGTTTTTTAAGGAACAACACTATTTTTGGGGAAAATTTGCCTTCGTTTGCCCCCCCCTGGAAAAAAAATACCTTCCTTGCTCCTCCCTGGAAAAAATCCTGCGGACGTCCATGATTTTAGCTATGTTGTCCACACACATTTATGAAAATTTCTTGAGTATGAGAGTATGAAATCTATCTATGGGCCCATTCCGAAAGTCGCACCAGTTTAATGCGTTAAACGAGTTAAACAGGCCATCCCATAAGTGCTCTCGTATGTTTCGTGAGGTTCGTTATGCTGTCCCAAAAGTCCCTTTCCGTGCGTTCCATTCAAGAATGAGATTCACCAAATACATGGGCCAGGAGGCTGGTTTGTTCGGTGAGAATCGCCTGCTGCTTGCAGACAATGCATGTGCATGATGGCTTCAAACTGCACTAGTTCGGAAAATGTATTGTAATTTTAAGAGAGAGCAATATGAAGGAACATGCACAAGACAAGTTTGCCTTCACTGTTCTTAGAATGTGATTAAAATGAGTAAGTGTCCACAGTAGAGTTTGTTTCTTCCAGAAGAAACATGCCTTCCACTGGACGCCATACGGAAACTTTCTCTAAACAAAACGCTGCACCTGTACTTTCATCTAGTGTGTCCCATAAGTCTGTAAAATAACTGATTTCACCATATTCACGAACCCAGTTATCTTCGTTGAATTCATTCGTTTCATTACTTTTGGAACGCACCCAAGGTATTGTGTGTGTGTGTGTGTGTGTGTGCATTTGTGTGTGTGTGTGTGTGTTTGCCTATGTGCAGGGTGTCCCTAAAGGTACTTTACAACTTTGATATCATACAGGAAAACTTGTAATTGACATAAAGTAAGACACCATGTTCCATTTGATTTACCAACACTTGAAGTTTTATTGTGTACTAGACCACTTGAACATGCGCACCTCTGGTGGTTCATACAACATCTAATCAAAGTAGTAACTCTGTTCATTCCGTCTCTAGCATATATTGTCTACTGTGCAAATGGCAGCTCCTCTAATGGCCTTCAAATCATCAAGATCAATGACAGGACTGCTATACCTTGTGTCTTTGACATAGCCCCACAAAAATAAGTCCTGGTGTGTAATGGGATCTAGAAGGTCAAGCAATTGGACCATCTCTTCCAATCCAAGTTGCTGGAAATGTCCTGTTCAGGACATCTTTCATGTCTAAGGCCCAATGTGGTGGTGCACGATATTCAATACCTGACAAAAAACTTTAGGCATTGGTGAATCACCTACAACAAAGTATATTCCTCTATGTAATTTACAAGTTGTGCTGTGTGACTTCAAAGTTGTGAAGTACCTTTTGGGACACGTTGTGCATACACAAGTTTAACTGTTCCATTTCTTTATTTGAGATTGATATTTCAAAAATCCAATCAAATACACATGCACACTACATTATTTGAAGATTTATATATGCTGCAGTGAAGGCTCTCTTTTTCAGAGGAAGTGTATTTACCTACTACCATGGCTTTTTTGGCACTGCATTAAAGTACTTATCATATTTACTTCTGGCATTTTGGTAGCAGTAACAAGTAATGTTGAAATAAAATCAGAAGAAGGAGTTGCAACTATAATTGTGTTATATCTGATTGCAGGTATGAATATTAAAATACATTTATTAAATATAAACAAACATACGTATTTTTCGAAGTAAGAAAGTATTTTGAGACTGAATGAAAAATTGCACTTCTATGAGAGTAAGTAAGAAAATTATCTCACTTTTGTCATACCTTTCTTTAGATTGGCCACACTGCCTTCAGTGCTGGCTTGCTGAAAGGTGGTACTCTTGTGGTTGCGGAGCCAAGATTTTATCTTAATTGCTCCATTTTTCTTTCTTTTGTTACAGAGTAAACATGGAAGGTCTTCTTAGTTTTCTCCAAGGAAGAACAGAGTTCAGTGACCCGATTTCTCTGTGTGATGGTGTGTCAGGGGTTGAAATTCATCACAAGCTTTCAGACAATATGGGGACAGCGCTCAGCCACATAGAAGTGTGTATGAGTGGATTGAGAGTTTTAGAAATGGCCGGACAAGTGTGAAGTACTAAGCAGGAGTGGAACGCCCATCAAACTTCATCACTGATGGGAAGAATCAACAACTTTGAGAGATGATTCTGATGAACCGACAGGTGACCATCAATGAGGTTGCATATTCTCTGCAAATTAGTCATGGTTCTACATAGAAAATCATCCAAAAAGTCTGTGCAACATGGGTGCCAAGAGAGCTTACTGAAGCACATAAGCACAATCATGTATTATATAAAAAAAATTACTGTAAACACTTACTCGACCACTACAATGATGAAGGAAAAGTGCTTTTGGAGACGATTGTCACAGGACATTAAACCAGGGTCCATCACTTTGAGTCAGAATCCAATAGAACAGATCTCTCTTCTTCCTTGGTGCAAACTACCAGCAGAGCAGCCATGTTTACTCTGTAACAACAGAAGGAAAAATGAAGACATTAAAATCAAATCTTGAACATATAACCACAAAAGTATCACCTTTTAGCATGTGCTCACTGAAGCAGTGCAGCCAACCTAAAGATCGCCATGACAAAAGTGCAGATATATTTTTGACTTCCCCTGGTACATGATGGTAATCCAATTTAATATGTAATTGTTGTGTAAAGCATGTGAAAGTGCCCCTGAACCTCAAATTTTAAATGCAATTCTATAACTTTATGTGAACAATCTAAATTTGTCATTAGGATAAAAATTCAAGTGTTATACACAATTAAATTAGAAAGGGAAGATATTTTACATGTTATTCGTTTATTTTACCTTTTGTTTTACTTGTGCTTTCTATTGTGTCCCACCCGTGTCACCAATAAACAATTGATTTCTTATTTAACTATCACATTTCCCTCTTAATTTCACTGGAATATTCAAAGTCTAGTTACCTTCTCCCTTTGTCTTAAATAATTTATTTTTCATAATTTGACAATTCACCGAACTAACTAACTCTCTAGCCTTCTTGAACCCGAAGGTTCATGGCTTCAGCAACACAGGCCTTCCATCTGTCCCTATACAGAGCAAGATCTATATACTCTATTCCATCCCTACCAATTTCATTTAGGTCTATCTCAACATTATCCATCCATCTTCGTCTAGGTCTTCCTACTGGTCTCTTACCATCAGGTTTCCCAACAAGAATCCTGTAGACTCTTCTTTCCTCTCCCATTCGTGCCACATGGCCTGCCCACCTAAGTCTTCTTAATTTAATCATTCTAATAATATCTGGGCCTCCCCGATGGTGCTGTGGTTGCGTTGTCTCCTTGTAATCAAGGGCTCCCATGTTCGATACCTGGTGGAGGCATATAGTGGTTCGGATCCCACTTTAATATAATAATTATCCTTACTGTGCATAAAGTGGACTTAAAATACCAAATCATTCAATCAATCAACCTAATAACATCTGTGAATGAATACAAATTATGTAGTTCTAAATTATGTAACCCTCTCCACTCACCTGTCTCCTCG
This sequence comes from Lepisma saccharinum, assembly GCF_977018435.1. Lineage (NCBI taxonomy): Eukaryota > Metazoa > Arthropoda > Insecta > Zygentoma > Lepismatidae > Lepisma > Lepisma saccharinum. Next base: position 1,622,611 of record NC_139256.1, read on the forward strand.
TCCCTTTTAGGTCCAAATATTTTCCTAAGGATCTTATTTTCAAATAATCTTAATTTATGTTCCTCTTTCAATGTAAGGGACCAAGTTTCACATCCATATAATACTACTGGCAAAATTACTGTTTTGTATATTTTAACTTTTAGTTTCTTAGATATTAAAAGAGAAGACAAAAGTTTATGAAGAGATAAGTAACATGCATTTCCTGAATTAAGCCTGCTTTTTATTTCCTCTCTAATATAATTTTCATTTTTTTAGTATTACTCCTAAGCAGGGGTGCCCACAGGAGGGTTTCATGACGTGCCTGCTTCATGGAAACTTTTGGGGGGACAACATTTCATGCCAAGTCTATATATATTCACACAAAAATGGGGGGATCGTTTCATGTGATCGACTTGTTATTGATTTTTAGATTTGATTATTATGTATAGTTTATCTACCTACCAGGGGCCTTCCGGATGGCGCAGTGGTAGCATCGTTGCCTTGTAATCAAGGAGTCCCAGGTTTGATATCTGGTGGAGGCACATAGTGGTTCGGATTCCACTTTAAACTGTAGGTCCAGTCCCGATTAGCCTTACTGTGCATTAAGTGGACTTAAAACAGCAAATCAATGAATCATTATCTACCTACTTGTGGCTGAGCACGGTGATAGGATTGAAATGAAACACCACCTCTTATGCCTTTAGAATATGTTTTGATGGAAGGGAGGGTGACGTGCTATTCACATTAATACAATGTTAGTCGAGCAGACAAACTGTGAAAAAAAGGTTCAGTACACTAACAATGGTAGTGAGCCTAGCCGTTTTGTACGTTTTATGTTACCAAACATGAAAGTGAGCCTAAAGTATCTAAAGTAAACATATATTGCTTAAATATGTCTATTATACAGTGGCGCAACCACAGGGGGCATTGCCCCCCCTCCCAACCATGGACGGACGTCAATTATAGGGGGCAAGGGGGGCAAACACTCAGGGCCAAGAGCACCTGCAAGGGGGGGGGGGGGCACAGAAGAGCAATTACCCTTTCGATTTCAAATTTTATGCAAATAAAAATACATTTGTAAAATTTTCCTACTCGCTTCACTCGTAATGTCTGCTTTTCTCATTTTCGTCATGTTCAGAGCTGTAGCTAGGGGAGGGGGAGTCGGCCATGGGCGCCGGATGATCTAAATGAAAAAAGTTGTAAACGAGATAATGCCATGGTGCTCCGTGATAGTATTTGCACCTCATTAGGTGCAAATAGGTGGAGGCAAACTTTGATGGCCAAGGGCACATGCAGGGGGGGCACAGAGGAGCAATTATACACTTTAATTTCAAATTTCTTGCAAATATAAATACATTTATAAATTTTCCTTGCTCGCTTTGCTCGCAGTTTCCTTTTCTCATTTTCACCAAGTTCAGAGCTGTAGCTAGGGGTGGCGGGAGTCGGCCATTTGCGCTGGATGATCTAAATGAAAAAAAGTTCTAAAGAGAAAATGCCATGGCGTCCAGTGAAATTAATTGCACCCTATTAAATCAACATTGTTTTCAATTGCAAAAATTGGATCTAGAAATTTTCTTGCTTAGCTTTTCTCGCAATATGCTTGTTTTCTTTAATGTAACATATTTAAATAACATGTGTTGTACATTTGTATTGAATAAGTTTTGAGTATGTACACAATTTAGTGTTAGCTTGTTGCATATGTATTTTCCATTTTATGTCACTCCATGTTGCATGTGTGAAACATATGTTGTACATGGAAGTTAAACATGTATCTTCAGAATGCATTTATCATACATTTTCTGCCATTCAAAAATTCAGTTTGTGTGCTTGTTTTCCATTATTAGCTAATGTGAAATTGACTGTATTGGAAAAATTCCAAACAAATGTTTTAGCACAGACTTCTACCCCCCCCCCCCCTTCTGCGTAATTTATGAGGATAATAACGTCTTTCATGCTACTACTACTAGTAGTAGTAGAGAAAAAGGTTTAATATGGGCCCCCCTTTTAATGTTGTCATTTTCGGAGGAAAAAAATTAATATATCAAGCACCTGCCTTTAAAATGCATATCTATGAAATATATACTTAAATACAATAGCATGCTAAAGTATAGAAGGTCTCCATTTTTTAGAAAAAAAAATTCAATCTTGTCACTAAAGTTCACAAGTTTGAGATCTGGCCTGAGTATGGTGTTCTTTATAAGTGCCACTTCATCAATTTCATCTAACCATACTCATCCTCATCCTTGCGATTATGCAAAAGTAGCAGAGAAAATATGCCAAATAAAAAAAAATTGGCGAAGAAAATCGCTGTAGTTTTCCATTAATTTCTACATCCCATTCCCTCTTGAATATTCAAGGGGCCCATTGGCATGACGAAACTCATGAAGTGGCCCAGGGCAGACCACTCAGGTGGAGCTATCATTTGCTGCTCTTACAGTGGCTGGATCAGTGAATGCAAAACATCATAATTTTAGCGTATGGGGTGGTAAACTAATACGATTATCTTGAATTGCAGTTTTCACTGTAATGTGTTTGCATTTTCACCATAGAAAGTACCATTGAGGCTGTAGAGTGGTACGAGTTTCAATGAGAATGGAAATTGCCTTGTTACCACATGCTTCAACATCAAAAAGGGCATTTAGTGTTATTGCAAACGTATACTGATAATTAGAGCAAAGTAAAAAGTGTACACATGCACGTACGCACACACACACACACACACACATCAAGAAATCAACACCACCATTCATACGCAAGAAAATTAACTAACTAACTAACTCCCTAGCCTTCTTAAACCTGAAGGTTCATGGCTGCAGCAACACAGGCCTTCCATCTTTCCCTATCTTGAGCAAGTTAACGCAAGAAAATTAGAATCAATGAAATAACAATAATAATATTTTCACATTTCACCTAGTGTAACGGTCTGCTTCAGTGGTACAACATAGTAAGCTACCAGAAATACAAATCTTAGAGGCTGAAATCAAAATAATGTTAATATTCGCAGAACCCATACAAAATTGCTAAGTTGGAAATGGCGGAAGGTATTTTGCTACGTTGTTCACAGCACCTCAATTTCACTTGATGCAAAACTGGACCCAAATAAACATTGTAGCAAGGACTAAAGAGTGTATAAGCAAAGATACATACGATTGCTTGTAAGAAGGGAGTGGTAAGCCAAGCTTCGTATTCTTAAATAATTCACCTGAGAAATAAATGCTACGTGGAATTTTCAAGGTAGCACACACGTAAATAAACAGTGTTAGGATTATCAATATTAATGCCTTCACCAGTAACTACACATGTTTTATATATGCCCGCACTTGTTGGTTGATATGACAAGGTCAAATTATTGTACACGTACTTCAATTTGTAACAATTTGACAACTTTATTCAATTATATCTTTCTTCAACAATAACAATTCTATTACTCGTAGATTCACTCCTCCTTTAATAACTTTCGATACAACAATAAGGTGCAACAAAAATGCGACACAATTATTTTGCATAATCTCGTGTTTTGCACATTTTTACAAATTTAACAATCAACATAGTTTTACGTGGTTGCACAAGAAAAGTGTAACTTGCAAAAAAATTTTAAAAAATTAAAAAAGTTTAATCACGTAATGTGTCAGTTTGCATAGAATCAAATACAATTTTGTCCAGCAAAATCGGTTTTAATTATCTAGTGTTCAACAATTCAAATCCATAACTTATAACTCGTGACCATTCTTGTACCTTGGCTTTCATTGCATTACTCTTATCTTGTAATAAGACTAACAAAGGGGAACAATGTTAATTAGATGCTCATTCAAAGATAAGGTTAAGGTAAATTTTACTTTAATTTATTCCGCGGTACTCAAGCAAGAACGAGATATCGAAAAATCACCACGGTTGCGATTTGCCAAAAGTGACTTCTTGCGATGATTTGCACTTTTTACTAATTTCCATTTCATAGCAACAGTTTTACCACCTGACAGAATCTACTCGTGATAACTAATGCTTATTTCTCGTCTAATTAACAATTATGTGTTCGTAATTTTTCCATTTAACGAGATTCCAAAACTACATAGAATTTTACTAGCAAGTTACTTTTTTTAAAATAAGCATTCGTGAATACACATGAGCAATTTCATTGGGGAGTTCGTTTAACTACGTCTCGCAAAAATGACTTTAGTTGGACGCATCTTACTCAACTGTAGAAAAGGTTCATGGGGAGTATCACTTGCACTACGTCACTCGTTCCAACACTGGGAACTCAGGAAGATCGGATTACAACTAAATACTGTGGGCACACTTTAGAAATGTACTTTCATACCTTTTTAGAAGTTCAACACGACGTTCACTGGTATTTGGATAGCATTCAGTGCTCCTTCCTTCCGTACTTCAAAACTCGTAGCTTGCCAAGAATATTTGACCAATTTCTCGTGTTTCGCCTATTCGTACATCAGGATTTTTACACCATCGTGAGGAAATTGGGGAGCTACAAGTGAGTAACAAAACCTGGTCACGGATATCTCCTATAATCTCTAGGTAGGGAGGGAGACTGGCAGTCGGGAGATATGCCTAGGCCCTTCAAGAGCTGTCGAGCCTCGGATTATTATTATTAAATAAGATAAAAATTAATAGCTTTGTTATAACTGATTAGTATTGTTTAAGTAATGCTTGCTTTTTTTCTCTTTTTCAACCAAATACCATAGCTTTGAGCATAATCTGCATATTTATAGTATGCAAGTACTATAGACAAGTCAAGAAGATATCCTGTGAAGTGGGTCCTGACTAGATGCAACTATAATTACTGTGAAGAAAGAACACTTTATACTGAAGGACCTGGAATAAATATTCTAGTGGACATTTAATGTGATCTGATTAGTCCTTCTCTAAACTACTGGAAGAAAACCATCAATATGATTTCATGAAAATAAATTAAATAAATTTTTGTATCTGCAAACAGAAATAGGATAACTAGATGTTCTCTTTCGTTTAACATGTCCTCCATTTTATTTTTATGTCTCACATCAAGGAAGAATTTGAAAGCACTGTAAATATTTTCAGCATCAATTAATTTGTATTAAGAAAATACTACATTTATCAGTTGGAGAAACAGAGTATCACAGATAAATGATTTATCTTCTGAGGGAGACTCTACTACAGGTATAGTAGATACTCCACTAAATTTTTTTCATATATACTGAAAAATGTTTAGTACTGGTTCAGTGTGTTTCAAAGATTTTATCTGTTAAAATTTGTGTAATTTGTTTAATTTTGATGAATACTGACAGTTTGGGGAAAATCTGTTTGATAGCACATGTAATATTTTTATTAATTTCGGGGGAATTATGCACTCAATGATTCATCTATAACTTCACAATTTTTTTATGTGGAAATGTGAAGATTTCACGCAACTTCTTAATATTTCCTGAGAATATTAATTATTTACTGTAAATGAAGGTGTCATGCATTTTGGGACTGTGTATCCCACTTTTTGTAACAAAATTTTAAACGAAGTTGTTTTTACTCGTGGGTGTTTATGCAAATACAAGTAATGCCATCTATCTATTTAATCCATCTTTCTAACATGAGACATGTGTCAAGAGTGTATTCAAGACCTGAAAACAGAGAAAATGTTGCTGTAGGGTCATTCCGTGTCATATTACACAGGCCATGTCACTACCCAACATGGATCTCCTTGAAATTTTGTATACTTGTAGCCTTGACCTAAGTAAGAAACCTTATAGTCTTACAGCTACAGACGGTCAAAATTTTCAGGATTTGCTCATATACTCATGTGTTGCTCCTGATTCTTTGTTGCCGGAGTGTAACACATTAATAAAAAAAATGTTAGTTGACATTTCAATATACAGGATGTACACAAAGTGCCTGACACATTTGAATTATTAACGAAACAGAAACTAATGAAGATACAAATAAAATGATGGCAATGATAGATAGATAAACTCAATTTTTTGGTCTGTGTCTTCTATTTGTGTTTCCTTTGTCATATAGAGAATGTCAAGACGAAAATCGAGTCCTCATTTTCCTCTACTTTCCATATAATATTAACTGCGAAATCCATCCTTTTAAACATTATCGCCTATTTTTTGCAGAAATTTGCAGAAACTGAATCTCATAAGCATAGTGCCATAATCTTTTCCATAGAATCTTCTGATCTGTCGAAACAAGCATATCCAAACCCCTTGCCCCTGTTCTCACGGATCTCCTAGGACTGCATACGAATGCTTGTCAGACACGTTCAACACCTTAATTGCTTGTGCTGGGACATCCTAAACGCTTCTTATCGAAGACACTCCCTGTTAGAAAAAACCTGTTTCTTCCATGAAGGCTGTTGTTTCTAGAAGGAGGATCTTTCTAGTAATGTGTTCTGAAGCTTCTCTGCTTTAGTGTCACCGATTTTGTTTCCAGAAACCAGCACACAGTTTGAGCTTTCTTCTGTGGAGTCAATTACAGTAAAAGTTCTTTGGTAGACCTGTCTATGGACAAACTTGCGATCTGCAAAGAAACCTTTTTGAGTTTTTCTATCGATTAAGACCAATACTTCTCTTGTACCTACATCTAGGCTGATATTATTTAACACTGAAATGTGTCTCACACTTTGTGTACACCCTGTATCATTGGGTGAATTGACATGAAATGATTCTATAGACAAATACTGCAAATAATTATAAAATAATGCAGCCAAAGAAAAGGAAGTGAAGTAGGGAAAGCAATGATAGTGGAAGTCAAGTAAGTTTGGGCAACATTCCTTACAAGGTAAATAACAAGATGTCACCAATAAAGCCAAAGTAACCACAACCATTGGGCCAACTGTAGTTTTTAAGTGGGCAAGTTTGGGTTTACGTTTGTTGGCAAACTGAATTTTGGTCTTGTGTTGGGCTAGTGGTTCTTGTCAACGTTTGACCAACCATGGAAAACTGAGTCAAAATCAGTTTTAAAAAGTACTTTCTTGTGTTAAAACAACTTCCAAGAGTATGCTGTAAATTCTAGAATGTAAAATAAGTGAAATGTTTCTTTCGAATATTTCAGCCACAGTGCATACTGGAAATATAATATTTTTCTAAATGAAAGTAGAAGCAATACTTAACTTGCAGTCATTCACCAGTCCTTTGTCACCCGCCATGAAAGATGTGATGGAAATTGCTTATTGTTTATAGGAATTGTAGGTTTCCTGGCGATGTGATTAAGACAGGAGTTCTTGAGTTACCAGCCAGGTTGAATCCACTTTAGCTGCCAATGTTTCGAGGCCATACATTGTTCTCATCTTCAGGGAATGTGTCATTCCTTGAAGATGAGAGCAAAGTATGTGTTTGAAACGTCGGAAATTAACGCCGATTTAACCTGTCTGATAACCTGAGAATACCGGTTTAAATGCCTGTTTAGCTGTAGCAGAACAATAACATTTTTACATGTATTCTTGTGAAGGTGGTAAAACAATGCTATGTGCAGACTAAAAGCCATGCAAGATGGAAAACTAAGTATACCCTGGAAAGTTATTTGTGCTACCACTTGAAGGTACCATGAAAACAATGATACTATATGAATGAGAAAGTGCAGTATTTTTTTTTATCTTTACACAAATAATTTGTTCTATAGTTTAAATTTGGGCTCACAATGAATTTTATAAATCATGGGCTTAGCGACAATCTATATTTTTTTTGTAGAGGAATTTTTAGCCTGTGAAAGAAAATCCATAATTATTATTATTTGTTTATAGCATGTCATGCTTCGTCATTACATGGATTATGGATTATAACTACATTGTGCGAAACGAAATTATTTTTCACATTACATTACACAAATTAAATGTTTTTTTCTAAAATAAAATGCAAGATTATGTGGCTTGTCATGTTACTGCCCTTATACGAGTATAATGTACTAGCTGAATGGTTTGGTGGAACAATGGGACAAGCCGGATTCTTTATAATTTTCAGAAAAATGATTTTATATCATAGTGCTGTTTGATATTTGTCAGTGTTATCCATACATAAGTGTAATATTATCTCTTTTCTACTAAATGAAAGTGTACGATCCAATGATTAAAAGTAAACAAAATGTAGGAAGACTGCAAATTAAAGTATTGAACCAATGATCATGTATTCACGTTTTGGACAAACATTCTACATAACTATGAAACAATCCATTGAATAAAGGTAGGCATAAGTTACAAATTCAAGTATTGAACAAAATAACATGCATTCACGTCTTGTCCAAACTAAACACTTTACATAACTGCAAAACGATCCATTGAATAAAAAAGGACATTATTTTAGGAAAAATACACACTGAAGCATTCGAAGAACAGATGTTGCCTTTTCTTTATGCAAAAGGGATACATTTTTAGAAATTGATATCCACATTGCTTTCATTATGACTTTCATCATCTGGGGCTGTTCCATTGATATAGTTGGTGTAGATGGGTGAAATTAACGGTAAGAAATTTTTGACATCTGCAAGTTTCCTTCTGTTGATCTTAAGAGGATGAGCCAATGTGATGCCATCACTGGCTCTGGCCCACATACACCAACTTTTGCCATGAATATACATTTTGCAAATGGCGTGATATTGTTATGTTGGCTGCATCACCCCACCCCTCTTATCTCCCTAGCTACTTTTAAATAGCGCCGTTGCTGAGGTGAAGATAACAATTTTGTTATCTGGAAATCGTTAATTTTCGATTTCATACGACGATCTGTGGATTATTGAGATGGACCATAAGAGATGCCGTCAGATCTTCACGGTGAAAACTAAGAATAAATTGTCATCATTTTAAAGGTAATGAATGGTAATAGCAGTGCCTCCACCCACCTGACACCTAAAATTACCCTAGGAGGCACTTTATCCAGCCTTTGTGAATCTAACTCCTTGAAAGACAACTTTAGCGCCAATTAAGGGGAAATTTAGCTCTTTTATGCACATCACGTTTGGCAACACTGCCAGGATGGCCGTAGGAAGCAAGGAGAAATGCATTTAGCTCATTGGACTATTTTTTCATTCGTTATCTCTGGAATATCAAACATCCAATGACGTAGAGTAGTACATGGATGGAAAAAGGACACGTTGACGAAAAGTTGTACTCCCATTTGATTAGCAGTAACTTAAAGTTGAAGTTGATATCCCATAAGGAATACATGGGATTCTATAAATACTTATTGATCATATTTTTCAAACATAGTGTTTAGCTTAATAATCAACTTAAAAAAACTGCTTCCTCATCCAACATGGAGATAAATTCATACTCTCTTGTATAGTGAAGGGCTTTTTTAGTATCAGTGCCCATTCCAACAATATTGAAATAAATACGCAATTGGTGAGAAATTGTCCCTCTTCTCTTTAGTGGCATGTGATATTTTGGTTTCAGTTTGTCCAATGTCATAATGGCTGGTCAACCAACTCTCATGAACTGCACCTCTTTGAAGTCTTCATTAATTACATATTTGATGAAAAACCAGTGACGTGCACTGAGGAGTAGCTAGTCTAGCAGAGATATATCAATCAATCTCACATCTCGAATTATATTCAAATCACAATATTTATTGTCTTGTTAAAGCCACCACAGCTCATACGCAACACTTTCTTTTCCACGTGCTTCTCGTCCATCGGTGTTCTCCGCGGGCAAAGCTGGCTGGATACCCTAGCTCGCTCTTCTTCCGCCAGACCAGTTTTCAGGTAGAAACGGCCAGCCCAAGGAAAAGGAAGATTTCTACCTCTACCTCTCTTGTCCCCTCGCCCCCCGCTGCAATGGTTGAAAGCCCAGGCTTTCAGGTCCTCCAGTCTATCTCCTATAGGACAGATAGGGGATTGGTTTCTCATAGATTTTTTGTAAATCCTGTAAAGAACTCAGGGTAAAATTTTCTGCAGTACTTATGTTCTCTGTATTTTACACGTTGTACAATATGTGCGTATGTATAATATGGGATGTAGTTTTATTATTTATGAAATGGGAACGTGTTATGTGCAGACAATGATGTTATGCTTTCTTTCTTTTTTCTTTTACAAATATGGAATATATAATGATTAAATTACAAATATATGCTCAGGCTCTATCTGACTCTCGTTTTAGTAGTGTTTTATTTAAATATACTACTCTTGGTCTCTAACAGTCATAAATACGGATGTATTTATTTGGGCAAGAGAACGCGTGTTCATATTGTTGTTGGTTTGGTTTATTTTACTTCGCGTTTCTGCCACATTTGGTTATCGCGAAAATGAGGATTGAGTGATAATATGATGAAATTGGTTAAAGGACCTCATATGAACAATCCAGGCCAGGATTCGAACCCGTGATGAGTGCGCATTCTTGTCCTATGTGTTGCAGTGAATAATGAAATAATTTGGAATAAAAAATGTATCTCAGAACTCAAAAAGTCAAATGAATATCATTGAAGAAACTACAAAAAAGTGTGTTGTGTTTTGTTACCTGTCACCAAATCAACCAAGCGTGGGGGACTGGTTATCATAGCACGCTACGACACCAGGATTTCCGGGTTCGAACCCCGACCCAGGCATGGGCGTTCCCTGTGCTCGTCCCTTCCTCAATTTCATCGTATCTTCGCAATTAACCAAATGTGACAAAAAAGTGACACTAAGTAACAAAAATGAAATCAAATCATTGATTGATTGCTCAAATTGGTTTATTTTATTTCGCTTTTCCGCCACCTTTGGTACAACAAAATAGATGAAGGAACACACACAAAGAACACAAATGGCCAATCCGAGATTCGAACCCAGGATCTCTGGCTTAGAGTCAAATCAAATAGTTTTTTACTTTCGAATGTAGGTGGGGGTTACGTGTACTTTTTTCTGGTACTCATTCATAATTTTGCAATCTTTTCCTGTTATTGACATTCTTCCTTTTTTACGAATACAGGCCCTAAAGGGAGGAGGGGTGTGACCCACACCAACCCCCCCCCCCTTGAGCATGCCACTGACTGCTACCCCAAGTGTCGACATCACCGCACGTCACTGTGAAAAACTGATGAATTTTCGACAGTAAACTTGAAAGCTACTGCTGATGGAAACTCAACTGGAAGTCCACACTTTGTTTTCTTGGCCTTTTTCACATTTTGCAACGGAGTGCCAACATTTAAAATATCCTGTTGGGCCATACGTATTATACGAAATGTTTTTTTTTCTCATTAGCTTTCGCAATAATGTCCATCTCATACCGGGGTGATAAATCTGTTGATACTTTCTGTGACACTTTTCAATCAGAGCGATATCCCTGTCAGAAGGCAAATTCATGTATCCAGATATGCGAAAGTAATGAATCACCTGCTTTAAACGTTTTTTCCCTGATAAGGTGGAACCAAAGGACCATCACAGCCCAGTTCTTCTTTTGACTGAGACAATTGTTACTGAACACACTCCACTCCACTTCAGGATTTGTGGCTAGGAACTTCATTATAGCACTGCTCATCATTACCTTTGCAACCTGTCTTCTCTCCTCACTCAAACACGTAACCTTGTCCACTTCCACAATCGATCACATTAAAGTTATATAACCAAAACTTTGGACAATAAAAGACAAGGACAGTTATGAGCTTTGATACTGGCAAAGACTTGCAAATTAAAACTAATTACATGTTCATTTGGGTCTTTCTTCTCAGACTCAATTTGGAGGAGGTACTGCGTAGAATCTTTGCTTCATCATATTTTCCCTCCAATTGCAGAGCTTCTATTTTTACCTTTGATTTATCACACATCTTTCAATTGTTTGATTTTGGAAACTTAAGACCCATATTAAATACTGTGCAAAATATTCGCCAATATGTATCTTTGTTTACTTGATCATTAATCTTATTTTTCGTGCACCATGGTAAATAAAACTCTTCATATAGGCAGGATATTGATAAATCGCAATCAAGAAATAGTTTTCCTTCCTTAACAGACCAACTGTAATGATTCTGGTATTTGGGTATGCTATTTATGTGATCTCTGATTGCAAGCGACTTCCATCTATTCTGTTATGTCTATTATTATGCTTCCCCTATTAGTTGTTCCCCACTTGCAACCTGAGCAACAAGAACATTGATGTAATCCTTTGAATTCTGTAGACCGTGAATACTCATGAATTCAGTTTTACATATTTAATTTTACTGTATACTGAGCAGGGAAACTCCTTGAAGAAACTTGTTTCTTTGGAATATGATCTTCTCTTTGGGTGTATTTTAATGCATCCAAACAAGCAAGCATTCTGTAGGTCAAAGGATCAAAGATCTCAAACTCCAGTAAAGATTTCTTCTTCCTTACCTGCTACTTTGGATCTTCACATTTCTGTCCATGCACATGCAGGACCAAGAACACAGTTGGCTACTCTTTTAAAAAAAATCACTGTCATATTCACGTCCTTCATTTCTTCATCTTTTCCTCTTGCTTTTCTTGTGTGAAGAGGAACTCTTTTTTCTCCATCGGTGGTGTGGGTTCTTTGAGGAGTACATGTAGATTTTGTCTCTTCAACGCAGTTTCAACTATTTGCCTTAATCTAAATATATTTTGTTATGTGATTCAAAATAGTTTTTTGTGAATTTTTGCTAAAGTTCATTACTTATGATTGCGTTCCTCACATAGAAATGAAGTTCATTCAGATCCTGAATGAAACAAGTAAAGACAAGAGTATGACAAACCACATTTGAAAATAATGTAGGCTATATCAACATTTACAAAACTGAATTGTTTTTTTTCTCAGCCCACAATCAGTCCTTTTTTTTTTTACCAAAATATCTGATTAACTTCAGACAAAGAAGTGATCTATTACATGCAGTAAATAATTTCGCCTGAAATTTTTTGCATTCAGATATTTTTAGAAATTATGGACACAAAAATATTACAAGCCACATATTACTAAATTATTTACTTACTTGGCTTAATGAATCACTTGACGGTCAGTAGTCAATGTCTTCATGACAATTATCTGCAACTAAACTGGAACAGTCACATGAATTACTCAGTGAGCTATCAAAATTAAAAATTTCTTTGCTCCTTACTGCATGACATATTCTTATCAGACAGTGGCTTGTCATGTTCTTCAGACAAAACGACCAGAAAATCAGTTGGGCAATAATATGACTGAGTGCATGGTGCTACTATCTGTTACAAATTTAAGGAAAAAAAGAGGAGCAGCAGTTAGATACTGTATTAACGCTCCACTTGGACAAAAAAAGAAACCATTTTGTCAAAAGTGTGGCTTCTTGACCCAAGCCCTCCAATTACAGTTTCAGCACCTTTTTTGTAGGAAAAGTAATGATAATAATAAATATATAAATAAGAATAAATCATTCTTGTATGCAGTATTATATTTAAAACAATATTACATTTACAACACCAGAAATTAGTGTATTGTGATGGATTTTGTTTCCTACTCTTCACACAAATGGCATGTGTGAAATATGAAATTACACTGACATGTTGCAACAGAGTTTCTCATAAGAGCACATAAGCACCTGCACAAGTCCACATGTTCCACATGTGGATATTTTCCAAAATGGCTGCCAGGCAGTATGATCGTCATGATTAAAAAGAAAATCAAAGTGCTGGAATGCTGGTCTTTCAGGAGCTGGTGTATCTTTGAACCAATGAATTGAGAGAAAGAGAGAGAGAGAGATCTGTTGCCTAAAACATAAGCAGCTGCAGAAGTCCACATGTTACACATGTGGCTACCAGGCAGTGTGTTCTTCATGATTTAAAAAAAAACACTGAAAGTGATGGACTGTTGGTATTTCAGGAGCTGGCGTATCTGTGAACAGATGAACTCTCTCTGCCTAATATTCTCTGTACTTAGCTCTGGGAACTTTTCGCACAAGTATGGAAACACTGGTTCATTCTTGTTCTGTGCTTCTACAAATTGTAATATTGGTAGCAGAACTTTAATGAAATCGACTAGCAACTATAACACACAATTTTAATGCCAGGCACAAAAGCTTGTAGATGAGGTCATTCCTTGTGCTAGCAGTGAACACCCCTAGCAAAGCCATCCCATTCACATATAAAGCAACTGTATTTGGCCCATCCACCCTCGAGAACAACTACCATCACACTGACTTCCAAATCAAATAAATTAACCATTCCTATTTGTTATAGTTTATGCTGCTGACAATCATATGACTTTCTTCATCTTGGGTTGCGTTTGCAAACTGGAATGGAAGGTATTATATTCCCATTATGTAATAGCACAGCTTTTGGACTTATCTTGAGAGAGTTTCAAAAAGCCTCCATTGCTCTAGTGCACTGCAAACTCGATGACTGCATCAAACCTTCAATATTTATACAGAAAGTCCTATCATTTTTAGTGCGGAAAAAATACCATGTATCAGCTGGAAGATTTCATTGCTGCATTTAAGAAGTTCAAGAAATACTTCATCTTTACACTTTCAAAGTTCCAGGTTTATCGTAAGCTCACTAAGTTCACATTGAGTGGTTGTGAGGAAATAGTTAGGTGATTAGGATCATCTGAAATGGAAGGATGAGGTGCAACGTTCAAAGTTTCACAGCGTTCAGTATCACTCCTTCTTAAATATTAGCTCGAGGACTGGGAAAGGCAAATCAACTCCATGGCATATGATATATTCGGATGTTCAAAACTCCATTTCTTCTTCTTGGTGAGTCCTTTCTTCAAGGAAGGAACCATGCTGAATGATTAGTCTGTTCACACCAAACAAAAGGCACAGCAAAACTTTCTTTCCATTCACCCATGCACTGAGAGTAAAGCAACATGTCAATGCAATTCACATGTGCAGTCCATTCGCTGTGTTGACCACTACCCTACCAAATTGCATCAAATATACTGCAATTGAGTAAAGGTAAAATACTACATTTTCTGTATCTTACAACTTAATATGGATTAAAATTACATAAGACATTTCATTTTATGCATTTGGTACACAGATTAACGTTTTGTGGCATTATACCAATTACTAAACATCAAAGGCATTCTGTGCACAGCATATGCAGATTTTTCTTTTATATTTCACTGTATAACATCATGACAACAAGAGCCAATCATCGAATTCAGCACCTCAACATCTATAAAGATAAGCTGTTTTGGTTTCTGTAAAAATAAACTTATTTACCAGTGTTATTTCTGATTACACACTAGACTCAAAGGACAAACATGAAAATGAAAATGATAATGTTTTCAACATGCACAGAAATATTCATTCCTCAAGCACAATTTAAATATTTTACAAATTTTCATCCAACCAATGTATAAAAATATAATATATATGTATGGTTTACATTACTTCACAGCAACTCTCTTACATCAAGAGTTTACAAATGTCATGTCACATTCTCTTCCATTAACATGTTACCATACTGTATCTATTCATTGGCAATTTATATATTCCATCAAGCAACACCAAACGTAAATATTTCACACGTTTACGACAATCAGTAAGTCCATGCAGCTACAACTTGAAAATTCGAAATAATTCCTCAAATTTACAATAACACATTGTAAAGTTATATTCAAGGTTGATGTAAATACGAGTAATATGAAATTATTCGAAACAGAAGAACTAACAAGACATATACAGGCTACATATATTCACACGTACATTTAGAATATATTTCAGCATCAAACGAGAAAATGTTTGCAGATACTTTATGAGTTTATACTGTGAATTTATATACACTAAAAATAACAAAATATATATACATGCAAGTATGCCATACGAGACTTACAAATATGCACTAAAATATCCAAAATATAAAATGAACATGAAAAGTAACTCTTATGTTATAACATGCAACAAATACATATGTTTCACATTTTCAACAGTAAATTTTCTAGGTTCGTCTGTAGACACCAGTCTCTTGACAGACATGACGTGATCTATTCCCAATCAGACAATATGTTCACCTTCATTGACACTCCCCACCTCTTAGCAGACAAGAAACACTTACTAACGAACTCGCCCTTGAAATACAATGTGTCAAATGCTTTAAGTTTAATTTAAATAATGTTATCCTGTCCATTCCTCTCTCTTCTGCCTGTACATTTTTAATTCTAACATTATTATTTGAGGTCAGTTTCATACAGTTTCATAAGTATTTGAACTCAATTTGCACTCTTTTTAGTCATCTTGGTGATCGAGAAAAATCACACGACTAAATAACAATTAACAAAAATGATCAACTAAAGGATTATATATATAGGTATATACATACACACACACATACATATGAAAATCCTGGGAGAATTGCCCCACCTAAAAAACAAATGACTTAAAAAACTGTATATTTTTAGTCTACTGGTATGGTCATCCAAATTTAGTCTTGTTTGAGTAGTAGCAACTTTAAAATGATCGGCACCATAATGTTTCCCTTGTATTTCCAATGCTCTCTCAAGTAATTTATTTTGTTGCAGATGGTTACCTAAATCTCCGTAGGCTGTTCCTAAGTTTGCTAGAGTAGTAGCAATTACTCTCTCAAGTAATTTATTTTGTTCCATAGGGCACCTATTGATAAGTAGGCGTTACTTAGATGCACAATAGTAGCAAATTCAAGATGATCGGCACCCTAATGTTTTTCTTCTATTTCCAATGGTCTCTCCAGTAATTTCTTTTGTTCCATGGGATCACCTAAGGATGAGTAGGCATTACATATATTCGCAAGAGTAGTAGCAACTTTAACACGTTCGCTACCAAGCGTCTCACATATGAGACGCAGCGATCTTGCAAAATAGACTCGGCTTCTCACCGTAGTCTATTTCAGGGGTTTGAAATAAATATGGTGGGCTGTGGGAATGTCCGTCGCATATATGCGACGCTTGGTCTATGAATCAAAAAATATTTGCAGTTGGCATACTGCTTCTTTTTTTCAGGCTGATTGTAGCAACATTGTCGTTTTAGCTAAGACATTCAGTAGTTGTTTTTTTTGCTACGTGCTTAACCCAAAAAGTTTGTAGAGCTGTGTTTATATGTTCTCTGTTCTCATCGATGTAATTGTTGTACGAACAACTTACATGGTACACCTGCAATACCTGTAAAGATGACAAGGGACAAGAAGTTGGAGTTTGCACTGGAACTTGTTTTCAATATCCCTGCACAATGAGGGACTGAACTGAGAGAAATCTGCAAGGTGTTTAGTTTTTTTCTATTTAGATTTTCTACAAAGAAAAACACTTTTAATTTTTGTTGCAGATGGTCACCAAAAGATGAGTAGGCGTTACTTAGATGCGCAAGAGAAGTAGCAAATTGAAAATGATAGGGGCCGAAATGTTATCTTTTATTTCCTATGCTCTTTCAAATAATTTCTTTTGTTCCGTAGGGTCACCTAACGATGACTAGGCATTACTAAAATTCACCATAATGTTTTCTGTTATTTCCAATGCTCTCTCAAGTAATTTCTTTTGTTCCATAGGGTCAAATAACGATGAGTAGGCGTTACTTAGATGCAAAAGAGTAATAGCAACTTCAACATGATCAGAACCATAATATCTTTCATGTATTTCCAATGCTCTTTCAAGTAATTTCTTTTGTTCCATAGGGTCACCTAACGATGAGTAGGTGCTACTTAGTTTCACAAGAGTACTAGCAACTTTAAAATGATCCGCACCATAATGCTTCTCTTCTATAGCCAATGCCCTCTCAAGAAATCTCTTCTCTTGCAGATGGTTACCTAAAGATGAGTAGGCGTTACTTAGATGCACAAGAGTAGTAGCAACTTTAAAATGATCGGCACCATAATGTTTTTCTTGCATTTCCAATGCTATCTCAAGTAATTTCTTTTGTTTCATATGGTCACCTAACGATGAGTAGGCGTTACTTAAGATCACAAAAGTAGGAGCAACATTAAAATGATCGACACCGTAATTCTTCTCTACTATAGCCAATGCCCTCCCAAGTAATGTCTTTTGTTGCAGCTGGTCACCTAAAGATGAGTAGGCATTACTTAGATGCACAAGAGTAATAGCAACTACAATATGATCGGCACCGTAATGCTTTTCTTCTATAGCCAATGCTCTCTCAATTAATCTCTTTTGTTGCACATGGTCACCTAAAGTTGAGTAGGCCTTACTTAGATGCACAAGAGTAGTAACAACTTCTAAATGATCAGCACCGTAATGTCTCTCTTGTATTTCCAATGCTCTCTCAAGTAATCTCTTTTGTTGCAGATGGTCACCTAAAGATGAGTAGGCGTCACTTAGATTCACAAGAGCATTAGCAACTTTAAAATGATCGGCACCGTAATGCCTCTCTTCTATAGCCAATGCTCTCTCAAGTAATATCTTTTGTTGCAGATGGTCACCTAACGATGAGTAGGTGTTACTTAGATGCTCAAGAGTTATAGCAACTTCAATATGATCGGCACCGTAATATTTCTCTTGTATTTCCAATGCTCTCTCAAGTAATCTCTTTTGTTGCAGATGGTCACCTAACGATGAGTAGGCGTCACTTAGATTCACAAGAGCATTAGCAACTTTAAAATTATCGGCACCGTAATGCTTCTCTTGTATTTCCAATGCTCTCTCAAGTAATCTCCTTTGTTGCTGATGGTTACCTAAAGATGAGTAGGCGTTACTTAGGTTCACAAGAGTAGTAGCAACTTTAAAATGATCGGCACCGTAATTTTTTTCTGTTATTTCCAATGCTCTCTCAAGTAATTTCTCTTCTTGCAGATGGTCACCTAGCTCTCCATAGACTCTTCCTAAGGTCGCAAGAGTAGGAACAACGTCCAAATGATCGGCACCATAATGTTTCTCCTTTATTTCCAATGCTCTCTCAAGTAATCTCTTTTGTTGCAGATGGTCACCTAAAGATGAGTAGGCATTACTTAGATGCACAAGAGTAATAGCAACTTCAATATGATCAGCACCGTAATGCTTTTCTTCTATTTCCAATGCCCTCTCAAGTATATTCTTTTGTACCAGATGGTCACCTAAATATCCGTAAGCTAGTGCTAAGTATGCAAAGGTAGTTGCAACTTCAAAATGATCGACACCGTAATGTTTCTCTTGTATTTCCAATACTCTCTCAAGTAATCTCTTTTGTTGCAGATGATCACCTAAAGATGAGTAGGCGTCACTTAGATTCACAAGAGCATTAGCAACTTTAAAATGATCGGCACCGTAATGCCTCTCTTCTATAGCCAATGCTCTCTCAAGTAATATCTTTTGTTGCAGATGGTCACCTAAAGATGAGTAGGTGTTACTTAGATGCTCAAGAGTTATAGCAACTTCAATATGAGCGGCACCGTAATATTTCTCTTGTATTTCCAATGCTCTCTCAAGTAATTTCTTTTGTTCCATAGGGTCACCTAACGATGAGTAGGCGTTACTTAGATTCACAAGAATAGTAGCAACTTTAAAATTATTGGCACCGTAATGCCTCTCTTCTATAGCCAATGCTCTCTCAAGTAATCTCCTTTGTTGCAGATGGTCACCTAATGATGAGTAGGCGTCACTTAGATTCACAAGAGCATTAGCAACTTTAAAATTATCGGCACCGTAATGCTTCTCTTGTATTTCCAATGCTCTCTCAAGTAATCTCTTTTGTTGCAGATGGTCACCTAAAGATGAGTAGGCATTACTTAGATGCACAAGAGTAATAGCAACTTCAATATGATCAGCACCGTAATGCTTTTCTTCTATTTCCAATGCCCTCTCAAGTATATTCATTTGTACCAGATGGTCACCTAAATATCCGTAAGCTAGTGCTAAGTATGCAAACGTAGTTGCAACTTCAAAATGATCGACACCGTAATATTTCTCTTGTATTTCCAATGCTCTCTCAAGTAATCTCTTTTGTTGCAGATGGTCACCTAAAGATGAGTAGGCGTCACTTAGATTCACAAGAGCATTAGCAACTTCAAAATGATCGACACCGTAATATTTCTCTTGTATGTCCAATGCTCTCTCAAGTAATCTCTTTTGTTGCAGATGGTCACCTAAAGATGAGTAGGCGTCACTTAGATTCTCAAGAGCATTAGCAACTTCAATATGATCGGCACCGTAATGCCTCTCTTGTATTTCCAATGCTCTCACGAGTAATCTCTTGTGTTGCAGATAGTCACCTAACGATGAGTAGCCGTTACTTAGGTTCACAAGAATAGTAGCAACTTTAAAATAATCGGCACCGTAATTTTTTTCTGTTATTTCCAATGCTCTCTCAAGTAATTTCTCTTCTTGCAGATGGTCTCCTAGATCTCCATAGACTCTTCCTAAGATCGCAAGAGCAGGAGCAACGTCCAAATGATCGGCACCATAATGTTTCTCCTTTATTTCCAATGCTCTCTCAAGTAATCTCTTTTGTTGCAGATGGTCACCTAAAGATGAGTAGGCGTTACTTAGATGTACAAGAGTAGTAGCAACTTTAAAATGATCCGCACCGTAATGTATCTCTTGTATTTCCAATGCTCTCTCAAGTAATCTCTTTTGTTTTAGATGGTCACCTAAGGATGAGTAGGCATTACTTAGATTCACAAGAGTTGTAGCAACTTTAAAATCATCGGCACCGTAATGCTTCTCTTCTATAGCCAATGATCTCTCAATTAATCTCTTTTGTTGCAGATGGTCACCTAAAGTTGAGTAGGCCTTACTTAGATGCACAAGAGTAGTAACAACTTCTAAATGATCTGCACCATAATGTTTATCTGTTATTTCCAATGCTATCTCAAGTATTTTCTTTTGCTGCAGATGGTCACCTAAAGTTGAATAAGCATTACTTAGATGCACAAGGGTAGTAGCAACTTGAAGAGAATCGTCACCGTAGTGTTTTTTCTTTATTTTCAGTGCTCTCTCAAGTAATCTCTTTTGTACCAAAGGGTCACCTAAATATCCGTAAATTAGTGCTAAGTACACAAGAGTAGTAGCAACTTGAAAATGATCGGCGCCATAATGTTTCTCTTGTATTTCCAATGCTCTCTCAAGTAATCTATTTTGTTGCAGATGGTCACCTAAAGATGAGTAGGCGTTACTTAGTTTCACAAGAGTAGGAGCAACTTCAATATGATCGGCACTGTAATGTTTCTCTTGTATTTCCAATGCTCTCTCAAGTAATCTCTTTTGTTCCAGATGGTCACCTAAAGATATGTATGCGTCACTTAGATCCACAAGAGTAGGAGCAACTTCAAAGTGATCGGCACCGTAATGTTTTTTCTTTATTTCCAATGCTCTCTCAAGAACATTCCTTTGTACCAGATGGTTACCTAAATATCCGTAAGCTTGTGCTAAGTACTCAAGAGTAGTAGCAACTCGAATGTGATCGACACTGTAATGTTTCTCTTGTATTTCCAATGCTCTCTCGAGTAATCTCTTGTGTTGCTGATAGTCACCTAAAAATGAGTAGGCGTTACTTAGATGCACAAGAATAGTAGCAACTTGAATGTGATCGACACCGTAATGTTTCTCTTGTATGTCCAATGCTCTCTCAAGTAATCTCTTTTGTTGCAGATGGTCACCTAAAGATGTGTAGGCGTCACTTAGATTCACAAGAGTCATAGCAGCTTCAAAATGATCGGCACCGTAATGTTTCTCTTGTATTGCCAATGCCCTCTCAAGTAATTTCTTTTGTTCCAGAGGTTCACCTAATTGTGCATAACTAGATGACAACGCGATGAGAGCAGCAGCGATATTTGGATGTTCAGGCTCATGATATGATTCCTGGATCTTTAGAACATGACGCAGTAACTGCTTTTGTCTTCGAGGCTTTCCTATAACTTTATATATCCATCCCATATATATCAGTAGATGCTCAACGTACTTTTGTTCAAGGTTTATTTTCCCTTCACCATTGCTACATTTTCCCCATATCATATGGTCTGTGTGGGCATAGAATGCTTCTAAGTGTGGTAATAACTGCCTCATCCTGGCAACACCATTAACTGTGAAGTCACATAACTTGGACCTGCTCTTAAGTAATTCAAATGCCTTACTCATAACATGTAGTTCGTCTCCTTCATGTCTTGCGTTGATCTGCGTTACTTTCTGCACTAATTTGTGAACGTTAACCAGACCTTCTCTCATATCAATCATTGAGTGTTGCTTAAGTATGTGTAATATTTTGCCCACTCTTTCATCGTTTTCCTCTGATTGTCCATTCTCTGTGAATATTTGTGTAGGGATACTATTTTCAGATAAGTAAGCAATAATACGTAGAATCAAAATTGCTTGCTCACCGTATTCAGTGTTTTCTTTAATTTTGTCAATGGTAATTTTCCATGTTGTAAAAGTTGTTTTAGTGTACATATCAGAAGAATCGTCCGGAAAGTTATAACTGAGTAATTTTTCACTTTGCAACTCATATCGCTCTATGTATTTAAGAATAGAAAAGTTTGACCCTACGTTCTGTAAGCTCTTGTTAGTCTCTCTTATGTAAGCAACTGCTTGCTGCAGAGCTAGGGGAAAATACTGCAACGTTTCAGCTAACAACTTGATGTCAGTTTCTTCTGACTCATTTACTATATTCAGAGCTTTTCTTATGAAATCTTCTGCTTCTTCCTTAGTGAATGTGCTTAAAGGCAGAACTTCTATGTTTCCCCATTCTTGATTTCGAGACGTGATAAGAATGTACGGTCTCTTTGAATTTGGAGGTAATGAAGGCAGAAATTTCCCAATTCCTTCATCGTCATCTCTTTCACTTCTGTATTTTCCAGCATTGTCAAACACGAAAAGACTTTTCCTCTTCGAGAAAAACAGGTACACCTCTCTCACTATACATTTTATATCCAGAGGTTTTCCTTCCACTGTTTCTGTGCAAATTCTCAACTTGCTTTGTGCGAGTACACGAAATGATTCACAAAGTGTCTCATAATTTTCAGCATTGATCCACACAATGTTGTTTTCATAGTCCTTGGAATACAATTGAATATATTTCCTTGCTAACTCGCTCTTTCCTATTCCACCTAATCCACTAATTGAAGTAGCTTGAGATATAACAGTCATTTTATTATTCCCTTGGTTTAGCTGCAAAATTTCGTGTAATTTTCCTAACTCTCCCTGCCTTCCTGTAAACAGTTGGACTGGATCTCTTACGTCAAACCAAATCGAAACCTTAGCTGATTCCTCATAAAATGTATTACCTTCTGTAAGGAAATAATTCTTGTCTTTCCACCAATTTTCAACTTTCGACTTTGTTTCAAGAAATACGCTCTCTACATCACTATTTTCTAGTGCAAACTTTATTTGTATATTCTTCTCTATGATTTCTCTTAAATCTCTCTCATTCGGCTGGTTGACGAAAATCTTAAATCTACTCAAGAAGTCTTTGATTTCCTCG
Organism: Lepisma saccharinum; assembly: GCF_977018435.1. Classification (NCBI taxonomy): domain Eukaryota; kingdom Metazoa; phylum Arthropoda; class Insecta; order Zygentoma; family Lepismatidae; genus Lepisma; species Lepisma saccharinum. Next base: position 1,645,818 of record NC_139256.1, read on the forward strand.
TCACAAATGAAATCATTTGGTAATGTTACTGGCGAATGTTTGTCTTGGACACTGCCGAAATTCTTTGGTAGTTGGAAATTCTTATCAGCCAGTAGTGACATCAGATCTCCTTCTGGGAGTCCAGAGAACTCTTCTCTATTTCGAATTTCATCTAACAGCATTCTCCTCAAAATGCTCTCATTTTCAATGAGAAAACTATTTCTGAATTTGACTCTTCTTTTTCCTGTCTTTTCAATTACTTCTTTCAATAATTTATCATGATAGAAATTCATTACATCACTGCACTGTACATCTGCGCTGTTCTTAGAAAAAAGACATTCAACAAAATACGTGGCTAGCATTTTGTAGGTGTATATATTATCTAGAGAATCCATAATTTTTAGGTCATTCTTTCCACCTAACTTGAGTTTGTAATAGTAATTATCCTTCCCCATGAATAGCATGTCGTCTTCAGGAACTTTCAGCTTCTCTATATTCCTATCACTCTCACTGAAACTAGATGTGGCATTAGTGAAAAACACCAACTCACATTCTTCAAAATTACATCCAAATATTGGATGAGATTTTAATTTTGTAAAATATTCCTTAATCTTCTTGTAGGCACTGAAGTACGTGTTCAACCGATGGTCCCTTCTATAGTCCTCCAAAAGTATTTTCTCTAAGGTAAGGATATCCTTCTGCGGATTGTCTCTGTGCTTTGCTTGTAAGAATGTGACCTTTGTTTTCTCTGCTCCATTCTGGTCTACGTAGTGGCAGCTGAAAACAACGTCATCAAGATCACCGGCTTCTAGCATGTTTGTAGCCAAGTGGAAGTCTTTCATCTTGTTTTCTTCATGCAGCTTCTTCCCTTGAAGAAGAAAATACATCGCTAAGTAGATTTCGTAAAGCTGGCCACTCATTCTTGCAGCACCTGGCCTCTTGTTATATGTTGTTTGATCTTTCTCATGGTTTGTTTCCCTGATATCAGGTAAATCATTTGCTTTTATTTTATTATAAATTTCCTCCTTATTTGTGGTTGCACCCTTTGACTTTGTGCATAGCGTTTCCATGTTCACAGTCCCACCTGGTTGTTATGGATGTACTTTCAACGATTCAATAGTTGCTTCGGTAATTTGATGACAAGGAAGTGAAAACGCACAAACATTCAATTATTAGTGGTCGTTATTATATTGTTCCTGAACAGATAATTCATTACTTCGACTACACGATGACTAAGAGCCTTTTGTAATTTTTATCCACAAGACATACACAGGTTTCGTTTACGTAGAAATCCACGACTCTTTTAGATTTATCCATTAGATTGATCAAGTGTTATTCATAATGCGCCATACTAGATCCTATGCCAACATTTGGATATGGAAATAAGTCAAGACACGCGTACCATTTGCAACATGGAGTTTCTTGGTTTAATCAACTTTCGAGAAAGAAGTTAAGCATTGTTGAATTATTTTCTGTGACGGTCTAACTATCTCAGAAACAATTCCTTGGGCTGAAGACCTTCTTGTATGGAAGTGTGACCTTGAACGAAAAGAAAAACAGGAATTTAGACGATGAATGCAAAAATGGCAATCAGGTCATAAAACGAGATATTTTATGCAACACTATTTATTTTTCCCAATCTTCTATTAGACAGCAAAATAATGAATTCTAACTATTGTGAAAAATGTCATCGTGAATGTCACCAATTAACTTTGTAGGTCATTTTTGATATTTTATTTTTCAGCCCCATGCCGATAAGTGATGAACTTGGATTTGAACGGCATTGGGAGTGTCACCATTCGTCTTATCGACCCCGAAAACTATGGATTTCACACTAATATCGGTCGTTTTCGATTGTTTTTTTATATATGAACCCTTCTCACCCACACCCCTAGGGTGCAAAGGGTGTTTTGGAGTTGAACGGCATTGAGAGTGTAACTATTCATCTTGGCGACCCCGAAAACTATGACTTCAAATTCGTAACGGTCGTTTTCGATTATTCTTACACGTCACCCCTTTTCTACCTCCACCCATAGGAGTGCCATTGGTGCCTTGGAGTTGAACAGCATTTGGAGTGTCACTATTCATCTTAGCGACTCCGAAACTATGGATTTCACATTAATATCGGTCGTTTTCGATTATTTTTACATGTCATTCTTTCCCACCTCTCCCCTATTGGTGCCAGGGGTGTCCTGGAGTTGTACGGCATTGGGAGTGTCACTATGCATCTTAGCGACCCCGAAAACTATGGATTCCACACTAATCGGTTGTTTTCTATTATTTTTACGTGTCACCTCTTCCCACCCCTACACCTAGGGTTGAAAGGGTTGTCTTGGAGTTGAATGGCATTGTGAGTGTCACTATTCATCTTAGCGACCCCGAAAAATACGGATTTCAAATTAATATCGGTCGTTTCCGATTATTTTTACATGTACTTCTTGCCACCCCCACACCAAAGGGTGCCAGGTGTGTCTTGGAGTTGTACGGCATTGGGAGTGTCACTATTTATCCTACCGACTTCAAAAACTATGGTATCCACCCTAATATCGGTTGTTTCGTTTATTTTCACACGTCATCCTCTCCCTATCCCACCCCTAGGGCTGTCAGCTGTGTCTTGGAGTTGAGCGGCATTGGGAGTGTCACTATTCGTCAACTCGACCCTGGCTCTCGCTTCGCTGTAAGATGTGTTTGAGTTTTTGTTCCAAATCCACTTTGCGCACAGAAAGGTTAATCGGGACTGGACCTACAGTTTACAGTAGGATCCCAATCACTATGTGCCTCCACCTGGTATAGAACCCTGCTGGAGCCCTTGATTACAAGGCGACATGGCCGTAGGCAGGAAAAAATTTCGGGGGGGGGAGTTCATTCATAATTGTTCCCATGGGCGTCGCCAGAAATTTGAATAATAGAAATAATAACAATAATTGTACAATAATAATTAAAATTTCATAATAATAAAACAATTTTATTCCATAATAATAATACTATTAATTATTATTATTATTATATTATTGTTATATCCTTGAGTTGGCTTAGTCAATCCAGCAGATGAGTGAATATCCAGCACAAGTTTATTTTATTTTTTATTTTTTTTACGTTTCATACAGTGTGTACTGAAATGCACAACTTTAGATACCTTCAAGAGAAAAGCTTTAAAAGTTAGATGGAAATTTTAGTCATAAAGCTTTTGTTGTTTGACTAAAATTAAATTTTTGGAATTTTGAAAAGTGTGGAACCAGTTATTCTTATGGATTGTAACCTCAATCGCGAACGTAATGCGCTACAAAACTGGAGATCCTAGGTTTGAACTCCTATCAAGGGGGATTTTCGACTTTATCGGACAGGGAATTTAAAAGTTGGAAAGGGAATTTTGGGTCAATCATAAGGGAATTTTCAGTCTATATTTCTTGTCGCGCAGGAACAACACTTGAAAGAGGACAGCAGAATTAAAAATGGAGGGAGGGGTCGCGGGTGGGCTACGATTCCGACAATAAGTCACTTAAGTTTCAGAATTCCAAATGTATGAAAATTCTAGCTCGATGTTTCAACATTATCTCCTTGTATTTTTGCGATGCTTCGAAAAAGAAAATTGAAAATTTGTTACAGATTTTGGTTTCTGAACTTCCATTAATCCAACATGTCAGAAGTTTCGGGGGGATTGAACCCTAGAAACCCCCCCTCTAAATACGGCCATGCAAGGCGACGACGATTCCACTGTGCCATTGGAGGGGCTAGGGATGAAGAAGCACAGAGCATCATTTTCCTTATATCCTCGAAGCAAACATGTAATGCATTTCAGAGCAACAAGCACTTTTTATTTATAAAGTGCCTTTATCAATAAGAAAAAGGTACCGTATTCTGGCAACACTGCAAAGATGTATATCTAAATTTCCCGTCAGTGCATGTTTCAACCTGTTACAGGCAGACAAGCATGCGTCTGATGCAGGTCGTGTGGAGGTGGCGTACGAAATACGCGCAGCGAGATGAAAAAAACTTTACAACATAAATTTGTTACAAATTGGGTAAATCGTTTACCGAACGTTACAGTTATAGATACGGGCAGTGTATGGTGATGCAGCATTATCAAGAACCCAGGTGTATGACTGGTATAATCGTTTCAAAGTTGGACGTGAAAGTGTCGAGGATGAACTAAGATCAGGACGGACGCCCTTCAACGAGAAGACAATGTGAAGAAAGTTCGTGCACTGGTGAGAGGTGATAGACGCTTAACCACGCAGCAACTGTCAGACATGCTTCATATCAGCAAAGAAAGCTGTAGGTTTCTGTTCCACTATAATTCTCTGCCTCATTTCAACAATACCTTGCTAAGCGATCAGTGACAGTTATCAATCACCCTCCACATTCTCCAGACTTATCGCCTGCTGATTGTTTTCTTTTTCCCAAGCTTAAGATGTCTATGAAACGGCGAAGATTTGACGACGTCGCGGACATTAAATTAAATTTGACGCGTATTTTGCGAACACTAACTGTCAATGACTATCAACAGTGTTTCCAGGGTCCGCTTGTCAAAGTGTATTGCCTCCGCTGGTAATTATTTTGAAGGTGATAGAGTCATTTGAAGATAATTAAGAGCCCGTATCACCGCTGGTGACGATACCTAAAAAATAGGTTCTTGCGTCGACCTTCTGTGCTCGAACAGTCAAGTGTGTGACATTTAAATTTTACTGAGTTAAAGATCAAATATGAAATTTGTTATGTCGTTAAGCCTTTTTTTAAATACATTATTTATTACGTAGTTTTCCTTATCTCAATTTCGTAAAATTCACTTGATCGCCAATTATATGTAATAACTTAAATCAACATTTTAAAGAACAAGAAAGCTTCTACTGTTCTTCTACAGCAAAGAAATGAAACTGATCTTACATAATTTTCTTTAGAATGTCTGTAGTTCGTCGACGTACAGAGCAATGTATGTAAATTCTAACTTTGACGTTTCTAAGCTGGTCGCGCTAGCCGTTTCCCCCTCTGTACCGCTCGCGCTCAACCCCGCCCCCCCCCCTCCACGGCCCTTTTTTCTTTCACAATCGGCCGGTCTTCCAAGAAAACCGCATGCTGAGAGCTAGGAAAAGAAAAAAGAATTCAGGGAAAGGTTTTGGGGGGAATCAATGGTTTGGGCGATGCTTGTAAACAGTTCTTCACTACGCTATATCCTAATACTAAATCACGATGGGGTTGTAGTGCAATGACAACAGTGAAGAACGGGGGATTTCTCCAGTATATTGTTCACGAATGGGAAGGGCTGGTTACACAGACTCAAGTACACCTTTACAAAAGGTTTGTCTGCAAAAGAAAAATTGTGCCAAATTATAACTTTTTTTTTGTGAGAACACGAAAGTCCATTACCAAGGGATTTTTTTAGGGGGAAGGTGACTTTACTCAAAGTTTTTAGGTAAATATTGTGTAAATTCTATCTGGTGGTGGATTATCAACCAGTAACGCAAATTAATGACTTTTTAGCTGTCGATCATAAATAAGTTCAATGAACGTTCATTGTCAGTTTGAGATATTTCTGAGGGTCAATGGTAAAAAATACTTGATGGAAATAGTGCTATTTTTAAACATTTTGAACGTCCGTTCAACTTAATTTCGAATTTGGCTCCTTTCATGATTTGTAAGTAGGGGGATAAAATATATTTACTTAATACTTTACTGCGTTATTTTATCACCAATTACATATATATATATATATATATATATATATATATATATATATATATATTACAGTCAGACCCAAAGAAGTCACAACATAAGATAGTTCTGTGTCATCATATACAAAAATACTTTTAGGCATAGGTCTTATGTAAAATAAAATACATTAATTATATGTTGTTTTTTCTTTTCCAAAGACATTATTTAGTTGAATAATATGACAGACTTACTATTGATAATGACCATACAAAACACACCATAGAAATTTCATTCACTTTCAACTTTCTGGGGCCGGCCACCGTGGGGGAGTGGTTAGCACATCGCGCTACGACGCCAGGGGTCCCGGGTTCGAATTCCGGCTTGGCCGCGGATGTTTGTGAGTGTCCATTCATCAATTTCATCATATCATCACTTATTCCCTTCTTCGCAAATTGGCTAAAAGTGGCACAAAAAGCGAAGTAAAATAAAGCAAATCAATCAACTTTCTGGATATACGACAAATAACACTATTTCTGTATAAGGAATTTTAGGCGTGCTCAGATCCTCCGATTATGGGGAGCAAGGGCCTTGATAAGAGTTCAGCTGACGAAATAAAGCCTTCATTCCATCTCACTGTTTTTATTACATTGATGGGAACAAAACAGGGTCGTGTGTGTCCCGACGCATCTAAAATCACTTTATTAGATGAATTTCAACTTCAGTGGCACCATTGTTCTCTGCTGGCGCTTTATTTTCCATCTCTGCTGTTCAAAGACTATTGTACGTATAAACGTGGTTTAGTACCGCAAATTCAAAAGAACTACACATAATTTATTCATGTGCAATATATGGGCAATTTATTCTGCAGACACATATAGATAATACAACTAAAGAATAAAATATGTGGAGGTGTTAATAAGAAATTTGCTAGTGGGAGAGTCCAATTACATAGGAAGTAATACACTACCATTTCCTTACGTAGTTACTTGAAACTTTCGTAGGTTTGAAAATAGTATTTACTTTTATTTCTATAAAAGCATAATGTTGTTTAAGAACTGTTATTAGATTCTTCTGCACTAAATTTCTAAGTGAGGCTATTAAGGGGCAACTTCTCCCTTCCCCCCCCCCCATTTACTCACCGTATGCAAAGAGTGTGAATACTTTTTTGCTGAAATGGGAAAGTGAACCACAGCAAGAAACTAATAATATACGTCTGTTTTTATGAACAGCTGCAGAATTACCTACAAACTTGTTGAAATTCACAGTTTTGCTAGCTTGTACTCATTGGACGAAATACATACAGCCAGGGACGGAGCTACAAGGAGGTCAGGAGGGATGAAACCCCAACAACATATCTAAGCTCCCCGTAGCCCCCAGATTTTTATAGTACGGTAGACGCCTTTCGATCGAAAATTAAAGAAGTAGAAGCTATCTTACGTAATATTTTCCATTATAAAACTTCCCTTAGGGCAAGGCCATTGCTATGTTCAAGTACATTTCCTGCTTTTATAAGATCGCAAGATTATTGCAACGTGTTGTACGTAAAATCGTGGTTGGAGGTGGCAGCTGCAGATCTGCATGGATCAACAACGGACATTGATTATTTAATACGTACTAAGTAATTGTTAAATCACAAGTCTCCAAACTTGCCAAAAAATTTTACAGATACTCTGCTGCCTATCTGGTAGGTGGATGTGTTCAGAGGCTGTGGGATTGCTGTTTGGTTGTTGGAGGGTCAAACGATGATAATACGATGCCTACGAAGTTAAATGATAACAATTATTATCCTATGTAAATCATGTCACTATTTTTGGAGCGAGTGTTAAAAATTAATTTTTATAAGTTGGAGGATGTTACCAATTGTATTGTGAAGGTAACACTGAGAGAACAAACATATTTTCAGTGCAAATTCACCTACACTAGGAGACAAAAGCATTGACTATCAATATCATTGACATAAATCAATGGATACAGTTGCAGCTCTCGCACTGGGCAGATGTGATTAGTAGTGAAAATAACTACCAATAGTTTTATATATGTTTCACATCCGATTCTTCTCCATGGAATAGAAATTGGCCACTCGGCATAAATTATTTTCCAACGTCATAAATAATAATTTATTAACATGAAGACCTAGACTTACAAGGAATAAAACTGCCCAAGCTTGCTGATTTTTGCACTAAATTGCAATGTTTAGTTGCACAGAGGCTAATCGGGACAAAACCTACAGCCTATAGTGGAATCCGAGCCACTTAATTAAATGTCCCTAACCGTGGATCGAACTCGTGACCCGTCGATTACAAAGCATCATTATTACCGCTAACCGAGGCGGGAAGGTTCACTTATAATCTTTCTAATTATTAACATTTAAGAGTTAGTTAGTTTCTTTAGTCTTTTAATTCCTTAATGTCGTATTTTTGCCTCTCGGATGTTTTCAATAACGATGTAACGATGAAAGGATTGAGAAAACATCGCTGACAATTATGTTCATTGCAAATACTCGAATGACAAACTACAATCAGAAAAGCTGCCCCCCGTGGCGGAGTGATTCAGTTCTTTTTCACATGCATGCTCGGATCCGGAGAGATAGTTCGCAACTATGAATAAGAGGAGTGTACAGTTAACAGAATCAAGCATATCTGGAAACTAGTAAGCTGCGTGAAAACTGACATACGTGTATTTCAGGATGACTATGATAGATATGAACAAGAAACTGTATTAGCCTTATCTGCGGATGTTTGAAAAGTCCTGTAGTAAATTCACAAATTCGTCGTTCCGGTTCAATATGAGTAATATGCATTGGCTGTAAATAGTTTTAATTGTATCAAAAATGCTAAAAGTACACATTTTACTAACTACACGACTTTCCCAATGATCCCAAATGGCTAACTTGGATTGATATTCATGTGCATTAGCACTGGCCTCCGTGGTGAAGTGGTTAGCACATCCGGGAGTTCGAATCCCGGCATGGATGCTCTTTGTGAGTGTCCGTTCATCAGTTTCATCATACAATTCATCCTCAGGCGGAGCACAAAGCATGACACCTTAGGTTGTAAGACACGTTTTTATTACGTTAAGAAAAGAAAGAACATCAAAATCATCTCACTTAGGATAATCCACCAACTGCAGAAAACACAAAAGAATGTCTTCCGCCTGTTCTGCACATGTGTCGCAACAGGGTGAATAGCTATGCACTACTACAAAACATAGTAATTATTTCCCTAGTTTACAGCACCATACAGGAGAGATATCCTGCTACTCGATGTTATAAACTATTCCATATATGTTGGTCAGAGGCGTGCGCACGGGCGGGGGGAGGATTGCCCCCTAATCACGGACGTTTGCAGATTTTTCCACAAAGGGACAAGAAAGGTATTTTTTCATGGGGCATATTACCCCGATACTAGTACTGTCCTCTCAAAAAACACCACTTGAATTTGAAATTATCGCATTCCTGCGTCCCCATTACATAATAATTAATGTAAATTACTATGACTGAAATCTAATTATACTTGTGAAATATATACTTTTAGGTTGACCTTCGTTTTCAAGGTGTGGTCATCCTTGCCCCCCTTCCAGACGTTCCATGCCCCTATATTATTATACTTTCACCTAGAAATTTAGTGGAGAGCAATATTGTCGATGTTATTAAACAATATTATACTCTAAAAGGAAATGGCGCAACCACAATGGGACAGGGGGCATTGCTTATGCCTTTTTCCAACCTTGGACGGAAATCATTGAATTAAAAGAAAGCAAGACTAGCAGAATCTACTAGTAGCAGGACAAAAGGATACTCAAGACGGAATTAGTTTTCACGTCCATCTTCATTATTTCTTCCAGACGGTCAGGATCACTTGCAGAGGGTTACAGAGGGACAATTGTCCCCTCGACTTTAAATTTTATACAAATAAAAATACATTTCTTAAAATTTTCTTTCTCGCTTCGCTCGGGGTACCTGCTTTTCTTGCAGTCTTGTCAACTTCCGAGCCGTAGCTAGGAAGTAGCGGGAGTTGGCACTGGGCGCCGAACAATCTGATTGAGAAAAATTGTAAAAAAGAATGCCATGCCGTCCCATGCGCCCTATTAAATCAATACTGTTTTCAACTTTCAAAAATTTGGATCGAAAAATTTTCTTGCTCGCTTCGCTCGCAGTTTCTTTTCTCCAATACATTGTAAATTACCAGAAAGAAAGTAAGAACGAATAAGTAATTCATACAGTTGCTGCTATAACAGTTTGGTTTGGAGGAAAACGAGCGCTCACATTTCAGAGACAATCTATATAAATTTTGCTGTTGGTTTGTTAAGGGGCGGATGAATAGATTACGTAATGTATTTAAATAATATGTTAATACCCAGGTATATATATATATATATATATAAAATATACACACTCGCGCGCGCAAACACACACACATATATATATCACATCAATGCAAAAAACTAAAAGAGTGAGATAAAATGAGGTTTTTCTTTGCCGATCTGATTTAATTTTCAAGGTTTTTGCTCCCCCCCTTATCAGAGGATCTGCGCACGCCTATGATGTTGGTACCTTCTTCTAATAATAAAAACAAGTTAAAATAACAGTAATATTAAATTAATAATATTAAAATATTAATTAATATTGTTATCACATGAATGGGAAAAGATGGCATAAGAATAGGAATATAACAGCACGTATTCATTATCTAGCTCATGAATAGTTAAGATCGCTTCAATTTGTATAAAAACAACTGACCTGGCAAGGTGATTGTGAAACAGATAAGGAATTGAATATTTATTGAATAACGAAAAAGGATGCTAGATCCATTTGACGAAAAGTAAAGCTCTTAATTTAATATTTAAGCATATTACTTAGGTAGTGGTGTGTATAAATCTTCTTTGATACAGTCATCCAAAGTTGTATGACCCCAATGTAATCCTTCCCTTACAATAAGTTTGACGGAAATACACCTATCTCGATTATACGACAGATGCTAAACAAAACAAGCATATTTACATAATTTAATTTTAGTAAGTCTCTCGTGGAAGATTCGGACTCCCTGGACACCCCGCCTCCCCTAAATAGTCCTTGGCTCTATTACATGTAAGTTGTATTGCGATGTTCGTCAATGTGTGTTTTTCTTCTTTCAGACACTCGGAACATGTGTTGTCCTGTCACAGAAACCCTCTCGGCTCGGAGTTATAAACGTTCGGGCTCAAAAGAAAGGTCTATTATGGTCAGAGCCTGACCTTCCCCGCGGGGGGGGGGGGGGAGAGTAGCGGACAGGGAACCTTGTCTTCTGTTTCTTTCGACACAGCAACCCTCCCACCAGTAAAGTCTCAAACGGTCTACCATGCAATGGATTTGCGTTCGAAGGGGGAAATGGAATCAATATTGGCAAGACTAGGAAGAAAATTTGACATCTGTCCGGTGCGTTTTTCGAGTGACGCTGATACGGGCTCTTAATTGTTTTCTATCCTAAAAGAAAAGTTCTGTTTTTTTTTGTTTTTTTTTTATTGGTGAACCTTGTAATTTTGCTTCATTCGCGTCTAGGTTCGATGGAAAACACTGACCAGTGAGGAACAGTTTGAGTTTTGGGCCAGAGATTGAAGTTAGAGGGGGCCACATCTGGGGGTTGGTTTGGATGTAGTGTTGCCCACGAGACGAGACGAGACGAAACTTTGGTCTGTCCCGTCCCGTCTCGTGAAAATGCTGTCTCGTCTCGTGTCTCGTCTCGAAAATATTCGTTTGTCCCGTCTCGTGTCCCGTCTCGAAGAGTTCTGTCTCGTCTCGTCTCGTCCCGTCTCGTTTTGTCTCGTCTCGTCTCGTAAAAGTGAACCGAGATATCATGCCAACAAAAGTCAAAAGTAGCAGAAACACGAAATATTTTTCCAGAAAGTGGGATAAAGCTCCAAATATTTTACTCACTGCGTGGTGAGAATTAATAAGGTTCGTTAATCATGAGGACATTAATATTAAAAATGCAGTTTCTTGGTTACTGATTGCTAGGTATCTTATGAAATCTACCTTGTGTTTTTCTCGCTTCCATCCAACTATCTATCCTTTTGAAATGTTTTCCGCTGGACCTTCTTTCTATCTGAATGTCGAACTTCCGTGCACTATGAAAATTTACCTTTTTTCTTTAAATTCTAAACTTGGCGCTGGGAGCAACAAAAAATATTTTAAATGTGTAGTACGAACACAAAAGACTATTCAAAATTGCAATAAGTTACTTAGTATATTACAAATAGAAAGCATTTATTGTTCTTAATATTGTTAAACATCTCCCTCTATGACATAAGTTTCATAAAGTGTTCCTTTGTGATATTGTGCTGTTTCTTATGTTTAGCTTATGACGCACATACTTCTTTGTTTTTCCTTTAGCCTCTAGGAACGATACCACCACCGCTTGATCTAATTTATCCTTCGGCAGACACGCATCTAGAAATATATGTCGAGGGAGGGTGTCCGAGCCAAGTGTTTCAGAAAAAATGATAATAATAACATTAACGACAACAATTAAGCAAATGTTTAAATTAATACATTAATATAATTCATAGGTCTATTCATTTGAATATGTAAATTAATCAATTCTATTATTATTATTACATGAAATATTACAAAGATTGTAGAAGAATAGTAATATAACAGCACGAATATTAGCTAATATCTAGCTTACGTGTAGTTAAGATCGCCAAAATTTGCATAAAAACAGCTGTCCTGGCAAGAAGTTTAATGTAAAAAAAGGTGATGAATTGAATATTTGCTGAATAACAAAAAAGGATATTACATCCAGTTGACGAAAAATAAAGTTCCTGATTAATATTTTATGCTCATTATTATAAGTAGTAGTGTACATAAATCTTCATTGATACTGTCATTCAAAGCCGTATGATCGCAATAAAATCCTTGTTCGGCAGGAAAAAGTAACCCTCGATTATGCTAAACAAATATATTTTTGTTTAGCTAGAGCAAGGCCCCAGGAGGATGCAAGAAGCCGTTCCTGCAAAAGTGTATGTTGTACGAAGCGAAGCAACGTGACAAAACCACCACGTATGGAAGGCAAACCTGCATATATTTTATATCGCACATTTACAGAGCCGTGCCTCCTGAAGTTATAAAAATCCCAACTTCAATGATTCTTTAGACATGCTATAGTTGAAAAAAATATGTTTAGATGCAGCAAAAGTGCATCATTATCAGATTATGCATATAACGTGTTATTGGAATCAAAAAATTGTGTAAATGGATGCCTCCCCGATGGCGTTGTAATAACGTCGAGGTCTTGTAATCAAGGGTCCCCGTGTTCGATACCCAATGGAGGCACCAAGTGGATCGGATCGCAATTTAAACTCTAGGTAGGTTCGCGATTTAGCCTATTTGTGAATCAAGTGGACTTAAAAAAACAATATCAACCTTAAGAATATTAGAATCCACTAATTCACCCGCAGCTAAGTCAAATTTCACATATTCCTTTTCATCCTCGTTCATAGACTTCCTGCAATACTCTTGTGTTGCATCCCACCAGGTGCGAGAAATGTGAAGTTATTCTTTCCCTGTATTGCGTTCTTTCTTTTCATAAGAGTAAGGCTAAATTCTCGTTTTATCTGAACTTTTAAAAAATGTGCAAAATACGTCTCTATCTTTAAACAACCACCCTTTCTCATGTATGTGTAAAATAATCCCACTCTGTCTCAGAAAACCTCTTCCTACGATCAAATGAAGGAAACAACTCTCAAGTCTCAACAATTATAATTTTTTGCTTAAATTTCCTATAATTTATACAAACAGTAGCACATATCACGTCCCTTGGTGCAACACTGTGAACAGCTAATGTTACTTTCCTCGTCCTAATAAATTTACTTCCAACCAGTGACGGCGCCAGGGACATGTGACGGGGGGGCGGAAGGGGGCAACAAAATATTGTAAGGGAGCAGTCACATTAAAACGCCCGAAAACACTACATACATATTATGTGTGTATATATATATATATATATATATATAATAATACTTGTAACGACCCTGCGTGGTCGCCACATTTAACAACCCTGCGAGGTCGCAAAATTATATTTTGTTAAGAAGGTATGGATGAAGAATGCATGCTAAATGTTTAAATGTGTTAACGGATCCACCTCTATGGTTATTAGTTTCGCTTATTATTATTGGACCCTACGTGGTCGCGGTATTCTATAAATGTTAATGGGTCCACCTCTACGTGGATTAACTTGGCTGATTATTAGACCTTGCGTGGTCGTTGTTTTTTTTGGTAAATGTTATCAAATATTGTGACATGAGAATTAAAGGTTAAAAACCTGAAAAGTGGAATGTGAAATGAAAAAAAATTGAAAATTAGCTCAGCGAGAAGCACTCTTTGAAATCAGTAAGTACTAGGCAGAAAGGCCTGGAGTTCAAATTCTGAGTACAGTGTGAAGGTTTATGACATGAGATTGTTAGCCATTTTGATTGTCATTTATACTGTTCAATTTGTTGATGCAAGTGAGTGCTAAGGGTAAAAGTAAAGACACTTGAGTAAGTGTGCTAAAGGACATCTTTGTGATACGATTATAATAAACTGTTACATATATATGTATAAACCTGGTTTAGTCTTTCTTTGCACCTAGCTAGCCCTGCGATATTTCTGAGTTCTTGTACTACGACTGAATCAGTTAGCACATATGGGTAACTTTTGCCGACCCTCCAACTGCAGTGTTTAGCGTGTTGAACGCAGCCAGTACCAGTACTCCTGCGCCTTGGTGCTGGGCACTGCGTGGGTGGACGTTGCATAAAGTTTTGGCGTCTTAACGTGGGGCCCGAGAGATTGTAAAGACTGAAACCAGCAAGCCAGTGGGAGCCTTTTAGCTACAAGGACTAGAAAGGGCTCATAAGTGTCAGTGTTGGTGTTCTTCCAAAGAATTCACGAAGGTGAAGATATAGTGTCGGTAGTGGAAGAAACCATAGACGGTGTGCCAAAATGGAAAGGGATGCGTCAAGTATGAGCTTAAGAAGCAGAGGGAGGAAAACCGTAGATGAAGAAACTGGGTTCGGATGCTGTGAGGATACCGGAGGAGAGAGGGAGTCTTTCCAGTGTTGCCAATGTCTACAGAAGTTTCATTGGAAATGTGAGGGGCAAGAAGAGACCTCAGTCTCCACTGCAGAGTCCAGATGCAAGACTTGCTTATCGGTACCCTTGATGGTTTTAGGACAAGAACCAAGTGCTCCTAGTACGACCCCATCAGACCATTGGTTATTAGAATGGCTGATGAGAGATAAAGAAGAGAGAAAGAAAGAAAAAGCGGAGGAGGAGAAGCAGAGAAAGAAAGATATGGCTCAATTAGAGAAAGCTAGAAAGAAAGAGAAAGCAGAAGAAGAAGCTAAAAGAAAACTAGAGACAAGAATTTAGGTCGCTAATAGAGTCTCTAGAAGAGAAGAGGGAAATGGAAAAACGAGAAGCAGAAGAGAAGAGAGAAAGAGAATTAGAGACTCTCCATGCCTTAGTTCAAGGTCAAGAAGAGAGGAGACAGCAAGAAGCTGAAAGAAGCCGAACAGAGATGCGAACACTGTTCTCCCAACATAAGACAGACCAGTTAGAAAGTCTTAGGGAGGAATTAGATAAAATTAGAATCTCTTGTCAGCTGGAAGTAGTGAAAGTAGTGGAAGAACAATTAGAACCTTTAGCTGTCTGGCGTGGTGAAATGGAGCAAGAGCAGGAACAAATGAAGAAAAATTTAGACGTCTGTCTGCAATTGGTAGCTCAGTCTACGACGGAAAATGGAAGTGAAGAACCAGAGAGAGTTAAGCAGATAGAAGCATCTATAGAAACCATAAGTTCAGCAGTAAAGACTCTGAGTGAGCAGACTGTAGTTATGGAGAAGGCTGTCCAAGAACAAAAAGTAGCTGCAGAAACGATGGCTAAAGCAACCGGCGAAAAGGTGAACTCTCTTCGCGGAGAGACACAGAAATTGGAGGTATCTCTTCGGCAAGAAATACAGGAGCAGACTGGGTCTATGGTCAGAAGAGTAGGCGAACTGCAAGATAAAATTGAACGGTTGCAGCTACAACCGGGAGTGCCTTCTGATGTTCTCCCAGATTCCATTGAACGAAATAGAAGTCTGAATCCTGAAGCAGCCTCTTATGAACCTCCTAGAGTGGTGCAGAATCCTTTCTATATGGGAACCATTCAATCGGATAAGCGTAAGCGGCCTAGAGAAGCAGATAGTTCCGACGGGACATCTCCTCGGCGAAGAACCGAATTTAAGATGCCTAGAATGTCTGACATCGCACACATCCCCAAGTTCAAGGGTGATATCGAAGCTCAGTCAGCTGAGAAATATCTTCGTGAGCTCAATGTAAGCTTCGAGCTCATGCAAGTGCCTGACAATTACAGACTCGAATTGCTACCTAGAGTATTCACAGGTAAAGCTGAACATTGGCTGGCAGGTAACATAGACAGTTTTGTTAGCTATGCTGATTTCTGCATAAAGTTTAAAGAAGAGTTTGCCTCCGAGAAGGCTAAGCAGAGACAATTAACAGCTGTAAGAAATAGAAGATATTCCCGTCCAGTACATGAAAATATGGAGAGCTTCGCTTGGCTTGGAGCATTTACGCCGCCTATAGGAATCTAAGTGACAACTTCAGCGAGAGCGAGGTGCTGAATTTAATCATAGGTCAGTTACCTTATAGAACTCGAAATCTCTGCCTTGCGCACTCTCCGCGAACAGTTGACGAATTGACCAGTTTCCTCAAGGACTTTGAAATATATGATGATCCCGACTACTGGAGAAATAAAGAGGACTTCAAAGATAAAGAACTTCCCCATAAGAATTTCAAAGTGCGAAGCATTGAGACCAAGGGTGACACTAAACCTGAAAACTCTTGGAGCGCTCGGAATTTTAATAGATTTGGACGTAACAGAGGGCTGAACCATAACCAGAATGGTCGATGGGAATCTTATCGACCAAATCGAGGGCCAGATCGCAGGTTTCCCGATTGGAGGAGGAACAATCAGGGACGCAGTAGTCCTAATTCTCCTAGGCGATCCTCACCTAGAGAATCGGGACCAAGGGGAAGACAGTCACCCTCCAGAGAAGTTATGACCTCTGAGCAGGAGGGAGCCCTAGAAACAACCCGGGACTTCTTGCATAATCAAAGGTCTCAATCCTGCCAAACAAACTAAATCCTTGTCTAGGTGCTTCGTTCCCATTTAGGCAAGGGGCCTCGGAGGAGCGACCTGATACAACTATCCAAGAACTAAAGGTTAACTTTCAACTAACTGAAACAGAAGAAGTAAAATTACAGAGTGAACTGAAATCCGCAAGGGAATCGAGGATTAGATATAAATCACCAGCAGTGGCTGCAAAGTTAATAGATATACCAGTGACTTGTGTAATAGATACTGGGAGCGAATGCTCTATTTTAAGTTATGAAGTTTGGACTAAGTTAAAGGAACAAATTCCAGGTATTCAAGTGCAGAAGGTTCCAGAGATAAGATTGGTGGATTTTTCTGGGAGCCATAGGAAGCGTGTCTTTGGCAGCAGACGTGTGGAACTGGAGATTGAAGGTATGGTGTTCAGTACTGAAGTTTTTATATTGAGAGGGTTTGTTACAGATCTTCTTTTGGGCATGCCATTCTTGAAGCAGCACGAGGCCGAGATAAATTTCAGAAGAAACTCGGTAAAATTGTATTTTGGAAAAACCCCGGATCAAGATGTAGGGAATCCACTGGATGTTGAAATTGTGCGGTACATCCAAAAGGTCCAAGAAAGAGACGAAGAGTGGATGTATAAACCGACAGACCTCAAGGAGAAGGTCGAAACTATAGACATTCTTAATGATTCCCAGAAACAGGAGTTGCTGCAAGTGCTGAATCAATATATAGCAGTGTTCTCAGAGAAGCCCGGTACCATGGAAAGTGCAGAATGTGAGATCCTTTTAAAAAGTACCGAACCAGTTCATCGCCCTCCATATCCAGTGCCGCTCTCGAAAAGGGCCGCTCTGGAAAAAGAACTTAGCTTGTGGAAAAGCTGGAACATTATTCAACCATCGGTATCACCCTATCTCAATCCATTACTAGTGGTGGATAAGCCCGATGGTAGTGTAAGACCGTGCCTGGATTTTCGACTATTAAATGCTATTATGATTGTTCCTAAAAGCTCAGTGCCACCTATTGATGAGTCATTGCAGAAATTTAAACAAGCCCAGTATTTTTCGAGTTTAGATCTAGCTTCAGGCTATTTACAGATTCCTTTGAAACCAGAATGCCGAAAATACACTGCTTTTTCGTACAAAGGTCGCCAGTACGAATTCTTGAAGATGCCTTACGGCTTATCTAATGCTGTGTCTACCTTTGTGTCAGTTATGCATACAGTTTTTGGACCTGAAACTGAAAGTTATCTGACAGTGTACATAGACGATATTCTGATTTTTGATGTGGATTTCGATAGCCATATCCAACATAAAGAAGATGTGCTCCATACCGACGAACAAGAACACAGTCGACAGAGTCAACTTCGACAACCTTCGCCTTTACAGATGTTCTCCGGAGCGAAGAAGAGAAGTAGTAGGGGAAGAAGAGGACCAAGGGACTGAAGTGTAGAAGAGACAGAGATTCTTACCAGTTTGATCTTTAATATTTCCAGTAAAATTTTTCCAGAAATTGTAAGTTTTAAATTTCTACCAAAATTTTTGCCCGAGGAAGGGGCGTATGTAACGACCCTGCGTGGTCGCCACATTTAACAACCCTGCGAGGTCGCAAAATTATATTTTGTTAAGAAGGTATGGATGAAGAATGCATGCTAAATGTTTAAATGTGTTAACGGATCCACCTCTATGGATATTAGTTTCGCTTATTATTATTGGACCCTACGTGGTCGCGGTATTCTATAAATGTTAATGGGTCCACCTCTACGTGGATTAACTTGGCTGATTATTAGACCTTGCGTGGTCGTTGTTTTTTTTGGTAAATGTTATCAAATATTGTGACATGAGAATTAAAGGTTAAAAACCTGAAAAGTGGAATGTGAAATGAAAAAAAATTGAAAATTAGCTCAGCGAGAAGCACTCTTTGAAATCAGTAAGTACTAGGCAGAAAGGCCTGGAGTTCAAATTCTGAGTACAGTGTGAAGGTTTATGACATGAGATTGTTAGCCATTTTGATTGTCATTTATACTGTTCAATTTGTTGATGCAAGTGAGTGCTAAGGGTAAAAGTAAAGACACTTGAGTAAGTGTGCTAAAGGACATCTTTGTGATACGATTATAATAAACTGTTACATATATATGTATAAACCTGGTTTAGTCTTTCTTTGCACCTAGCTAGCCCTGCGATATTTCTGAGTCCTTGTACTACGACTGAATCAGTTAGCACATATGGGTAACTTTTGCCGACCCTCCAACTGCAGTGTTTAGCGTGTTGAACGCAGCCAGTACCAGTACTCCTGCGCCTTGGTGCTGGGCACTGCGTGGGTGGACGTTGCATACTTATAATAATAATAATTATTATTATATTCATGTATGGTGTTTTGGGTTTGTTTTTATTTAGAGTGGGCGTTTACTGCCTAAATTTACTTCTTGATTACGAGTTTATCTCCACATGATTCGTTTTAATAAAGACATCAATTATTTTTTATTGCTAAGTTGCGTTGTCTCTAGTGGCCTATTTCAGTATTGGAAGACATTCATAATTTTATAATTAATCGTCTTTCTTGAGATGAAACTACTGATATAAATATTTAAGTTATAAGATAATAATATAAATGATGAAAATAATGCTGTCATTATTTTCTTGCAAAATAAACGTGACGTTGGAAGAAATGAATCTTCGTAAGTATTAGAAACAATGTGAGGCACTTCTCCTGTAGGAGAATTGTGCTCTATGTGCTTTGGAGAACACATTGCCCACCTTTGGTACGTCCAGGACTTGACATTTCTTCTCAATGGCAAGAACAGCCAAATGAGGCAGTTTGCATCCAACATCCTGTTTCGGCCTTTTCAAAGATTTTAAGGACAACCATATTCGTAATGCTGAAGAGTTTTGGGCAAAATTTGTGTTTCACCTTTCAGGGAAATGTTATCACAGGATAAAAAAATCAGACAAAGGTTACAGTTATCTCATAATTCAGGAAATATTCTGACCCTGGCATTACTTACTCTTACTCTATCACTCCAACGTATGTCTGTGCTCCACAATTACAGGCACCTATGGAGTTCGTGAGAAGTTGTTCTTCGATTTTGATATGTACGAGAAAGAGCGAACCTGCATCCAATGATTGAAGAATGGCAAATCCTAATAAGCATTCTTTTACCTGCCCGCGATATGTTTTGAATCGAATTTAAGTGTAATTTGCATTTTAAGGTTCACGTTCAATACATTTCCAAATAATATCCCCTCATTAACTTCAAGAGTATCGAAGAAATTCCCTTTGTTAAGGTTTCCTCAGACTCATCATCTCGAAATTCAAGTCCCTGAATAGTAAGAAACCGCGATGAATCCACAACAACTGACATGTAGTGTCGGGTTTTCTTCGATCACCTTTGGTCCTGGGTTCGATACCCAGTGCAGGCACTTTAAACTATTAGTCCAATCCCGATTGGCTTTTCTGTGCATAAAGTGGACTTAAAACACCAAATCAACCAACCAACCAAATCTTGAATCAACTTTCAATGTCTTTTAATAATTAGCGTTGTCACTAACGACCACGATTACGAGTACTACAGATGATGTCTTGTGGTCCTGAAAATATTCGTGATGTTTTAAAACCATCCACATTCAACACTTTTCCCCAATTCTTAAGACTGGGTAAAACTTAGGTTAATCTCGGCTATTACAGGACATAAATGAATGAGAAATAACCTATGCCCGGGTCGGCGCTCGAATCTTGAACGAAAGTCACATACACATGCTCTATATATATACACTAAACAAATTAATTAATTAATCAAGTTGGTATTATAAGCAGGAAAGTGATATCATGCAGAATACACCACTTTGAAAAGGTGAAAATCGTCATACTCTTATAAATGAACTCTTATTATTCGATATTTAATTAACTTCAGTTGGAGGGCCCGGGGGGGCGAAGTGTCCGACATGGGGCGTCCCCCTGCCTCCTCTGGCGTCGTCACTGCTTCCGACCCTCTAATAACTTCGCTGCTGATAGCTTCACCTTCGAAATGGAAGCTTGTGTGTCGGCGAATAATACAAAGAACTTGTGTTCACTGTCCCTCTTTCATTCAAAGTCTGCAGTTTTCCTTTTCAGCTTTTCCTGCAAAACTTCCTGTCAGCAAGCAAAGCAAATTACAGAATTTTTATTGCCCTTCCCTTGCATCAACCTTCATTCCTAGGCCTGGATTTATGGCACTTACCCGCTACTGCAGGTCAACCTCGCCCCTATGTTTGGTGTTTGCCGCCTGAAGCAACGGTGTCCATTGTTCAAAGCAAAACCTCTGTCAGTGGGGAACGGCGAAAAAAGTCTCGGAATACACCCTGGCCGTAAACAAGCTCCCGCCACCCTGACATTGGTGTCAGCTTCCCTCTGAAGTTTGATAAAACTACTTTGTGAAATGTGTTTAGTAACGAATGAAAATGTAGACAGTAGATACTACATGTATTTTGCTCATAAACTTGAAGGCTAAATTCACAGAATAAAAAGAACAGCTACAACATTCTATCATCTAATTCACAGAAAGGCTAATCGGGACTGGACCCACACTTTAAAGTGGGATTCAAATCACTATGTTCCTTCACCGGGTATCGAACCCGGCACCCCTTGATTACAAGGTGACGACTCTACTGTGCCATCGGGGAGTCCCCATAGAACAAAGTTTCCTTCTACGACGATTATACAGAACTTAGTGCACTTCCTTCATTTGAAATTATTCTATATCAGGCTCAGTATTTCGTTATTACAATCCAAGGAATAGTATTCTCCTTTAATAAGAAATACATAAATAAAAAAAAGCATTGGAAATAATCTTCAAACGGACGTAAAAAAATCGAATCCAACCACCTGTAAAATGCCTGAGGGAAACAACAAGAATTTTCTCAACAAAGACATATCCGAAATTTCCATAACATTCTAATAATTTCGCAACCCGTGCAAATAATCATGTGGTAAAATCTTGTCGTGGTTCCCTGTAAACACTAAAATCACCAAATTACTTGTTTCCACATTTCCCGTATTTTCTCCTTCTCTTTAGCTCTCAGCTGTTCGAGGTGGGATAATGCAAGATTATTTGTCCCTAATTATCTCCTTCTCTTAGTCTTGCTAATATCTTGGACTCCTTAATAACTTTCCCAACAACTCCTTATCAATTTGTACTGCCATGTTTCCCACAATGTTTTTCCTACTTCCTAATAACATTCACTTCTGTACACCCTTTGATGTAAAAATTAAATAATAAAAATAAACCATATCCGTCGGTCCGTTTATCTTTCCAACCTATAGAGCTGAGACTACTTTTACAAGATAAATCTCGGACTCAGACACTCTACGATGTTTTGGTCCCTCCTTCCACCTTCTCTACCTGCCCTTTTACTTGATGTTATTCAGAATTGTATTAGTATCTGGAGTACTATCGTTACATAAAGTTATTAACCTGGAATAAATTGAAAAACAAAAATGGGGAGTAATGCTATGTTTCGAAAGAGTATTGAAAATATGTTTAAGTATTCATTCATTCCTCTCTTTTGACTTAATACACGTTTATCAACGTTTCTAATTGAAATATTTATTGCAAGCAAACAAGTATTTGCAACTGATTAAATATTTTGCTTTTATTTTTTCGAGACATTCGAGACGAGACGAGACGAGACTTTTCAAAAGCCTCCCGTCCCGTCTCGTGTCTCGTCTCGAAAACGAGACGAGAAAGGCATTCCGTCTCGTCCCGTCTCGAATTTCAAAAGGCTTGTCCCGTCCCGTGAGCAACACTATTTGGATGTTCCAACAAGTTATTCTTCAAAGTCATTAATTTTCAGATTGCAAACACACTTTTGTGAGCATGTGCATTGTCTTGATGAAAATCTTCGTTTCCTTTTGCAATAAGTGTATTTTCTCACGAATTTTATATTTAGTTGTTTCTAATGATTGGAATGACATTCAGCAGTTATTGTTTTACCCCATTGAAGACAATCAATCAATATATAAACGCCCTTTAACATCCCAAAACACCGACTTTTTTGCCTTTTTGAGGCTGAACAACCGTGGTTTGTCAATTGTTTTGACTCCTGTATCGATTCTGGTGAGTAATGGGAAATCCACGTCTCATGATTATTTATAAATCGACCCACAAAATTAGTTTCATTTTTGTTAAAGCTGTTCAGATATTTTCGTACGAACGTTTTTGATCTGCTATTATCTAGTGTTACACCTATATTGCGCAAAATTTTCTCTTAGCAAATGCCTCATGCAAAATATATCCTACACTTGTTTGTAAGTACCTATGCCTTCAGCAATTCCACACACTTTTAATCGCCAGTCATCTAGAACGATATCATGTATTTCTTCAATGATTTCTGATCTTGCTCTCTTTGGACGTCTTTAACAAGACTGGTACGGCCATGTTTATATTGGGTAGACAATTTTTTAATGGATTAAAATGATGAAGAATCATATCTTCATTTGGAAAGAATTGTATCACTGCACGATATTCAACTTTATCAATTTAAGGAATACACAACACATTTGTTTCAGACTGCTGTATTAAAGAAACTATTTGATATGACTTACTATTTACATTCATGCTTATGACAGATGTACTAAAGTAGCAAGAAATCTTGCCAATAGCATTGGCATGTATGATCAAGGTCGAGAACTTTTCAGACCACCCTCGTATGTTAATAACAACTAACCAGGGGCATATTTCTTCTATGTGGAGAGGATATTAACCACCGTTCTTTAACCACCCCAAAAACACCAAAAGCACTGTTCGTGCTGATTATTTATTCGCTTGAGATAATTTCCTAATCCTGAACATTCCGAGAATCCTTACCAATTTCTCGAAGAGGATAAGTGTGCAATAATATTGGAGACATTGTTATCGTATTGATACTTGAAAAAGTATTGAAACATTGTGCAATGCAAGTCGTCAGAAATGCAAATTTACTCATATTTCAATTTAAGGATCCAAAGTTTAAAAATGATGATCATTTCAGCCTAAATTGCAATAGTCTCTAGTGTGCTCGTCTTGTGGTACCGTATTAAATGAACCACCCTTGCAGTTTGGCAACATCGTGACTTGCTGTACAACGGTCACTATTGCTCTCTCCACGAATATAGACCAGTCAAGGTCGGAGCTGCCCTTTTCCCCCTCCACACCCCTGGCCCTCCAGGGTTGCCAAAATTCTTCTAAGTTGCTCAGTCGACACTTGATTTCGTCGGTTGAAATTGTTACTCATTGGCAACACTGTAGGTGGGCGGAGTGACCTTGACTGGAATTATTTCATGGCTCTAGCTTTAATAGTTTCAGGAGAACGATATTTTATGTTAGGCAACCCTTTTTGTATATTCCATATAGAGTAGGCGTATCTTCAGCGTTGCCAGGTAGTACATATTACATGCGTTAAATGCAACAGAATAATAGGAAGCAATGGAAATTTCCACTAAATTTTACTGACAACAAGTTTAGAAACTACACCATACAAAAATAACCGCTGCAAATTCTTGCGTTTCTCTGCGTTCAATTTAAGGCAAAAACGGGACTTCAAATTGCGAGGCTAGCGTTGCTATCCAAACACGATCCGCCATGTTGATACGTCATGTATATGCGTAGGTGGTTTGTCGTCTGCACTAAGAGCGTTCAGTCTACGGAGAGACAACGTGTGCGGCAGTTTAACGGAGTTCCGACATTTTCGACACCGTCAATTGTGACACTATGGCAAAAACTGTTTTTTTCCCGTCATAAGCGACACTGCTTGGATTTTCCCCTACGATTTGTAATTTGTTTACACGAATTAGCGACATTTGCGTACGTGCAGCAGCAATAGCGTCTCTGAAGAAAGTATTTCCCGAGGCTCAGATCAGTGGTTGTAATTATCACTTTAACCTATGTTTGTGGCGAAAGGTGCAGGAGTTGGGACTGACAAACGATTATAAAACAGATCCAGACGTGCGGCTGTGTATAAGAATGTGTTCAGCTCTGGCTTACCTCCTTGTGGCTGACGTCGATGATTGATTGCTGTGTGTGATGGAAGATGCGCCAAACCACGACATATTGAGAAATTTTTGGATTATTTCGTTGAACAGTGGATGAAGAACTCTATTTTTGACATTTCCACGTGGAACTGCTCCCAACAGCGGCACAGGACTAACAATGCAGTCGAGGTATTGACGGAAAAGTCAAGTCCTAACGTACACCAATTAGTGAAGACTTTAAGATTAGAAGCTGTGTACAACGACTATTTATGTGAGAGGAGGGCCTTGAATCTTAAAGGGAAACGTAGACGACGTCAGTACATTACATTAGATGAGAGAATACAAAGAGCGTTTGCCGACTATGAAATGCATAGAGATCTTAAGCGCACTTTGAGGAGAATGGCGTACGTTCAGAAATAAGAATGAAAATAGCAAGATGTTGGTTCAACTACAAGAGAAACGACACATTCTACATTTCTACATTGACAAGGGATTGCAGTCTGCTCCTATACTGACAAGGGATCTAAACAATCCGTCATTGACAAAGGATAAATACATCCAGCTTTTAAACACCCAGCTTCCATGATGCCAGTGTGAAGGAAAACTAATAAAGGTTTTAAAAAACACACCAGCTTCCATGATGCTGCCAGTCCTAAGCCTGGATAAAGTGTGACGGGAAGCTATTTACACTTTGTGTCGCAGATGACGGCAAAAATGCTAGTGTCGCAAAAGTCGTGGATTCCAGTTTAACGATCTGTACAGATTAAAATAATGGAAGAAAGAGCAAGAGTGGAAGGGAAATTATGCTTTGAAATGATCATTCTTCTGTCAAATATACGTGCAAGATAATGGAAAGAGGTCTGTCATGAGAAAACTATTGCTTCTGTATTTGGTTGCAGACCGAATTTTGAATTATTATTGTTTTATTTATGGCAATTTAACCTGTAGTGCAAAATATAAACGAGATAAAAGTACGGTATTCATCTCTTCATTTTCTTCATTTTATTAAAAAAAACTATTTAACTTTCTTTTCGATAAGACAATTTCAGTTTGTGATAAAATATTTGACATTGTAAGATAGACTGTGCATATTGCTATATGCAGATATATTGTTCTTTGTCTTTGTTTAATGTCTTTAATGGAGTTTTGTAACATGAAGTTATAAGTTACAATAAATTATGTTATAAGTAGGGCTAGGATTTTGATGACCTTAAAATTATCAAAAAGATTACCTTTAAAAAATGCATTTATGACCTAATACATGCAAGAAAATGCCCTATAAACTTAGAAAAATGACCTAAAAATTCTGAAAAATTTGTAAAACAAATTTATAAACTACCAAGAGAAATTCAAATTACAAATTAACGTTACAGTATCTATCACATGTTCATTGCGTATGGTAGTACAAGTAACAAAGTTCACTTTTTGTCATCTTTTACACTTTAAGTACTGAGTTACAGTACACACCGAAAATCTTATGCAAATTTTCAAAAGTGAATGATCGTCGGTTTTCGGACAAGAGAGCCTTGTACACGGAAAAATTTCTCTCGACTTCTACCGGCACAAGATGAGCGTACTTGAAATGAACAATATCACTTGCTGTTAAGTCACTTTCAATTCCATAGAGTGCAATTTGCTTCCCTGACAAAATGTCCGATTCAGAGCACAAAACTTTTTACCCCTTGTTTTTTAACAATAATCCGTCTGGCAATAATATACTTACTAATAGAGGGGGATATCACATTGTTTGAGCTGAATTGTTACACAACAGCTTCTGTCAACAATACTGCACAGAATTCTTTCTTTCTTCAAACACAGTCCTTCAGAACTGCGCTGAAGGCAATGAGACGAGAGTCTCCTTCAAAGGGTTGCATTTGCATGTAAAATGTCCCTTCTTTCACCAAAATGTAGAAATATGCATAAATGACTTTTAAAAGGCCGAAAAATGACTTAACGGTTTAAAAAGTTTAAAAAATGACCTTTACTCCAAAATGGGTAAAAAAAATTTAAAAAATGCTCTAACAAAGGCATCCCAATTAATTCACTTACGTGTAAAACACGTTTCTATCTACATATGCAATGTTTCTGCCTTACCAAAAAAGGATGCATTTGCATCAATATCGTAGTCCTAGTTATGAGTTACCGCTTTGACTAATTGATGATCATTACAAATTGTAACGAGGACAAAATAATTACAAGGATAATATCCCTTAACAGGAAGTATGATTTTTTATTACATAATTGGAAGTATGTGTCTGACAGACACGGAACGCCGAAACTTTTGTGTCCTTGCAAAGTATTACATAGATTTATTCTTATAATCTAATATTATAAAATTTATTTCAAAATACACACACAACGCAAGTGCTACGTAAGAAAAAATAACTATTATTGAGAAAAACTTTTCTTTTTTTATGAAAATGCAACTTTGTTTGTCTCCTTCCGTGTTTCTCTTGTTTCAGAGTCGTCAAATCAAAGGCAGAGTAACAAAATTTAGAAACGCTTCACTGACATAGCTGATCTAAATATGGGTCTACCCATAGAATCAGTAGAAAATAGGAAAACCATATCCTCATGTCCAGACTTACAAATTGATGTAAGCATAAAAAGAGCTAAAAGTGCCTTTATTTCACACTTATGAGTTGGTCTGTAATTGCTCTTTTGATGCTCTTTGACTTTAATTCTTGTTTTCTCTAATTTTACATTTGTCCACAACAGAATATGATCAATAATGTCGTCATCAAAAATTAGAGACCAAATATCTTCCATTTGAGGATTTTCACCTAAATTTCTAACAATCTTTGTCAAGCCTGGAATTCCTCGTATTATATTTTGACGAGGAACACGTCTAGTCTTTGTTGGTTCTTTAGATTCCCAAGAATATCCTTTCTTCCCTTGAAAAAAAGCCGGAACGTCTTTCTCTTTATTTGTTCTGCAACTTACAGACGAAATACTAGCTTCGAAATTACGACAATCTTCATCATCAGTGGAAGAACCATATGTATCAGGAATGAACGTGGGGTCCACATCAGAATCATCATCAGAAAATAGATCTTCCATCTCCTCTTCTAGCCCATCTTCTTCTTCCACTTCTTCCCACATTTTTAAAACCTTGGCGCAAAAATTGGGTTCACCCAGTTTAGCTACATCGCTTAGTTTCCTTTTCCTAGATGTAGAAGGTCCTTCCTCCATTATAACTAAGTTCTAATCATCAACATCAATAATACTTGTGTGTAAGAAAACTACACTACTGGAAGTATGTGTCCACGGGACACGCAAAAAAACTTACGTTATTGGAAGTATGTGCCTCTCAGACACGGTAGGTTACAAAAAAGGTCTTATCAGCTAACACACAAGCGCGACCGACAACAATGAATCACACCACCAAACTAAGAAAAAAAAAATATGAAGGTATTGAGGAGCTCGCTTCACAGAAACATACAGGGTTGCCAGCACAACGAAAAGAAAAAACCATGCGTGTCTGTCAGACACATACTTCCTGTTAAGGGATATGGATAATATGCACAAGAAGATTCGGATTGTTAAGAACATTTAACTAATAATAATGGAGGATAATAGTAATCATGTACAGTTTATCGAACAGTTTGATGTGGAGCGTGGCAACATTCAAACTTATATTGAGAGATTTCATCAATTCTGTTTGACAAATAATATTTCTACAGATAAAAGAGTTTGTACTACATTAAGTTCCCTATCTGGCGAAAGAGTGTACGATATCCTCAGCGATGTATTTGCACCAGCAAAAGTGTCACACAAGACATATTAAGAATTATGTACCTTGTTGCTAACTCATTTTAGGCCTAAAAGAAATGTCATATCTCAAAGGTATAAGTTTCATTCAATAAGACAAGAAGAAGGGCAAACGTTGTCTGGATTTTTTATAACTGGTGCTAGTGATTTTTGTGACCTAAGAATCACGAAAATATGCAAAATAAAATATGCTCTTATGACCTAAAATTTTACAAAATATGCACTATAATTTAAAAAATATGCCCTTATAACTGGACTGTTTGAAACATCAATATCTAATTGCTGAGATATTAGGGCCCTCCAAGTGCATCTTGCATCCTATTTACATTTCATTAATATTTTTATGAACAAAACTAATACAGAGTATTCAGAACACCCAAGGCAGCAATGTATATTATTTTCAATTTTTTATAAAAAAAATCACAGTTGAAAATTGAAAACTAGAGGTAGTGGGCCTGACTGACCCCCGCGGGTATGCCAGGGTTAAGAGAAGGGCCAATTATAAGATACACTACTCTAAGTTCAAGACATCATTATTTGAGAAAATTACCTTTGAATTTCCACGCATTTTCTCAGATCTCCCTCGTTGTGATGATGTGATGCTGGACGCTGTGGATCCGAATACAAATTCTTCCTTTTTCTATGATGCGATGGTCCTGGTGAAGCTTGGCTGGACGTTTGAATACCTGGGAGGAAATTTCCAAATGAAACGTTAAGTCTGAAGGATTCTGGATATCGAGACTAGGTTTAGATAATGTTGTAATGGGGTGAAAAAACATATTTTGAGCAGTAACTATTACACAAGAGCGGGAAAAGGTGTATATTCGCTGTGCCATAATATACGAGGTGTGACAGAAAAGTAATGAGGCTGATTTTCTTTTAACCATGATAATTATTCTTTTTACATATCAAGGTTTTCCCCTTTAAAATAGTTCCCTTGGGCAGCTACGAAGCAACGGAGGCGTTTTTCCATTGTTCTTAGCAGTGCTGGAAGGCTTCTGATGGAATACCCTTCTGCCATTTTGGCGCCCTTTCAAGTGGTTTTTGAGCCGTAGTAATAAAAAGAAGTCACAGCGACTAAGATCCGGTAGATACGGGGTCTGAGGAACCACAGGAATGCTTTTTTCTGCCAATACTTAATTGATGGAGACTGCCGTGTGACATGGCGCATTGTCATGGTGCAGCATCCAATTGATAAAATTTGATGGACGGTAAACGGGTTCAAATTTAACTCACTACTGATCATTCTCAACGTCTTCCGTTTTTCAGGTTTATGGTCTTCCCGCACGAGGTTCGTCTTCCACTTGTTCTCGGCCTTCTAAAAAGGACTTGCGTCATCTTAACACTTGTGCCCTGTATAGGGAATTTTTTCCACAAGCACTTTCTAACTTTTCATAAGTCATAGTAGCTGATTCGCCAAGCTTTACACAAAATTTGATGGCAAAACCTTTCTCAAACGTTTTGACTGTCCATTTTCGTAACGTACCTCACAAACACACCTTCACTTCAGAAGCTCTCAACTATCGCGAAGCAACTGTAGCAAGTTCAAACTTGTATTGAGTCAACGACAGGGGTTAACGTAACTGCGATGTGAAGGGGAGGCAGCAGCGCAGTGTTGCCAGTCTCATTACTTTTCTGCCACATAGCTGTTGATATTTTCCTACGTCTGAACTGACTTGTGACAATTTCCATGTTACGAAGTTAGCCCAATAGAAACATAAACTGTATATTGGGCACACTGTTCACAACCGTGCATTGAACAAAAAAGGTTTTCTCTGAAAGTAAATTAAGTTAAGCCACAATAGTAGAATGCTCCGTGCATTCAAAATATCGCCTCTCGACTTCAGAGGCGCAATTACGAATTTTTGTCTGGGGAGATGGGAAGTACCAGGATAAACATCCTACTTCTAATACTGTTGCTGCTGTTACTACTACTACTACTACTACTACTACTACTAATAATAATAATAACATTACTATTATTATTGTTATTACATTGTTGTTGCAGTGGTGGTGGTAGTAATAATAGTAGTAGTAATAGTATCAAAGAAGTTATTATCCTCGTAAATTATGCAAAAACAGGCAGAAGTCGGTGCTAAAGCATTTGCGTTTAAATGAATGATTTGAAATATATTTTTCAAAACGTTAACTTTCACATTAGCTAATAATGGAAAACAAGTACACAGACTGTAATTTTGAAAGACAGAAATTACATGATAAATGCATTCTGAATTATTTTTTTACATATAACATGTATAACTTTCGTGTGCCACATATATTTTACACATATGCAACATGGAGCAACGTATAATAAGAAAATACATATGCAACATGTATGTAGTACATTCAACACATTTCATATTATTGAAATACATAATAATCTACCTCATAATAGACCAGCAGAAAAAAATATATAAATTATCTCTCAAATGTGGACCCTCCTTTTCCTCCAAACAATTGTTCATGCATTTAAGACAAAATTAATTAAGAGAAGTGTTACTTCTCTCTCTAGCGATTTACAATGCATTACAGAAAATAATGATATAATGTTAGCGAAGGGAGCAAGAACATTTTTAGATCCAATTTTTTGCAAACTGAAAACAATATTGATTTAATAGGGCGCCAAGGCATTCTCTCTTTTACAACTTTTTTTTTCATTTAGATCGCTCGGCGCCCAGTTCCGACTACCGCCGCCCCCTAGCTACGGCTCTGAACTTGATAAGACTAAGAAAAGCAGGTATTGCAATCAAAGCGAGCAATAAAACTTTATGAAATGCATTTTTATTCGTGACTCCCCTGTGGTTGCGCCACTGCTTGAGTTGACCAAAACATTTTTGAGAGGTGTGGATGGTCTATGTAACTAGCAGCTTGTTATATGTGTAATAAAAAATATTGTCTATGTATAGCCATCCCGAAAAGTTTCGTTCTTTCTTAAAATTTGTGGTGGTCTGTAGGAAGGTCATTGCTGTCTCGTCATATTATTTACCAGAATAATATTTCAATTGACATTTTTTCTGTGTCTACCTAAATACAACACGCCTTATAGTAATACTAATACCATTGAGTGAAATGTTCCTCGCATAGACATAAGAGTCAAAACCATTTAAGGCTTAAAAAACACAGTTACACCAATTTTATGCAGAAGGTATAGTTGAAGAGAACATTACGATAAAATTGTATTGTAGTTGGTCTACACTATTCAGAAACCTAGTAAAACTGTATGAATGATTTTGCTAATCAACTTAATGCTTATTAACCCGTAACAGGCGTGGTCCCGTGGACCACGAATTATAATGTTATTTTTTTCATGAGTTATCGAAACTATAGCGAACTTTTCACACATTATCATGTATTTTGGACCTTCTTTATGAAATTATGATAAAACGTAATCCACTATTTACGTTTTTATTGCTCAATTTATCTAACGCTACAGAAATCTGTCCCATATTCGTAAACGGCTAGATAAATACACTTTCATATGGCCGTAAGATACAAAGAAAAATGATTTAGTTGTTCTATTATCACAGAACATATATGCAGTTACACAAAGAAAACAAAATCACATGAAAAAATTTACACAAAAAATGTCTGCACAATGTCAAAATTATGAAAAAAGAGCCTCATTGATCGTAGCTATAATCAGTGGAAATATGTTTGTTCTTCATTATCACTTTTATCAGACTCAAGATCTGATAATTGACTTCCGCTTCCATCTTATTCAAGTGTGGCAAGAATAAATCCACCAAAAGGTGAAATCGTCAACTCGGATTCTCGCACCAGGTTCCATAAGAAAGACGTCGCGTAGTCCGTGGGGCCCAAAAGTGACTATTGCTCTGAAACTAAGACGCAGCAAAGTGGCGTCGGCAGGTTAAAATTCCAATATATGAAGCTACCAAAAAGGAGAGGATAGTGTGTGCTTTTGTTTCCAAGAACGAGAGGCCGCAGGTTCCAGAGATCACACCACGCCCGATACGGGTTAAGAGAAAGGCAAGTTATTCCATAAACATTGATTGAGTTGGTGTTTTGGGCCCACTTTATGCACAGTAAGGCTAATTGGGACTGGATCTATAGTTTAAAGTGGGATCCGATCCACTATGTGCCTCCACCGGGTATCGAACCCGGGACCCCTTGACAAGGCGACGACGTTACCACTGCGCCATCGGGGAGGCCCAGGCTACTTCGTGCGGCGTACTACGAAATACGGGGAAATGTAAGGAAGAAGTCGAGGCGAAAGAGATCTTTTAAATACTGGGTAGCGCTGAGACGGCGGAACGGAACCATGCCTGCAAGACCAAATTGAGAAAGTGTTTCCCCGGCACTGGGCTATGGGGATTAAATCTGGGTTATATAGAATAGGGCTAGGGAAAGAGGGATGTCAGCGGGGTGAAGTGGAGCTGCTACAAATCATTAAGGATAGGCTCGTGGATATCAGTAAGCAGGGGATAATGGCAGCGAGATGGTGGCGCTCATCGCAGCACAGAGCACGGGACTGATCGTAGTCTGGGGTAGAAAGAGCGACATTAATTTTTGCTCAATGACAGAAAGAAGTGGACTATACCCTGTCCCAGCTACCTGTGGAGCAAGACCGCGCATAGCGTCAGAGATGAGGGGGAAATAGATTGGCCAGAGCGAAGCACTACACGCTGCTGGAAGGCTGGTAACTTCAGTCGCTTTCCTCCCCTCCAGGCAATGCTGTCTCTCTCACGTGTTCATTGGTGGAGTCGTCCCGCGTCACTACTTGAGCAGAGACTTGTTTTCGTTTGCCTGCTCTAGATAGCTGGTTCAGAGTATAGCCTGGTTTATGCTGGGTGAATGGAGGCAGAACAAGCTGAAGGGCGTGCAATCTGTGGATTGTGTGGTGAGGTTGAGAGAGCACATTCTCGGCCAGTGTTCATGCTCAGATGGAGAGACGAGGCTGCGAACAGGATACAAAGAACTCTGCGTACGATAATTCAGGAAAGCTGGTCGACGTAGAACGCACAGCGTGACATCAGAGCCCTAGATATCTATCTGAACACTATCTGGAAGGTAGGAAGGAAAACTTTGCAAGCCTTAAGGGAAAGTGAAGGGTATGACACGACATAGGAGGGATAGGAGGGAGGATAGGGGGACAGCATCCGGGGCAGGAGTGACTTCTGTGATTTCCATCCTGTATAGGTGTACTACGGTAACGTTCCTCTGCTGTAGAGTGAACACGAACTCTACCCTGTATATGTGTGTGTGTAACATTATCTCTTTACATAATTGTAAACTAACACTTGGTATGTATGCGTACAGCCTGAGGGCTTGCATTTCAGAAATAAATGTTCTTTTCTATTATAAATAAACCACCAGAAATTCATCCTATGATTATATTATTTAAGGAATATACCTGGGCACTTCCTTGCAGCTTCTTTGATTTCACTCGTTGTGATGACGTTGTAGTTCCTCTACTGGACACTGTGAATCCTGGGACATAAAATCAATCCCAACTCTTCCTTTTCCAACGTGACGACAATCTTGTCGTTGCTTCGATGGACGCTGCCACACCTAGAAAGGACCCGAGAACAACTTTTCCCTTTTAAAAGGCTCTAGGCCAATAAAAAACACTCAAGAAAGAAATACATGATGTTAAGTATTTACACTATCAGCTCATTATCAGTTTCATGAGATAAATGCTGTAGTCCTATAGAACGTCAGAATCTAATCTTATCGACATTAAATGCCCCATATGGAGCGTTACTTGTATTTTTTACTGAAATAAATGGCGTATTAACTTTCTAGCAACTTTTGAAAAACAGCTAAAGCAACAAATATTAGACAAATAACCCGACCTGGTAGCGTGTTCATAGTGACTTATGCTATTACTGTATGTTATGTATCTGGACCACCATGCAAGAGACCCGGGTTCGTTCCCAGAGGGAGAAAACCTGAATTTTTTCCACCTGTTCAAGTTGCTCCGGCAATCACCCAGCGTCGTATAATGTGGGTACCTGAAGGAAACTCTGGAGGGGGGGGGGTAAAGGAGGCCAGCGGCGTGGTTCTCATCACATCACCTCTATCTTCGGCCATGATCAAGAAAGCGTGGGACCCGAACTCCACACCTCCAATACGCCTTCATGGCGTGGTACAAAGTACAAGGGAGCACTTTGCTTTTGTCTATCTGTCGAATTTCTGGAATTATGGTTCATTACATTTCAGGAGCATAGAGAAAAAACATTGCGGGGGGCCCGTATACCTCGCCCCCTCCTCGCATCGCGGCAGTTTCGGGGGAAGCCGCTACGTCACTGCGGCAAATCCTTCCCCCGTGCTGCAAATTACCTTGTCACTCGCAGCGCAGTGTGTGGCAGCCACTTGGTCAGCGGTCTTTCCACAAGCAAAACATCTGCCATCTTAAGTCCGCATCACACGAAACTGGGTTTCCAGTAGGTATGCCCTAGTTGGCGCTGGACTGGCTACCAATTTGCTAGTTTTCGCCTCACACGATACTTATCAGCGTACTTGTCAATAGACTTTTGTTCCCATACGAGGGAAGTTGTAATGGCGGCCGCGTGAGATGTAAACAATGCATCACTTCACATTTTTAAAAGCCGATAACTATTCAGCCGAGAGGAATAACGTTTCGTATAAAACGTTATTAGGTACAAAACAATGGCGCTGCTTAAATACATACTTTACAACGTTTACTGTACATGTATGGAAGAATATTTTAGTTGTTTCTAACGTAAACACCGTGCACTCAGCATAGATGGTGTAACTCGACGTGCCTTTCATGCTGTATACGTTATATATTGCTGGACTCGGAAACCACAGACAAAAGCGCTCCTTTGCACACTCACAGATTAAATTCACATGGCGAAACTTTGCTCTGATTGGCTGTTCCACAGAATCCAGTCGAGGAAAGCAAGTAGCAATTAGAACATGTCCGATTCCTCCAAACCAGTCAAGCAGTCAGCCAGGCGGCCATGATTGCTACCTAGAAAGTTAGTTCAGCGCCAACTAGGGCATTTCTACTAGAAATCCAGTTCCGTATGATAGGGGCTTTATTTTTGTCTACTCGCCCCACCAGCAGGCCCCTAGACAGTATGGGTCTCCAGAACTATCGCGAAAGGGATTAAGCGTGAAAGTGATTTTTTTCGGTTAATCTGTTTCGTGGTTGTTGTTCCCTTCGCGCTTATTCCGGTGTCCAATTTTTTTTTTTTTCACAATAAATCCATTTCGCTGTTCTTCTTCTCCTCGCTAATTCTAGTGTTGAATTTTGGTTTCGGAATTAATCCGTTTCGCTATTGTTCCCTTCCCGCTTATTCCGGTGTTCAATTTTGGTTTAGAGATTAATCCGCTTCACGGTTGTTACCTTCGCCCTTATTTTGGTGTTCAATTTTGGTTTCGGAATTAATCCCTTTCGTGGTTATTCCGGTGTTCAATTTTGGTTTCGGAATTAATTCGTTTCCCGCTTGTTCCTTTCTCGCTATTTCCGGTGTCCAATTTTGGTTTAGAGGTTAATCCGTTTCGCGGTTGTTCTCTTCCCGCTTATTCCGGTGTTCAATTTTGGTTTTGAAATGCGTAGAGAAATAATATCTGACCGGAAATGCGTAAAATCTGAGTAAGGAGACCTGCAAGTATACAGGGTGTTTAAAATTAAAGTTGCCTTACTCAGAGCCCTCTGGAGCCCGCCCAAAGCAACAGATTGCAGTGAAACTTGATATAGAGGCTATGGAGACTTAGGGCCGTTTTTTCAATGTTCAAATAAGGTTCATGTTAGCACGTAACTGGAAGTTAGTGAAAATTTCTGTTTTTCAATGTACAGTTAGCTCGTAACTGGAACTCTGGTGGCGATTATCTTTACTGGTGCTTCTTCTTGCAGTTACCAGCCTAACTGGGAGTTACGAGGCAACATGGATGCCTCGTGCAGCTATCGAAGTTCTACACTCGCAAATTCACTGTCAGATTAAACAAGATATGATTCATAAAACTTTTAAATTGGTACAGAAAAGGACTTGTTTTGTTTGGCAGAGCTTACCAACGTCCATGCAAATATGGAAATTAAGCAGCATAGTTGCTAGAATTCGCTTGGTAAGGTTGTGTTAGAGAATTTGTGGTCAGGATATCCGGTCTACTAGGCGGAACAATCTCCAATCGGTAATTTGGTGTAGTGGTTAGCGGCACAACCTTTCGGAGCGTGTTGTATTTTGTAATACGAGTTCGAGTCCTGGTCAAGGGTATTTTTTTTTCTTGTCAATTATTTATTACGTGTGTTGCATTTAATTCACGCTTTATTGTTGAATGATCTTCTCGGATAAATATTAGAGTAAATTTTAAAATTATTTTTACTCGTACCTTCATATTTTTAGAAGTTTAGAAAGCATGCTTACTATTAATATCATGTTTTTTCGCTCAACAACATGCATAGAGAGGTACAAAACATGCAGGCAAATGTACAATATTTACATATTAATAATAATAATAATAATAGTGTTTATATCAACAAACTGTTATTATTAATGTCTCGACTTTCGAGTTCTTCACGCTTCTTCTACAAGAAAACAATTTCCCCCACGTGGAATTGACCTTTATTAGAAGAAAACCAAATTTGTAGTGCTGTCTTTCGTTAATTTATTTCGTAAGCATACAAAATGGATGCGCAGCCATTGTTCCTATCGTTTCACAACAGGCCCGTAGCCAGGAATTCTTCGTAAGGGGGGGGGGGCAAAGTCAATCCTAGAGGGGGCAAAATTTTAATATGTTGTGTCGCATAGGCAGATATAGCAGGTTACACACTTGCCCCTCCCCCAAAAGAGATAAGGAACAGAAAAGGAATGATATCTTGAAACTCCAACGAACAAAAGAACTTCAAGCAACATCAAAAAGCAATATTTCGATAATGACTTTTCCAGATTGCCAAAGAATATAAAGTTTAACATAAATAGGCTAATAGGGACTGTATCTACTTGATATTTACAGGTCGATAATGTTAATAGACAATTAATATGTACCAATAGCTTTGGGCCTCTCTGCAGAAGTGATTAAGGGAGTCCTTTATAAGTCATGCTTCATAATGATTCCCTCTAGTTTTCAGTATGAAGATTTTTATTCAGAAAGGAATCTAACAAGAATCCAACAACACCATTGTGTTGTGTTATGCAAGAAAAATCAAATTACTTAAATAATAATGGTTACATATTATCTACACTTTGATGAATTGTGTAAAAATTTGTAATACAGTTTTTGTAGGCCTACTTGCTAAAACATTAAAACATGGCTCCCTTACTCCACAATGGATTCTATTTGCTTCAAATGAAAGACTCTTGCATCATTACAGACAATGTTTGCCTACTGGTTACGTTAATCAGTTTGCAAAATATTGTGCTGTTGAAATACAGGTGTTTGACACCCGAAAAACAAATAGGAATCCCTTGATTGGTCAATGACTTCTTGGCTTACAGTGTCATCATTAATATTTTATATCAAGTTTTATAGAAGGAAATGTTGTATCCTCTTTACATTATGAAAAAATCTTCTTTAATGGCTATGGTACGTTAACGAACGATATAAGGGGCTTCCTTCACCTTACCCCATTTCCGCGGCACAAGGTCTCTGGGCCGCTTATCGCCATCACTTTTTGAGCAGAAGCGTACAAACCCCAAATGTCAGTTGTTTTTTTATGCTGATACTGATTTCTGCCAGTCACAGAATGGCTTAAGATATATGAATAGAATTAGGAGAGTCCACTCCATAGAAGAAGAGTTGACATAATTATTTGTCAAAAAATTAGGTTGTGCCTGAGGTACTACAGGCACAATGAATTGTCATTTTCTTGAACCTATATTAATAGGGTGCCGCCTGATAGCACCGACAATTTTCACAGTCTGTACAGGACATCAAGGCAAGCAAGTTTTTTCAGTCACTATTTGCTCGTCTAATTCTTCTTTCGATGTTCCAAGGAATCGAAATATGGCATCTTCTGTCCTTAATGTATGCAATCCCATTGATAGCTTCGCAGTTGCAAATGTCATTTATTTTTACTGCCGTTTAAAATTCTGAGAGCAATATACAAGATGCTATGGAAATTATATCATGGAAACAGTCAGCGTTAAGACTTAACTTTTCCTTTATAAAATGGATATCATAACACACGCCTATGTTGCTTATCTTATTTGCGTATGCGAGCGAAGCGAGCAAGAAAATTGTACGAAATGTACTTTTATTTGTATAAAATTTGAAAATTGCCCCTCTGTACCCCCTGCAAGTGCCCTTAGCCGTCTGGAAGAAAAATGCAAGAAACACTTGAAAACTAATTCCATCTTGAGTATCCATTTGTCCTGCTATTCTTAGAGTCTGCTAGTCAGGTTTCTTTACTTCAATGTTTGCCCCCCACCCCCCTAGATTGGACTTCCTTCCAAGATTGGGGGGACAATGCCTCTGTCAACACTCATTGTCACGATTAGCTAGATGTGGCAGAAAATCAACGCTAAGTAAAAGAATCAAATATGCACTCCCTCTCTCTATCACATGAATCGCTATTACCAAAAGGTAGACTTGGGAAACAAAAAATTATGCTGTTGAAACTTCATAGCAACACATCCAAGAAAAACATCCAAATACATTAGGCACCTTTAATACAAGACTACTCAAAATGTCACAACTGTTCTAGAAAATTGAACTTTGAAAATTTCGAAATCATTTCAAGAAGTCTGAATCTGGAAGGGACTTTTTCCCCAAATCCTGATACGACATTATATGGAATCCCATCCCACACACCTTCATAAATCACAAAATCAATAAATGTCTTTGTTATGTTGCTAGACTAATACAGGATATAATTGTAAAGATTAGTGAGAATTCCAGGTAGAAATGTGTTCTGTATTTTTCACAGGGAGGGCAAAGCAGGCTCTCAGGGGGGGCACTTGCCCCCCTGCCCCCCCTCTAGCTACGGGCCTGTTTCACAATCCAATAACGTGCTTTCGAGCGCGGCGTACTTGTAGTTCTATATTTAAACGCCAGGCTTTTGCCAGTCGACGCGGTTTGAAACTATACTAACAGATGGCGCGCAGATCGATTTCCTGTAATTTCCATGCTTCAGAATTGCCAACACACTGTTTCGGAGAACGAACCATGGTTTAGTTAACTGGCAGTTACTTTCACATTGAAAAACCCGGTGCTGGTTAAGACTGGCTGTTATCTCCAACTGGCAGTTAGTTAACAGAAAGATTAACAGGACATTGAAAAACTGGCCCTAAGAGACTAAGAGAGAGCGACAAGATTTAAGAGATGAAGAAATGAAAGGAAAAATGGGACGAAAATAAAAATGGAGAATGTTAACATTATTGTGAACTTATTATTATTAGAGAACGGTTCCTAGCGGGCAACAAAGAAAAGGTAATGAGAGAATGCTAGCAAGGAATATGTGAAAAAGTAATTATATATTTCAGGGTAATAATTTAAACTTTTTTTAGCAACAACACATTAAAGAAAAACTACATACGTTCCAAACTGAACAAATTCTCTAATTGTTTGATTTGATTTGATTTGCTTTATTTTACTTCGCTTTTTGTGCCACTTTTGGCTAATTTGCGAAGATGAAAATGAGGGATGATATGATGAAATTGATGAATGGACACTCACAAACATCCATGTCCAGACCAGGATTCGAACCCGGGACCCCTACCGTCGTAGCGCGAAATTTTCTAATTGTAATCGTTTCAATAATTACATTGTTACCACACGAACGAAAACAAAATGACAATGTCGAAAAGATGTAACAAAAGCATTGACTCAGTGGCATTCATTAGAGAGAAAAAATATAGTTAATTGGGCCACGCTTGGATTCGAACCTAGGATTTCAACTTACAAAAGTGACACGCATACGACATGGACACAAGCCGCTTTGTGGAAACCGCGCTATTTGAATAGTTTCTCACTAAAATTTCATCTTTACCTGTCCACCTCCAAACTTTCAAAGTTTCTTCTCTGTAATTTATTTTACTTAAAGGCAATACGTTTCATAGTATAGTTCCTGTATACTTTGCACATAAGAGACAATAACTACGACCTAGCCTTGTTGTTTCTAGAACTAGTGTTTTATAACAGATGTTGTATGTACGATTTTGTAACACGAGTACTCGCTTGGTGTCTGAGAGACTCGGTGCAGACAATATCACTAATAACTTCTCACCGCACAAACTTGAACTGTCGTAGCTCGTTCTGAATAATCATATGTTCATACCAGAAAGGTACCGGGCCGAGGAATACCCAAGCTACCTCGTTTCAGAAGTTATCGTTACTGATAGTCTTTCTGGCGTCTCGTAGACGCCACGCGAGCAACGGAGGGTTAATTGCAGAAGGTTTGTTTTGTAGTGCCTCCAACCGCAAATTCTGCTCTGTGACTTCGCAAAGAAGAGTCATTATCCAGGTATCTCTGAAGACATTCATTCAGGATGTATCCTATTAATTTATCGAGCCAACTATCAGCCAACTTTTGTGATCAATGTCATCGTTGAAAAGCAGTATGCGTACTTAAGAAAGAGAAACGAATCTGATCCAGAGGTAAACGTGACTGGGGTCGTTTCAGAAACGGAGATGTTGGTTTAGTATTACTTTATAATAGTAGGAGGGGCTAATAGAACCATCATCCACTCCCTTCCTCTTCCAACTAAATATAAGCTTTTCACCCAATTGGAGTAACTGAGGTAGATTATTTTTGCGGAATTTCTGCCTGTCGTTCGAATGTAAAATTGGACACTGTATTGCATTAATAATTACAATTCATAGCTTTTCTTAATCGTTTCCTTATACTGGGCAAGTCATAAAATTCTCTGCACGCGCTGAAAAACTTTGCTAGTCAGCAACACTGCAGAGTGCAGTTTTCCGAACATTTACTTCGGGTGTACCACCACACTCGATCGCCACCGAAGCTGAACTTTAACTCAAACAAGTGTGCCACTTTATCTGAACAGAAGTGTACAATGATAGACTCATATTTCGAGATAAGACAAGCGAATTGATAATTCTCTGGTCTGGCAGTCTGACGTAATGTCCCTCAATGGTACCATGAGAAAGATCAGGTTGTACATTTAACGAGGGCCAAGGGGAACATATACCATTTGTTTATTCGGTGACAGAAATATGGTACTAGTAGAGTAGTAGTACTAGTAATAGTAGAGTCAAATAACTCTCAACTAAATTGTCAATTTCTCCACACATCAACTTAGTTTATCGTTATCAATGTCAAGGAAATCCATTTTCAGCGCCACGAGCTGATAACGTGATAGGTTTATTTAAAAATAATAAGATAACTATGCTTGCGTAATAGAGATGATTTGTCATCTTGTTTCCTAAGGCCAAGGAAATTTCAATTTCTGTTACAAAGCCAAGTGTACTCTTCTGAACATTGCCTCCCTGATGGTGCAGTGGTAGTGTCGTTGCCTTGTGGTTCGGATCCCACTTTAAGCTGTAGGCCCAATTCCGATTAGCCTTACTGAGCATAAAGTGGACTTAAAAACACCAATTCAATCAATCAATCAGCAACTGGCAGATCCTATTATGGCCTTCAAATCATCAAGATCATCAAGTGCATACACAAGAAGTTTAATTGTTCCATTTCTTTATTCTGAGATTGATATTTCAACTTCCAATCAAATATACCGTGCGTTCATTTCGATCTTCAGACGAGAGATCGGGAGAAGCGTGGCGGGCGGCGCTGACGGAGATGCTGACATTTGCGGCCTGTAATGCCCGCTTATTTTTATAAAATTTAAAGCTATAAAGAAAACTAAACAGGGATATTAAGCTATGAATACAATAGCTGAGGAGAAAAAAATATATAAATAATCCGCAAAAAAAAATCTGTTAACATGTGAGAAACGTCCGCGCCGTGTATACTGCTCTCTTAATTTTTTCTAGCTATCCTATTAAGTTGGCTTTGCCTAACTGAGGTGCTTTAAGCATATATATATATATATATATATATATATATATATATATATATATATATATATATATGTGTGTGTGGGGGGGGGGTGTAAACTCTGACGTCACTAAGGCCTATTTATGAATGCCACTAAAACACCTATTATTCCTAAACTAGAACTTTTAATTAATCACGCGGTTTATATTCTATACGATTGGTAGCGCCACTCTTACTACATTACGCTTAGCGCAGTAGCGGACATAATTGCTACACTTTCCTAGAAACATAATTGGCGTTTCATCTCTTCACATGTTAACATGTATTTGATAATAAATAATTTATTGCTTAATTAGGTAACATAAGGCAATGTGACTGACTCGTGAATTCCTCGACTATCTCCTTAATCTAAGCTCACTTCTTGAGGTGCTAGGAGACTTCAGTCATATTGAGTGTAAATTAGTCGACCAGAGGACCTTGTTCTTTCCCAAAACTATATATTTACTAAAATTTAATATCCTCGTTGCAATAATCTTAACAGTTATAGCTCATGCATTCTAAATCATTTACAAGTTAAGGTCAGTTTTAAACAAAATTTAAATTAAAACTTTTAAGAA
Source organism: Lepisma saccharinum (assembly GCF_977018435.1). Classification (NCBI taxonomy): domain Eukaryota; kingdom Metazoa; phylum Arthropoda; class Insecta; order Zygentoma; family Lepismatidae; genus Lepisma; species Lepisma saccharinum. Next base: position 1,688,824 of record NC_139256.1, read on the forward strand.
CTTTAATTAATAAACAACAACAAAAACTTTTGACTTAGCATACTCGCTGCTGGACTCAGTAAATACATAGTGCAAATGAGTCGGAGTCAAAAGTAAATTATTTTCCTCTTTAGCAATAATCTTATTATCCATCTTTTAATTAAAAAATTTAATTAATCAAATACATAAAAGTAAAACAGAATCACTGTCTAATTTCTAATGTCATTGTTCAAAATTAAGTTAAATCCTGGAAATGGTGAAAATTTTCCAGATGGTTGATCTTTCATAGCCAGGGTACCGGGTTCGCGAGCGAATCACCGCACTACCAGGAGCAAATTGATGAAAAAAACGTCCACGGACGTCCCGGGACCGGCCACATTTTTGATGGAATGGGCCTCCCTAAAATCCGCCATCAAACCTTCCGCCACGCGGAATGACGGACGCCCCTGATACCACTTCGCCAGCCCGAAACGGACGTTTCTCCCCTTTTCCCACCCTTTTCCGAAGAGAGTCGAGTTTTCCCCATTTACTTACATTGAAGAAAAGAACAAAATTACGTTCTCTCCTGAACTATTGGACTTGCGACCTTCAAATTTTTAAAGGACGTTATTTGAAGGTGTATTTCATGGTGCGTAAATGTAAATTGCTTGTATGACAAATGGTTCGATACTTGGTTTTATTTACATTAGGTTTGGCAACATTGTTTCAAAATGTCATTAACAAGCGCAGTCAACCTCGTCCCTTTACATGGGAGGGCTCTTCCCTTGTGGTTGGCGCGTGTCCTTTCCTTTCTCGACCAGTTCGGCAGGGTTGGAGGGGGGAGGGGAGGGGAGGGGAAGGGGTGCGAACCAAGACTACTTTCGAGTGTCGCAACCTTAAAAGTCAGTATGGAAGTAAATGGAGTACTTCCCTCTCTCTCTAATACATGAGTTTTGCCAATAGCTCTGTCCTTCTCTACCACCTTTGCGTTGCCAGATGTTACAAAATTTACAAAATGTAAAAGTCATAAATTTGAAACAGTGAAATCATTATCCTGTAGAGTTTTTTATGCTCTATTTAATGACGGCATTATATAGCCTGTCACAAATTAATGTGATCTGAAATTTGCATAAGTATGCAATTTTGCAAAACGCTTAATTTTTTTTATAGTAAATACTTCAAAAACCATAAATATCAAACCGCTTGAACAACTTCGCCAGTTTTTTTTCCTATGGGATCTATGGTGTTTGTAGATATGACATTCTTTGCCTGAGTGAAATAATTTGCTTACGAGGAGAATTATACCGGGTGAGATTTTTAACTTGACATAACGAAATATCTCTAAAAGTACGCACCCGATCAAAAAAAAGTTCTGAATGAAATTTGTTCGCCTCGAAGGGGCTCTTCCAATGATGCCAAACTCCACCCCCACCCCACCTCCTGGGGGTGGGGCGAGGGGCCACTTTAAAATCTAAAATGGGAACCCCCATTTTTTATAACAGATTCGGAGTCTCCAGACAAAAATACGTAGGTTTTGTCTGAAACTTTTTTTGGATTTGTGATAGATGGCGCTGTAATCGCAAAATGCGGAAATTGTAAAAAATGCACTTTTAATCGCAAAATGACGTGAGGCATGTTGAAGTTTTATAAGAAACTGCATTTAGCATAACCCAGGAACAACGACGTGGACATGCACGTATCCAGAGGGGGGGCTTAGGGGGCTCGAGCCCCCCCGAAAGTTTTAGGTTTACACTAGATAAAATGAGGTTTTTTGTTTCTTGTGGTGTGAAATAAAATAATGTGACAATAATTTAAGGAGAGAAATAATTATCGAGGCAAGACGGAGAAACTTCCGTAACCCTGTTATTGATAATAGCACGTATCCAAGATGGGGCACAGGGGGCTCAACTTTCTCCCCAGGAAATTTTTCGGTTAACGTTAGATAAAATTAGGTTTTTGGCTTCTTGAATAATGTGAAAATAATTTAAGGAGAGAAATAATGATCGAGGCAAGATGGAGAATGTTTTATACCCCTGTTATTGTTAATAGCACGTATCCAAGGTGGGGTTGAGGTGGCTCGAGCCCCCCCCAGGATTTTTTTATTTTACACTAGATAAAATTACGTTTTTCTTTTTGAATAATGTGACGATGATTTAAGGAGATAGACAATTATCGAGACAAGACGGAGTGTTGATAATATTGCACGTAAACTTTTCTTGCTCTTTTGGTGTTGTCGCAGCGCACTTGAGCACTATAGAGACTTGTCAGCATTTGGAAGCTGCGCAACAAAAGTAGCGCCACATGTTGGGCGATTCGTTGTAATTTCTAATCTCTGGAAGGCGGGAGAGGGTACGTTCTTGAATGAGAGAAGGAGTCAACTACTGGCGATATTAACGAATCGTTTTATCTGCGGAACGTTCTAGAATATACTGAGGATATAAATACGCGGATTCAATTTTTCGGTTGATCTGTACAAAGAATCGGTTAATGAGATTTCAGACGTAAGTGTGACAATTCATACAGTCGATTAGTGATCAGTCAGCGTCCTCTGGTTGCTTTATAAGATATAGTGATTCGAAAATGAAGACATTGAGGACAGTAGAACTTCCGGGGCTTCAATGTAGTGCTAGTTCGGGTCGAGGGCCGAAGAGATCAAGGCCTCTCTCTCTCTCGGGAATATTTCAGCAGTACCGGATATTGGAGTGGTTTATTACAACAGAAATAAGCTGCATAGATCAACTGAAAATGAAAGTTTTCAGTGATGATTTAGTTTTGCCAGAACTAAATTTCGTATATGCAGTGCGAGAATTTCATGGTATAAAAAAATACTTTTGTTTAAGCCTACTGGGTTCCTACTGGTGAACAAGCACAGAGAATATAGGAGAGAGAAGAAAACTGAGGAGCATTCTCACCGGTTGAGGAGAAATTTTTTCTTATGTGGTCAACAAGAGCTACTACTTCGAGGTGACAATGACAGTGGCCTAATAAGGGAGATTTCACACCATGTCGCCTGAGGATTTCACAAGTCGGAATTAGGTTTGTGCGGCCTTTTGTGTCGCTACGGTGTGAAACGTTGCTGTTGATTGGCCCATTCCAATCGACATGTATCGCGTGTCCTTCGGTCTGAAACCTTCCTAAGTCTTGAAAATCCAAGTCACAAGGATGGAAAATTAGGGCCTTGTTAAGGTTAGGTGTGAAGGCAGGCAGACGACAGCACCCTAAAGGATCATATCCAAACCTACAGGAAGAACGCATCTTACTTCAATCTCCAATACGGAATGATAAAAACTTCTGGTGAGTTGATTTTGAAAAATGTGTCCGAGATAAAGAGAGGCGTGACCAGGATTTTCGGAAGGGGGAGGAGTTACGCATACTATTTTTGGTGGTCAGTCCTGATTTTGCCATTTTTTTCCTGTCTTTGATGTTCTTCTGTTTCTTCTTTTTTTTTAAAAAAAAAAAAAAAGCAATACTGTGTCAAATGGGATTATGACCTCACCAACCCTTCCTTGGGCTCGTCACTGGAGATACATGAATAAGCATTTGATCATACTGGGAGACGAAACATTAGATGTGTTGGGAACGGAAGAGTTTTCATTGTGCATTAATTGTTTCGTGATCCAGCTGCATTCGAGAAGACTTCCTTTGTTTTGTGCCGATATATGACAAGACAACAGAAGCTGTGACAGGCATTTTTGAACACTTGTGAGTGCTAAGGCCTGAATCTGAACAATTTGGTGGGTTTCGGCTTTTATAAGAGCTGCAAACATGGGAGGACAAGACACGTTAGTGGTGTTTAGGCTCGAATCAGAGATACATATTCGAGGGCTGTCTGCGTCCAGTTCGCAACCCACAATTTGAATCTCGCGTTGTCGAGTGGATTGTCCATCCCGTGCATGTGTAACAGCTTCGTAAAAACACTCAAAGACACCATACATGTTTTTATGCCTGATGAGAAGAAATGGACAAACACACATACTGAGATGGTTCCGGCACACAATGTTAATGCATGGAAACAGAGGAGTCGAGTGGTAAAAAATGTTCCGATTTCACGTTCTCATTAAAACGACAGCCTTACAGTGGCGACGATTTAAGGGATAGTTGCTCCCAATTTTTTTGCCTTAACATTATGACCTCTTAATGTTAAGCTGTGTCTACCAAGAGAAAGTAAACTTTCTTTGCACCGCCCTCCCCCCCCCTCCGTTTTGGAACCCAATTGCTACCACTGGTCTTAAATATACAATTGTGTGGTTCTTACTATACCCCTTAAAAATAGCGTTGAGCCCCCCCCGAAAGGAATTTCTGGATACGTGCCTGGACGTGGACGTAGCAGTATTTTGTTCTCATCGGGGTGCTTCTTTTAGGTGAGTCCCCTCGCCTGTCACCATCACAATGTATATATACATTGGATATTTTGTATACATCATCAGACCTTAACACGAAAAAGTTGGTTAGCGAGAAACTTTTCGGTTTGTCGCGATACACGTGTAGACCAAGCGAGAAAAGTGTTGACCATTGTTGGAAGTTATTTTTGGAATACATTGTTACTCCACCACACATTTATTTATTGCACAATCGTAGTTTGTTTATGCGGGCTGTCTCGCGTATCAAATTCATTGCGCGTCACCCAGGTTTCAATTCAGTTGCAGGCAGGTGAAGGCAAGGAATATAGAGATTAGGTAAAGCCATCCGAAGATTGCCGATCTTGCACGAACGCGTGACGTCACCGGAGAAGCAGTGAGCTCGGCTGAAGCAGACGTCCCCTAGCATTTATATGGGAAATTCAGAGAGCGAAAGTATATTATCACTTTTAGGAGGGGGAAAATAATAATTGTCATCCTCCATGATGGTATTGAGGCATCCTTTTAATGATTAGTAACATAATTGAAAACGCGCTACTTTTAAAAGGGGGCAAAGTACATGTGAAAAAATGTATTTTGAAAATCCATATTCCTGAAACTTTCTGACCGATGCGCTACAAAGAAAGTTGCGTGTTCTCCTTTAGAATTTCGTCATTTTACAAATCGTAATATAATTTTAACAAAAACGTGGCATGCTAAAGAAGAATTAAAGAGTTTGAAAAAATAATTGATTAATAGACTTAGTTTATTTTACTTCGCTTATCTGTCACATATGGCTAATCGCAAAGATGAGGATGCGTGATGGTATGATGAAATTGATGAAAGGAAAGTAGACCCATGCCCGGGCGGGTATTCGAACCTGGGGGCCCTTGGCATCGTAAAGCGTTGTGCTAACCACTTCGCCACGGAGGTCAGCATTACAAGGAAATAAACAGAAATTGGCATCTATGTTTTAATATGCGAGAAACATTTGCGAGGAGATTATTGAAGTAACAAATAATTATTACAAGACGTTGTGATGAAAATTATTAATATATCTGAAATATCAGGAGTTGACCTTGCAGTCTCTAAATGTACTTTTAGGGTTAAGCAAAACCTTTACTCAAAATTGATAGTGTAAATTTATAAGCTATTAAAATTTAAAACTTATTCCTGTTCGAAAAGAGAATCTGCCAAGTCAAATTAATATTTCGTAGAAATACATATATATTTGTCTTTCATGAGGCCAAGAGAGTATTTGGAGGGGACGCTGGCTTGGGAAGGCTATAGCCCCGGATCTCGATCTGCAATGATTTTTTTTAAATGGCTCAAGAATACAAAGATATAAGTGGATATTGGACAAGCTCAGTCTAAAACTTACAACTGAAGTCGTACGTGTGTGTGGGGGGGGGGGGGCTCGTACGTGAGGTAACACAGTGGAATATGATTCACAATACTAAAATTAAAATAAATATGTGGGAACAATAGAAATCAAAATATGTTGTACCTAGTGACAGCGCAATAGTAAAGATGGAGGGGTAAATCATATTTTCCCGAGGCAATCATGTTTATTATTCCGTTACATATGACACAAAAATGCATGTTTTGACTAAAAGAACATTCATTCATTTATTTATTTTGTCGTTTAACTGGGGGCAGATAAGAGAGAGAGAGAAATTATCGAACGAGAATTGGGGGGCGTTCCTGCCCCCCCCCCCCCCCCGTAGTGTGGTCACTGCCTATGGCTATGCTGGAGAAGAATGCACCAATTAATACGCTATTAAATAAAACAGATACTTTCAAAACTTTTAATCAAATTATTTGTGAACTATGATTTAAATTTAGAGAGAGCACATACCTGTTTAATTTAATTTGGATGAGTTATCTTCTGAAGCCTGCCATTTCCGAGCCTTCTTCCGGTGTAACTACACTGCCCTTTGAGCCGTAGCTGCTGCGTTCAGGTGGCGGAACAAGCAGAATACTAATTAAAACAAATATGTGACAAATATATATAAAAAAAACAACGTGTTGAAGCTATTGACGGCGCCAAAGAAAAGACAGAAGAGAAACGTGGAGAGTGCAGTGATATTTTACGGTAAGCAGCAGGCACGTATCCAGGGATTCCTTTCGGGGGGAGGCTGAACACCATTTTTTAAAGGGGTATGACAATTGTATGTTTAAGGCCAGTGGTGGCAATTGGGTTCCAAAATGTGGGGGGGGGGGGGTGGACAAGGAGACAAGCATTAAGAGGCCATAGTGTGACAGTGTGGAGGCAAAAGAATGGGGAGCAACTATCTCCTAAATCGTCGCCATCTTAATGAAAACGTGAAATCGGGACATTTTCTACCACTCAACTCCTCTGTTTCCATGCATTAATATTGTGTGCCGGTGTAACGGGGAATCTGGACTCCGTAGAAAAATGACTGTACAGTCAATTTTCTACAGAGAAAAATGACTGCCCTTTTCAGTTCCCGTCAATTAAGCAGGGGGTAAAATATCCCCGTAGAAAAATGACTGCCTGTCAATTCCCACTTAAAGAGGGGGTACAAATTCCCCGTAGAAAAGTGACTGCCCCCTTATATCCTGCTTATATTAGGAGGGGGTACAAATTCCCCGTAGAAAAGTGACTGCCCAATTAAATCCTGCTTATAATAGGAGGGGGTAAAATTTCCCCGTAGAAAAGTGACTGCCCCCTTATATCCAGCTTATATTAGGAGGGGGTACAATTTCCCCGTAGAAAAGTGACTGCCCCTTTAAAACATGCTTATATTAGGAGGGGGTATAATTTCCCCGTAGAAAAGTGACTGCCCTTTTAAATTCTGCTAATATGAGAAGGGGGTACAATTTCCCCGTAGAAAAGTGACTGCCCCCTTATATCCAGCTTATATTAGGAGGGGGTACAAATTCCCCGTAGAAAAGTGACTGCCCCCTTAAACCCTGCTTATATTAGGAGGGGGTACAATTTCCCCGTAGAAAAGTGACTGCCCCTTTAAAACATGCTTATATTAGGAGGGGGTATAATTTCCCCGTAGAAAAGTGACTGCCCTTTTAAATTCTGCTAATATGAGAAGGGGGTACAATTTCCCCGTAGAAAAGTGACTGCCCCCTTATATCCAGCTTATATTAGGAGGGGGTACAAATTCCCCGTAGAAAAGTGACTGCCCCCTTAAACCCTGCTTATATTAGGAGGGGGTACAAATTCCCCGTAGAAAAGTGACTGCCCCCTTAAACCCTGCTTATATTAGGAGGGGGTACAATTTCCCCGTAGAAAAGTGACTGCCCCTTTAAAACATGCTTATATTAGGAGGGGGTATAATTTCCCCGTAGAAAAGTGACTGCCCTTTTAAATTCTGCTAATATGAGAAGGGGGTACAATTTCCCCGTAGAAAAGTGACTGCCCCCTTATATCCAGCTTATATTAGGAGGGGGTACAAATTCCCCGTAGAAAAGTGACTGCCCCCTTAAACCCTGCTTATATTAGGAGGGGGTACAATTTCCCCGTAGAAAAGTGACTGCCCCTTTAAAACATGCTTATATTAGGAGGGGGTATAATTTCCCCGTAGAAAAGTGACTGCCCTTTTAAATTCTGCTAATATGAGAAGGGGGTACAATTTCCCCGTAGAAAAGTGACTGCCCCCTTATATCCAGCTTATATTAGGAGGGGGTACAAATTCCCCGTAGAAAAGTGACTGCCCCCTTAAACCCTGCTTATATTAGGAGGGGGTACAATTTCCCCGTAGAAAAGTGACTGCCCCTTTAAAACATGCTTATATTAGGAGGGGGTATAATTTCCCCGTAGAAAAGTGACTGCCCTTTTAAATTCTGCTAATATGAGAAGGGGGTACAATTTCCCCGTAGAAAAGTGACTGCCCCCTTATATCCAGCTTATATTAGGAGGGGGTACAAATTCCCCGTAGAAAAGTGACTGCCCCCTTAAACCCTGCTTATATTAGGAGGGGGTACAATTTCCCCGTAGAAAAGTGACTGCCCCTTTAAAACATGCTTATATTAGGAGGGGGTATAATTTCCCCGTAGAAAAGTGACTGCCCTTTTAAATTCTGCTAATATGAGAAGGGGGTACAATTTCCCCGTAGAAAAGTGACTGCCCCCTTATATCCAGCTTATATTAGGAGGGGGTACAAATTCCCCGTAGAAAAGTGACTGCCCCCTTAAACCCTGCTTATATTAGGAGGGGGTACAATTTCCCCGTAGAAAAGTGACTGCCCCTTTAAAACATGCTTATATTAGGAGGGGGTATAATTTCCCCGTAGAAAAGTGACTGCCCTTTTAAATTCTGCTAATATGAGAAGGGGGTACAATTTCCCCGTAGAAAAGTGACTGCCCCCTTATATCCAGCTTATATTAGGAGGGGGTACAAATTCCCCGTAGAAAAGTGACTGCCCCCTTAAACCCTGCTTATATTAGGAGGGGGTACAAATTCCCCGTAGAAAAGTGACTGCCCCCTTAAACCCTGCTTATATTAGGAGGGGGTACAATTTCCCCGTAGAAAAGTGACTGCCCCTTTAAAACATGCTTATATTAGGAGGGGGTATAATTTCCCCGTAGAAAAGTGACTGCCCTTTTAAATTCTGCTAATATGAGAAGGGGGTACAATTTCCCCGTAGAAAAGTGACTGCCCCCTTATATCCAGCTTATATTAGGAGGGGGTACAAATTCCCCGTAGAAAAGTGACTGCCCCCTTAAACCCTGCTTATATTAGGAGGGGGTACAATTTCCCCGTAGAAAAGTGACTGCCCCTTTAAAACATGCTTATATTAGGAGGGGGTATAATTTCCCCGTAGAAAAGTGACTGCCCTTTTAAATTCTGCTAATATGAGAAGGGGGTACAATTTCCCCGTAGAAAAGTGACTGCCCCCTTATATCCAGCTTATATTAGGAGGGGGTACAAATTCCCCGTAGAAAAGTGACTGCCCCCTTAAACCCTGCTTATATTAGGAGGGGGTACAATTTCCCCGTAGAAAAGTGACTGCCCCTTTAAAACATGCTTATATTAGGAGGGGGTATAATTTCCCCGTAGAAAAGTGACTGCCCTTTTAAATTCTGCTAATATGAGAAGGGGGTACAATTTCCCCGTAGAAAAGTGACTGCCCCCTTATATCCAGCTTATATTAGGAGGGGGTACAAATTCCCCGTAGAAAAGTGACTGCCCCCTTAAACCCTGCTTATATTAGGAGGGGGTACAATTTCCCCGTAGAAAAGTGACTGCCCCTTTAAAACATGCTTATATTAGGAGGGGGTATAATTTCCCCGTAGAAAAGTGACTGCCCTTTTAAATTCTGCTAATATGAGAAGGGGGTACAATTTCCCCGTAGAAAAGTGACTGCCCCCTTATATCCAGCTTATATTAGGAGGGGGTACAAATTCCCCGTAGAAAAGTGACTGCCCCCTTAAACCCTGCTTATATTAGGAGGGGGTACAAATTCCCCGTAGAAAAGTGACTGCCCCCTTAAACCCTGCTTATATTAGGAGGGGGTACAATTTCCCCGTAGAAAAGTGACTGCCCCTTTAAAACATGCTTATATTAGGAGGGGGTATAATTTCCCCGTAGAAAAGTGACTGCCCTTTTAAATTGTGCTAATATGAGAAGGGGGTACAATTTCCCCGTAGAAAAGTGACTGCCCCCTTATATCCAGCTTATATTAGGAGGGGGTACAAATTCCCCGTAGAAAAGTGACTGCCCCCTTAAACCCTGCTTATATTAGGAGGGGGTACAAATTCCCAGTAGAAAAGTGACTGCCCCCTTAAACCCTGCTTATATTAGGAGGGGGTACAATTTCCCCGTAGAAAAGTGACTGCCCCTTTAAAACATGCTTATATTAGGAGGGGGTATAATTTCCCCGTAGAAAAGTGACTGCCCTTTTAAATTCTGCTAATATGAGAAGGGGGTACAATTTCCCCGTAGAAAAGTGACTGCCCCCTTATATCCAGCTTATATTAGGAGGGGGTACAAATTCCCCGTAGAAAAGTGACTGCCCCCTTAAACCCTGCTTATATTAGGAGGGGGTACAATTTCCCCGTAGAAAAGTGACTGCCCCTTTAAAACATGCTTATATTAGGAGGGGGTATAATTTCCCCGTAGAAAAGTGACTGCCCTTTTAAATTCTGCTAATATGAGAAGGGGGTACAATTTCCCCGTAGAAAAGTGACTGCCCCCTTATATCCAGCTTATATTAGGAGGGGGTACAAATTCCCCGTAGAAAAGTGACTGCCCCCTTAAATCCTGCTTATATTAGGAGGGGGTACAATTTCCCCGTAGAAAAGTGACTGCCCCTTTAAAACATGCTTATATTAGGAGGGGGTATAATTTCCCCGTAGAAAAGTGACTGCCCTTTTAAATTCTGCTAATATGAGAAGGGGGTACAATTTCCCCGTAGAAAAGTGAATGCCCCCTTATATCCAGCTTATATTAGGAGGGGGTACAAATTCCCCGTAGAAAAGTGACTGCCCCCTTAAACCCTGCTTATATTAGGAGGGGGTACAATTTCCCCGTAGAAAAGTGACTGCCCCTTTAAAACATGCTTATATTAGGAGGGGGTATAATTTCCCCGTAGAAAAGTGACTGCCCTTTTAAATTCTGCTAATATGAGAAGGGGGTACAATTTCCCCGTAGAAAAGTGACTGCCCCCTTATATCCAGCTTATATTAGGAGGGGGTACAAATTCCCCGTAGAAAAGTGACTGCCCCCTTAAACCCTGCTTATATTAGGAGGGGGTACAATTTCCCCGTAGAAAAGTGACTGCCCCTTTAAAACATGCTTATATTAGGAGGGGGTATAATTTCCCCGTAGAAAAGTGACTGCCCTTTTAAATTCTGCTAATATGAGAAGGGGGTACAATTTCCCCGTAGAAAAGTGACTGCCCCCTTATATCCAGCTTATATTAGGAGGGGGTACAAATTCCCCGTAGAAAAGTGACTGCCCCCTTAAACCCTGCTTATATTAGGAGGGGGTACAAATTCCCCGTAGAAAAGTGACTGCCCCCTTAAACCCTGCTTATATTAGGAGGGGGTACAATTTCCCCGTAGAAAAGTGACTGCCCCTTTAAAACATGCTTATATTAGGAGGGGGTATAATTTCCCCGTAGAAAAGTGACTGCCCTTTTAAATTCTGCTAATATGAGAAGGGGGTACAATTTCCCCGTAGAAAAGTGACTGCCCCCTTATATCCAGCTTATATTAGGAGGGGGTACAAATTCCCCGTAGAAAAGTGACTGCCCCCTTAAACCCTGCTTATATTAGGAGGGGGTACAAATTCCCCGTAGAAAAGTGACTGCCCCCTTAAACCCTGCTTATATTAGGAGGGGGTACAATTTCCCCGTAGAAAAGTGACTGCCCCTTTAAAACATGCTTATATTAGGAGGGGGTATAATTTCCCCGTAGAAAAGTGACTGCCCTTTTAAATTCTGCTAATATGAGAAGGGGGTACAATTTCCCCGTAGAAAAGTGACTGCCCCCTTATATCCAGCTTATATTAGGAGGGGGTACAAATTCCCCGTAGAAAAGTGACTGCCCCCTTAAACCCTGCTTATATTAGGAGGGGGTACAAATTCCCCGTAGAAAAGTGACTGCCCCCTTAAACCCTGCTTATATTAGGAGGGGGTACAATTTCCCCGTAGAAAAGTGACTGCCCCTTTAAAACATGCTTATATTAGGAGGGGGTATAATTTCCCCGTAGAAAAGTGACTGCCCTTTTAAATTCTGCTAATATGAGAAGGGGGTACAATTTCCCCGTAGAAAAGTGACTGCCCCCTTATATCCAGCTTATATTAGGAGGGGGTACAAATTCCCCGTAGAAAAGTGACTGCCCCCTTAAACCCTGCTTATATTAGGAGGGGGTACAATTTCCCCGTAGAAAAGTGACTGCCCCTTTAAAACATGCTTATATTAGGAGGGGGTATAATTTCCCCGTAGAAAAGTGACTGCCCTATTAAATCCTGCTAATATGAGAAGGGGGTACAATTTCCCCGTAGAAAAGTGACTGCCCCCTTATATCCAGCTTATATTAGGAGGGGGTACAAATTCCCCGTAGAAAAGTGACTGCCCCCTTAAACCCTGCTTATATTAGGAGGGGGTACAATTTCCCCGTAGAAAAGTGACTGCCCCTTTAAAACATGCTTATATTAGGAGGGGGTATAATTTCCCCGTAGAAAAGTGACTGCCCTTTTAAATTCTGCTAATATGAGAAGGGGGTACAATTTCCCCGTAGAAAAGTGACTGCCTTACTAAATCCTGCTAATATGAGAAGGGGGTACAATTTCCCCGTAGAAAAGTGACTGCCCCCTTATATCCTGCTTATATTAGGAGGGGGTACAAATTTCCCGTAGAAAAGTGACTGCCACCTTAAATCCTGCTTATATTAGGAGGGGGTATAATTTCCCCGCAGAAAAGTGACTGCCCCTTTAAATCCTGCTAATATGAGAAGGGGGTACAATTTCCCCGTAGAAAAGTGACTGCCCTATTAAATCCTGCTTATATTAGGAGGGGGTACAATTTCCCCGTAGAAAAGTGACTGCCCCTTATATCCTGCTTATATTAGGAGGGAGTACAAATTCCCCGTAGAAAAGTGACTGCCCCCTTAAATCCTGCTTATTTTAGGAGGGGGTATAATTTCCCCGTAGAAAAGTGACTGCCCCTTTAAATCCTGCTTATATTAGGAGGGGGTATAATTTCCCCGTAGAAAAGTGACTGCCTTACTAAATCCTGCTAATATGAGAAGGGGGTACAATTTCCCCGTAGAAAAGTGACTGCCTATTAAATCCTGCTAATATGAGAAGGGGGTACAATTTCCCCGTAGAAAATTGACTGCTCCCTTATATCCTGCTTATATTAGAAGGGGGTACATATTCCTCGTAGAAAAGTGACTGCCCCCTTAAATCCTGCTTATATTAGGAGGGGGTTTAATTTCCCCGTAGAAAATTGACTGCCCCTTTGAATCCTGCTTATATTAGGAGGGGGTATAATTTCCCCGTAGAAAAGTGACTGCCCCCTTATATCCTGCTTATATTAGGAGGGGGTACAAATTCCCCGTAGAAAAGTGACTGCCCCTTTAATTCCTGCTAATATGAGAAGGGGGTACAATTTCCCCGTAGAAAAGTGACTGCCCCCTTATATCCAGCTTATATTAGGAGGGGGTACAAATTCCCCGTAGAAAAGTGACTGCCCCCTTATATCCTGCTAATGTTAGGAGGGGGTACAAATTCCCCGTAGAAAAGTGACTGCAACCTTTATTCCTGCTTATATTAGGAGGGGGTATAATTTCCCCGTAGAAAAGTGACTGCCCCTTTAAATCCTGCTTATTTTAGGAGGGGGTATAATTTCCCCGTAGAAAAGTGACTGCCCTATTAAATCCTGCTAATATGAGAAGGGGGTACAATTTCCCCGTAGAAAAGTGACTGCCCTATTAAATCCTGCTAATATTAGAAGGGGGTACAATTTCCTCGTAGAAAAGTGACTGCCCCCTTATATCCTGCTTATATTAGGAGGGGGTACAAATTCCCCGTAGAAAAGTGACTGCCCCCTTTATTCCTGCTTATATTAGGAGGGGGTATAATTTCCCCGTAGAAAAGTGACTGCCCCCTTAAATCCTGCTTATATTAGGAGGGGGTATAATTTCCCCGTTGAAAAGTGACTGCCCCTTTAAATCCTGCTTATATTAGGAGGGGGTATAATTTCCCCGTAGAAAAGTGACTGCCCCCTTATATCCTGCTTATATTATGAGGGGGTACAAATTCCCCGTAGAAAAGTGACTGCCCCCTTAAATCCTGCTTATATTAGGAGGGGGTATAATTTCCCCGTAGAAAAGTGACTGCCCCTTTAAATCCTTCTAATATGAGAAGGGGGTACAATTTCCCCGTAGAAAAGTGACTGCCCTATTAAATCCTGCTTATATTAGGAGGGGGTACAATTTCCCCGTAGAAAAGTGACTGCCCCCTTAAATCCTGCTAATATTAGGAGGGGGTACAAATTCCCTGTAGAAAAGTAACTGCCTCCTTAAATTCTGCTTATATTGGGAGGAGGTATAATTTCCCCGTAGAAAAGTGACTGCCCCCTTAAATCCTGCTTATATTATCAGGGGGTACAATTTCCCCGTAGAAAAGTGACTGCCCCCTTAAATCCTGCTTATATTAGGAGGGGGTATAATTTCCCCGTAGAAAAGTGACTGCCCCATTAAATCCTGCTAATATTAGAAGGGGGTACAATTTCCCCGTAGAAAAGTGACTGCCCCTTTTATCTTTAATACATATAAAGGGGGTACAAATTTCCCTCTCGAAAAGTTACTGTTCTAATAATTAGTTCTTACATGAGAAATTGCATACAAAATGCTACGAAGAAAAGTTGCTGCTTACTTAATTTACTTCACAAAACAGTAGGGAAATTAGATGTACTATATTGTCGTATAAAGCCTTTATAACTCTGGTATCTGGCTCATAATTTACTTAATTATTACGTACAACTTTCTCATTTGAATGTTCATCAAAACATTTGAATGAGTCTACCATTTGAGTAGGGTGATAAAGGTGTCCTGGGTTCAATACCCGGTGGAGGCACATGGTAATTCGGATCCAACTTTAAACTGTGGGTCCATTCTTGATTAGACTTAGTGTGCATAAATTAAAACGCTAACTCAATCAATCCATCAATCAAGACATTTGAATTGCATTTTCTTGAAACATTTTGGACAACAAATTTGTACACAATGTGTGTGTGTACTGTCACAAATAAATAGGTTTCTCATCATAAAAATACTTCTTATATAATCTATGCATAACTAACAAAAAGTAAAACACTTTGTCCCTTGTGGTAATTATATTTATTTGAAAAGCACGACGAGAGCCCGTAGAAGCGATATTTTAACATGGAAATATTTTATAACTTGTAAAATATAATTGAAAGTGGTTGCTTCCACATATCCGTAGTAACTCTCGAATTTAAAAATTACATTGATGCATTTTATGATAGAACCTTTGATCAATTTTTAAAATAATCGAATACACACGTTATTCGTGTTATGAGGTTGATAAATCATAATTTTGTTACACAGAAACATATATTACATATAAACATACTTACACACACCAACATATTTATGTACACACTAATCATATTTTCATAGGAACAAATAGCAAGATACATCTACACACAGACTATAGTTTTAATTGTAACATTTTGATCAGAATCAATACGATTCAGAAACACCAGGAGTACACAAGTCAAATAAAACAATTGTTTTAACTTCAAAAAAATTGAACAAAAAAATAATATACAATGCATATAGCATGAGAATTATGATTTATCACTTTTCACTAAATATGTATTTCAATAATGCTGTAGTGCATTTTAATATAATATGTGATGTATTTCAATTTATACAAAAACTTTATCAAATACAGACATTTATAATTTCGTTGTGGTTTGCAACTAACCTATTACATATTATTCACCATGTTTAACACATGAAGGAGTCAGTGGATGGTATTCTTAAGCCACATGTTTGATTTTTATGTTGTTGTTGTTGAACATACCATCATGCACAATAAGCAACCCACTGTCCAAAAAGTGCGAGACATTGTCATTTTTCTTTTCGAATGGCAGTATAATATGTACATCACTGAAGTTTTTGGCTCTCCAACCAGGTGGTCATCTGTGCAGTGATATAGTCATAAGCCACACTTTCCCGCTACGTAGGCTGTACATGCACCGTTAGAAAACATGGATTTTGGAGACAATAATGAAGGAAGTGACGAGTCACATCTTTTTGATAGTAATAGTGGAAATTTCTGGCACCCGTCAGCTAGCAGTTCAGTGTGGAACTCATCCTTCTGTACGTGTAATTATGAAATAGAGTTGTGGTTATGTTCGCTGTGGCTTGTGACTATCCGTTGAAAGTTTATATGCTGCATAAAACATTGATTACTACAATCCTCTGATCACAGTAACTAAATATAAAGTATATTTTCTTTCAAGCTAGTAAATATCTATGTCAAACGTGATTAATTAAGGCAGACGTCCCATTAACTTGAGCCGACCAGCTGAAGCATTGCCACAAAAATCCACACTTTCAAGGAAAAGGCAGCTGAATCGCCCACGATAGAACAGAGAGAAAGCAAAACGGAGACGTAATAGCGGATGCCAATAAGTACCCGATAAAACAAAGAGTACGGGACATGCTGTTAGTTTAAGACATTCCTTCGCTTGTTCCTCAGCATTTTGTCGTACATTTCGTGTGTATTCGATTATTTTAAAAATTGATCAAAGGTTCTATCATAAAATGCATCAATGTAATTTTTAAATTCGAGAGTTACTACGGATATGTGGAAGCAACCACTTTCAATTATATTTTACAAGTTATAAAATATTTCCATGTTAAAATATCGCTTCTACGGGCTCTCGTCGTGCTTTTCAAATAAATATAATTACCACAAGGGACAAAGTGTTTTACTTTTTGTTAGTTATGCATAGATTATATAAGAAGTATTTTTATGATGAGAAACCTATTTATTTGTGACAGTACACACACACAATGTGTACAAATTTGTTGTCCAAAATGTTTCAAGAAAATGCAATTCAAATGTCTTGGTTGATGGATTGATTGAGTTAGCGTTTTAATTTATGCACACTAAGTCTAATCAAGAATGGACCCACAGTTTAAAGTTGGATCCGAATTACCATGTGCCTCCACCGGGTATTGAACCCAGGACACCTTTATCACCCTACTCAAATGGTAGACTCATTCAAATGTTTTGATGAACATTCAAATGAGAAAGTTGTACGTAATAATTAAGTCAATTATGAGCCAGATACCAGAGTTATAAAGGCTTTATACGACAATATAGTACATCTAATTTCCCTACTGTTTTGTGAAGTAAATTAAGTAAGCAGCAACTTTTCTCCGTAGCATTTTGTATGCAATTTCTCATGTAAGAACTAATTATTAGAACAGTAACTTTTCGAGAGGGAAATTTGTACCCCCTCCATATGTATTAAAGATAAAAGGGGCAGTCACTTTTCTACGGGGAAATTGTACCCCCTTCTAATGTTAGCAGGATTTAATGGGGCAGTCACTTTTCTACGGGGAAATTATACCCCCTCCTAATATAAGCAGGATTTAAGGGGGCAGTCACTTTTCTACGGGGAAATTGTACCCCCTGATAATATAAGCAGGATTTAAGGGGCAGTCACTTTTCTACGGGGAAATTATACCCCTCCCAATATAAGTAGAATTTAAGGAGGCAGTTACTTTTCTACAGGGAATTTGTACCCCCTCCTAATATTAGCAGGATTTAAGGGGCAGTCACTTTTCTACGGGGAAATTGTACCACCTCCTAATATAAGCAGGATTTAAGGGGGCAGTCACTTTTCTACGGGGAAATTGTACCCCCTCCTAATATAAGCAGGATTTAAAGGGGCAGTCACTTTTCTACGGGGAAATTATACCCCCTCCTAATATAAGCAGGATTTAAGGGGGCAGTCACTTTTCTACGGGGAAATTATACCCCCTCCTAATATAAGCAGGATTTAAGGGGGCAGTCACTTTTCTACGGGGAAATTATACCCCCTCCTAATATAAGCAGGATTTAAAGGGGCAGTCACTTTTCAACGGGGAAATTATACCCCCTCCTAATATAAGCAGGATTTAAGGGGGCAGTCACTTTTCTACGGGGAAATTATACCCCCTACTAATATAAGCAGGATTTAAAGGGGCAGTCACTTTTCTACGGGGAAATTATACCCCCTCCTAATATAAGCAGATTTAAAGGGGCAGTCACTTTTCTACGGGGAAATTATACCCCTCCCAATATAAGCAGGATTTAAGGTGGCAGTCACTTTTCTACGGGGAATTTGTACCCCCTCCCAATATAAGCAGGATATAAGGGGGCAGTCACTTTTCTACGGGGAAATTGTACCCCCTTCTCATATTAGCAGGATTTAATAGGGCAGTCACTTTTCTACGGGGAAATTATACCCCCTCCTAATATAAGCAGGATTTTAACGGGCAGTCACTTTTCTACGGGGAAATTATACCCCCTCCTAATATAAGCAGTATTTAAGGGGGCAGTCACTTTTCTACGGGGAATTTGTACCCCCTCCTAATATAAGCAGGATATAAGGGGGCAGTCACTTTTCTACGGGGAAATTGTACCCCCTTCTAATATTAGCAGGATTTAATAGGGCAGTCACTTTTCTACAGGGAAATTGTACCTCCTTCTCATATTAGCAGGATTTAATAGGGCAGTAACTTTTCTACGGGGAAATTATACCCCCTCCTAATATAAGCAGGATTTAAAGGGGCAGTCACTTTTCTACGGGGAAATTATACCCCCTCCTAATATAAGCAGGAATAAAGGGGGCAGTCACTTTTATACGGGGAATTTGTACCCCCTCCTAATATTAGGAGGATATAAGGGGGCAGTCACTTTTCTACGGGGAAATTGTACCCCCTTCTAATATTAGCAGGATTTAATAGGGCAGTCACTTTTCTACGGGGAAATTATACCCCCTCCTAATGTAAGCAGGATTTAAGGGGCAGTCACTTTTCTACGGGGAAATTTTACCCCCTCCTAATATAAGCAGGATTTAAGGGGGCAGTCACATTTCTACGGGGAATTTGTACCCCCTCCTAATATAAGCAGGATATAAGGGGGCAGTCACTTTTCTCCGGGGAAATTGTACCCCCTTCTAATATTAGCAGGATTTAATAGGGCAGTCACTTATCTACGGGGAATTTGTACCCCCTCCTAATATAAGCTGGATATAAGGGGACAGTCACTTTTCTACGGGGAAATTGTACCCCCTTCTCATATTAGCAGGATTTAATAGGGCAGTCACTTTTCTACGGGGAAATTATACCCCCTCCTAATATAAGCAGGATTTAAAAGGGCAGTCAATTTTCTACGGGGAAATTATACCCCCTCCTAATATAAGCAGGATTTAAGGGGGCAGTCACTTTTCTACGGGGAATTTGTACAACCTCCTAATATAAGCAGGATATAAGGGGGCAGTCACTTTTCTAAGGGAAAATTGTAGCCCCTTCTCATATTAGCAGAATTTAATAGGGCAGTCACTTTTCTACGGGGAAATTGTAGCCCCTTCTCATATTAGCAGGATTTAATAGGGCAGTCACTTTTCTACGGGGAATTTGTACCCCCTCCTAATATAAGCAGGATATAAGGGGGCAGTCACTTTTCTACGGGGAAAATGTACCCCCTTCTCATATTAGCAGGATTTAATAGGGCAGTCACTTTTCTACGGGGAAATTGTACCCCCTTCTCATATTAGCAGGATATAAAAGGGCAGTCACTTTTCTACGGGGAAATTATACCCCCTCCTAATATAAGCAGGATTTAAAGGGGCAGTCACTTTTCTACGGGGAAATTGTACCCCCTCCTAATATAAGCAGGGTTTAAAAGGGCAGTCACTTTTCTACGGAGAATTTGTACCCCCTCCTAATATAAGCTGGATATAAGGGGGCAGTCACTTTTCTACGGGGAAATTGTACCCCCTTCTCATATTAGCAGGATTTAATAGGGCAGTCACTTTTCTACGGGGAATTTGTACCCCCTCCTAATATAAGCAGGATATAAGGGGGCAGTCACTTTTCTACGGGGAAATTATACCCCCTCCTAATATAAGCAGGATTTAAAAGGGCAGTCAATTTTCTACGGGGAAATTATACCCCCTCCTAATATAAGCAGGATTTAAGGGGGCAGTCACTTTTCTACGGGGAATTTGTACCCCCTCCTAATATAAGCAGGATATAAGGGGGCAGTCACTTTTCTAAGGGAAAATTGTAGCCCCTTCTCATATTAGCAGAATTTAATAGGGCAGTCACTTTTCTACGGGGAAATTGTAGCCCCTTCTCATATTAGCAGGATTTAATAGGGCAGTCACTTTTCTACGGGGAATTTGTACCCCCTCCTAATATAAGCAGGATATAAGGGGGCAGTCACTTTTCTACGGGGAAATTGTACCCCCTTCTCATATTAGCAGGATTTAATAGGGCAGTCACTTTTCTACGGGGAAATTGTACCCCCTTCTCATATTAGCAGGATATAAAAGGGCAGTCACTTTTCTACGGGGAAATTATACCCCCTCCTAATATAAGCAGGATTTAAAGGGGCAGTCACTTTTCTACGGGGAAATTGTACCCCCTCCTAATATAAGCAGGGTTTAAGGGGGCAGTCACTTTTCTACGGAGAATTTGTACCCCCTCCTAATATAAGCTGGATATAAGGGGGCAGTCACTTTTCTACGGGGAAATTGTACCCCCTTCTCATATTAGCAGGATTTAATAGGGCAGTCACTTTTCTACGGGGAATTTGTACCCCCTCCTAATATAAGCAGGATATAAGGGGGCAGTCACTTTTCTACGGGGAAATTATACCCCCTCCTAATATAAGCAGGATTTAAAAGGGCAGTCAATTTTCTACGGGGAAATTATACCCCCTCCTAATATAAGCAGGATTTAAGGGGGCAGTCACTTTTCTACGGGGAATTTGTACCCCCTCCTAATATAAGCAGGATATAAGGGGGCAGTCACTTTTCTAAGGGAAAATTGTAGCCCCTTCTCATATTAGCAGAATTTAATAGGGCAGTCACTTTTCTACGGGGAAATTGTAGCCCCTTCTCATATTAGCAGGATTTAATAGGGCAGTCACTTTTCTACGGGGAATTTGTACCCCCTCCTAATATAAGCAGGATATAAGGGGGCAGTCACTTTTCTACGGGGAAATTGTACCCCCTTCTCATATTAGCAGGATTTAATAGGGCAGTCACTTTTCTACGGGGAAATTGTACCCCCTTCTCATATTAGCAGGATATAAAAGGGCAGTCACTTTTCTACGGGGAAATTATACCCCCTCCTAATATAAGCAGGATTTAAAGGGGCAGTCACTTTTCTACGGGGGAATTGTACCCCCTCCTAATATAAGCAGGGTTTAAGGGGGCAGTCACTTTTCTACGGGGAATTTGTACCCCCTCCTAATATAAGCAGGATATAAGGGGGCAGTCACTTTTCTACGGGGAAATTGTACCCCCTTCTCATATTAGCAGGATTTAATAGGGCAGTCACTTTTCTACGGGGAAATTGTACCCCCTTCTCATATTAGCAGGATATAAAAGGGCAGTCACTTTTCTACGGGGAAATTATACCCCCTCCTAATATAAGCAGGATTTAAAGGGGCAGTCACTTTTCTACGGGGAAATTGTACCCCCTCCTAATATAAGCAGGGTTTAAGGGGGCAGTCACTTTTCTACGGAGAATTTGTACCCCCTCCTAATATAAGCTGGATATAAGGGGGCAGTCACTTTTCTACGGGGAATTTGTACCCCCTTCTCATATTAGCAGGATTTAATAGGGCAGTCACTTTTCTACGGGGAATTTGTACCCCCTCCTAATATAAGCAGGATATAAGGGGGCAGTCACTTTTCTACGGGGAAATTATACCCCCTCCTAATATAAGCAGGATTTAAAAGGGCAGTCAATTTTCTACGGGGAAATTATACCCCCTCCTAATATAAGCAGGATTTAAGGGGGCAGTCACTTTTCTACGGGGAATTTGTACCCCCTCCTAATATAAGCAGGATATAAGGGGGCAGTCACTTTTCTAAGGGAAAATTGTAGCCCCTTCTCATATTAGCAGAATTTAATAGGGCAGTCACTTTTCTACGGGGAAATTGTAGCCCCTTCTCATATTAGCAGGATTTAATAGGGCAGTCACTTTTCTACGGGGAATTTGTACCCCCTCCTAATATAAGCAGGATTTAAGGGGGCAGTCACTTTTCTACGGAGAATTTGTACCCCCTCCTAATATAAGCAGGATATAAGGGGGCAGTCACTTTTCTACGGGGAAATTATACCCCCTCCTAATATAAGCAGGATTTAAAAGGGCAGTCAATTTTCTACGGGGAAATTATACCCCCTCCTAATATAAGCAGGATTTAAGGGGGCAGTCACTTTTCTACGGGGAATTTGTACCCCCTCCTAATATAAGCAGGATATAAGGGGGCAGTCACTTTTCTAAGGGAAAATTGTAGCCCCTTCTCATATTAGCAGAATTTAATAGGGCAGTCACTTTTCTACGGGGAAATTGTAGCCCCTTCTCATATTAGCAGGATTTAATAGGGCAGTCACTTTTCTACGGGGAATTTGTACCCCCTCCTAATATAAGCAGGATATAAGGGGGCAGTCACTTTTCTACGGGGAAATTGTACCCCCTTCTCATATTAGCAGAATTTAATAGGGCAGTCACTTTTCTACGGGGAAATTGTAGCCCCTTCTCATATTAGCAGGATTTAATAGGGCAGTCACTTTTCTACGGGGAATTTGTACCCCCTCCTAATATAAGCAGGATTTAAGGGGGCAGTCACTTTTCTACGGAGAATTTGTACCCCCTCCTAATATAAGCAGGATATAAGGGGGCAGTCACTTTTCTAAGGGAAAATTGTAGCCCCTTCTCATATTAGCAGAATTTAATAGGGCAGTCACTTTTCTACGGGGAAATTGTAGCCCCTTCTCATATTAGCAGGATTTAATAGGGCAGTCACTTTTCTACGGGGAATTTGTACCCCCTCCTAATATAAGCAGGATATAAGGGGGCAGTCACTTTTCTACGGGGAAATTGTACCCCCTTCTCATATTAGCAGGATTTAATAGGGCAGTCACTTTTCTACGGGGAAATTGTACCCCCTTCTCATATTAGCAGGATATAAAAGGGCAGTCACTTTTCTACGGGGAAATTATACCCCCTCCTAATATAAGCAGGATTTAAAGGGGCAGTCACTTTTCTACGGGGAAATTGTACCCCCTCCTAATATAAGCAGGGTTTAAGGGGGCAGTCACTTTTCTACGGAGAATTTGTACCCCCTCCTAATATAAGCTGGATATAAGGGGGCAGTCACTTTTCTACGGGGAAATTGTACCCCCTTCTCATATTAGCAGGATTTAATAGGGCAGTCACTTTTCTACGGGGAATTTGTACCCCCTCCTAATATAAGCAGGATATAAGGGGGCAGTCACTTTTCTACGGGGAAATTATACCCCCTCCTAATATAAGCAGGATTTAAAAGGGCAGTCAATTTTCTACGGGGAAATTATACCCCCTCCTAATATAAGCAGGATTTAAGGGGGCAGTCACTTTTCTACGGGGAATTTGTACCCCCTCCTAATATAAGCAGGATATAAGGGGGCAGTCACTTTTCTAAGGGAAAATTGTAGCCCCTTCTCATATTAGCAGAATTTAATAGGGCAGTCACTTTTCTACGGGGAAATTGTAGCCCCTTCTCATATTAGCAGGATTTAATAGGGCAGTCACTTTTCTACGGGGAATTTGTACCCCCTCCTAATATAAGCAGGATATAAGGGGGCAGTCACTTTTCTACGGGGAAATTGTACCCCCTTCTCATATTAGCAGGATTTAATAGGGCAGTCACTTTTCTACGGGGAAA
The DNA here is from genome assembly GCF_977018435.1 of Lepisma saccharinum. Taxonomy (NCBI): domain Eukaryota; kingdom Metazoa; phylum Arthropoda; class Insecta; order Zygentoma; family Lepismatidae; genus Lepisma; species Lepisma saccharinum. The sequence goes on from NC_139256.1 coordinate 1,712,580, forward strand.
TTGTACCCCCTTCTCATATTAGCAGGATATAAAAGGGCAGTCACTTTTCTACGGGGAAATTATACCCCCTCCTAATATAAGCAGGATTTAAAGGGGCAGTCACTTTTCTACGGGGGAATTGTACCCCCTCCTAATATAAGCAGGGTTTAAGGGGGCAGTCACTTTTCTACGGAGAATTTGTACCCCTCCTAATATAAGCTGGATATAAGGGGGCAGTCACTTTTCTACGGGGAAATTGTACCCCCTTCTCATATTAGCAGGATTTAATAGGGCAGTCACTTTTCTACGGGGAAATTATACCCCCTTCTAATATAAGCAGGATTTTAACGGGCAGTCACTTTTCTACGGGGAAATTATACCCCCTCCTAATATAAGCAGTATTTAAGGGGGCAGTCACTTTTCTACGGGGAATTTGTACCCCCTCCTAATATAAGCAGGATATAAGGGGGCAGTCACTTTTCTACGGGGAAATTGTACCCCCTTCTAATATTAGCAGGATTTAATAGGGCAGTCACTTTTCTACGGGGAAATTGTACCCCCTTCTCATATTAGCAGGATTTAATAGGGCAGTCACTTTTCTACGGGGAAATTTTACCCCCTCCTAATATAAGCAGGATTTAAAGGGGCAGTCACTTTTCTACGGGGAAATTATACCCCCTCCTAATATAAGCAGGAATAAAGGGGGCAGTCACTTTTCTACGGGGAATTTGTACCCCCTCCTAATATTAGCAGGATATAAGAGGGCAGTCACTTTTCTACGGGGAAATTGTACCCCCTTCTAATATTAGCAGGATTTAATAGGGCAGTCACTTTTCTACGGGGAAATTATACCCCCTCCTAATGTAAGCAGGATTTGAGGGGCAGTCACTTTTCTACGGGGAAATTTTACCCCCTCCTAATATAAGCAGGATTTAAGGGGGCAGTCACTTTTCTACGGGAAATTTGTACCCCCTCCTAATATAAGCAGGATATAAGGGGGCAGTCACTTTTCTCCGGGGAAATTGTACCCCCTTCTAATATTAGCAGGATTTAATAGGGCAGTCACTTTTCTACGGGGAAATTGTACCCCCTCCTAATATAAGCAGGATATAAGGGGGCAGTCACTTTTCTCCGGGGAAATTGTACCCCCTTCTAATATTAGCAGGATTTAATAGGGCAGTCACTTTTCTACGGGGAAATTGTACCCCCTCCTAATATAAGCAGGATTTAAAGGGGCAGTCACTTTTCTACGGGGAAATTGTACCCCCTCCTAATATAAGCAGGATATAAGGGGGCAATCAGTTTTCTACGGGGAAATTGTACCCCCTTCTAATATTAGCAGGATTTAATAGGGCAGTCACTTTTCTACGGGGAAATTGTACCCCCTCCTAATATAAGCAGGATATAAGGGGGCAATCAGTTTTCTACGGGGAAATTGTACCCCCTTCTAATATTAGCAGGATTTAATAGGGCAGTCACTTTTCTACGGGGAAATTGTACCCCCTCCTAATATAAGCAGGATTTAAAGGGGCAGTCACTTTTCTACGGGGAAATTGTACCCCCTCCTAATATAAGCATGATTTAATTGGGCAGTCACTTTTCTACGGGGAATGTGTACCCCCTCTTTAAGTGGGAATTGACAGGCAGTCATTTTTCTACGGGGATATTTTACCCCCTGCTTAATTGACGGGAACTGAAAAGGGCAGTCATTTTTCTCTGTAGAAAATTGACTGTACAGTCATTTTTCTACGGAGTCCAGATTCCCCGTCACGAAAACGGGGAATTTGGACTGCGTAGAAAATTGACTGTACAGTCACTTTTCTACGGAGTCCAAATTCCCCGTTACACCGGAACCATCTCAGTATGTATGTTTGTCCATTTCTTCTCATCAGGCATCAAAACATCTATGTACCAGAAGTGTTTTTACGAAGGTGTTACACATGCACGGAATGCACAATCCACTCGACAACGCAAGATTCAAACTGTGTGCAGGGAACTGGAATCAGACAGTTCACGAATATTTCTCTCTCATTCGAGCCTGAACACCACTAATGTGTCTTGTCCTCCCATGTTTGCAGCTCTTATAAAAGCCGAAACCAACCAAGTGTTTCATATTCATGCATAAGCACTCGCAAGTGTCCAAAATTGTCTGTTGAGTGTGTGTCGAACCCAGTAGCCTTAAACAAAAGTATTTTTTTATGCCATGAAATTCTCGGAATACATACACAAAATTTGGTCCTGGCACAACCAAATCATCACTCAAAACTTTGATTTTCAGTTGATCTGTGCAGCTTATTTCTTTTTTAATAAATCGCTCCAATGCCCAGCCCGATACTGCCGAAATATTCACTTTAGAGAGAGAGACCTTCGATTCGATCTCTTCGTCTTTCGACCCGAACTACTCGTAGCACTACTCGAAGTTCCGCTGTCGTCAATGTCTTTAGCTTTGGGACCGAACTGGAACTAGTGGTAGACTTCGTTACTTTACGGTATTTAGTCCATCGACTGTATGAATTGTCACACTTACCTCTGAAGTCTCCACCTATTCTGTTGTACAGATCAACCGGGAAATTGACGCCGCGTATTAATATCCTCATTATATTCTAGAACGCTTCGCAGATATCACGATTCGTAAATATCGACTCCTTCTCTTTTTCAAGAACGTTCCCTCTCGCGCTTTCCAGAGATTAAAAAATTACAATGAATCCGAATCGCCCTACCTGCGGCGCTACCTTTGTTGTGCAGCTTCCAAATGCTGACAAGTCTCTTCTACATAGTGTTCAAGTTCGCTACGACAACACCGAAAGCGTAAGAAAAGTTTACGTGCAATATTATCAACAACAGGGTTATAGAACATTCTCCGTCTTGCCTTGATAAGTATTTCTCTCCTAAAATTATCGTCACATTATTCAAGAAGACAAAAACCTAATTTTATCTAGTGTAAAATGAAAACTTTCCTGGTGGGGGGAGTCCACGAGTTACAATCCCCACCTTGGATACGCGCTATAAACAATAACAGGGTCCGTAGAACATTCTCCGTCTTGCCTCGATAATTATTTATCTCCTTAAATTATCGTCACATTATTGAAGAAGACAAAAACCTAATTTTATCTCGTGTAAACTGAAAAATTTCCTGGGGGAAGGGGCTCGAGACACCTGATGCCCACCTTGGATACGCACTATTAACAATAACAGGGTTATAGAACATTCTCCGTCTTGTCTCGATAAGTATTCCTCTCCTTAAATTATCGTCACATTATTCAAGAAGTCAAAAACCTAATTTTATCACTGTAAACTGAAAAATTTCCTTGGGGAGCGGGGGGAGGGGGGCTCGAACCACCTGATCCCTACCTTGGATACGCGCTATTAACAATAACAGGCTAATAGAACATTCTCCGTCTTGCCTAGATAATTATCTCTCTCAAGTTATCACCATATTATTCAAAAAGCCAAAAAACTAATTTTATCTAGCGTAAACTGAAAATTTTATGAAGGGGGGCTTGAGCCCCCCGATTCCCACCTTGGATACGAGCTGTTACCAATAACAGGGTTATAGAATATTCTCCGTCCTGCCTCGATAATTATTTCTCTCCTTAAATTAACGTCACATTATTTTATTTGACACCACAAGAAACAAAAATCTCATTTTATCTAGTGTAATCCGAAAACTTTCGGGGGGGCTTGAGCCCCCTAAGCCCCCCATTGGATACGTGCCTGGGAAGCAGTCACGTTTATTACACCCTTACATTTACATACAATATTATAAAGTTCTGCTTTTAGATCTCGCACAATGCCATTTTCACAAGGATTGGCAATCTCGCATTTTTTTATATCAATCAAGCTGTGATATTTTAGATTTCTTTCGTTAGTTTTCTGATAATAGTTTTCACAGCTTTCCATAGCATTTAGGCATGATTTCAGTTGACAAGAACAAAATAATCTTATTTCAAAACATAGAGCAAAAATAAATCCAACGCGCTTAAGTTAAAACTCCCTTACATTGGAAGCCTGGAGAGAACAAAACAGGGGTTCCTTCGTAACACGATTTCTTGAAAACCATTTTACACATTTGAATCAACTTTGTGATAAATTGATTAGAAAGGATGAATCTTAACAGTAAAAGTTGTAACTTTTCCCTTGCTACAATATTTTAGAAGATATTCGTTGTCAAATTTCTCAATATTTGCATAAGGAACCAGCATTTTCCGTGCCGAGTGTTTCGATGGTGACGTCATGCATCCACGGACAACTGCGCATACGATCTGCGCCACCGAACGAGCACCCCCTGAGGTGAAGGTGCCCGACCCGGTTCGTAGGAAGTGCAGTGTGCTGTGTGATAATTGCGGATTTGCATGTAGAAGCTGAAAAAGACGCAGTATTGGCAAACTTTGAGGTAAAAAACTCATAATAGTTATGCACATGCTAAATCACTTCTTAAAGTCAATGAATATCAGCAAGGCGGTTAAGACAACGGCTGATGTTACGGAGTGTTCTGAACGTCCTATATACAGAATACGAAAGGAAGAAACCGAAGGTTCTCTCAGAACACCGGCAAGAAAGAAGTCTAAAAGAATGGGGAAAGAGAATAATGTCAGAACGAAAAAAATACGATGGAACCGGGTCCATCAAAAGAAACTGAAGATTTTTTGGAGGATGTAACGTCATTACCAGACAAGGACAGTAGTTACGCTTAAAGGTACGTGAGCTGAACACACTTTGTTATTACTTTATTTTCCGTAAAAAAAGATATCTTAATGTTTGTTTTTGCATTTATTTAATTCTGTTTATATAAAGGATACAGCATTCAACGGAAGGAGTAACAATAGTTGCTTGTATTACACATATAATGCAAATGTAAAATAGTAAATAGCTACGTCGAAATATAAACATTTACATGCAAATCTTGAGGTAATTATCGTTTTTCCCAAAATACATCAAATACATAGATTTTGAAGATTTCCTATACGATATTAAGGAAGCCTCTTTTCGCGACTGGCGTGGTGTGACGTCATCGGCGGAAGAAACCCAGATGAGCCTTTACTCCATACGGAAATAAACGTGTAAAGGCTGATCTGTTTTGTTCTTCTCGCTCCTTTTTTCTTGTATTTCTGTATTGTTGGGCTGTTGCCGTTTATAATGCCTTCAGAGTGAGGCGTGAGACATGTGATATACGACGAAAAAAGGAAACAGCGATTGATAGTATATAACTGAACCAAACGCACATAACGAGATTTGTTAGTGAATTGAGATACCAGTAGCCTCATTACACATCAGGCTCCATACACTTCCATTGGGATATAATTATTAGAATAAAAAAATGAATATTGTAATTTATAATAAAGATTCTCAAGAGTATATACAGAGTTCAGTTTTGGTTGGGACGGTGGTCCGCAACAACAGAACATCTTAATAGGGTCCGTGGTAAGATATTTAAAAGAGTACCACTGTCACTTTTAGGAAAATAGCTAATCAGTATACAAATTTTATACCAAATCGCTAATTTTCCCCCCGCCAAAGTTTAAAGTTCGATCCTGCTACATTACAGAAGTCAATTGACCATGTAAGATCACCCCTGCATATCCCCCTCCCCCAATTTAATATCCAGCCCCCCACTAAAATTTCCATACCAATTTTAGGTTCACTGTTGGTATTGAAGAGTTGAATATCGATCTCGTCCAAATCATTTAATTCTCAATCTCCACACCAACCTAAGCGCAATACAGATACTCAAAACTTGGATATCTCCTAATCCAGTGCTAAATCCCCTTACTAAAGTTGGGTCCCGGGTTCGATACCCGGTGGAGAAACATCCCACGGATCCCACTTTATACTATAGGTCCAGTCCCGATTAGCCTTTCTGTGCATAAAGTGGAGTTGAAACAACAATTCAATCAATTAAACCTTACTAGAGTTGGAAACTTCTCCTAACAAGTGTAATCCCCAACTAGAATTCACGTGACAATTTATAGTTTAATACTTAATAGCAGTAGTGTAATTTGGGCGGTTCAACGCATCACAAGTAGTTATCCCCTATTTTCTATAGATCTAGCCTCAGTTGTATCATATCATGACGATTTTTTTGTGGATTTTATAGCGTTCGACGACGTTCCAGTACAATTTTCATTGTAACTCTGTTGTTCCTACCTCATCATCTGTAGGTATGCCACGATCTTACGTGATATAACTTAACCTATTCACTTTTATACGAGTTAGGTAACATACATTCACACCAGATGTGACCTGTCATGAGGATTTTTTTTTAGATCTTTTACTCACTAAACTAACCTACATGTACAGTAGTATGAAATGGTATGAGCTGGAAACGCCCTTTGACCTACTTTTGATTTTACGATCTTTTATGTGCGAAGCTGACCTACAGAGAGAAAAAAAAAATGCACAGTGGCATTTCACCTATTGCAAATTTCTCCTCTTGTTTTTTCTTACTCTGACCGCTTCCTTTTTATTTTTACGATCTTTTACGGACTTGTCTAACCTACATGGGAAACATTTTTGGTTTGGTTAGAGTTGCTGTTTTAAGTCCACTTTATGCACAGTAAGGCTAATCGGGACTGGACCTACAGTTTAAAGTGGAATCCGAACCACTTGTACCTCCACCGGGTATCGAACCCGGGACCCCTTGATTACAAGGCAATGACGCTACCGCTGCGCCATGGGGGAGGCCCCATGGGAAACAGTTGACCTATACGTATGCATGTTATTGTTATCTCGAAAACAGATTTTGAGCAAGTGTAACCGTTTTCGAGATCCGGTCGCCATTTTGAATTTCTTCCAGTCAGGAAGGACACCGAGACGATGCTAATGCAAAAAACCTGAGCTCTCTGCGACCATCTGTTCGGAAGTTACGAGCAATGAAAAAAAAATAATTGGCAATTGGTGTTTAGACCAAACCCCCCTCCCCCCTGAACTTAGGACCACCAAATTTGGTATACGTACTCTGCATCACCAAAATCGACAAGGGGTACCGAACGTTAACTAATGGGGAGATTTTTCGATATAGTTTCGTGCTATCTCTCACCGTTTTGAGATATTCGCAATTTTAGGTTTTTTAACACTGGACTTGGAAAATTTTCAGAGGGGCTAAATTTGGTTCCATGACGACCTATACCAATTTCAGTCAGGGAGGGTAGAGGACATCGAGACGATCCTAATGCAAAAATATCCATGTTCCTACGATCATCCTTTCGAAAGTTGATCGAAAAAGAAAAAATCGGCAATTGGCCCACCCCTTCACTTTAGGACCACCAAATTTTGTACTCGTACTCAACGTTAAAATCGACAAGGGCGTCAACGGTGGGGGGGGGGGGATTTTTCGAGTTATTTTTGTGCTATCTCTTACCGTTTCCGAGATACGTCCGCTTACGGTCGCCACCATTGAATTTCGGAATTTTTTTCGGAAGGATCACGGAATTCTGATAGGCGACGACAGAACCATCTATGAGCAAAATGTTGAAACTCTCGGATGTTTGAATTTTGATGTGCGACGACAGAGCAAAACTCGGATGTTGGAATTTTCTGCCTACTTTTTTCAGCACGTCAACATTTTTTTTTTTTTTTTAGTATTTTGAATTTTTTACAATTTTGTGCAAATTTTTATGATTTCTGTTGATTTATGATGGCTGTCGACTTGTTAACCGCTCGTCTATATACTTAAAAAATTCTAATTGTAATAGTCCAGTGGCGAAGTTGAAAGCAAAAGGAGGGAATAGAGAGTTTCGAGCATGGATGTTATATATATATATATATATATATATATATATATATATATATATATATATATATATATATAATTGAGGATTGGAAGATATATATATATATATATATATATATATATATATATATATATATATATATATCTTCCAATCCTCATTTTTACGTTCAGCCAATGACAGAAAAGTAACTTTAAAAAAGAAAAAAAGAAAACACTTTACATGAGGGCGTGACTCTTTCCAAAAGTCGCATTACAGAATTGTCCATAGATGTTAAAACTTTCACAGTTCTCTGAATAAACGCACATATCAATGTTGCAATATTTTTGCTTCTGTACATTCATCTCCACTCTCCAGATAGGACCGAGCTTTTTGGACAATGTTTTTTTAAAAAGGTGCAAAAGATACCGGCTCTTAAATTAACTGGCGACCAGAATCAATGCATAGTCTATAAATTTTTGTTCTGATTGAAATAATAAAAGAAAATGTTTTACACCACTGCTCTCTTGTTCAAATTTTTTGCATTTCCTTTACCATTGTAAGAACGAGGCGTCGTGTCTCACTGTATAGTCTTCTGACAACTGAACTAACTGTGCCACGTGACGTAAATTTACTACTTCTGTATGTATGCAAATTTTGGAACAGGCTTCTTCATAAATAATAGAATTATCTCGGCTCTTAAAACAGTAGAATTTATTAATGATAGGATATCATATGCAGTTTTACAGGGTAGGTGGTGTAAAATTATTTTAATAAACATACATGCACCAACGGAAGATAAAGATTATAATACTAAAGATGATTTTTATGCAGAGTTAGAACAGATCTTTGATCAATTTTCCCAGTATGATATGAAAATTCTGTTAGGTGATTATAATGCACAGATCGGTAAAGATGAGACATTTAAACCCACGATTGGTAAAGAAAGTCTTCATGAATTAAGTAATGATAATGGTATAAGATTGATTACTTTTGCAACCTCAAATATTTTAATTGTGGAAAATACCATTTTCTTCTGGTCTTCTCCAGATGGTTGTTACGACCTTACTTATATTGTAACTTTGAGATTCCGTGTTAAAAGAAAATTTGATATAGTGTTACCTCAAGTCATTGTTAATGTCCGCGATACTACATGTTGTGACGCAAATATGAACGCGCCAATCAAGGCGTTGTTGAACTAATGTATTCACCTTTCTGTAACTATCTAATGAAGACAGCTCGCTTAAGACAACGGGCATTTATTATGATGTAAATATAGATTTGCCAATCAAAGATTATCCATGTTTGATGAACTAACCTAATTGTAATTAAATAATGGCGGAACATTTAAATTTGTATATTTCCAAAATGTAATATTTTATCAACGTTAAAGAAATAATTGTTAACTCAAATGAATATGTAAACTTTCTTTGTAAATTATTAATTGCCAAACTATGTATTTTTCAAATGTATTTCTGTTGTAATTTAGAGTATTGTAATAAGAAATTACCTAAAGACAGGAGTTCGAGACTGGAACTTTGGGTATAAATACGAAGCAGTTTGGTCAGTAAGGAGGTCTGTTCTGGTGTCAGTCTAGGAAGAAGTGAATAGGTGCAAGCCGCTCTTCTGTAAAACCTAGACTGGCCAAATAGGAACGGTCTAATCTAGGAAGAAGTGAATAGGTGTATACCGCTCTTCTGTAAAACCTAGGTTAGCCGAATGGGATATAAGTTCCAATTTAGGAAGAAGTGAATAGGTGCAAGCCGCTCTTCTGTAAAACCTAGACTGGCCAAATAGGAACGGTCTAATCTAGGAAGAAGTGAATAGGTGTATACCGCTCTTCTGTAAAACCTAGGTTAGCCGAATGGGATATAAGTTCCAATTTAGGAAGAAGTGAATAGGTGCAAGCCGCTCTTCTGTAAAACCTAGACTGGCCAAATAGGAACGGTCTAATCTAGGAAGAAGTGAATAGGTGTATACCGCTCTTCTGTAAAACCTAGGTTAGCCGAATGGGATATAAGTTCCAATTTAGGAAGAAGTGAATAGGTGCAAGCCGCTCTTCTGTAAAACCTAGACTGGCCAAATAGGAACGGTCTAATCTAGGAAGAAGTGAATAGGTGTATACCGCTCTTCTGTAAAACCTAGGTTAGCCGAATGGGATATAAGTTCCAATTTAGGAAGAAGTGAATAGGTGCAAGCCGCTCTTCTGTAAAACCTAGACTGGCCGAATAGGAACGGTCTAATCTAGGAAGAAGTGAATAGGTGTATACCGCTCTTCTGTAAAACCTAGGTTAGCCGAATGGGATATAAGTTCCAATTTAGGAAGAAGTGAATAGGTGCAAGCCGCTCTTCTGTAAAACCTAGACTGGCCAAATAGGAACGGTCTAATCTAGGAAGAAGTGAATAGGTGTATACCGCTCTTCTGTAAAACCTAGGTTAGCCGAATGGGATATAAGTTCCAATTTAGGAAGAAGTGAATAGGTGCAAGCCGCTCTTCTGTAAAACCTAGACTGGCCAAATAGGAACGGTCTAATCTAGGAAGAAGTGAATAGGTGTATACCGCTCTTCTGTAAAACCTAGGTTAGCCGAATGGGATATAAGTTCCAATTTAGGAAGAAGTGAATAGGTGCAAGCCGCTCTTCTGTAAAACCTAGACTGGCCAAATAGGAACGGTCTAATCTAGGAAGAAGTGAATAGGTGTATACCGCTCTTCTGTAAAACCTAGGTTAGCCGAATGGGATATAAGTTCCAATTTAGGAAGAAGTGAATAGGTGCAAGCCGCTCTTCTGTAAAACCTAGACTGGCCAAATAGGAACGGTCTAATCTAGGAAGAAGTGAATAGGTGTATACCGCTCTTCTGTAAAACCTAGGTTAGCCGAATGGGATATAAGTTCCAATTTAGGAAGAAGTGAATAGGTGCAAGCCGCTCTTCTGTAAAACCTAGACTGGCCAAATAGGAACGGTCTAATCTAGGAAGAAGTGAATAGGTGTATACCGCTCTTCTGTAAAACCTAGGTTAGCCGAATGGGATATAAGTTCCAATTTAGGAAGAAGTGAATAGGTGCAAGCCGCTCTTCTGTAAAACCTAGACTGGCCAAATAGGAACGGTCTAATCTAGGAAGAAGTGAATAGGTGTATACCGCTCTTCTGTAAAACCTAGGTTAGCCGAATGGGATATAAGTTCCAATTTAGGAAGAAGTGAATAAATAGGTGCAAGCCGCTCTTCTGTAAAACCTAGACTGGCCAAATAGGAACGGTCTAATCTAGGAAGAAGTGAATAGGTGTATACCGCTCTTCTTTAAAACCTAGGTTAGCCGAATGGGATATAAGTTCCAATTTAGGAAGAAGTGAATAGGTGCAAGCCGCTCTTCTGTAAAACCTAGACTGGCCAAATAGGAACGGTCTAATCTAGGAAGAAGTGAATAGGTGTATACCGCTCTTCTGTAAAACCTAGGTTAGCCGAATGGGATATAAGTTCCAATTTAGGAAGAAGTGAATAGGTGCAAGCCGCTCTTCTGTAAAACCTAGACTGGCCAAATAGGAACGGTCTAATCTAGGAAGAAGTGAATAGGTGTATACCGCTCTTCTGTAAAACCTAGGTTAGCCGAATGGGATATAAGTTCCAATTTAGGAAGAAGTGAATAGGTGCAAGCCGCTCTTCTGTAAAACCTAGACTGGCCAAATAGGAACGGTCTAATCTAGGAAGAAGTGAATAGGTGTATACCGCTCTTCTGTAAAACCTAGGTTAGCCGAATGGGATATAAGTTCCAATTTAGGAAGAAGTGAATAGGTGCAAGCCGCTCTTCTGTAAAACCTAGACTGGCCAAATAGGAACGGTCTAATCTAGGAAGAAGTGAATAGGTGTATACCGCTCTTCTGTAAAACCTAGGTTAGCCGAATGGGATATAAGTTCCAATTTAGGAAGAAGTGAATAGGTGCAAGCCGCTCTTCTGTAAAAGCCTAAATTGGCAATCTCGGGTGATAACTCCAAGTCTAGGAAGAAGTGAATAGGTGTATGCCGCTCTTCTGTAAAACCTAGGTTTGGGCCACCCTAGTTTGACCTTTCCAATAAGTTTGAAATTATCTATTAACAATTGATCTCCAAGTTCCAGTTATGAATTACCTAACCACTGGCTGTAAGTATTTAAGCAGTAAATAAACATTTCATTAAAACTTCACGACGTTGGTTGGATTTGTTCTGCACCTACCCTGAAGATAGGTTTCAGTGTAGACCCTTAGAGCTTCAATGCTCCCGGCTATAGGAGTAAAGGGTGAGGAAAGTTACTAGGAACATAACATGGTGAAACTCATAATCAGATAGATCATATTCTCATTGATAAGAGAAGGCATACTAGTATAATTGACGTTCGTTCACATAGAGGTGCTGACTGTGCCAGTGATCATTATTTAGTAATTGCTAAATTAAGAGAAGTCCTCCTCCGTAGTCGAGCGGGTTAACGCGTTCACTCGTCTTGAGATCGTTCGCTGCGGGACGGCGTAGGTTCAAATCCGGCTCTGGTCTGATGGCAACCCACCATCGTGAGGAAATTGGGGAGCTCCGAGTGAGTGAGCGTAACCCGATCGAGAAGACCTGCAACGGCTGGGGGCTCGTCGGGCTGATCCCGCGATACTGATAAGATAAGATCTCCACGCTATAACAGGTGACGGAGGAACAGTGTGGGAGGGAGACCAGCAGTCGGTAGGTAAGCCAAGGCCCTCATCGGGCTGTAGAGCTATGGGTTATTATTATAAATTAAGTGAAAGACTCATAAGCAACAAAATCTAAAAGTTCTAAAATATAATACAGGAGAATTTGTTGATGAAAGAATTACCAAATTAAACTGTCAAATAGATTTGATGTTTTGCAGGATTTAAATGATGATGAAAATATAAATGAAACAGACGTAAATAAGAATTGGGAGCACATACGTAATGCGATAGAATCAGCAGCTAAAGAAAGTAAAGGATACCATAAACCAAGAAAAAGTAAGCCATGGTTTGATAACGAATGTCATAATCAAATAAAAATAAGAAATCAGGCTAGACTTAGGTGGTTAAGTAACTCTGATGATACAAATCTAAGCAATTATAATATAATAAAGCGAGAAGTTAACCGCTCGTTTAGAAGTAAAAAAAGAGCATGATTAAAGAAATTGAGGCAAATAGCAAAAAACAAAAATATCAGAGATTTATACAAAAGTGTAAATGAATTTAGAAAGGGGTGGCAACCTAAAGTAAATTTGATAAAATATAATAACGGTGATTTTTTTACTGATCCAAACGATATTTTAAATAAATGGAAGAACTACTTTAATGTCCTCTTAAATGTTCATGTAGGAGATAAATCAGAAGTTAATGAAGTACACACAACAGAACCTTAGTTCCAGAACCTAACTTGATTGAAGTTAAAGATGCTATTAAAAGGCTAAAGAATAACAAAGCACCTGGCATTGATTTAATACCAGCTGAGTTAATTAAATATGTTGGGAATTCGTTAATATGTCAAATTCATAAATTAATTTGTTTAATATGGAATAAAGAAGAAATCCATCAACAGTGGAGAGAATCCATAATTGTTCCTATGTTTAAGAAAGCTGATAAAATTAACTACTCTCAACAACATATAAAATATTATCTAACATTCTTCTAACAAGATTAACCCTATATGCTAATGAAATTATAGGTGATTATCAATATGGATTTAAACGTAACAGATCAACTACAGATCAAATTTTTCTCATCAGACAGACACTTGAGAAGAAGTGGGAATAAAATCAAAGTGTCCATCAGCTATTCATTGATTTAAAAAAAAGCATATGATTCGGTCAAAAGAGATAAATTATATAATATATTAGACGAGTTTGGAATACCTAAGAAGATTGTTAATATGATAAAAGTATGCACCAGTGAAACAGAAAGTAAAATTCGTGTGCGTGTTAATATGTCTGACAAAATATACAATTCATGATGGATTTAAAAAAAGATAAAGAGATGCATTATCTCCATTGCTCTTTAATTTTGCCTTAGAATACGCTGTTAGGAAGATAAAAGAAACTAACGAAATACTAAAATTAAACGATGTGACTCAGCTGTTAGCATATGAAGATAATGTACGTAGACTTACTGGGGAATGATATAAATACAATTAAGAATAATGCTAAAATATTTTCAAAGCGGCTAAAGAGATAGGTTTGGAAGTTAACAAAGAGTAAACTAAAAATATTTGCTTACAGGCCGAGACCAAGTGATAACAACTCGTTTGAACCAGTTTCCAAATTCAAATACTTAAGAGTAATACTAACAAATGAAAATGATATTAAAGAGGAAATAAAAAGAAGGCTTAATTCGGGAAATGCATGTTACTTTTTCTTCATAAACTTTTGTCTTCTAGTTTAATGTCTAAGAAACTAAAAATTAAAACATATAAAACGATAATTTTATCTATATTATTATATGGATGCGAAAACTTGATCCCTTACATTGAAACAGGAACATAAATTTAGAGAATTAGAAAATAAGATCCTTAGGAAAATATTTCGGCCTAAAAAGATGAGGAAACAGGTGAATGGAAAAGGTTACATAATTTAGAAATACATAATTCATATTCATATCCAAATATTATTAGATTGATTAAATCACGAAAACGTAGGTGGGCAGATCATATGGCACGAATGGGAGAGGAAAGAAAAACTTACAAGATTCTTATTGGGAAACCTGATGATAAGAAACCAATAGAAAAGCCAAGACGAAGATGGAGGGATAATATTGAGATGGACCTAAAGGAAATCGATAGGGATAGAAAATAATATATATAACACTTAGATCTTGCTCAGGATAAGGACAGATAGAAAGCCTATGTTACTGCAACCATAAACCTTCAGATTAAAAGAAACGAACTAAAAAATTAATTAATTAATAATTCTTCAATATCATATAATTTCACATATTTCAAAAACCAAAAGCAACAACATAATATTCATATTAACAAAAGAATTCCTACAAACTCATTTTCCTCGTAAATTTACCAATAACACTTACATCCTATTTTACTTCAAATCTTTAATTATTCATCCTCATTTTTACGATGCAAAGAAGAGAAGAATTTCCATAACTTGAAAACGTGAATTTGTGCGTTGAAAAAAAAATGAAAATGTGAATAAAGAGCTGTGCTCAAAGACCAGAAAAACGCTTGACTCTGACGAGCGGGAACCGTGTTGGAAATGAAGGAGAAAAGCTAACGGAAAATATTAACAGCGAATGCATCTTTTAGAGGAGAGGGGATTTTCAAAAGGAGGTGGAACACGGAAAGGCTCTTCCATGATAGTTTTTGTTTTCTGAATCCGAACAAATTCATAAACATTGTTGTTATTATTATTATTATTATTATTATTATTATCATCATCATTAAATGGTTGGTTAGGTGCTTGGTTTATGTTATCCCTCGAGACGAGTGATGGAACACACACAAACCTGTGCTTCCTAAGTTCATCGTGGCTATGAAGATGAATTGCAAAATTAACATGCTTCGTTAAGGATGTCAAATGACAAATTCCGTAATTGGATTGCTATCCTCTTTATAACTTGTTAATTTTATTACGAACGAAGAGAGAATACATGGCACTTAGTGCTGTAATATTATTAAATCAGATCATCTTTTATCTTCTTCGCATGATACCTTCAACAGTAATCTCCTTATATTCTTCTTCGTCTTATCATATTCGTCCAGAATCGCGTTCATCTCTCCCGTTATCACAATCGGGACTTTTGGATTATCAATTTTTCTCCCTACAATTTTATAAATGTAACTTTTCATGATTATCTACCGAACGCCGGAGAAATTTCAGTAATGTCGATCATTCAATGGATGTCATCTTCGTCCGATACAATTTTTGAAAATTTTATGTAGCATTCCGGGGACAGGTCGGTTAAAGAACGCGATCCCGAAGGTTCCATTTTTTCGTTCTCTCTTGTGTAACCGATTTTCATGTCACGTTTGACTAATCGTGAAGATGAGGATGACAGTACGTGCCATTGTTCCTATATAAACGTTTTGACGTTCATGTAAATGATGAATCGTTTCCTTTCTTAAAGTTACTTTTTTGTCATTGGCTGAACGTGAAAATGAGGATTGGAGATATATATATATAACATCCATGCTCGAAACTCTCTGTGTCCCCCCTTTTGCTTTCAACTTCGCCACTGGAATATTACAATTGGAATAATCGTATTTTTTTAAGTATATAGACGAGCGGTTAACAAGTCGACAGCCACCACCTTCACTTATACCAGACTTATACTTAAAAAATCTTTTGTACACTAATTCATACCGTTTGCTATAAAGATGTCAAAAATGAGATGGTCACGGAACAGTTCTAACGCCAAGAAATTTCAAAATTAAGAACAAGTATTACCATTTTAGAAAAGTCGAAACTCCCATTTGATTAGCCGTAACTTGAAGTTGGAGTTGATTTCCCATAAGGAATACATGGGATTCTGAAAATACTTATTAATCATATTTTTCAAACATCGTGTCTAGCTTATTATTCAACTTGAAAAACAGTTTCCACTTGCAACATGGAGAGAAATTCATACTCTCTTGCATACTAATCCCTTTTTTAAATAGCAGTGCCCAATCCGACGATATTGAAATAAATGCACAACTAGTGCGTAATTGTCCCTCCTCACCTTAAAGTCAAATTATCAAAAAGTGGGAGGTTCCCTGTTCTGCGTAGTTCTCACCCGCAGGCCAAAAGGAGGAAGGATGGTGGCGTGATGGAGGGCAAAACCACAAAAAAGAGGGGAAGGGGATTATACCCAGGGGCGATTCCTCCATGTAGGAAGTGAGGAACTTCCAACAGTTCATTCATTTATACTTGCTTCCAGTTCTCTATCTTTTAGGAGTTTAATAATAATGCGCGTTATAAAATTATGAGCGCAATGTATGTACTCCGTACAATTGACTAAGCCAAGCGTCAAGTCAACCTTGCAGCAGGTTCTCGCATATGTAGATCCAAACGTGTGCGCAGAATATAGTTCCACTGAGACGGGTTCTACTCCGAGACAACTGCATACTTGCAAGAAAACAGTTATTTAATTTGTAATATACAGACAAAATAATACATCCATTAGCAGGTATGGACTTAATTGGTTGCAATCACTGTGCAGACGAACTTAGAACCGCAGATTCGCAAACTCGAATGTGTATTGCGTTGAAGAGACACTGAAACTTTAGAGCGAGTCGAGCGAGTCTGAATGCGTTGCAGAGCGCGTGGAATCGGTGATACCAGTGTTGCACATCCCACTATTTTAATCCTATGTTTATTGTAGAGCGGCGAGAATGGCTGAATCTCCTGTTTAGCGCGCGGTTTTACCCGAATGTTATTTTGGGCTTCATCCGAAGGGAAATGCTCTTCAAAGTCAAGCAAGTTGTTTTAAATGCATAATCCTCCTTGCGGCAACAAGATCAAAGTAAAACAGGGCGTGAGGTGATTTGCCGTCAATGTGCGCACGAATTGTATCACGGGTGTTGAATGATTTGCGGTTTGAGTTTAGCAAGAGGAAACGATTGTTTGTTGTTTGAGGACAAAATAATCTCCGCGGTATTGAAAGACATGGCCGTGAGAAGAAACATGTTTATTATTTGGACGAGACGTCCTTCAACTCGGTGGAGAAGGGGGAATAAAACATGGAAGGTTACCACCGTGCAAAACCACCACCAGGGCTGAAAAAACCGACGATAAAGGGAGAGGGGAAGGGGGAGGCTTATTGTTTCACCCACTGGCGGCAATGAAAACTTTGTTGAAGGCGCATATTTACTGTTCCGCGCAAAGAAAGGGAAAGGTGATTATCAGCAAGAAATGGACAGACCAAGATTTGAATCCTGGTTTAGTGAAGTGATTCATAAATTGAAACCAGAGTAATAGCGCCAGACAATGCACCTGATTGTATATATCACCAATAACAAATCATGCTTTTTTGGTGGTATAACTTGAAGTGCGTGTGTCTTACAGTAACGGATGTATTGCGAACGAAGCAACCAAGTTTTTCATCAATGTATTTGTTTCTAAACCAAAAACAATAATTTGTCATTAAATTCAAGAGGGGCCTATTGTTGTTTACTTTTATCTTCTTTTATTTTTCGTTTTGCGTGCTCGAAATATACACACATGCTCTCATGTTTAGAAGTTATTTCGCTCTTATATTAAGTAATGACACATTTATTAAATAATATATGCGCAGAAAGTAATTTCAAAATTTTATGTTTCAGGAGACAAAGAGAAGCAAAAATACATTCCACTTGACATGCATGCGGGTTTTGATGTGTTGCGCGGTTGGCAATACTGTGGATTTTTTCAGTGTCTGCGATGTAAGCAGCTCGGCGGTTGAGGAAAGACTGGCACGGAAGATTCTGAGCTCAGTTCTCGCGCGGATTGATACATAAAACCTGCTGCAAACTTAGCCTGACGCGCGGCTTAGGTTAGTTACTGTCAAGAGTTGACTGGTGGCGCTCTTTCCAGCTGCAGCTCAAAGACGATGGACACACAGGCTTGGCTGCCGGTCGCTGAGGAACATCGGCGGCAGTGGCGTGGCGTGACTTTTTCAAAAGTGTTACCTGTCATCAGACGTTATTATCTTCACTCTACCCCCCCCCCCAAAAACATGCCTTTGATCTTTATTATTATTATTATTTTCAATCCGCTCAATAATATATTTAGCCACAATCTCTCCTAGAAAGAACTACCACTCATAAGAGAGTTACCGCGAAAATCCAGTGAATAGCAGTCGAGCCTTGTCAACCATCTCTGTTTCTTTGCAATGAGGTGAAAAGGGGAAGAACAACCACACATTCGGGTCAGTTTGACGTTTCTGCGTTGAGCAGTCGACAGAATTCCCCTCCTCCAGCGGTGGGAGGAAGTCCAGATTACGCACTACTGTTGCCAACTTAGTTTTTTGGAGCAAGGTTTGTCCAATTCACGAATCGCATCAAGTACTTATATTTTCGTCTATTACTAAACGGTCTCAGTTGTAGTTAAATCCAGCTTTGGCTTTGCAGTCTAGCTCTTGTTGCTTCAGAGAAATATTATCCCCGTTTTAGGCGGGATTTAGTTCTTTTCTGGAAATCCAATTTGACAACACTTGCTGATCCGGTATGCCGCAGCGGCAACAGGACCCCTAAACAGGCATATGAATAACCCCGCAGCACACTTGCCTCCAAGTCTTTCCCCGCTGTTCCCTTGCATTGGCGGGCGCCCTTTCCTCTTGTTGCCTCTTGAGGGTAGCGGAACGGCCTGTCTCTTCGCTTTTGTCGGCTGCAGAAAAAATGTCCTCTGCAATATACAATCAACTGCAACGCTGTCGGTTAACTTATTTAACAATGTTGTTATTTTATTGAGAAAAAAAACTTTTTTAATTTCTTTACATTTTGCTGTTACCTGCGGTAACACCGGTTACATGCACGCCACGCCTCTGATCGGTGGTCATCCTACAGACGATGAGCGAGGATTGGAAAAGTGGCAGGGGCGAAGGTTGAGGTTTTTAAGATTCAGCGAGGAAGCATCGAGGGGTTCTTCAATCAGTGGTGCCAACCCCATCAAAATGGTACTAAACCTAGCACAGTTTGATCTTCGTTGGCCCCTAGCATCCTGCTTTTGGCATAATGGTTAAATCTAGCATAATCTGCAAACGTGAGTCCCTGGGAGAGGGAAATCGAATTCAAAGGAATAGGTTTTCAGGAAATAGAAATAAAATTACGTCCAAATCTTATTTATACTTCACCAGCGGACTTGTTTCAAATGAAAGGGAGTATGCATACACAGCGACACGCTTTCTTTTTTTTACAACCATGCGACGATCCATCCTCTATCTCTTCCTTATCCTGTCGATTTTGTCCCTGAGGAGATCTTACTTCAGTAAATCGATAGAAGGGTGGAGGAAACAAACCGTTTCAAGTTCTATGCTGAACCCATTTCGTTTGTTGAGCCATTATACACAATTTTGTGTGGTGAATAATACGTAAGTAAAGCAAGTTCAAAAGACGAAATTTTAAGCAGGACTTCTTATTATCCTCAATCCACATGACAGGAAGAGCGGACAAAATCGAAATTCTTGCAAAATCTGAAATATCGTCAATACTATTTTCATTTATTTTTATAGGTGGGTTTCATGTGAAGTCAGGATTCGCACCGCCGCCATGTTTGCGGTAAAGCTCTTTGTCGTCTACAAGGAAATGCCCACCACGGTTAGTTAGTCTACACCTGCGCCAAGTGCGCGTTTGTTGTTAGTACTGTGTAAAATGTCGGTGACATTGCATAAAAATGCAACGAAAAGGCCAACTCTAGTTCACCTATATTTATTTACTTTAACCAGCAACAGAGAGTCAGTTTGTTTTCGTATTTATTAGTGGTTTGGATTCTGCTTGAAATATTTACATCCAGTGAGAGTTTCCCTCTCGGGGTGGGAGAAAGTGGTCATGGATGACCTTGACTACAGATTAAAGCCCCTATCACACGGAACTGGATTTCTAGTTGGAATGCCCTAGTTGGCGATGAACTGACTTTCTAGGTAGAAATCATGGCCGCCTGGCTGACTGCTTGACTGGTTTTGAGGAATAGGACATGTTCTAATGGCTACTAACTTTCTTCGACTAGATTCTGTGGAACAGCCAATCAGAGCAAAGTTTGGCCATGTGAAGATAATCTGTGAGTTTACAAAGTAGCGTTTTTTGTCCGTGGTTTCGCACGAAAGGCATGTTTACAATTGAAAAAGCTAAAATATTCTTCCATACGTGTACAGTAAACGTTGTAAAGTATGTATTTTATCAGCGACATTCTTCTCTACCTAAAACCATTTAATACGAAGCGATATTCCTCTCGGATGAATAGTTATCGTATTTTAAAAGTGTGAAGTGATACGTTGTTTACATCTCGCGCGGCCGCCATTATGGGAACGAAAGACTATCGACAAGTACGGTGCAACTAGTACCGTGTGAGTCGAAAACTAGCAAATGGGTAGCCAGTCCAGCGTCAACTAGAGTATTCCTACTGGAAATCCAGTTCCGTGTGATTCAGGCTTAACTGAAAATTCCAAGACACAGCTATTATCTTCTATGTTCAGGGTTACCAGACGTCTGTTTTTTTTCCGGACATGTTCTACATTTTAGCCTTATGTCCGGCGTCCGGGAGGAATTTGAAAAATATCATAAATGTCCAACATTTTGAGCGTCTCATATTAATTAGCAAAATACGTAACAGAAAAAAAATCATGCAAGTTACAAGTCTATGGACTGCGCTTCCAAACTCAATAGTGAAATTTATTTTGATTCAATCATTGCCCAAAGAGAAAAAAGTTTGTCTTGATATTAAGCAAACGGGAAAACGGAAGCAATTAATGAGCAAAGTTTTGGGATCACTTTCTGATAACGTCACTGTTCAATGCCTGAGGAGAATTTCTTGCCTTAGGGTTTATACTGATGGAACAAGGTGTTGCCCATTCTTATTCAATATTCAATATAATTTTATTGTAAAGCAGGAATTTAGAGAACAAAGTTTTTCAGAATGTCTGCCAGTCAAGATAGTCATGGAGTCAACAAGTAGGTCAAGAAGTCAATAAAGAGGCAATATATTATTCTTATGGTCAAGAATTTTTGCTATCATAATGACTGATTGGTTGATTTAGTTTATTTTACTTCATTTCTTTTCTGTCCCTTTGGCTAATCGCGAAGATGAGGATGAATGGTGGTAAGTTAAGATGGATGAAGGGACAGTCACAAACATATAGGGACAACCGACGCAAGCCCCACATAAGATTATACTGGCTCTGAGTCCAGACGCCAAAGCCTCGCTTGTCTGCCAAACAAAGTTCAGGATACATTAATACGAGAAAGCAGATCTAATTCTCTTCTTAAGTTCAGCTTCAGTTTTCATCTTAACTGGCCCTTTGGTAGGGGTTTTCATTAAATAAATAAATATATTCTTAATTACTAATTTCCAACTTTACCTAAGTGGGGGTCGAATAAATAAACGTTAAGAAAAACGAAAAAAAAAAGGTCTAGAAAAGTCCAGAAAAAGTCAAGAATTCTGGATGTGTTATTTTGGTAGACACCCTGTTATTGAACTAAAAACTACCCAAGATGACACTTCTGGAACTATTTTAAATTACGGTAATTGCTGAATATTTGTTTGCCATTACAGGTCATAATTCAAATGTTGAGTGAGAGACATTACCACCAGCACAACAGACTCACGAGAGAAATTCTCTATATAAAAATTTTTTATATAAAGTCTGTAAAATGTTTGGTACGGTCTCTATAATTTCAAAGAGTTTGACTGTCCACTCTAACATAAATATAGTTTAACTAAACCTGAAATTTAGATAAAAATTGTCTTCTTTAAGAAGTAACATTTAAATCATGTAGTAAGAGGTTCATTGATTAGTATGATTGCAAGTTTTGAAATTTTGCATTTAAAATTCATTTTTTTTAAAACTGAAAAGTGTCATTTTTCAAATACTTCCTAATGTGTTCTATAGAAATATGTATTATTCATTGAGAATGTTTCGTGTCCTACATTTTGACTTATGCCCGGTTCGCTCAACCATCTTTAAAACGTTCTTAACGAGTTGATAGTTAACGCATCACTAAAATCTTAGCAGCCTGTTAAACTTTTAATGTTCGCTCAAGCGATTTTATAGGCCCGTTAACTAACGACATGTTAGAGACTTTTTGCTTTGATTCCTTGCTACTCTCATACTTTGACACGAGAAATGCAACGTTTACATTGGTTGCACCGTGGACAGTAGACTGTGCGTAAGCGATTTTTTTTTTGTATGAAATCCCAGGAACAAAAATAAATAAAGTAATGTGTAACACATAAATATATGTTTAAGAAATGAATGTTACTTAGGTATTTACATCCGCCCACCGAAAATGTTATGTATTAGGATTAACAGTTGCATTGTAATTTCGTAAGTTAGATTTAAATGAGTGCCTACCGACTGCAAATACAAGATCATAAATATATAAATAAAACTACTGTTCTAGGTTAGTGTAATCTGTTTGAAGTTTGATAAATTTAATTATATTAAAATGGCATTGCAAAAGAGGCCTAAAGGTGGAAATGAACGTGTGTTTGCTATAATAATTTTCCTCAACAAAAGAGAACATTTCACGAGATGTACACCATGCATAACTTAACTTACTGTCCATGGCAATTAAATAATATGTAAATATTGCAAGTCACTTCTATTGGAATTGATGTGAATGTGGCATTGCAAACAAGAAATCTACTGTTTCCAAATAATCACTGACAAAAAAAGAAGGTACGTAAAATGTTTACCAGTATGATTACCGTTCATGCATATGTACAAGGGACGTTTCTGAATGGTTGTGTTTTTGTTTCGTACAAATATTTTTCAAAGAAAATATATATATAACACAATACGATATTTTATATTTGATTTATCATAAATGGTAAAAAGGAAAAGTACACTGTTAGACAGTATCCTCACCACTTGTACGAACGTACCGTGCAAAAATGTTTTCCGAATGCGTGGTAGTGTGTTTTACAAACAAATATGCATACTTTTACAATGTCCGTGCACGAAACTACATTACCAGAAACAGCTTAGGATTAAGCTTTTTTCTTAATGAAACATACATATGTAGTACGGCACTTTACATTATATTTGGTTATTCATTATGTGATGAAATTGTAGTCATTCAGAAAATGTACCTTGTACATGGAACGGTTGATTAATATGATATTTTAAATTTGATTTATCATCATAACTGGTTAAAAAAAAAAAGTGCACTGTTAGACAGTACCATTACCACTTGTACATAAGTACAAGGAAAAATTTCCGAATGGATGGTAGTGTGTTCTTCAAACAAATATGTATACTCTTACAATTTCCATGCACGAAACGACAACACCTTTAAACTGCTTAGGACCTGAAGCTTAACATACATGTGTAGTACGGTTCTTTACAATATGTTTGGCTTTTCATTATGTGATGAAATTGTAGTCATTCAGAAAATGTACCTTGTACAAGGAACGGTTGATTAATATGATATTTTACATTTATCATAACTGGTAAAAAATATAACAAGTGCACTCAGACAATATCATTACCACTTGTACGTATGTACAAGGAATATAATTTCCGAATGGATGGTAGTGTCTTTTATGTCACTGCACAATGTCCATGCACGAAACTATATACCTGAAACTGCTTAGGACCTCAAGCTTTTTTTTTTTTTTAATGAAACAACATATGTAAGCTATATTACGTGATGAGATGGTAGGCGTTCGTAAATGTACCTTGTACATGTAACGGTTGATTATTTTTTTAATTTTTAAGTGCTCTTTCAGTTTGGTATGAATACGATTTAATTTCCATTTGCACCGTTATATGTCAGCCCATTTTCAATATACTGCATAATAATTGTTTTGATTTTGTGATTATATTAAGACTCACGTTATATTAAACAACATGTTTTATTCTACAGTACTTACGTACAGCTACGAGCTAAATAAGTAAATAGGTTAGGCAGGTTTTCTTTATTTCTGTACTTGGTTAGGTTAGGCAGGTCAGGTTTGGTGCTTTTAGCATCTCCAGTTTGCTACAGCTGTCCCTAGCCGCTTGCGATTCAGAATATAGAATGATGAACATTTGTGTCGAGCATTCTCGTCACTGCAAAATTATTTTTTTCCATGATGTTAATTGGAGTAGGTGGATAATAATTTGAAAAGTTCGAAAGAACAATTCCTTACTACTTTGAAAGATTGCAGGCTACATTGTGTAATGTCACAGATTTATTTTACATTAAATGAGAGTACAGGACGGGTATTGCCTATTTGTAGGACAGTTGCTTCATTTTAATTTTATCTCTTACGTTTTCTGTCATTTTTCAGTTGAAAAAACAACAAAAAATTGGAATGGTAGTTATAAGCAGACATAAGCATAAACACAAGAAACCACGACTTTCTCCAGTTTCTATATGATCAACTGGAAAACGGCGTGGACGACGACACCGAATATTTTGGTGAATAACTTTATCTTATACAAATTGAAATATGTAAAAGGAGGTTACATTATTTTAAAAAGTCATGCGATATTTTGTGTTTATGGTTACAGTGCATTCAAGGTCGAAGCCCAATATTCATTTTAAAAACATCAAGTTCGTATAATTAACTATAAGCATATATTTTTGGCTCGACAGGCAAAATTAATAAAATTTGAATAATGTGTGATGATCACGATGCCATTATTGACAAAACTTTAAAAAGTACATTAATACAATATTTCTCATTTAACTTACATGTGATTTCTGATTTGCAGTACGAATTTATAATATGAAATACGAAATGGGAAAATTATTTTTGCTGTAGAAAGAAATCGAACTAGTGTACGTTTTGCGATGGTATGAAATAATGTGTTCAAATCGGTTTGGGATAACCTTGCAACACAACAGCTGTCATACGCAATTTCGCCATCTTATTTCCGACCCAACACATCGCTCTGTTAAGCACGTTAATGAAGCAAAAGAGTGCCTTTAGATTTAACGACGACATTAGAGGTCTGTTAGCCTTAACGAAGGTTGGAGAAATGCCTCGATGTGCTAATGTAGCGTTAACTTGATTTAACGCTTCTTTAAAATTTAACGCGCATTGAGCGAACCGGGCATTAATGTCCTACATTTCCCTTACAGCGATCTTGTAACCCTAATGTTTCCTTTTAACGTTTGTTCAAGCGCAGTAATTTCAAATGTTGAGTTGTTAAATGCAGGCCTCAGTGATGGAGTGGTTAGCTAGGATGCTAGGGGTCCCGGATTCGAATCTCGGCCTGGGCATGACTGATCTTAACGACTAGACAAATATAGCAGAAAAACGAAGTAAAATAAATCAAATTAATAAATCAATTTGATATACGTACTTTGATATATCGTTAACATGTTTTAACCAAGCAGGGCATTTTTCTGACAGCACGCAAAAACTACTACCGGCACCTTTTCTCATGAATAGGATAACAATTAATAACAGTTTGTGTTAATGAATGAAATACAGTATAAATAATCAAGTACAAGCGTGCAATTATCAAGATGAATTGAACTTTGAATGTTATCATTTTTATCGTCAAACTTATCAACACCTTTCCACCAAATAAAACAATAACAAGGAAACGCTACTTGCAAGTATGATAAAAAACAGCAGTTCAATCCATTTGTAGTAAAAGTCACAGAGAAATGCAATATATCAACTTATCTGAAAAGAAATGTTCACCCCACCGCTCTGTAGTGCTTCTTTTGTTCATTAATGTTGGCACGATTTATTCTCGCCATGACGGCGTATTCTAATCAACAATCGGAAAATTCTGTGCAGTGAATTGTACCTTCTGTTCTTTCTCGGAAAATTAGGATAAACGTGAGTGCCTACTAGACCTAAACAACCTAATATTGCACAAAGTATACCATCGAAAACAAGGTCCAAATCTTCCCCCCGTCCGCTTGAATTCCGAATGTTTACAAGAACCCGCAACAATCATGGCTGCTCGATCCCACAATGCAACAGTTTGTGACGTAGGTGAAACATACCTATAGGTTCACATTAAAAAAAAAATCATAGTTCAAGGGGGCAAGGGCCCCTTGCCCTACCTTGTGCATGGGCCTGCTGCAGGTAACATTCTAAATGCAATGGATAGTACGAGCGATTTGTGCGACTGTAATTGAACGCATTTTGCAAAACTTCCTCAGTTTACCATAATTTCTTCCTACACTTAAAAAAAACTCGAGTCGCCACTGGTTATGCCATATATGCGTTTGTGACGCCACATCCTATGCTTGGTAATAAGGTTCCTGCTGTGCCCTTTTGCATCTACGCAAGCGAATTATCACTTTTGCAGGAAGTCAGCGAAACCCAAAGTTTTCCGGTTTCGTCTGACTTGCATGTCTGGCGGTTAAGCCCCTATCACACGGAACTGGATTTCTAGTTGGAACGCCCTAATTGGCGATGAACTGACTTTCTGGGTAGTAATCATGGCCGCCTGGCTGACTGCTTGACTGGCTTTAAGGAATAGGACATGTTCTAATTGCTACTAACTTTTTCGACTAGATTCTGTGGAACAGCCAATCAGAGCAAAGTTTGGCCATGTGAAGATAATCTGTGAGTTTGTAAAGTAGCCCTTTTTTGTCTGTGGTTTCCGAGTGCATACAAGACGAAAGGCATGTTTACAATTGAAAAAGCTAAAATATTCTTCCATACGTGTATAGTAAACGTTGTAAAGTATGTATTTTATCAGCGCCGTTCTTCTCTACCTAAAACCATTTAATGCGATGCGATATTTTTCTCGGTTGGATAGTTATCGTATTTTAAAAGTGTGAAGTGATACGTTGTTTACATCTCGCGCGGCCGCCATTATGGGAACGAAAGACTATCGACAAGTACGGTATAACAAGTACCGTGTGAGGCGAAAACTAGCAAATGGGTAGCCAGTCCAGCGTCAACTAGAGCATTCCAACTAGAAATCTAGTTCCGTGTGATAGAGGCTTTAGACAGCAACTAACATTTTATCTTACTAGTATGATGTTAGAAAATAAATAATTCACTCAAAGTACTTATTACCACATATACATCGTCAGTGATCGAACAGTGATCCCACAGTGATCATAAATCATGTACGTACAAACAGGCACGTATCCAGAGGGGGGCTTAGGGGGCTCGAGCCCCCCCCCCCGAAAGTTTTAGGTTTACACTAGATAAAATGAGTTTTTTTTTTGTTTATTGTGGTGTGAAATAAAATAATGTGACAATAATTTAAGGAGAGAAATAATTATCGAGGCAAGACGGAGAATGTTCCGTAACCCTGTTATTGATAATAGCACGTATCCAAGATGGAGCAAAGGGGGCTCGACCCTCTCCAGGAAATTTTTCAGTTAACGTTAGATTAAATTAGGTTTTTGGCTTCTTGAATAATGCGAAAATAATTTAAGGAGAGAAATAATTATCGAGGCAAGACGGAGAATGTTTTAAACCTCTGTTATTGTTAATAGCACGTATCCAAGGTGGGGGTGAGGTGGCTCGAGCCCCCCCCTCTCTCAGGAGATTTTTCAATTTACACTAGATAAAATTAGATTTTTGGCGTCTTGAATAATGTGAAGATAATAAATTTATAAATCTGAGAGAAATAATTATCGAGACAGGACGGAGAGTGTTCTATAACCCTATTATTGTCAATAGCACGTATCCAAGGTGGGAATCAGGGGACTCGAGCCCCCCTTCAGGAAATTTTTCTGTTTACACTAGATAAAATTAGGATTTTGGCTTCATAAATAATGTGATGATAATTTGGGAGAAATAATTATCGAAACAAGACGGAGAATGTTATATAACCCTGTTATTGTTAATAGCACGTATCCAAGGTGGGTTGAGGTGGCTCGAGCCCCTCCCCCCAGGATTTTTTAATTTTACACTAGATAAAATTAGGTTTTTGGCTTTTGGAATAATGTGACGATGATTTAAGGAGATAGACAATTATCGAGACAAGACGGAGAATGTTCTATAACCCTGTTGTTGATAATATTGCACGTAAGCTTTTCTTGCGCTTTCGGTGTTGTCGCAGCGCACTTAAGCACTATGTAGAAACTTATCAGCATTTGGAAGCTGCACAGCAAAGGTAGCGCCACACGTAGGGCGATTCGTTGTAATTTCTAATCTTTGGAAGGCGGGAGAGGGTACGTTCTTGAATGAGAGAAGGAGTCATCTACTGGCAATATTAACAAATCGTTTTATCTGCGGAACGTTCTAGAATATAATGAGGATATATATACGCGGATTCAATTTTTGGTTTTTCTTGTATGTACGCATTGCTTGCATTATAGAATTATTTTCCTGTAGTTTACGGTTTTTACAAGCATAAGAAAACAGTTTTTCTTTGTGACGTTTCAGGAGAACACACGCTCCTTTCATCAGACATTTATTTTCATTTTGACTAAAGATACAGTTATAACAATGGTTAGTAATTTTTAAACAAAAAGAATCTGTTATATAATGGATGTTGTCAATGTTACATTGTTGTAATATAGCAACTTAACTGTGAAAAAAGCAGTCTGTTTTATTTTTGTTTAAATTATGAATCCAAAATATCATCAGGCAATTCAAATTCATCATTGTTTTCACAAAGACTCTTGATGTTTTCTGTTACATTAAATTTTAAAGATGGTGGCTTACTCCATTTGTGAAAAAGAAAACTCCATACTGGATCTATGTTACCATTTTCATTATTTAATTTATTCCAGTGTTCTTCTGCAATGAACGAAGCTTCCCAGACATTCAACTCTGTGTTTCCCGTTAATCTTTTTAAAACCCTTCTCTTTTTAATCAAATGCTTCTCTTCGATGATATGAGTTGACAAACCTGTTCTTGGGTTTAGATTTATAATGTCCAGTTTTTTCACAGTTAAGTTGCTATATTACAACAATGTAACATTGACAACATCCATTATATAACAGATTCTTTTTGTTTAAAAATTACTAACCATTGTTATAACTGTATCTTTAGTCAAAATGAAAATAAATGTCTGATGAAAGGAGCGTGTGTTCTCCTGAAACGTCACAAAGAAAAACTGTTTTCTTATGCTTGTAAAAACCGTAAACTACAGGAAAATAATTCAATTTTTGGGTTGATCTGTACAAATAATCGGTTAATGAGATTTCAGAGGTAAGTGTCACAATTCATACAGTCGATTAGTGATCAGTCAGCGTCCTCTGGTTGCTTTATATAGTGATTCCAAAATTAAGACATTGACAACAGCAGAACTTCCGGGGCCTCAGTGTAGTGCTAGTTCGGGTCGAGGGCCGAAGAGCAAGGCCTCTCTCTCTCTCTCTCTCTCGCTCTATCTCTCTCTTTCTCTCTCGTGAATATTTCAGCAGGACCGGATATTTGGGCGGTTTATTAAAACAGAAATAAGCTGCATAGATCAACTGAAAATCAAAGTTTTGAGTGATGAATTAGTTTTGCCAGAACTAAAATTCGTATATGCAGTCCGAGAATTTCATAGTATAAAGAAATACTTTGTTTAAGCTTACTGGGTTCGAAACACATTCAAACACTTAACTACCATAAAGAGACAGCCGAAATGTTTATGAATGTCGGGAAGAGAAAGCAAGAAGATGTTGCATATGTAGACATTTTAGGCGGAAATTGCAGGCTCTACCAGAACCCGAATCAGAGCTCTACCAACTGAGCCACCTAGCCATCCTTGACTTCAACCGATTTTTCGTTAAAATGTCTACAAAGTATACATGTCCTGTGTATATCAAATCGTAAGGTGTTGCCTGTATAGTGAACAAGCACAGAAAATATAGGAGAGAGAAGAAAACTGAGGAGCATTCCCACCGGTTGAGGAGAATTTTTTTCTTCTGTGGTCAACAAGAGGTGGAACCACGAGCAAAACAACTTGCGCAGACCCGCGACTCCTGTGCACCGATCTCCCGCGAGTAGGGGAGGGGGAGAGTGGACCATGCTTCCTTATGGCCCGAGGTGGAGGGAAGAAGGGAAAGCTGCGCGGGGACTTCTCGTCCCACGGTTTTTTTCCTTGTGGTCGATCTATACATCGAGGTGACAATGACAGTGGCCTACTAAGGGAGATTTCACACCGTGTCGCCTGAGGATTTCACAGGTCGAAATTAGGTTTGTGCGGCCTTTTGTGTCGCTACGGTGTGAAACGTTGCTGTTGATTGGCCGATTTCAATCGACATGTATCGCGTGGCCTTCGGTCTGAAACCTTCCTAAGTCTTGAAAATCCAAGTCACAAGGATGGAAAATTAGGGCCTTGTTAAGGTTAGGTGTGAAGGCAGGCAGACGACAGCACCCTAAAAGATCATATCCAAACCTGCAGGAAGAACGCATCTTACTTTAATCTCCAATACGGAATGACAAAAACTTCTGGTGAGTTGATTTTTGAAAATGTGTCCGAGATAAAGAGTGGCGTGACCAGGATTTTCGGAATGGAGAGGGGTTACGCATACTATTTTTGGTGGTAAGTCCTGATTTTGCCATTTATATCCTGTCTTTGACGTTCTTCTTTTTTAAAAGAAAAGGAATACTGTGTCAAATGGGGTTATGACCTCACCAACCCTCCCTTGGGCACGTCACTGGAGATAAATGAGTAAGCATTTGATCATACTGGGAGTCGAAATATTAGATGTGTTGGGAACGGAAGGGTTTTCATTGTGCATTAATTGTTTCGTGATCCAGTCGTATTCGAGAAGACTTCCTTTGTTTCGTGCCGATATATGACAAGGCAGCGGAAGCTGTGACAGGCATTTTTGAACACTTGTGAGTGCTAAGGCCTGAATCTGAACAATTTGGTGGGTTTCGGCTTTTATAAGAGCTGCAAACATGGAAGGACAAGACACGTTAGTGGTATTCAGGCTCGAATCAGAGAGAAATATTCGAGAGCTGTCTGCGTCCAATTCGCAGCCCACAATTTGAATCTCGCGTTGTCGAGTGGATTGTCCATCCCGTGCATGTGTAACAGCTTCGTAAAAACACGGAAAGACACCATAGATGTTTTTATGCCTGATGAGAAGAAATTAACAAACACACATACTGAGTTGGTTTCGGCACACAAAGTTAATGCATGGAAACAGAGGAGTCGAGTGGTAAAAAATTTTCCGATTTCACGTTCTGATTAAAATGACAGCCTTACAGTGGCGACGATTTAAGGGATAATAATAATTCCCTTTATTACATTATTACATTACATACTGAATTTGCATTATCATATAATTTAGAGGGCCTCCCCCATGGCGCAGTGGTAGCGTCGTCGCCTTGTAATCAAGGGGTCCCGGGTTCGATACCCGATGGAGGCACAAGTGGTTCGGATCCCACTTTAAACTGTAGGTCCAGTCCCGATTAGCCTTACTGTGCATAAAGTGGACTTAAAACAACAACTCAACTCAACTCAACTCATATAATTTAGACAATTATCAACTATAAGCAACAATCATACACAAATATACAGCTATTCAATACATGTAATAAGGGGGGAACCCCCGAAGTAAGCCCGGCTCCTCCCGCCTACATTCGAGGGTATGGTCTTATTGTCCTGGTTCCTAAAAATATACCAGGACGTCAGTTGCTCCGAATTTGACGGTTCCCCCGACTTTATTTCCTCTATTTATTACTATTTGCATTTTAAAATAGGTATAATAATAATAAATTGTAATGTTATACAAGGAATATATACATGATATAATTGATGTATACAATACTTTATGTGATATTATTTCTGTTCTGGAATCCAGAACAGATGACATGACATTACATTACATAACAATATTAATAATATTTTTTAACAACATCATGAAGAACATCTTCAATAACATTCTCGATAACGTTTCCCTGGCAGTGAGACAAACATGCATAATATTGGAGTCGCAGAAGATTCCGTTCCGGCATTCCAGAGCGGTTTGATGTACAAGATTATTTTCCTCATCAAACCCACAGAACCCAACTCACAAGTCCAGAACCCCAGTCTGGCATACCAGAGCAGGGAGCCCAAAGAAAGGCCGCATCCTGCGCCCACACTGATTGCTATTCATTAATTAGAAAGAAGAGATAAAATTAAAATTTTGGAGTGTGATATTTGTATTTGTATTTGAATTCTTTAGGGTCGTTACCGCCGCGTGCACAACTGCTGATCTGGCACACGTCCATGCAAGAGTGCAGCGTCTGCATTCCAGGGAGGGGACAAGGGATCACGACGGACAAGGAGCAATGTCCGTGTGAAGAAAGATGCTTTATTGTCGTTGCTTCTCTACATTATAAAATGGCATCCTATCACGCCCGTCTCACTACCAGGGGTCATAACTTTTTGTTTTATTACATTATTATTTAATTATTTAATCAATGTAACGGGAGTGATTAATGTTTATGAAACTAAAAATATCCCTTTATTACCTTCACCTGTTAAAATTATATATGTTTAAAGTACAAGAAATATAAACATTAATATATTACATAAGAAAAATAGAATATGTTTAACCATGCTAAGCGTACAACTTGTGTAAGTTAATTGCACGCAATGAACATACATATATTAGATGTTGTTAAATTATAATCTTAAATTGTAATTCTAATCCCAGTCCCGAGCTCAACTCCCAGGGAGTCCACTGGCTTCCAGCGGTGATTCATTTATTTGATCTAATTTGATCAGATAAGCTTTCTTAAGTAAATTAAAAATCTCCAGAAGGGAAGCTCCCGGGATGTCAGTTTCTTGTTTTGGGATTTTTTTTTTTTTAATTATTTTTTTAAATTTGTTTCTTTAGCATTTTTTGGTCCTCCCTGGGGATCGAGCTGAGATCATTTACTTAACACTGCTGTTCCTCCTAACGCCGTTCCATCCGTCTCATGTTCTTCCTGTGTCGCTCCCCAGGCGTGCGGGGTGGGTGGATTCTTCTTCTCTCGGCCGCCTCCCTCGTCCAGCGGCGACATCGCAGCAGCGACGCCCCGACGCACCCTCCGGCGACTCCTCTTCGGGGAGGGGCTCGGGAGGGGGCGCAGGGATTCCTCTCCTCGGATTCCTTCTTCGTGTTTCGGCGGGGGCTGGGCGGGGCAGGGGGGCAAAAGGTCGCCGGCGATTATCTCGCATGAATATCTTCAGCTCCGCATCGGACACCGTGTCTGCCAGAGCATTTAGTTTATCAAAATGTGGACTCCTTAGCAGATTGTAGACGTCCGTGTGGGGAAGTTCCCGCCTCGCTGCGATGATAATTTCGTCCGAAGCTTGGCAGAAAAATACCTTGTGCTCTGGGGTGTCGATTTCCGTCGTGCAGGACCTGCAGAGATCGTTGTCTCGTCTCTCCGTTTTTAAAAGATGGGTGCCGTATGGGCCGTGGCCCGTGAGAAAATGGATCAAGCCCTTTGAGAACCCCTTGTTTTTATGCACCAAAGGCTCGTTCGTGTTCGGCATGAACTGGTAGAGTCTCCTATCCTTCTCGGAAGAGCTCCATTCCCTCTGCCAATCCTCTCTTACTCTTTGCTTTACGTCACGGAATGTTGGGTAGAAGTTTCCTAGCATCTCGGTTATCTTTCTTTCGTTGCCTTTCCTGAAAAAAGTAGGAAAGGGCCCGGAGCTTTATAATGTAATCCAACGGCAAGGTGCCCGTTACTGTGAGCAAGGCTTCGGTAGATGTTGTTCTGAACGCCCCGGTTAGCCTGAGCAGAACCTTTCTCTGCGACGATCTGAGTCTATGCACGTACGTCGATTTCTCCAGGGATGTCGATGCCCACGCAGATGCACCATACGATACTATCGAGTCATAAATGGAGACCAAGTACGTTTTCCAGGTTGAGGGTGGCAGATGGAATTTGTTGGAGGCTACCGTGGCCACCTTGTTCATTATTAGTTCTGCTTTAGAGGTAATGGTTTCGATGTGCCTCTTGAAAAGCAGCCCCTCGTAGAGAGTGACTCCGAGATATTTTACTTCCTTCACTCTTTTGATGGAATTATTATTTATTTTAATTGTAGGGTTTCTGTTAAAACTTAATTTTCCTTTTAGTAAAACATAGTTGGTTTTATTCGCAGAAAGATCCAATTTGGCTTTGTTACACCATTGCGTCAATCTATTAAGAGCAGTAGAAGTGCGTGATTCAATCTCCCGTCTGGAATTTCCAGTTATCACCAGCAATAAGTCATCTGCATACGCAATGCACTTGTGTACTACCTGTAGGCCCTTCATGACTTGGAGACATGGTTCGAAATTAGCATTCCACAAGTGTGGACCGAGGACCGATCCCTGTGGGCATCCTTTAGATGTAAGTTTGTTGATTTTTCCTTCTGGAAGAGATAAAAACACTCTCCTGTCGGTGAGGTAGTCAAGTAAGATAGTGTACAGTGTCCCAGGACAGTCCAAGTTCCGCAAAGTTTGGAAGAGGTGGGGCCACCAGAGGTTGTCGAAGGCCCCCGATATATCCGCCAGCACCGCCACTGCATATTTCTCGTCAACCAAGCCGATCGTGTTTAATAGATTGTTTATAGCGTGTTCGGTAGATCTGCCTTTCGTGAAGCCGAATTGAATGTCTGAGCTGTTTGTTAAAGCTGTGAATTCCAAAAGTCTTTTAGTCAGTAATTTTTCGAATATTTTTCCCAATATGTTGATAAGACAGATCGGTCTGTACGACTTGGGGTGCGTTTCCTCTTTTTTCCCGTCTTTTTTAATAATAATAAGTTCAGATTCCTTCCAAATTTTCGGAAATTCCTTAACAATGAGACATCGATTGTACAGAGACGTTAGGAAAGGGGCGATTGCCGGGGTTGCCATTTTAATGATTTCGGCAGGAATTTTGTCTGGACCAGGCGATTTTTTGCTTCTTGTGGCCGTGATTACAGTTATGACCTCCTCCACGCTGAAGGGAAGGAGGGGTCTGTTGTTGTTTTTTTCTTTATAATTACTTCTGATGTATTTATGGGTGTCGTTATCTTCATTTACGTTATCATCGGGAAGTAGAGTGTTAAGTAGCAATTCCGCTGTGTCTTGCATGTCCTTGGTGTAGGTGCCGTCCTCTTTCTGCAGAGTTGTAAAACCAGTTCCAATCTTTATCTTGTCCATTGCAACCCTATAGGGGAGTCCCCATTTGTCATTTTTTAATTTTGATTCGACAAAGCGTTTCCAGCTATTGGTTTTAAAGTTCTTCAGCTCGGCTTCGTATCTGCTCTTGGCCCTCCTGTAGAGATCTAAGTTTATTACCCTCAGAGCATGTATTCGCGTCCTCTGGTACAGCTTACGCGCTTTCTTCATGACTTGCTTTAGGTTTTTAAGTTTTTTGGGCCAGAGCTTACCAGATTGTCTCCCGCTGGACGATAATTTCGGGGTTGATTGACCTATTGCATTTTTTAGTTCTTCTGTCACGTATTTTGCCCATTCATGCACGGTCTTTGTAAAGTCCACCTGCGGTGGGAGATTTATTGCTTGCATAAGAAGCCTATGATTAGTTTTTCTCCAGTCGTACGTATTTTCGGCATTGCTTGTGGGTTCGTTGATGTCGGTTAATAAACAGAAGGTGATTATGTTATGGTCACTCGTGGTTTCCATGTCGAAGACCTTCCACTCTCGCACTTTTCCTGAGAGTTTGTTGTTTGATAAAGTGACGTCTATGTTGCTGGACGCCCCCGCTCTTCCACTGTACGTTGGCGGATTTCCAGGAGCATTTTCGACAAAGAGGTTGTGGCTCGCGATAAAATCTTCCATCAACTCTCCGTTAGGATCCGTTGTGTCGCCGTGCCACCAAGGGGAGGAAGAGTTCGCATCCGCAGTTATCAGTAATTTGTGGATGTTGTAGGCATCGCATGCTTCCCCAATCTTGTCAAGAAAAATTTCGAGGTTAGTGCTGAATTGACGATAACTATTTATAAGGATGAACGTAAAGTTTTCTAGGGAGAGTTGTACACAATTAATGTGCGAGTTCGAAAATTGAGCGATTTTGGTTGGAATGATGTTCTTGTTCATTAAAATTACAGCAGCTTGTGGTTTCTCGCTGTCATGTAATACTTTTATTCCTGACGGTACGTATGGTATTTTACTATTAATAGTATACGGTTCTTGAATGGACAGAATATCAATTTTATTTATATTTGCGAATTCAAATATTTCCTGGGTAGCTAGTTTTGCACCATTGAGGTTGGCCTGTAAGACTCTTATTTGGCCGTTCATGGATGCCTGACGATCTGGTAACATTGCGGCCATTCTTTATGGTGGATAAACGCGACTCTTCCGTACGCCCTTGCGAAGTCAGCATAAATGTCTTCCAGCTCGAAGGGCACTTCCCTTCGTGAGAAAACCTTCTCAAGGAGTTCAAAGAGTTCATTCTCCGTAATTGGTATGTTGTTCGACGCTAGAGTTATTTTGTCTATAGCCTCCGGATATGGAAAAGTAATGTTTCTGCCGTTCTTATGTTTATATCTGATTATTAGTCTCAGTGCGGTTGCCAGGTTATCTTTCTGTTCCAGCCGACTGAGGTGTAAAGACGTTTCGAAATCTTTATATATTGTATCTGGGTTTATGTTATTGAAAGTGACTTCCGGTGTAGGTGGGTTTAGGAGTGTCGGTTTGCAAAAATTAGGGTATTTACTGGAAGGTTGGAACTCAGGAGCGTTGGGGTTGAGGTTCTTTTCTGAAGCAGAGGTTGTGTTTACAAGGTTTGTTCGCGGAAGTTCTGAGGGGGTGGGCTCCAGGTGCAGTTGCGCAAGGATGTTTGTTGGCGAGGGAGGGGAGGGAGTAGTCCTTTCGAGTTTAGGAGAATAGTAGATAGTGTGAGGTCTCTCGGGTGATTCCGATGGGGAATCGGGTGGGGTCATAGGCAGAGTTAAAAGATTGTTTGTATTAGGTTCATGGACTGGTGAGGCACAAACTGGTGATGGCGGGGTGGATGAGGAAAATGGAGAATAACTGTGTGGCATTTCCGAGTAGGATGACTCCGGGGAGCCATATGGGGGATTAAGTGTGGGGAAAATGCAAGGCAATGCGGTGAAAACGCTCATGGGTAGTCCGGGAATGTTTCGACTAATTATTTGGTAAGGTAGTCTCGCTGGAGGGGTGGATTGATTGTTGGTTAGGTAAAAATTTGATAATGGATTGTTATTGCAGTGAGTATTGCAATGCTCTGAGTTAAGTATTGTCGATTTTAGCAGGTTAATAATTAGATCGTCAATCGGTTTCTCTTCTTTAGTAGCTAAGATTAGTTTCCATTCTCTTATCTTTCTTTCTCTGTATGCTGCCGCCCTTGCTGCATCGCGGCGAACGCGGCTGGGTGTT
The DNA here is from genome assembly GCF_977018435.1 of Lepisma saccharinum. NCBI lineage: Eukaryota > Metazoa > Arthropoda > Insecta > Zygentoma > Lepismatidae > Lepisma > Lepisma saccharinum. Next base: position 1,750,074 of record NC_139256.1, read on the forward strand.
TTCCTGTTCTTGGCCCTGGATGACTGTTTGGAGTTTGTCTTATAGTCCATAATCGGTTCTTTCAATTAGTCTTTGTAAATGAATGTTATATGTGGGGCAGTCTTTGCCGTCACATTCTTTTTTCCTTCTGAGGCAGGGTATACACTTCTTTGGTTCTTCGATCTTGGGGCACTTATTTCTGGTATGCCCCTCGCAAGCACAGTGAGTGCAGATTTCGTTGTCCTTGCAGTTTTTGCTTATGTGTCCTAAATTTCCACATTTATGGCAGTTTGACACGGCAATGTAGTCTTTTATAGACAATGACTGGAAGGATATAAAAACCTGGCTTGTTTTTAGTAGGATCTTTCTTAAGTCAGGGGTAGCTTCGAATACGCAATGACAATTTGCCCTGTTGCGTGGTCCTGTTTTAAATCTGAGATTAAACTTTTTGATGTAGTCCTCCCATGATATATGATTCTCTAAATTCAACAAGAAAATCTCCTCATAAAGCTCCGTTTCGGATTTATTTGAAGGGACATCGTAGACGATGAGAAGCGGATTTCTCTTTTTAGGAAATTCGGCCCTGATCTTGAGTTTGGCAAGTTCGCGATGATTTATTATCTTCTCTGCCTCTTCTCTGGTCTCCGTTTCCACTATAAGCATTTTGTTAGTCGTCCGCATTTGCTTTATTTTAATACCATCCCTGGGGGGGTTAATTGCCTTTTTAAATACCTCCTGCACCTTTTTTGAATCTTTTGTTCGATTCTCATCTGATATGAAGACAGTGTGCTTGGGTTTCTGCACTGTCTTCTGTATTTGTGCAGTTTTCCCAGATTGTGTTACCGCCGGTTGGGCCAGCGTTTGAGCGTAGGAGGGTTTGGAGTCTGCTTTGGCAGTGCTTTGCAGAATGTCGCATGCTGTTTTTAGAGACTTGTTCTCCGCCACTGTGTCTTGGTGTACCTGAGCCATTTTAGCAACTATTTCCAGAATAGATGTCTTATTCTCTGATGCGATGTTCCTGTCTTTGGTTATCATCAGGTTTAGCTCTAGTGACAGTTTAATGAAGAGTCCAAGCTGTATATCCGCGGTATCTGGAATATTTTCCATTATGGGGTTCATTGTATCCAATTCCCTTCCCTTTGCCCTTGTAAATACGGGGGGTGGGGGGCTGGACTGGGGGCCGCCCCCTATCTGCTGGTTTCTCTTCTTTCTTGGGTCCTCTAATGTTTCGTGGGAGCGCAGTCTTTTATTAACTACTGTTGTTTGTGAGTGGAGACCAGACCGATCTGAGACCGGACCGCCAATTTGGAAGGATGGAGTATCATTTTCTCTTGTTTTATTCTGTGTGGGGGGTTTTCGATTTGATTCCCCTTCTTGGGGCATTCGGAATTGTTTTTCGCTAAACAGGTGTGTAATTTTACTGAAATATATTGTCTGCGATTATAAGTTCAAAGTTTATTTTTCATTGTGGTGTCGACGGTTTCCTGACTGTTCCGAAAAGTCACCGCGTGGGAAAACTCGGAGGATAGTTCTCATAAAGCAAATTGTTTATAAAAGCTCAATACTTACGGCTTCCCGGAGAGCTGGCTTCCAGATCTCCACACAACACCAAAAACAAAACAATCACCACACACACCGCACTAACTCCCGGCACTTTTGGACACACGAAACATTCGTTCCAACTTGATTTAAACGGACGAAGACAGAGCTCGCGCGCGTGACGTCTTCTTCCTAGCGCGTCACTCAGCGAAAAAAAGAAAAAAGGGATAGTTGCTCCCCATTTTTTTGCCTCAACATTATGGCCTCTTAATGTTAAGCTTTGTCTACCAAGAGAAAGTAAACTTTCCTTGCACCGCCCTCCGCACCCCCCCCCCCCCGTTTTGGAACCCAATTGCCGCCACTGGTCTAAAATATACAATTGTGAGGTTCTTACTATACCCCTTAAAAAATGGTGTTGAGCCCCCCCCCCCGAAATGAATTCCTAGATACTTGCTGCGTACAAAATCATGTACGTACAAAGTTCTCATGAATTGAATATGGCACGCTTGAAGATACGTTTCAGGGCACTAAAAAATAATAATAATAATAAAAAAAATAGGTGTATGCAGGGTGTTCGCTGCCAGAGGGGATTCCAATTAACAATTTGAAAAAGAGGGGGGGTGGGATGTCCAGATTTCTGGAGGTGACACAACTCTACCCGAAGGTTTATGACTGCAACAACACAAGCCTTCCATCTATCCGGTCAAGATCAATCCAATATTTTCCATCCTTACCGATTTCCTTTAGGTCCATCTCAGCGTTATCCTTCCATCTTTGTCTTGGCCTTCCTACAGGCATCTTACCATCAAGTTTCCCAATCCCATCAATACATTCAAACCATGAGGTTTACAAGAATCCAGTAAACTCTTCTTTCTTCTCCCATTCGTGCCACATGGCCGCCCCTTCAAGTATTCTCGATTATTATTATTATCAGAGACGTCGTTAAGGGGGGGCCCGCGAGGGCACCGGCCCCCCAAAACGTTCATGTGGCCACGGCAAACTGTTCTACATTTGCTGAAAATTTTACTTTGATGACAAATATTGCAAAATAGGATTTCAATAAATTTTGCTTTCAGTTTGAAACGCTATTCTTCAATTTGAGTTTCACGAACCCCCAAGCAATACCTTTCTTTCCCATTTGACTGCTACAGTGGTTCCGGCCAAAGAATGGACTTCGAAATTATATTTTTATCTTTTCCGTCGAAAGCCAAGGAGCCAATCGGCTTGACTCAGTTGCCGTGGTGAGGGGAAATTTTCGTGGTATTCTGCGTTGCCAAATTTTTAGTTTCGAGTCGTTTCCGAAATAGGTGGCACCCTCAACAAGGCCAAGGGCGGCGAAGCCTAATGATAAAAATACAGTGAAGCACAGAACAAGTCTCACATTGCCAGAAACTCGCGAGGAGAAGTTTCAGGCAATTCAAACCCATGGAGTTAAATGGAGAACAGCATAGTGGAGCCCCGCTCCTGGCGAGAGGTTCCTAAGAAGAAACAAGGTTTGATCTTGAGTCCCTTTTTCCAAATGGCAGCTCTGTGATTGGCCACTCAAGGTTACTCCCCCTCCCTCGAAGTAACCCTTTCCTGCCCTTTTCACGTGCTACTGTGACATAAATAGGGACTGAAAATATTTTAATATGAATGAAACGAAAGCTCAATTCGTCACGGTAAATAGAGATAAACCTGCTATATGCAATAAATTGCATGGAATTTTGATTGAATGATTGATTGATTCGCTTTATTTTACTTTGCTTTTTGTGCTACTTTTGGCTAATTTGCGAAGATAGGGATGAGTGATGATAGCATGAAATTGATGAATGGACACTCTCGAACGTCCATGCCCAGGCCGGGATTCAAATCCGGGACCCTGACGTCGTAGCGCGATATGTTAACCACTCCGCCACGGGGCCGGCAAATTGCATTAAATACCATCTTGCAAATGTTGGAAGCACGTTTCTCCATAGATCGGCAAAGAAAATGTTTAAGTGCCCTTTTTTTACGGATATGTATAAAGATTCATAGAGACCGATATATCCAAACAATATTCCTAATTAATCATTTTAACTGTATCTCTATTCTTAGTTATTCGACGTCCCTTTCCTGCCACTTTGGCTAATGGCGACGAAGAGGTTGAGTGATGATTAGATGTAATTGATGAAGGGGCACTCACAAAGAATACTTGGACTCGTGGCATCGTAGCACATGCTAACCACTCATCCACGGAAATATACATTACTCTCGTAATCACCCCCATAATGGCTCCATTAGTATACGACCCATATGTGTCACAGAAGAATGTGTAACTTTTAAATCAATTTGTGGTATTCTCAGGTAGAATACTAGTTTTATTTATTTACACATCAAGTCTTACACCACATGAAATATTTAAATAAAGAGTAAAAATATTAATAATAAATATAATTCCAATACTACTCGTATTAGCAGCACTGTATGTATTTGTAGACCGATTGTTATTTCATCCAAATAGAATTATTTACAGTAATTATTTTATTTGTTACATTTTTATGTCTCGTTTCAACCTTCGTGGCGGAGTGGTTAGCGCAGAGCACCACAACGCCAGGGATTCCGGGTTCGAATCCGGGCATGGGCATGAATGTTTTTTGTGAGTGTCCCTCCATCAATCGTCCTTATCTTCGCGATTAGCTGAAGGTGACACAAAAACAAAGTAAAATACTAAACCAAATCATTCAACCACTATTATTACTCGATTCGCTCGCGCAACGTGCAATATATTGTGCTACGTATTTTTACGTGAACAATTTTACTTTCTGGGATTATAACAGGACTCTCAAATAGGAGGCTGCTTATATGTAAGTGGGTGAGGGAGCTGAGTCGGGCGATCACATTTTACTCCTAAGCTTCGTAATTGATAATTTACTTTTAGTTTTAGGCATCTTGGAAACAGTGTCGAATTTATGCATATGCAGAGGAGTAAAGGCGTTTCAAGACTTTCATTCTGCATATTTTATTTTTTCTTGAATGTTTATTCACACGAAATTACACAAATATTCGAAACTAATGGCAAGCTAATCTTAATCTCACTACCAATATCACTGGACATTTTATCTAAAAGAAAATTGCGTAACACCGTCGATGAGCAAGGGTCCTTGTGCTTCACCGTATTTAATGGTTAAATTGATGAAGGGACACTTACAAATACCCATGTCCAGGCCGGGATTCGAACTGCACCCCTGGCGTGATCATAAACCGCTACGACACCAGAGGTACCAGGTTCGGACCTTGGAAAGTTATGGTTGCATCATGTCTGTCCCATCGCCATTTCATCGTGTCATCATTCAATCTCATCATCGCATTTAACCCAAGAGGTAGAAAAATGGTACATTATATTAATAGCTTGTTAATTGTTAATGGTTTGATAGAAAAAAAATCTTACATTTTGGTTTTGGGCCCACCCAAACTGATCAACCTAGATACGTCCGTGATTATTATATTATTATTCTAATAGTACCTGGGGTTTTAGATAACCAGATAAAGTTATTGCCTATTCGATTTCCAGTATCGTCTATTTATATTGTCTAGTAAATTTAGTCCCGATTCATACGTATATATGTGCTGAACTTTGTTTATTATTTACTATGTGGAAAATGATTGCTTGAAATTTTCTTGTTCGTTGCAATATGATGATATCTATATTTTGTATAATACTTAGTAACCCTATTGATCCGCCAATGCATGTTTGTATGTATGAAAAATGCAAATTAATTTATAGCCAGGTCGTGAGGAGAGTGGCTATAAGCATATGCGCGATTATTTTTTAGAGGGAAAATTTGGATAAGAAAGGGAACGTTTCCCCCCTTGCAAAGGCAAATTGTACCGTAGAAAGTTGCAACACTTGCTAAACACATGACAGCAGGGGGTGCTCGTTGCTATGTGAAGTACGTATGCATTACGTCATCTGGGAGGATCGGGTTTGACGGTGCTTGTTGCTATGTGCAGTAAGTTTGGTGCGGGATACATTTAGCTACTAACACGTCGCAAAATTCGGAACAAGCAGGTTGTTGATTTTGTAGCGTTCGATTTATTTTTATTGTATTTTTGTACTTGTAGACTGCAATCATGTCTAATTGTGCTGTAGCAAGCTATGAAAACTATAACTAGAAAACTAAAGAAACTGTCATAAAATATCATAGATTTCCAGTCGATAATTGCGTAAGGAAACAGTTGATTCATACTTGTAGACGAAATGTAAAAAATGCAAGTGTGCAGTGCCAATTATTGTGAAGAAGACTATGCGCGAGATCTAAAAGCAGAATTTCTGTATTTTCCACCAAAGAACGTGCTGAAGCCAACTGCAGTGCCATCGCTAAAATTACACCCAATTACTTTAGTACCAAATAATCGAGGAAATAGTGTATTTCTCCTAAACACTTATCTTCACAATATGATTCGCTTGTAGGACGTGTTGATAAGGTTTGCAGAGATGTACGCTACGAAAGATATGCAATAAGGAGACGTGCCCTAAACAAGCTAAAGACTATGCTGGCAGAAAAGATAAAAATATATAGACGAAGGTATATGCACAAACTGCAAGCAATGGTTTCTTTGTTGGAAAACATATTCAATCGTTTACAAAGGAGAAACACACGTCTGCATAATGAAGCAAATAAATTAAAGATTACAAACAACCTGTATCAACCTGCTTTAACTGAATAAAGAAGTTCAAAATCTACAACGTAACCTAACCGACAGTACCAAATAAAAGTTATCAATATCTTGAAAATGTGTTCAACTAGTGCGAAGTACGTAGTGAGCCTAACTGATTTCTTATGTACATTTTATGTAAGTCGGATTTATAATTATTAACAATTTCATTTAACACAGACCGATGTTGATTGTGATTTGTATGTTCACATTATTGTGAAAAACGTTGTCGGCAATGGGCATTTCGAAGATCGCCTACTAACTTTCACGCTATTCGAAATGAAATTCACTTAGTACATCTTCAATTCGAGTTACATAGCGTTGTATGCACGATGGTAAATATTGCATGAGTGAATATTACACCCATCATTGAATTTTTTGCAACTTTGTTCAATTTTGGTATTTCACAAATATCTTGTGAATAATTTTGTACCCTTGTACTCAATATAAACCAATGGATGTTACATTATTTCTTTGTAGTACATTTCTGTCAAAAAGAGCAAGATCTAAGATTAGTGTAATGCAAGTTACTTCGTTATACAAATGGTTGTCGCATATCAGCCTTGGAGTATATTTTCCGGTTATACAACTCAGACACACATGGAAATGTTAATGGAAAATCTGCGGACAAAGTCCTTTAACGAATAATGATTCGTACAGTTGCACGGTCAATCATTGTGAAGTTCATGTAACTTTTCTCCTTTATTGTTTAATTAAACTAAGATATTTTCATCGATATTCTCAAAGCGTTTCATTTACCGTGTGATCATAAATCTATTTCTATAGGCTTGAATTAGTAGGTTAAGACATTTAAGTTTGATGTTCCTAGCACTCATCACGTATAACTTAGTTAAATTAATACTTGTACACTTTGGCTCGTCTTCTGCACGCGTTTGTATGTAAAGTTCTTAATACGAAAAAATACTTTTTAGAACTATGACAACGATAACTTGCAGCCAAATTTGAACCAGAGAAATTAAAAATATCTGCAAATTACAAACTGGAATTGCGTTTTCAAAGTCTGAAACTACTATCTTACAAACTATTTCGTCATTCTTCCTCCACATAAAACTTTCCAAAAAATTTTTGCATGTGGAACTTTGATCCGTACGTAAATTATTGTACAGTAAATAAATATATGAAGAAGGTTGGGAATTCTTTCGAATTTAGAGTAAGTTTCAAATGCAGAGTAAAATTTTATCTCACTTGATAATTTCAAAAATAAAGTTACATTATTGAGAATGGTAAAGATTGTATTTTAAGTATATCAGTATAATTTTAATACTTTCTGATGTTATGTAAAATTTGAAATGTTCCTGGAAATGATCGCAACGTTCTGAATGAATAAGAAGGAACTATTCAGTCAGAAAACTAAATATTAGGCTTTTGTACTGCGTTGTGTTAAATGTTGTAAATAGATTATACCGGACTACTATCGGATAAAAAATTACGGATATTCAAGTTTGGACTCCAATTAAAAGTTAATCAGTACAACCACATAAAAACGAGTTACATCAAAATTCAGCTTATTCAATTCTGTTTCAATCTATAGTTACCAATTTATTTTTGATTATGCCTTCTATTTTTTTCATCGTGAGAACAAAATAGGATTATTTTTTAGTTTGGCAAACTATCGCTCTCTTTGAGATTCTATAAATAAAGAACTGGTGTTTTTTATTTATAGATTATATATTATATAATTTATATATTTATTATCCAAACTCTAATATCCATAATTTATAATCCGATAGTACTCCTGTGACGTTCTGTGAGGCCCGTAGTACCTCGGAGGCCTCTGTCGATCTCCTTGGAGTAGTGGTTTAGCACATCGCGCTTCGACGCCAGGGGTCCCGGATTCGAATCCAATCGGTTAAGACATTGATTTGTCCTTAATGAGAAAATTAAGAATTTAGTAAATGTGATAGTATATGTGAAAACAAATATTGATTGATTGATTTGCTTCATTTTACTTCGCTTTTTGTGCCACTTTTGGCTAATTTGCGAAGATAGGGATGAGTGATGAAATGATGAATGAACACACACAAACATCCGTGCCCAAGCCAGGATTCGAACCCAAACATCTGGCGTTGAAGTGCGATGTGCTAACCACTACGCCAAGGAGGCCGGCTTGTGGAAACAAAGAAAGAGATCGAAGGGGGGGGGGACTACCTTTTATGGGTTTTCCTTTCTTATTTAAAAAAAGACATAAAAGAAAAAATAAACCAAATCTGTCAATCAATTCTTTCTTTGTAACTCTTTCACTATGCAATTCTTCTTTAGCATGCAACGTTTCTTATTAAAATCATAATACGATTTCTGAAATGATGAAATCTGAAATTCTAATGAGAACACGGACAACCTTCTTTGTAATATATCGATCAGGTTTCAGAAACATGAATTTTTACAATACGTTTACATGTGCAATTTTCCCTCTTTTAAAAGTAGCATGTTTTAATTATGTTACTAATCATTAAAGGAATACCTCAATACCATCCCGAAGTATGATAATTAATATTTACCCCTCAAAGTAATGAAACACTTTCCCTCTCTGAAACTCGCATAGAAATGATAGCGGCCGTTTGCTTCGGCCAAGCCCCGAACGAACATAACCGAAGGGGCACCGAGCATAACCGATCCTCCCACATGACGTCACGCGCTCGTGCATGATCGGCAATTTTCGGATGGCGCTACCTTATAGTATATTAAGTTACCTTGACATGACAGTTCCTTGAAAGCACGTGATGATGGTGAGATGCTGAGGTCACACGTAAATATACATTTCCTTTACGTCAAGTATTTAAATTCTTATGTGTTGTGTTAAAGGAAGATGCAGCCCTCGGTTTTTCCTCTGTAACGTCCGCCAAAGAAACTACAAGATGACTATCACATAAGTAAATGAAGAATTTTGATTGCATATCCTAGGAATTCACAGTGTCCAAGTAACCAGCAGAGCAACAAGTGCATCACATCACAACGTGGGAAAACTAAGACACCGCATGAAATTTCCAGGTAATTTCCACGAATAACTTGAATTTTGTGTGGTTTAGGGAATAGCTTCATAGCTTCGTCTATATATTAAGAGAGAATTAGTTCCCCTGACAGATTTCTTCATTTTTGCAGAAGAAACTACCGAAACTATTTACGGGAATAAGTTCCTGTAGCATTGTCTAACATCTGGAACGTGTTTTGTGTTATGTACCGGATTTCTTCAAATTTAAAAGTTTGTGGCTCATTTGGGGCCAGGTGGCTCCGGCCGATTTCTAACATGCCTTTAACAGGGACTCTATAGAGAAAGCCGGAGCGGAGCGGAGACGGGTCCGCGGTTGCGGTAGGGGGCGGTAGGTCAATTACCCCAGGGGCGGAGCCCGGAATCTGTGGGAAATTTGGACTCAAAAATTTCGGTAAATGTCTGTTATATTGGAGACACATTTCTATCGGATATTTTCAGTTTTAAATGGTTCGTACTTACCAATTGTCTATTGCGGAACATAGTTGAAGGTGCCATTATGCTTTTTACTCGAAAATAACTTCGATCTTTCACATTACGAGTAATCCTTTTAGGTCCTTTCTTCCGTTGCGGAACATACAATATGGCGCGCACAGCTGTGGATCGTCGTGCTTGTGTTTTGTCGATTTGGAGGGGGTATGTAGTGTTTCAACCTTCTTAACCAAAAAATACCTACTTTCGTGTTCATTATGTTATCACAAACCATTGATGGATAGCCCCAAATACCATTGACGATAGCCCCAAAAACCATTGACGGATAGCCCCAAAAACCATTCATGATAGCCCCAAAAACCATTCACGATAGCCAAAAAACCATTCACGATAGCCCCACGAACCATTTCTGGCAAGGTTAGGTTAGGTAAGCTTAGTTAAAAAAAAGGCACATTTGGAAACACTGGTGAGACTGCATGACTTTCGACGCTCGCGCCATCTGCAGGTACATAATGGAAACAACGGCATAATGGGCTGTGGGTATATGCCTATTGCCTAATATAACGTGTCGTGGATGCGTGCTGAAATTCAGGTAAGTTTTCCGTATCCTGGAAACTGATTTCTTCAAATTTAAAAGTTTGGGGCTCATTTGCGGGCAGGTGACTCTGGCCAATTTCTAACATTCCTTTAACAGGGACTCTATAGATAAAGCCGGGTAGCCGGAGCGGAGGTGGGGCCGCGGTAGCGGTAGGTCAATTACCCCAGGGACGGAGCCTGGAATCGGTGGGAAATTTGGACTCAGAAATTTCAAGCGAAAATAATTTTTTGGTTTAAATTTCCTACCGATTCCGGGATGGATAGCCCCAAAAACCATTCACAGATATTCACCATATCAACCATTCACCACGAAACATTACAATTTTTTTTTTCGAAAAACAATGCGAAAAAGTTTTTTTAAGAAAATTAGACCAGATGAGCTTTGTTCACGGGTATTTCTTGGGTTCCGAAGGTTTAAACACTGCATAACGAATGAAAATCGACAAAACACAATGACGATGCGCGATTATGTAGGAAGGTGTACATGCCATATTGTGTCTCAGGCAAGCGAACAGACCGAGAAAGAAGTACTCGTAATGTGAAAAATTGCAATTACTTTGATCAAAAAAACATCAATACATCTTAAGGAATGTTCCGCCAAGCAGATAGGTAAGTACGAATGTCAAAAATTGACGAAACGAAGAAATTATAGGTGTCCGAACTATAGTAAATTTTTAGTGGCCTAAGTGGGAGTTTCCAGAAGCCCCCACAAAATGCCCTAATATAAATTTTCATAAGCAGGGAAATTTTGGAGGGCGAGTGCCAAGTCACCTTTATGTGCATGAAGATAACCACTAGGTAAAATTTTAGTATGCCCGAAACGTATTTCTTCAATTTTGCAGGATAAAGTACTTACCGAACTGACTTTCCGTACACTTTTGAAAGGTCGTGGAAGTGTTTTTTCCTATTGATTAATTTATTTCGCTGGTAAATCATGTATTTTTGAAGATTAATTCTCTCTCCAATGCACGAAAGCTGTTGCCTCTATGTCCTTCCACTTCGTGAATCAAATGTTGCGTGCATTCGATGATGTAACCCCTGGTCAGTGTTTCCAACCACACCGTTGTTTTCCAAGAGCATCACAATTTTGAAGATGACAATTTTAACTATGTTTGCCTAACCTAACCGAACCTGACCTAACCTTGCCATGCATGGTTCGTGGGGTTTTCGAACCTGGAAAAAAATGCAAAATCAGTAACACGAAAGTAGGTATTTTTCGATGAAGAAGGTTGCAACACTGCATAACCACTGATCATGGACAATGCTAGTCAAGATTTCTCCACCATATTGTGTGTAATGCAAGCAAAAACGAACAAACAAGAAATAATCGGTATGTCAAAAATTGAGATTAAACTAAATAGTAACTGGGTCATTCCATGTCAAATCAACCAATTTTTTTAAAAAATGGTTGCATGACCATTTTAGAAAAAAATAATTTTTAGTACATACGTTAACTGCACCATACTGATACAGGGAAGGGAGAAAACAGGTATGTTATGTGGTCAACATGACAAGACAACTTGGATTATTTTTTAAATGTCACAAGTGAAAGTGTGCTATCACTTTTCAGTTTAGAATAACGTTAGTTGTTTTTTACATATCATAGTAATTGTTCAGGTAATGGTTCACATTGTTTTATGATTTTTTTTTCAAATTCTCCTTGCAGATAGACTAATTATTATCATAGAATTTTAACAATCCTTGGCGTACAAAATATGAAGCTTCCTTGAAGTAATGAGCACTATTTGCGTTATTTATTAAAAAAAGTTTTTTATGTTTGAAAAAAAATAGCTGATGCAAGCATGTGTCCTCCCCATGGACAAGGCATTATCTGTTGATAGAAACAATAGTAAGTATCGTAGACTATACTGAACGCAACTCCAACTGATGTCTGACCTTGGAGGCTATTTCTGGCCCTTTCTGTCTCGCAATTATTTTCTGGGGCATGTGGTCCTATGGGTGTCAATAAACTCAGTTGCGAAGTAAAAGCTGAAGACATCACATCGCTCTTCCAAACCAACGTTGCCAAGCATACTTCTGTTTTTGCCATTTGTCTTTATATGACTCTGTGTCTGCCTGCATTCTGACCTGTGGGTGGTTTTTCCGGAAACTTCATCGTTCAGGACCGAGTGTGCAGTTGTACCATTAACACCCGCTGATTTCTGGTGCTGACAATTCCGTTGCCCAACAAGATTCTTTCTCGCTTTACAGTACGTTTGGCAAGATGTGGTTGCCCAACTCTAATTTGTTTCGTCCCGCGAACAACGTTCAGTACCTTGTGACTTGAAAATTCCCAATCTCAGTCGAAGAAAATTCAACTGAGCGCTGATTTGCTGTTTCCCATCCGCCAGTTCAAGTTCAGTATAGTGTATAGTGGAATTGAATGTAGAAGTAATTTCGAAACTTTTTTTTAGAAAGCATTTAGGGGTGGTATTGTAATGCTAAGAGAACTAAACCTGACCTGCCTAATCTAACCATGAAACCATGTATTGAACAAAATCTTCAAACATTTTAGTCGCAAGAAGACAGTACACATCACACCTCATGGTAAAGGAACAGTTTCTGTGAAGTGATACCGGAAATCCCTTGTACCTCACACTTGTGACCTAGGCAGGAGGGGGAGTTTGTTCTTAACCAAGACAGTATAAACGCAAGTACAGAACTATATAGATGTATATGAAAGTGAAAAAGCAGTGTCAAGGAATCGCGTAGTAAGTAATCCACTGTATGTGTTAACAGACGTAAATTGAAATCAAACCATGTAAAAATTACGTATGTAGCATTATGAAGTCACAATAAAACAAATGGAACTAGGGCCATTGTTCACATTATTCACTCACAACACTTCCTGTACAAAACCAACTTCCAAACACAAAGGTTGCAGATTGTTATTTATTTTTCGAATGACAAGATGGATAGAGAGAGATCTTCTACTCTTCTTACAGCAAAAATTAAACATCTTAAAATATTAATTACAGTTTTTGTAGCTGAATTTTGGTGATTTTTTAATTATACTTTGCAAAATATTAATAGCTGTCATGTTTATGTAGAGCTTAATGATAATGACATCATTTACAGTTTAATATGATTAGCCTGTTTCGCATGCCAAAGGTTTATTTATGCGTGTGTTATATTAACACATTCACGGCCAGCTCTGGGAGGGGCATTTAAACAGCCAGCCCAGACATTTTCTGAATCCAAACTTGCCTAAAACAAATGTGGCCGTCCGTCATCTTAAATTTTCGAGTTTTTCAAAATACCGTTGTGGAGGCTGCAAATGGTGCTTTCTCATCGACATTTTCAGCCCTGAGGATAGGAAACAATCTTTGATAGTTCCTGCTGGTGTTCCCTACCGATGAACCCCCCCCCCCCCCTTCCTCTCATTGGTCCCCAAAGGATCTGAATGTTTTGGGCGCCCTGGACTCCTCAGTAATTCGGTTGCCCTGGACATGCTCTCGGGTACCGCATTGCTCCTCTCCAAAAGTCAAATGGTGCACCCCTATTTGTTCGTCAATCAACACGGAGGGAGAAAATGTCCTAAAGAAACTGATAAAATGGACACCACAGCTAAATGGTCAAATACAAGCATGTACTTTAAAATGACCATGGTCCTTTACCGGCGGAATGTGTTAATGGTAAGAGCCCTAAAACTGACCAACCTAACCAACAACAGTAAATGAATGGCTGCTCTCAAAGAATCGTACAGGAATATGTAGAAGGGAAAGGTTGTTCTCCATAAAATGTGCATTGATTGATGATTGATTTGTTTTTATTTTACTTCGCGTTTTGTGCCTCTTGGCTAATTTGCGAAGATGGAGATGAAATTATAAAATTGATGAATGGACATGTACAAACAACCATGCCCGAGTGGGATTTGAACCTGGGACCCCTAGCATCGCAGCGCGATGTGCTAACCACTTGGCCACGGGGTCCGGCCAAAATGTGCATTGAGAATGTGAATATGTTTTAACTGGCATAATTAGAAATCAAAATTGAATCATGTAATGAACGAAACAAAAAAAGATACCCAACAACTGTGCACTGCAATAAATTTGGAGTTAGACAATCAGAACTTGGTCCCCATTGTTCATTAGGCCACTCTTTTTAAAACACTAGGCCATGGCATCAGTTATTCCATGATGAGAGAATTTCATTACATCCAGTGGTTAAGAACTAATATAAATCTAATTTTTTATTTCTCAACAAGCGTAGGTGACATCAAACTCTTGCTTATTGAAATCATGATAAGAAGTTTTGTGGTAGGAAGTTTTGAGCCACCTTCCTATCACTCTTTGTTAGATAGTGTTGCTAATGTACAGTATTAAACAGCATGCCCATTGCTAGATCTCCAGCGCAGCTGGGGGGGGGGGGGGGGCTTTATGAACCAAGTTCATATTTTCAAAACTTTAAACAGTATGAAATTAAGGTAAATTATGTTTGTGTGTGTGGGGGGGAAGGTCATTAAATTTAATAACCTGTTGCGTAACAGCCCTTAAGAACCATTGCTACCTACAGACTACCAGCCTCACTTCCACAAGAGGTGGGGAGGTCATGCAACTGTTACACTGTTACAAAATTTTATCAGTATTTTCAAGCATCTTTTTATCATTAACATTAAGCAAAACCGGAATGAGTTTTCTAATGACTACAAGCAACCCAATGCTTGTTGCTATTCCATCTCCATCAAAATTTCCATTTTGCGCTAATTGCAGCACATGTCTGTATTTTTCAAATATTGGCCTAGTCACTTTTTAATGTCTTGACCAATGGTGTCCTAAAAGTTGCGAAAGATCCCTTCCCTCATACAATTTGGCAATTTTCCCCCGATTTATAAACATTTGTAACATAGAACCCTGTTCTAAAAAGAATGTCCACAATACTACATTCCCACTTACATTCAAGTTTTATGCATAATGCAGTACAAAATATTGAAGGTAAGCTTTTGAGAAAGCCACTATGCTTGGTGCAAATAGGACCAAAGTGATCCTTAAAATCATAAGGAATATTACATGGGCATTTTTTAATGTCTTGCCTATTCTTCCTTTCCTTTTAATTCCCATATACAACATGCTGAGATTCAGAAATCTGCGTTCCTGAAGATGTATACACTGTGAACTGCTATGGAGAAGGATTTTGTAGAAGGTAGAGTGACAAGGTTTTCATGTTACAAATAGATGCAATTTAATTTTGTTGTTACATGACGTTTTTTTTAAAAAAATCTTAACTTTCCAGTAAAACTTTGCATTATAAGATATTGACATTTCTTGTACCTAGTTTAGAGTGAAAAATATACAACAGTTGGAAACACTACATTTCCTGGAGAAGTATACTTGTCAGTGTGTTCTTGACCTCAGAGATTGCAGTGTTACACACATTTTAGTTTACACATTATTATTTTGTGTATTTCAAGATATAGTTTACAAATACTATATGCATACATTGCATAGATTACAAGTTCAATAAATTATAAGCATTAACATTCTCAAACTTTGAGTGTGGGTAATAATACACAATTTTTAGGATACGTTTTTATATAGTTTAGTACATATTTTAGGTGCTTATTTTGCCTGTTTTTAAGACATATTTTGGCCTTTTAGTGCACATGAATCCACCAGCTGATGATGATATGAAGATGACTCGCTGAAGAAAATTTATGTTCGTAAGTTGTTTCTTTTATTTTCTTTATCTCTCAGGCGGTAACGCGTCTGACTACCATGCTAAAGGTCCCGGGTTCGATCCCTGGCCGGTTCAAATTCGGGAACTTTTCTAACGTTGGAAGCAGCCCCGGCGCCCACCCAGCGTCAAATAACATGGGTACCTGGGGGAAACCCTGGGGGTAAAGGCAGTCAGGGGCATGATGCTGATCACATCACCCCCACTCACGACCAGATTAAGAAAGTGTGGGGTGTTACCCCCACACCCCCTATACGCCTTCATGGCGTGGTGCTATGCACAGGGGAGCACTTTACCTTTTTTTTTATCTCTCACATTTACAACATTGCCTGTTGTAAAATAAATATTTAGATTTAAAAATTCATGTTACATACATATTTCTTGTTCAAACACACATTTCATTTTACCATGTAGAATATACTGACATTGAAGCTAACTTGTGTGCAGGGAGTGAGGGAAAATGTCGGCAAATTGAATGCAGGCAACTTTTGCATTAATACATATTTCGGTAACTTACTTCATTTTATAGTTGCATAGTGCTGCTTGCTATTCCTTGCACACACAAAGTTCGAGGAAACATGACACACTAATATTAGACATTATTGAAGAGAATGAAATTGCTTATACTTTATTTTTTTTATTATATAGAATCAAATGAATGTTTGTTATGTTTATAATGTCTAAAATATGCGATGTTGCCAAGTTTGAACATTTTTAACTGGCCTGTTAAATTTGGACCATTCAGAATTATTGTGTGTGTGGTGCAAGACAACCATAAGATAGGGGGAAAAATTGAAATCTAGTTTAATAATGAGTTTCCTAGTGTTATGGTTAAAGATTTCCATCCCAGGGCAGTTTCATGGAAACTTAAATGGGATGTTCACCTTAGCCGTACCGGATCTCATCCGTTATTCTGGAAGGTTGACCTTGGGTCAAGTTTCTGGGTGCTGGTTCCGTTGGTTGGCCTGAGGTGTCTTGTCTGTGGAATCATTCCTCTCCGTGGCTGCCAGCAGTCGCACTCTGGTGAAATTTACATGGGTCTCGTGGCCAGAGGCTTAGACGTCGGCCAGTTTCGCTTATTATGCCTGTCTGGTTGCAGGGCCAGGCTTTGCTCCTCCTGCGTAGCGAGTCGGTGAGTAAAAACTTTGTGCCTGGGGTTTGAAGCTTCAAGCATCGAAAGCCTACGGGTAACTGGGAGGCCTTACATACTTCTGAAGACCCAGCTATCTTATCTACATCGATCTCTCCTTCCAGTTTTGCACTGTCTCCAGATACACGAGTCATGCAGTCAGTGTTGCCAACCTTTTGATTCTAAATTGTTGATGGAAACCTGAAATGTTCATCATGGTTTATCAATTTGAAATTGCAGAGATTTATTTTTATTACTGACACCTGGAAAGGAATACAAACCAAGTTTTACAAAATGTGCCATCGTAAATACATTTTTTGGAACATTGCATGGCTGGTTGTTGTTTTACATTAAACTATTTTTCAAAGAACTTGGAAAAATGTTGCTAAAGATTTTCTCTGGTGTAATTTTGACAATTCAATATTCAAATTAGTTGCTCAAGATATCCCCTCCTTTTTGAAAAGTTATACTATTCATGACTTGCTTAGTTAGTGTAATTGTCCCAAGAATACAATATAATTGATGCAAAGGTTCTATAGAGAACAAGATTTTGATACTAAAATGTATTTATAATTGTAGTATATTTTCTGCGTTTACTACTACAGTTTTTTTTATATATATATTTATATATTTCATCTCTTTACTTCACTTGCACTTCATCACCCTCAAGATTTCCATATTCCACACATTAAAAAACAATATATGTTCACGGCAAACTTAGAGTGAACAGTGGGTGCTTATTCTTTATTTTTCTGATTTATATTCTTCATCGCCAAAGATGTGTCATCTTACTCTTTCAAATTGCCTTCCAAGCTCTTTATTACGTTGTTCCTCCTACTCGAAGCCTATGAATGCGATCCTCTTCTTCCATGTTCATAATTACAGGGAAAAAGTCCAACAAAGATCTATTGTTAAATCTATAACACGAGAAAGCATGCCAGTCAAAAGCACCACAGATGAAACTGAACTGTGCCTTTTAAATGGTAGAAGGCGACTGTTATAACTGTTGGCTGCCCAGCATGTCAGCCACATGTCCAGCATAGATAAGGTGGGAGGGGGGGGGGGAGAACCAAACCAACAGGTATGCGCAAAATTGCAAGCAAAGAAATTAATTTGTGGTAAAATCCCCTCCACGTGCATTCTCCCGGGATAAGTAAGGTATGCGAGATTTTGGTGAATCTTTTGAGAAAAAGAGCTAACTAACGAGTGCCTTGCGAATGGAAGAGAAACAATTCAGTCCTGATGATTTTCAGGTTCGGAAGTGTCTTGTAAATTAGGGCAGATATACAGACATTTAGGTGAAACTCTTGGAACAAAGGAGATTACTAGAAAGATCCTTGCAAATTCTAGAAAGACATTGCTGTCGGGATCGTATTTGTTAGTTGTGAGGCATATTGTCAATTTATGTGATGCCTGCGTAGTTTCGGATGAATTCAGAGAAGAAGAAAATATTTTAAAGAATTTGAAATAGTAGAGTAACATTATAGTTCTGATGATCTTGAAGTTGAAAAGTGTATTGTAAACTAGGTAAAGCCTACCAGGATGTAGCTTGTTAATTACGTTTATTTAAGTTTGCTTTTTTGCCAATTGTGGTTAATTACAAAGATGAGGATGAGTGATGAAATTGGTGAAGGACATTCACAAGGAACACACATGCCCAGGCTGCAATTCGAACGTAGGACCCCTTGCTCCATAGCATGCTGCACTAAATACTCCATCACAGAGGTTGACTTCAGACACTGGAGTACGCAGGAATTTTTTTTTGGCGGGGGGCTGAACTTGTGAACATGGATAATGCATAGGTGTGTTCAGTGACACAAGATCATTTTCATTACAAATGTCGTCCTCCATATATATTATAACACCGTTAAGCCTTGTTTCCATGATATGAAAAACTCAATATGCTGACCAAGGCAGAAATTTATTTTATTATAAAACATAAACTGAACGTAACGTTTCAACCTTCTAGCAAGGTCTTCTTCAGACTGCACCATGTACAAATGTAAAAATTACTCCCCTCCAGACTATTAGAAAGTTGTTCTGGAACATTCTAGAAGGTGACTTTCCCTTGTTAACTGTACTTTCACCTGAAAGGCTAAACATTTTCTTCCATATGGAATGTGGTTGGACTCTTTTATCTCACGCTGTTTTTCCTTCATTCTTCTCTCCTCTTTCTCTCTTGTCCTTTCCACTCTTTCTAACACCTTCTTCCATTCTTTGTTTATCTTCAGTCCCCCATTCCAGTTCATTGTGTCTTCTTCACCTTTCTTCTCTATTTTCTTGGCCTCCTTCCATTTTCTCACTAGTATTCTCTTCTCCCTTCCTATCTGTTTAGCCTCATCCCACTCTATGTCATGTCCTGTTTCTCTCGTGTGTTTAAATATTGCATTTCTCTCTCTCTTAAGTCGTACATCATCCCTATGTCGTTTCAACCTGTCTTTCAGCCTCTTTTTCGTTTCTTTTATGTACACACTTTGACATTCTTTACATTTCACTTCGTAGATAATCCCTTCCTCTTCTGTTTTCCTTTTTCTTGTTTGCATTCTTCGCTATTCTTAAGATGCTTCTTCCTCCTTCCTGTAAGTTTTAATGGAAACACAATCCACCAACTTCCACAGGATTGCGTTTCCTTCGTTGCACAAAAATAGAACGGGATGTTAAAGAAGGGGTACACATGATCAAAAACACAAATAACCTCAATGACAATTTATGTGGGAATCTTTATTCATCATGGTACAACACAGTAAAACTTAAAAAATTTATCTCCCCCAGTCAACAATCCAAACATACAAGGACTTACCAACACTGCAAGACCGCAACATCTCCCGGCAGACACATCGAGTAACGCCAGTGGAACTACAATTGCATCCACTCCGCCTTCCCTCGACCAGCCCTGAAGATGACTCTCTGAAGGAGTCGAAAACTCGGAAGAACTCCTTAGTGTTTTTAACAAATATGTTGCTGGCACGTGATGTAAGAAGTTTTCTAGTCATATTTATTGTCTTGTTGAAGCCAACGTTCACATGTAACACTTCTTTTTACATGTGTTTCTCGTCCCTCGGTGAGATTAGCGGGCAAGACTGGAAGGAGCTACACTAGCTGGCTTTTCCTCCACCTCACCAGTTCCAGGTAGAAACGGCCACCAGAAGGGAAAGGGAAGATTTCTACCTCTACCTCCCTTTCCCCCTCACCCCCGTTGCTATGGGTGAAAGGTCGTAGTTTATGGTACCTCATCAACCCCCCCCCCCCTTTGGCACACCACTGATTGCTACTCCAAGTGTCCACGTCATCGCACGACACTGTTCACAAGTACTTTTGTATTGAATAGTAAAAGTTGCATGTGTTTTTGACATATTTCGTTGATTTTTCGTTTAATCCTTTTCAGATGCTTCAATGAGGGTACATTTCCAGATTCATGGAAAAATGCTAACGTGGTACCATTATATAAATCTGGAGACAAGTGTGCTGTTTCTTCTTATAGACCTATTTCCCTTCTTTCACCACTTTCTATCGCCTGTGAAAAGATAATAAAGGACCGACTCTACAAATTTACCTCTCCATATATAAATACAGCACAGCACGGCTTTTTACCAGGAAACTCCTGCTTAACCAACTTAAGGATTTTATTATCTGACGCTATCAACTCTATATCTGAAAATTCTCAACTGGATGTAATATATCTGGATTTTTCGAAAGCTTTTGACTCTATAAACCACAATTTCCTGCTTCATAAATTATCCCACCGTTTCAATATTCATGGAAACTTTCTCTCTCTGCTCAAGCACTACCTCCAAAACAGACAACAAAAAGTTGTTCTTTCCGGAATGTCTTCTTCTTATCAAGCTGTATCTTCTGGTGTACCTCAAGGCAGTGTTCTTGGACCTCTTCTCTTCATCCTGTACCTTGATGATCTCCCAGAATATCTTTCCGAGTCATGCAAGAACCTTCTCTTGTTCGCTGACGATTGCAAAATATATAGTAAAATCTCCAATTTCAGTGACATGACACTTCTGCAAAAGAATTTAGATTCTCTAATAAAGTGGTGTGAATTATGGAACTTAAAACTCAACCCTCAGAAAATGTACCATGATGACCTTCTCCTTAAAGAAAAACACATTTAATACTAAATATTTCATAAGAAATAATTGTGTTCAAAGAGTTGCCGCACAAAAGGACCTGGGCGTCATATTTGACGAGAAACTTTCCTTTTCTGAGCACATCTCTACAGTCACAAGGGGTTCAATGCGTATGCTGGGTCTTCTCTATCGTTTCACGGAAATAAACAACTTGACTGCCCTCAGCACCTTTTACAAATCTTTTGTGTCACCTAAAATTGAATACCGTTCTCCGATCTGGTCTATGGCATGCCCCTCAAATTCAGATAGACTTAATTCCGTCCTAAATTTCTTCCTGGCCATTGTTCGACACCGAATTCCGTCCACAAAACACTTGCAAAAGTCCATCCTCCTGCAAATGTTAAATATCCAAACTCCACAAGAGAGACATAGACAGGCTGACCAAATATTTCTACATAAAATAGTGAATGGCAACCTCAGAAGTGACCGCCTTCTTCAGGAAATTCACTTTCGTGTGCCTGCCCGTTCAACAAGAAGCACTCAACTTTTTGCCTCTCAGAAGCCGAGATTGTGTCTCATCCAGCGCTCTCTGTTCCATAGACTGCCCAGTGAATATAATAATCTAGGAAGCCAAATAGACATTTTTGAAAATCTGGACAGTTTTAGAAGAAAGTTAGCAAAAAATATGTAAGTCTTTTAACCACATGTAATTTTTTTTTTATGTTATTATTTTTGATGTATTATGTTATTATTTTTTTGTCCTTATGTTCTATAAAAACGTTCCAATGTAAAATGGCTAATGCTGTATTTGGAATCTTCTATTAAATAAATAAATAAAAAATAAAAGCGCTTGTTGAAATCAGTAATGTTTTATTGTGTCTTAAAAAATAAGTTGAGATGGTCCCCGTGGGAGGTTCAGGTTTGAAGGATTGGTAAAACATTTGACAAAGTAGTTAGTTATGATGAAATTTTCTATATTTTAAGATTCTCTACAAATTCTGAAAGTACCCATACTATCATTGTCAAACCAAAATGCTTCAGTTCTTGGAGCAGAGTAAGAAATTGATGTGGCTACTCTTGAAACATCTAAATGATTGATTCATCACATAGGAAGAACCGTAGTTCAGGAGTACAGGAAAACAATATGGTCGAAAGTATTTTTTTCAATCTTTGGTGCACAATATGAATAGCCGATTTGAAGGGTTTCTATTCGTATATATCCTATTAAATGCACACACATGGTGACATGTCAGGTGAACTTTAATGTAAGAGACAGTATGTGTGCATCACTAGTTAAAGGTTTTCACATCTACAAAGAAAATCCAAAACACATTTCCATCTCACTCAAAAATTGTGTGAATTAAACTGAAATTGTACCAATATCTACATCTGAATCTGGATGCGGGTTCAGTGTCATGATTCTAACCTTCACTGAGCATGGTGAGATTAAATATTTGCTTGGATCATGGAATGCATCGCCGTAAATTAATTTCAGTGAAACACTATTATTGGGAGTTTATTTTCATGAGATATGAGCTCCAATTACTGTTTAAAATCTTTGTTTTAAAAGTTATTCAAACACAAAAGTGATTATCGGGGTCATTTTAAGTTTTTCCTAATTTAATTCTTTACTGACTTCATTTGAATTTTTATTTTCTAAAAATTTCGGCTGTAGCCCCTTCAGCCCCCCCCCCCCCCCTCTGCATATGCCATCATTGACTTCAGAGCTTTAGATGCAGGTCTTGATATCACTAACAGGGTTTTGCAAATGAGTGAAAGACATGTTCCTTGTCATTTTCAATCTGTAGGTTATTTTGCCGAGATTTAGGTGAATATCTTGATCAAAAAAATTTTTTTCAATGAATCTTACAAATTAGGGATGGGACCGATTAATCGGTGCTCTATCGGTATCGGCCGATATAGGCATATCGGTTTATCGGTAAAATTACCGATTATTTTACCGATCCGATATATCGATAAATATCTTATAATTTAGTGCAAAATTCTGCCATTTGTTGTAATTTTTATGGATAATCTCGATGCCTACTTTTTAGAAAAGTAATTATAAGTAATATTATACTTATTTTGCACTGCAGTCACCTCGAAACACACATTTATTAAGGAGATAAATGAACATTTCAGGTTCTTCATGTACCATTTCTAATTTTATATCGGATCGGTAGAATATCGGTTATCGGTATCGGTAAATTTTATATCGGTACTTTATAGGTATCGGCCAAAATTTCATATCGGCCCATCCCTATTACAAATTAAGGAGAGATCCTAAGATACTCCTGATAATTAAGTGTCATGCCGTATTGTAAACTCAAGTAAGTCCTGCACATTTGTAGGTGAAATTGTGGAACAAAGGAAATCACCTAAATGCATCATTTCAAATAGAGGTTAAACATTACCAGAGTGATAATTGTGAACTTACAAGGGCTTTTGAAAATGGTAGATTTGCTCAATTGTCTGAATAACATTTTCAAATCTTTAGCGTAAACTATGAAACTTTGGTTTGAAACCAATGACACATTTTGATATCATTCATGTACTTGTAATTGCAGGATGTTTGAAAAAATGCAAGACAAAAATACATCTGAAATATGACTTTCAGCATTACAATTCTAAATAAACATGTCCCGATTTAAATCCTCTGGATGATCTGTTTAATTGCAATGATTCAAGCACTGTAATACATAAGACTCTGCGCTCACATAAGCAATAGGAGCAAAATTTCCTAACCACTTACCTGCTTCGTAAATAAGGCCAGTGATGATATGTTTCATGTTTCACTTGCTAGAGCTTTCTATGTTCACTTAAATGTGTTTACTACTTTTGTCATCTCAGATATTTGCAGTTGTAACATGAGGTACAAAAAGCAACATTTAGAAATATTACAGTACAAATTCATGTGCACTTATTTTGATGGAATTGTCTACATTTCTGCTCATAGTCTTATGGATTGGCTGGACTTTTGGCTTATGTCAAGGCAGCTGTTTTCAAAGTTTCCTCTCCTTTTGAAAAACTACTATGATTTTCCAAATTCTGAAAAGTTACATATGCTTAGAATTCCTTTCAGAGCATTCATGTGTACTTTCATGAGATGTGCTTTCACTGTTGCCTGGATATTCTCAATAGGTTCATGGCTAATTAAGTTTATTATGCTATTGATAATGTCTAGATAGCAGCAGAAGCAAACTACATAAAGACTTGTGTGAATGCTCTAGAAGTCAGTGCCAGCATAGTTGTGTCCTGAGAATTTTGTTCATTTGGTAGTTGTAAGCTTTACATTGGAACATGATGGAGTGTTTATTCAAAAATTATATTCACCACAGAGTTTCTTGTCTGAACTGATAATAAATATTTGTTTTGTCAACCTTTTAGATAATGTAGAAAATTTCCGAAAATGACCATCTTTTTGTAACTAATAATGTTTATGCACAAAGAGCACTAAAGTTGGTGTTATTTGGGTAGTTCCCAGCTGCCATTGACTGATATTACAAGCATTTTGAATCTAAGTCAGGCTTTGTTTTTTGGTTGCGAGCTGCCATTCATGAAAGTCAAGAAAAAGTAAGGAAATCAAGAAGTAAGCTAAGAAGTCAATAAAAGGTCAACAAATTATACTTGTGTCAAGAATTTTTGATATCACAATGTTTGCTAGATTTTAGTTTATTGTATTTTTTACTTCACTTTTTTGCCACTTTTGGCTGTTTACGACAGTGAGGATGAATGGTGGTGAGATGGAGGATGAAGGGACAATTACAAATATATATGGGTAACAACATGAGCCACATAAAATTATGCTGGATGTGAGTTGATCTCTCTCTCTCTCTCTCTCTCTTTCTCTCTCTGTCTTAGGTGACAGGGTCTCGTTAGTCTGTCAAATGCAGTCCAGGATGCATTAATAGATAAACCAAGTGTAATACTCTTTTTAAATACAGCTTCAATTTTCATTTCAACTAGCCTTTTGGTAGGAGTTTTTCATTCAATAAATGTTGTTTTCTTAATTGCTCAACTTATTGCTTTATTTTCTCAAATTTTAACATTTTTTTTAGTATGATACTTTTCTCTTGTCAACAATCATCTTTCTTTTGAAAAAATCCTGGTTTTAGAGCACCGGTTATTCTTTTGCCATGCTCAGATATAATTTCTTACATTAATATCAAATTAAACTTGCAAATTAATAAACTGCCAACACGTCCAGCATCAAATTCCCCACGTGTAAATGTGGAAGAACAGTTACTTGTTTAAAGTGTAAGGACACAGCTATTGTGCTGCCACCTACAAATAGATTGCCCAAGCAGCCCCATTTAAATCATAAATGGTGAGCGATAAACTATAATAGCAAGTCTACAAATGCATGTACAGCCACCACCTAGCATTCCTTGAGCATAAAGAAATAAACTGTCAACAAATTTTAACTTTGAAAATTGTACAGAGATCCTTTATGAATATGTGATGCTGAATCCAAAAATGTAACTCACTTTTTTACAGCACCCTCAGATTTGTCGTTATTTTAGTTTTTAATACACTACGTACAAAAAAATTCAACAAACTTGAAGAGCATACATTTGCAATAATATTGCAAGTTGTTGAATATATAATGGAAATTGACATTCAAAATGCCAAATTAAATGTATGACAAACATTATATTATACATATTATGCATATACAGCGTGACTGGTAATTAGATGTATTCCCTGAAAGGGGTTAAAGTATAGACAATTTGCAATAAATTTGACCATATGATACCCCGTCCGAAAATTAGTAGTTTTCGAGATAATCTAATTTCTTTTGTTTCTTTAAAAAATGACAATTTTCCACATAAAAAGATGAATTGAGAAAAAACTGCTCATTGTATGGAACTTATTTCAGCATTTTCTGAAAGCTAACAAATAAGTGGTTCGTTGAAAAAAAGGTTTTTCCAAAATAACAATCACAAGTAAGTACCGGGTGTGTCTAAACTTACAAGTGATGATAAAAAAATGCACTCCTAGTTTACTTGGCAACATATTAATAACAAAAATGGTATGACACCAAGCGTACAAAATAATTAAATTACTTCCTTGTGTCATCTGCTATCCAACAAGGTACAAATGTTGCTAACATTCACATTTGTGTACAAGAAATAATACTTCGTTCATCTTCATGTTGATGGAATCAATGAACAATACAATTAAGGAACATTACACGTCTTGCTCAAAGTGAGCACCTCCGTTACGAATGCAGGCATGCAGGTTTTTACAAACGTAACTCGTGATGTGATGGTGTCCTTGATGTGTTGACCAGCTGTTAAGATCCTCTCCCTGCACTCTTCTTTCGAGTTTACCGGTGTCTTGTAAACTAATTCTTTCATGTGGCTCCAAATGTAGAAGTCGCAAAACGTCAAATCGGGGGATTGAGCCGGCCAGGGAATCGGGCTGCCTCGGCCAATCCATTTCTTTGGGTAATTTTCATCCAGTCACTGTCGCACGCCCAGGCAGAAGTATGGATGGGCGTCATCAACAATCATTTGATCGAACCATTTTTCCTGCCCAAAATCTTAAATGGCATTACTTATGATCATTTTTTGAGGAATGGGATGGCAATGTTGTTGGACGATGCACCTCTAGCTACAAGACGTGACATGATGACTGCCCAGCTCGATCCCCCGATCGATTTGACGCCTTGCGACTTCTACATTTGGAGCCACATGAAATAATTTATTTACAAGACACCGGTAAACTCTCAAGAAGAACTCCGGAAGAGGATCTTAACAGCTGGTCAATAC
Organism: Lepisma saccharinum; assembly: GCF_977018435.1. Taxonomy (NCBI): domain Eukaryota; kingdom Metazoa; phylum Arthropoda; class Insecta; order Zygentoma; family Lepismatidae; genus Lepisma; species Lepisma saccharinum. The sequence continues at coordinate 1,776,957 of NC_139256.1, forward strand.
ATTAAGGACACCATCACATCACGAGTTACGTCCGTAAAAACCTGCATGCCTGCATTCGTAACGGAGGTGCCCACTTTGAGCAAGACGTGTAATGTTCTTTAATTGTTTTGTTCATTGATTCCATTCACATGAAGATGAATGAAGTATTATTTCTTGTACACAAATGTGAATGTTAGCAACATTTGTACCTTGTTGGATAGCAGGTGACACAAGGAAGTATAATTTAATTATTTTGTACGCTTCGTGTCATACCATTTTTGTTATTAATACGTTGCCACGTAAACTAAGAGTGTGTTTTTTTATCATCACTTGTAAGTTTAGACCCACCCGGTACTTACATGTGATTGTTATTTGGGCAAAACTTTTTTTTTCAACGAACCACTTATTTGTTAGCTATCAGAAAATGCTGAAATAAGTTCCATACAATGAGCAGTTTTTTCTCAATTCATCTTTTTATCTGGAAAATTGTAATTTTTTAAAGAAACAAAAGAAATTAGATTATCTCGAAAACTACTAATTTTCGGACGGGGTATCATATGGTTAAATTTATTGCAAATTTTGTCTACTTTAACCCCTTTCAGGGAATACATCGAATTACCAGTCACCCTGTATGTATATCATTGTAACAATACAGTTAAATACAATTTAGTGTAATACAATAGATGTATCTGTGACAACTTGCATTTACATAGTGGAATGAAGGAACTGCTTCAAGACACTTTTTCTTTTATGTGCTGTCAAATCCTCTCTTTGAAGGAACCAACAATAGTCACTCATCATAGATGGATCCCATTTTCCTTTCTAACGCTGCTCCATCTGCAAAATGTCCTGGTGGAAGCGTTCACCTTCTTCGTCGCTCACATCACCCAGATTGTTAGGGAGAAATTTGAAATGGGAATGCAGGAAGTGGATTTTGAGAGACATCCTGCAACCCAATGCCTTGTAATTTTTCAAGAAGTGTTTGCACTTGTTTTTCACTATCTTCTTGTTTCTTGTTGCCAAGGAATCCTTTCACAACAGCTTTAAATGAATCCCATGCTGCAAATTCCTTGGGGAAAGTTTTTCTAAAAAAAGGCTATCATTTAACAATTTTCTAATTTGTGGTTCAATGAAAATTCCTTCTTTTAATTTTGCATCATTCACTGCAGGAAAAATTGAACGTAAATATTTAAAACAGTCTCCTGTTTTGTCCATACCTTTTACAAAATTTTTCATTAGTCCTAATTTAATATGCAAAGGAGGAAGAAATACTCTGAGAATCGACTAAAGGGGTAAATTTGACATTATCTTGACCTGGCGTGAATTCTTCTCTTACTGGCCATTCTGTACGTATGTAGTGGTGTTGAGTATCACGGCTGTCCCAGAGGCACAGAAAACAAGGATATTTGGTAAATCCACTCTGCATGCCAAGTAGAAGACCAATTACTTTAAGGCCTCCGCATATATGCCAACGGTATTTCTCGTATTTAATTGCTTCAAGAATATGGCACATATTTTCGTAAGTTTCCTTCATTGCTACAGGCACAGAAGGAAATTTATTACCATTATGTAACAAAACTGCCTTTAAACTAACTTTAGATGCATCAATAAATAAACACCATTCCTCAGAATTATGTTGCATACCTAACTTTAACATCAGACCACCTACATCATTGCATGCACAAACTCAAGAATCTGTAATGTTGAAAAATGGCAATAAATCGTAATTTCTGTTTCTGTACACTGAAACCTTTGTACCTTTATTAAGCAACTTCCATTCTTGAAGCCGAGAACCTAGAAGCTCTACAGACTGTTTAGATACGTACAAATCACGTACCAGATCCTTAAGTTCCTCTTGTGTAATGAGACGAGACCCTTCTTCTGGAACATAGGTGTCATCGTTTGAGGTACAAGGATACAGCTCCATATCATCATCAGCTGGCCCAATCAAATCTGGCAATGTAGAAGGTGGCACTGGAACGGATATGTTGTAGCCATGCGGTATGGGCCTCATTGCGGAAGGGAGGTTTGGATATTGAATACACCTCTTGTTTTTAGATGAAAAACCACTCCCATTTGTTAAGCAGTAACAGTCATCGGTATAGTTTTTCGGTTTACGCCAAACCATTGGAACACCAAATGACAAGTGATCTTTCTTGCCCTTTAACCACTGAGTCAGTCTTGCGTTACAATTTGTAGGGACCACGTGAGGTGCCCAAGCACGATCCTGATCCCCAACAGCACAGCCTAAAATACAACTTATATGCTGACCTCAGTAGTTCGGAAATCGAACGCCTACGATTTTTTGGTGTAAATTCACCGCAAACATAACAAAATATATTTGGTGAATTTTTACAACTACGCCTTTGTTTCTTCATATTCGAACACTGATCGCTGCCACACACGGTAAAACACTCTACCTCGGCAGAAGACTATGACTCGCCTGGGATAGCAGGCACCCCGAATGACACGCGTTTGTTTAATCTAACGCAGCACCAAACAATGCTTCCTTCCTACCTTCTTTCCCACTGGTTGTTGGTGCGTGAAAATGATAACTTTTAACAATGCTTATTTAAAATATATACAAATAACAAAGGGAATACGATAACTTTGGAAACAAACACATCTGTTGTATGAAAACCTAATTAACATTTACTTTATGGATGAAAAATAAGATCAATCAAGAACTCGCAAACCTTACGTGATGTGAAAAAAAACTAATTACGTTTTTGAAATCAGCATCACCGAATTAGTAAAGTGCACCATGTTTCTTCAGTGTACATTTTTCATTGTTGACATGTGATTAAACAAAGAAACACCAATAAACACACTTGCAAGGACACTTTAGTTTCAACATGCATGACCTCTATAAATATAGATGAAATATATTAGTGGATAATATCATTGTTGTTCTTATATTAAGATTAATTTCTCCACACTGAACAATAAATATATTGAATGTATTATAACTGTGTTGAAATTAAATTCATGTTATTTACATCAAATTAGAATTAGATATGCAGTGTGCTATTATACAATTGCAGAATAATTTTGTAATAATATGACTGTATTGTCACATTGTTACAGGGTGGATGTTGAAATGTGTTGTTCAATGTTTCTGATAATTTTGTGAAGTTTTAGCTTTTGTTGTTGTCTGAAGAAATATTTCTGTTGCCAATGAATGTATTAATATTGTAACATATTATTGGAAGAACATGTGGAATCACTTTTGTTAATTCTTAATGTGAGAGAGTTGCTGAAAACCAATGTAAATAGAAGACTTAGTGTTTTCATAACTACATATTTTTGTATATTGTAATATATTTGTTTGAGGAATGTGTACTTCATATGCTAATAAAATCATAAACTTTCAAAAAATGTAAAATATTTGATTCATGCTTGAGAGATGGATAGTTTAGAGTCTGTAGAAGAATTTCTCCTTATCGCAGTCATCTTTTTTCTAGTGTATAATCAAAATGTAATTCCATTGTTCATATACCTCCTTTGTGATGTGATTTTATTTTAGTTATTTTTTTCCACTTTTGACTAATTGCAATAATGAGAATGAGAGATGATAGAATGAAATTGATAAAGAGACACTCTTAAAGAACACTTATGCCCAAGCTGGAATTTGAACTGAGGACTCTTAGCATGTTGTGCTAACCACCCTGCCTATGAGGTTGGCACAACTCCTTTTGGTGAAGAGTAGAAACAAACCATCACATGGTCATATGTGGTGTAGTTGTAAGTCACCGAAAAGTAAAAAGTAAATGCCAAATAAGTTCATAACATAAAATGTTATTGTAGATTAGGCACACACAGGAGATGTACTACGTAGAAATTTTCGGCGGAAAATGCAGGCTCTACCAGAACTCAAACCCGGGTCTCTGGCACACCGTGCCATTTTTTTCTTCTTTTTATAAATGAAAGCCCCTAAGCCGAAGTTTCCCCCATCACACTTCATTCACTCATATCATTTCACTCAATTCTATTTCAGGACTCTTCAGGACAGACAATCACAAACATCCATGTCCGAGCCAGGATTCGAACCCGGGACCCCTGTCGTCGTAGTGCGATGTGCTGACCACTTTGCCACGGTGGCCAACTGCCATTGCTCTAACCACTGAGCTACCAAGCCGGCCCGGCCTTGCCTGATAGCGAAGAGTGATAAAATGTTATGTCCTAAACATTCTCATTGTACTCGTATTAGGAAATATAAATAACTGATTATACATATTTACTTTCCAGTTCACACATGTATTCAACGTTTAAGCATGACCAAAGAATTTGCAGGTTGAACCAACATACATTTTTTAACCATTAGAAGCCCAGGGTTTTTTTCCTGGTATTTGCGGTAATGCCCAAGATGTTTTCAGCAAGAAATTTAAAAGCATGTAATGTTTTAAATGAAGTTAATATCTCGGAAACTAAGAATGATAGTTTTACAAATCATAACTTGTTTCGTTCAGTATGGAATAGACATTTTTTATTTACCCAGTAGAAGAAGAAAGTTTTTTTTTTTTTTTTTTTTTTAAAAATATGTAATTCAGCTAACTACAGAATACCATTAGTCAGAATTGAAGTACAGAAAGTAATTTTCTGAAAATCCATGGGAAAAAAGTATTTCAAAAGTTAGCTTAACAGTATTGAGTGTTAGTGACATAGTATCATGCAATGTTCATTTGATATTATCCACTGCCTAGTGCTTTGCTTTGACTTATTCTATCGTTACATTTTGAGAGAATATCTCCTCCCTCTGAGTGCGCTAACCAGTACATAACACTTATTTGTCTCTTAAGCCTGAATCACACGGAACTGGATTTCCAGTAGGAATGCCCTAGTTACCGCTGGTCTAGCTACCCATTTGCTAGTTTTTGCCTCACACGATACTTGTTGTCGTACTTGTTGATAGACGAGTGAAAATGTAATGGCGGCCGCGTGAAATGTAAACAATATATCACTTCACATTTTTAAAAGCCAATAACTATTGATCCGAGAGTAATAATGTCTCGTATAAAACGTTATTAGGTATAAAACAATGGCGCTGCTAAAATACATACTTTATAACGGTTACTGTACACGTATGGAACAATATTTTAGTTTCAATTGTAAACAAATACCATGCACTCAGCATAGATGGTGTAATTCATAGCATTCAATTTGAAGAATGTTGTGCTTTTATCAAAAATTAAAGAAGAAAAGTATGGACTGGAGATTGGCTCAAAAAAAACAAACTAGTATGCATATCAATATATTCATACATGAGATTCGCAGAATTCATTCACAAATTTAAAAAAAAATCAAACATGAATTTAATACACTTGTAATAATAAAGATTTTCATTTTCGGCTAATGTTATTTGTGACGTACAGATCTCATCGCTTTGCATAAATACCTAAATATTAATGAACTGAACACGAATGCACCGCACGTCATCATCTCGTTGCTAACAAAAACAACCAACACTCTGAAAGCACAGACAAAAAAAACTCCCTTTTGGAAAGTCACAGATTATCTTAACATGCCCAAACTTTGCTCTGATTGGCTGTTCCACAGTATCTAGTCGAGGAAAGCCAGTAGCAATTAGAACATGTTCTATTCCTCAAAACCAGTCAAGCAGTCAGCCAGGCGGCCATGATTTCTACCTAGAAAGTGAGTTCAGCGCCAACTAGGGCATTCCTACTAGAAATGCAGTTCCATGTGATAGGGGCTTTACTTGAATAGTGTAGGTAAAGTGTAACCCACAATACAAAATTTTGCAGGAAGTGTTAAGTGTGTGTGATTGTCAACGATCTGAACTAACTATTAAGAACTATTAGAATCTCCAAGGTTTAATGTATCAAATCAGAGGGAGAGGGGCACACTCTCTCCAGTATGCTGACTGTAATGATAAATGGTGCAGTAGCAGTTGCTTTCTTTTGTACCAAATGTCATGCATTAACTTTACAGCTGTCACAATCTTTCCTTCTGGCAGAGAAAAATTATACAGTCCTGTCATTAGGAATGGCAAGTAAAATCAACCAACCAATGCTATTTATTTTCCTGTAGTTTACGGTTACTACAAGCATAAGAAATCAGTTCATTAATATTTAGGTATTTATGCAAAGCAATGAGATGTGTATGTGACAAATAAAATTAGCTGAAAATGAAAATCTTTATTATTACAAGTGTATTAAATTCAGGTTTGATTTTTTTTTTAAATTTGTGAATGAATTCTGCGAATGTCATGTATGAATATATTGATATGCATACCAGTTTTTTTTTTGAGCCAATCTCCAGTCCATACTTTTCTTCTTTAATTTCTGATAGAAGCACAACATTCTTCAAATTGAATAACATCTTATAAAATGTTATTAGGTATAAAACAATGGCACTGCTAAAATACATATTTTATAACGGTTACTGTACTCATATGGAACAATATTTTAGTTGTTTCAATTGTAAACAAATACCATGCACTCAGCATAGATGGTGTAATTCATAGCATTCAATTTGAAGAATGTTGTGCTTTTATCAAAAATTAAAGAAGAAAAGTATGGACTAGAGATTGGCTTAAAAAAAATGGTACAGTTTTTCATTGTGACGTTTCAGGAGAACACACGTCAAAAAACAAGTCACAAGAAAACTAAAGGATAACAGACAAAGATGAAAAATCTGTTGAAAAGAAATTTGTGTGCATTCCATTCCACAAGGGAGTCTCACATAAAATTGCCAAAATTATTAGAAGTTTTAATTTCAAAATTGTTTTTAGATCACCAAGAAGTTTGGACTGTACATTTAATGAATTCAAAATGAGAAACTCTCTACCAGATGTGGAAACCACAGGAATATATAATATACGTTGTTCATGTTCAAAGGATTATGTAGGACAAACAGCAAGGAAAATGGCGATAAGATGGCACGAACACGATTTGGACATTATAAATCTAAACCCAAGAACAGGTTTGTCAGCTCACATCATCGAAGAGAAGCATTTGATTAAAAATAGAAGGGTTTTAAAAAGATTGACGGGAAACATAGAGTTGAATGTCTGGGAAGCTTTGATCATTGCAGAAGAACACTGGAATAAATTAAATAATGAAAATGGTAACATAGATCCAGTATGGAGTTTTCTTTTTCACAAATGGAGTAAGCCACCATCTTTAAAATTGAATGTAACAGAAAACATCAAGAGACTTTGTGAAAACAATGATGAATTTGAATTACCTGATGATATTTGGGATTCATAATTTTAAATTAAAAAATATTGTGATCAAAATTTTTTTATCTGAAATAAAATAAAACATTCTGCTTCTTTTCACAGTTAAGTTGCTATATTACAACAATGTAACATTGACAACATCCATTATAGAACGGATTCTTTTTGTTTAAAAAATTGCTAACCATTGTTATAACTGTATCTTTAGTCAAAATGAAAATAAATGTCTGATGAAGGGAGTGTGTGTTCTCCTGAAACGTCACAACGAAAAACTGTTTTCTTATGCTTGTAATAACCGTAAACTACAGGAAAATAATTCTACAATGCAAGCAATGCATACATACAAGAAAAACAATGCTATTTAGTTTAAATTTTACTCTTGATAATAATTTTGGTAAAGCGTTACCCCCACACTCCCTATACGCCTTCCTTCATGGCGTGGTGCTAAGCACAGGGGAGCACTTTACCTTTTTTTTTTTTAGGTGAAACCAAACCAATTACTGAGTATTTTTCAGCTTTCATGTTTAACATTACATTTTTACATTATCTATACTGTTTTGCCACTTTATGCAAAGGAAGGCTAATCGGGACTAGAGCCCTGATTATCTCACAAGTGTGAGCTGTTCTACTTTGGTATTTTATTTGCAAGGTCAAATCTTCATTATAAGTTTCCACTACATCTTGAATTAGCGATTCCAGTTGTTTTGATAGAATTATCCTATATTAAATGAAAAAAGCAAATTGAATGCATGTTTCTAACTTTTAGTGGAAGGAGTACAATGCCATTATTCTAACATAAGCCATATGGGAAAGGAAACCTATTTCTAGGCTGATATACAGTAAAACCACATTAATCTGGACTAATGGGGGCGATAAGTTGACCGGTTTAACAAAAGTCTGGATTAACTGGAATAACCTAAAAGAACAGTAGAAAGTGCATTAAAACTCTGTTTATAGCAACAAAACACGTTTATTATGGTGTATTTGAAGGGCATAGGCCTAAATACACTATACAGTACAGTAAAATATAAAGCAATATGACAACACAGTACGTACATACGCGATACCCATATTATGATGATGTGTCCGATGGACCTGGCTCTGGATCACTCGAAACTGTTGCTCTGAAAGTTGATTGTTGACTTCTAGCCACATTTAAAACCTTGCATAATGCTTCTTTTTTTTTCCTTTTGCCTGTCCGGATTAAGCGAAGTCTGGATTAACTAGGTTTTACTGTATTTATAAGTATGTGCAGATTTTCTTGTACATTTTTACATAACATTAATTTTTTTACATTATCTATACTATTTTGTCACCACACAGAATACGTTTTTGGTTCCTGCGACTCATGACAAAACATTAAGAAGAAGAGCATGGCACTACAGTATCAGGTGGCTGATTACTGGGAATTCTGCATGATTTATCGGCTCCTGGAATTATGTATGAATTTTTCTCCGTAAATGTGAAAAATTGCAACTTTTATTAATCCACATCCCATTGAATTTAAATGTATGTATAAATGCCCTGAGGCAAGTTTTTCACAGTTAAGCTATTAATTTTATCGAGAAGGAAAATAAAGCTGCTTGGAAAATAAATCTGAATTCTCTCAGTCCTTTTAGTTTACTTTATAAGTGTCCTTTGCAGAACAATCTCTCTGACAGACGAAAGATTATCTTGAAGTTGATTAGTTAAATTCGAGTTTGAAATTATTATACAATTAACAATTTTTCATACATTAGTACATCGCGTAACATTTGTAACTTGTATTTGCACAAGTTTTAAGCATCTTCTGGGTATGTGAAATGGTAAATGTAGACTTTGCACCTTAAATTAAATATTTTAAATATTGAAGATACCATTTAATTGAATTGGACTAGAATTTTTGGATACATTGGAATCACACAGATCCTTTATATTGTTAATATACAGAGGATGGACAAAAATATGGAAACACCTGCAGAAATGCACATTACCTTTATTAGGATCGAGTAGGACCACCTTTGGCACGCAGAACGTCCTGCAGTCGACGTGAAATGGACAAATACAGGTCGCGTATGATTGTCAAAGGGATGTTGTACCATTCTTCCTCCAAAGCAGCTGCAAGTTGTTGTAGAGACGATGGTGGTGGGTAGCGGCCTCGCACCTTGGTCTCCAAAACCGACCACACGGGCTCAATAATATTGAGGTCTGGCAATTGTGGAGGCCATGGCAGATGTGACACTGCATCTTTGTGCTCATCAAACCAGTCCTGGACGATGTGAGCTGCATGAACAGGGGCTCTGTCATCTTGAAACACGGCATCGCCATCTGGGAACAAAGTTTGCACCATGGGATGCAGTTGGTCACTCAAAATGGTTACGTAGTCCCTGGTAGTGACATGTCCATGCAGGGTGATGATGGGTCCGGCAGAATACCAGGAGATGGCTGCCCAAATCATCACTGAACCACCGCCATGCTTCACTCTCGGTAACAGACAGTCTGTATCGTACGCTTGTGCTGGCGTTCTCCACACGTACACTCGGCCAGCAGTTGGAAACAATATAAAGGAAGGATGACTCATCCGACCAAATTACAGTCTTCCACTGCTCCATTGTCCAGTTTTTATGGGCGTTGCACCACTGTCTCCATCTAGCAGCATGGTCAACAGTCACGAGTGGTTTGGGAATTGCAGATCTGCCATGAATACCCTGCTTGTGGAGTTCTCTTCTGACTGTTTTGACGCTAACAGGGTTTGTAAGCACTGTATTCAGCTCAGCAGTGACTTTTGGAGCCGTGGTGATCTTCTGCTTGGTCACAATCCTACCCAATGTGCGTCTGTTTCTGTCACGCAACACACACTTGCGTCCATGCTGGTGCTTCGCTGATGTGTTTTTTCGGGAAGTCTCGTAGGCAGTCATGATCTTCGAGACTATGCCTCTTGATACACCAAACATTTCCGCTACTTTCGTCACGGAAGCTCCCACCATACGCGCACCCACAATTTGCCCTCTTTTAAACTCTGTCAGCTCAGACATGATTCACGATAACCTGCATGGACCGGTCGCTGAACTGTAACTGGCCCATCTGTCAGGTAGGCCAGGATGTATACCTTGCAGGAAGTGCCAGTGACCACAGCGCCACCTACCATTCAGACGAAAATCTTGTTTGAAATGGCTACCTGTTTTATACCAGGTGTTTCCATATTTTTGTCCATCCCCTGTATCTCTCTGTGTGTATGTGTGGTGTGAGCGGTAATCTGTAAGGTTGAAGCAGGGAAAGCATCTTGCTTGAATTTTTGAAGAGTTCGCCTTGATAACTGGGAATTATGCATGAATTTTATCATGATCCTTGAGTGGCCACCCTGAGTATACACCGTAATAGTTACTTGACTTGCTGGAAAAATATAATAATGATGATTATATTAGAAATTGAAAACATATGATTTACCCTTTGTCAAATATTGGTACTTAAACAGAAGGGTAAGTATGAATCACTGTGACAATGAAAGGGAAGAATTAATCAAGTTTCATAATCCATTTCTTACATTAATTCCTAATAAGACAGCAAGTGCCATGGTTGACCAATGGTTGAAATGACAAGTTTTCAGGTGGTATGGCTTCAAAATTCGATGTCATAACCTGTTGGATGTTCATAAAAGTATGTAATTTTTGCAGAACCTTCACTTTTGTGAATAGGAAATAGTCTTAGAGGGATAAATTTGGCCGAGTAGAGAGGATGATCAACACACTTTTATTTGTGGGCCGGCTTGGAATACCTGGTCAATCACTTCCAACTGGCACTGTACATTATTGTGGAGCAGTAACCAATTGTCCGATTCAGGATACTACGGTTGGACCTACTGTTCTCTTTCACAACCATTCAGTGCATGACAACAGTAACAGCCAATCAATTACCATTTCAACCTCTGGAACAAGTAAACTATGAATAATGCTCTTGCTTTGTTTTCACCCTTGACTTTGAGAGCTGCATTTTCTTGTTTTTTAGTAAATTTAGCAACTTTCAGGACATTAGTGAAAATTCACAGTTCATCCTCCACATCAATGGAAATCAAGAAATGTTTATTCCTGTGAGGAGTTTTCAGGATGCCATTCATGAAACTTGATGTTCCCTCGCTGTTTCACAGTGATTACATGACGACACCCTTACATCACCTTCACAACATGATGGCATAACTCCCAACATGAGGTGTTGCCAGGTTGCATATGATTGACTACACTACACCATGAACATGTTACTTCACATATAGAATGTATGCGTGGTACAACCCAAAAATCTGTCTCATTACTTTGTTGTCATACTGTGTACATATGATTTTTTCATGCATGATTTTCACAATGTGTACATACAGTGCTTTTTTGATATGAGGAAACAATTCCCCAGAAAGTATTTTCTTCAATTTTAGTATGCAGCAGCAATAGAAACATTTTTTTAAATGTATTCATGCATGAAGCACTTTTTCTCACAAAGAAGAAAATATACTGAAAAACAAAGGAGCAGCAGCTAAAATCAGTATCTCATTGATGGAAGAAGTTGATATACACAATAATAACCCATAGGATAACAGCTCTTGAGGGCCAGGGCCTATCTACCAACTACTGGCCTCATTCCCACTTCCCCCAGCAGAGGTGGGAGATCATTCAACCACTTATGGGGTGATGTGTGATCAGCATGAAAAACCTCCAATCATTCTTGTAGATTTCCATGACCAGGTTACACTACTCGTCCTTAGCTTCCAATCTTTCACGATGATTCCATACTATCAAGAGAAAAGTTGATACCCATTCCCCCAGGAGACTCAAATCAGATTGTGTCCTGTAGCCTGAGCCCAAAGCCTGACGCCTTACACTCCAAAGTCTGATTCCATTGTTCAAGCTAAGACTACAAAGGGAAGCACACCTAAGGACAACACCACAGAGGATTTTCCTCATGCCAGACCATTGTTAGCTTGCAATGAAGATCTGGAGTGTACTATGTGGAAGATATGCTGACGTCAGGTGCCCTACTTAAGTTTATCCCTTACACTTTTTAATGTGGCTATTCTTTATTTCACATTAACATTAATTTGCATAACCCATACTCTTATTATATGCTTGACACACATTCATGATAAATGAATGTGAAAACCTTTTTGAGAATAGTCTTAATGTAGGTAAAATATAGCTATTTGTACTACCCCCATTCACACACCTCTGAACCAGGGCCTGCCTATATTTGACTCTAAAATCCCACAAAAAGATGGGTGATGATTACATGAAACAAAGAACAAACATACTGTTTCACCAAACTTATTCAAAAACTAAATATGCTGACCAAGGCAGTAATTTATTTTATTAAAAACATAAACTAACGTAACGTTTCAACCTTCTAGCAAGGTCTTCTTCAGACTCTGCTATCTAGATATATTGATGAAAAGGAAAAGAGGACAAGAAATTGAAACCGCTTGGCATCAGAAGAAGTGTGCAGCAGGGGTATTCTGCCACAAAAGAAGTGATGTAAGTGAGGTGACAAAAATAAATTTTATAAAGAATATGGAGGACAGAATCAAGAAAATATGCATGAAAGAATGTGAAAAAGAAGGCAAAATAAATAGCCTATGGAAACAGCTGGAAAAGAATGGCTATGAGAAGCAGGATAGACTGGACATAAACAGAAGAAGTAAGAAAACGGGCAGGGGAGAATTGGAAGAGAAAGAAAAAGAGGAGAGAAGGTTTGGAATAAGGAGTATGGGGAAGACCACAGAAAAGATATGCAAAGTGCTTAGGAAAGCAGGAATTAAAACTTACAGGAAGGGAGGGAGAAGCATCTTAGGAATAGCGAGGAATGCTAACAAGATAAAGGAAAACAGAGAAGAGGAAGAAGAAGGGATTATCTACGAAGTAAAATGTAAAGAATGTCAGAGTGTGTACATAGGAGAAACGAAAAAAAGGCTGGAAGACAGGTTGAAACAACATAGGGATGATGTACGACTTAAGAGAGAGAGAAATGCAATATTTAAACACACGAGAGAAACAGGACATGACATAGAGTGGGATGAGGCTAAGCAGATAGGAAGGGAGAAGAGAATGCTAGTGAGAAAATGGAAGGAAGCCAAGGAAATAGAGAAGAAAGGCGAAGAAGACACAATGAACTGGAATGGGGGACTGAAGTTAAACAAAGAATGGAAGATGATGTTGGAAAGAGTGGAAAGGACAAGAGAAAAAGAGGAGAGGAGAAGGAAGAAAAATGAAGGGAAAAGAGCGTGAGATTAAAAAGTCCAACCCCATTCTATTTGGAAGTAATTGTGTTTAGCCTTTTAGGTGAAAGTAAAGTTGGAAAGTGAAAGTCATCTGCTAGAAAGTTCCAAACAACTTTCTAAATAGTCTGGAGGGAGTAATGATTGTGTATATTTATTACGCTTTTTGTTGTATCTGGTTACTTTTGTACTTGATACAGAGTCTGATGAAGACCTTGCTAGAAGGTTGAAACGTTACGTTAGTTTATGTTTTTAATAAAATAAATTACTGCCTTGGTCAGCATATTTAGTTTTTCATAATCATGGAAACAAGGCTTAATGGAGTTATAATCAAACTTATTCATTAAAAAATCCACATTTGCATCCAGAACTGCTTGCAAGTTAATGCATACATCCAGAAAAAACTGCTGTTAATGAAGTATAACTTCCATTTTTCACATAGTTACCTTGTAGCTTTGACTTTATTATGATAGAAAATTTGTTTGCTGTTATTTTGAAGTTCTTGGATACATTGCTTCAATTGAAAATTTGGGTGTGTCATCACTTAGGCCATTTCACACCTGTCACATTATATGGGGACCAGCTTCGCACCAGCCTCATGTGTCTGAGGAGTAAAAATATTCTTACCTGGGTAAAAAACTGAGGCTATAAAGGGGAGGGGCATTCAGCACATAAATAAGGACAAAACAGAGGACAACACACACACACACACACAGCCCTACACACAATTATACTGCCGTACGTCCAGTCACCAGAGCCTCATTAGTCTAATGTGCAGTCCAGGGTGTACTAAGTGGAAGTGAGGTTGACATTTGGGTGTACTAATGGAAGGGTCACCCCCTTACGCCCCAGTTCTTGCATAGTGTCTTCATTTGTTATGTAACACCTAATATTCTGTAAGGTATTAGCAGTTTACATTAATATTCTTGATTTTTGAAGTTTCACCTGAAATATTACTGAAATGTATGTGCTTCCTAATGATCTCATTTTTTTCTTTCAGTAACCTGTTATTGGATTGATATGAACAAAACAGAAAACTGTGGATGACAAAATTTCATCTTGGATGTACTTTTGCAATCCTTTTAATGTTAATGGACATAAGCAGAAGCAGAAAACTTGTCACAGGTCAGTTTCACAATTGATAGTACTAAAAGTTCCAAATCTACCAATTGCAGAGGTGAAAGTGGCTGATTTTTTTTTTGGGGGGGAGCACAAGAAACATTTTTTTTTACCATGGCATTTTGGTTGGTAAAATTTAAGTTTTTATTTTTCCCCAGCTCAGTAAACCTACATCAGTACACACTTTTTGACACCATTCTTCTTGTTATACAGGTTTTGTTTTTTCTCTGATGCAAATACACCCTTTTATGAATTTTAGAAACAACTTTCACAAAGCAATTTGTATGTGAACCTAAGGTGCAAGGACTATAGCTAAACCAATCCTGATTCAATATCCAGGATCCCACTTTATACTGTATGTCTGGTCCTGATTATCCTTTCTGTGCATAAAGCAACAAATCAATCAATCATTCAATCAGTGACTCAATATCCACTACTACCAATGCTTGAGCACTGAAACAATTAGTTTAGTCCATTTCGGTTATGCTACATCAATTGACTACAGTTTTTGTTTATTTTAAATTCAAAGAATTTAATTGGATAAGTAGGCTGTTATTAATCATGCAATATTTTAACAATACTGGCACAAAAGAAATGATATTTTTCCATGGTACATAATTTTTAGGATAATTAGACTCCTGAAAAGTATCGGCTGGTATCTGTGAGTCCTTTATTTTTACAAACTTTGTGAAAACAATGATGAATTTGAATTACCTGATGATATTTGGGATTCATAATTAAATAATAATAATAATAATAATAATCTGAAATAAAAATAAAACAGACTGCTTCTTTTCACAGTTATGTTGCTATATTACAACAATGTAACATTGACAACATCCATTATAGAACGGATTCTTTTTGTTTAAAAAATTAGTAACCATTGTTATAACTGTATCTTTAGTCAAAATGAAAATAAATGTCTGATGAAAGGAGTGTGTGTTCTCCTGAAACGTCACAAAGAAAAAACTGTTTTCTTATGCTTGTAATAACCATAAATTACAGGAAAATTATTCTACAATGCAAGCAATGCGTACATACAAGAAAAACTATCTGCGATTACATTTTGAACCAATCCTTTCTGATATCAGTACCACTGGAATTGGTTCAGTTCTAGTATGGACACACTGTGTGTGTACATGATCGTGAAATGAGGAAGACAAAACTTAAAATACAGCACATTACGAGCTATGGTAATAAATTCTACCTGAAAAATGGAAAAATTCTCTATCTGAAATTCAGATTGCCTCAGAAATCCAACTCGAGTTTTTAATTTTCTGGATATCTTTGACCGTCTGTAATGTGAAAGCAAGATGTGCTTGGATTAAGGTTGTCTGAGTAAGTGTGTGTGTAACATTGAGAACAAAATTCTTGATCATACTTGTCATTTGTTTGTTCATTAGAAAAAGAAGCAATCGTAAACACAAAACAACATAAAGTACTTAGTGTTTTATAAAAAGTAGCAGCGATTGCATGCCAAAAGTGAGGGGCAAGGACAATTTACTTTCTTTTGTTAGAGAATGCTTAGCATTATGAGGCCATACCTCAGGGGCAAAAGTATAGCAAAAATTGGGGGAGGAATCTCCTCCTAATCTAGAACATTTTTTTTCCAAATTTAATATTTGAATGGGAGGATTCAAAAAATTAAGAGGAGAAATACCATGAAGCAAAAACAATGGCTCCAGAGCTGCTCGTTTTAAAGTTTTTTCCAGCATTAACTGTGGGTAAAATTATGCTTACATTTTTCTATGCACAATTACATTCATGTATTCCTTATAAGTTGTGTGAATTTTTCCTCTTAAAAACAAGAGTGTTGCATCCTTGACAGTATTTGGACAGCTTGGAAATTGTACCACAACTCTTTTTCTTCTTCTTCTATCCAACCTAACCTAACCTCACATTGTCTGTGTTCACACTAATGATGTCACGTCACGTCAGCCAATCTGATTGCTTAAAACTGTAGTGGGAGCAATCACTACCTGTTTGAAATATCAGACAATCAGAGAAGTTTCAATCTTGATGATGTCACCTTGATGAGAAGTAAAAGGAAAATATTCCAAGCTGCACAAGTTAGAGAACAATGAGAAAACAGTGTGCAACAGAAAATGGATACACTACAGAGAAATATGTACTCCATGCCATAATGTTCACCATGGCCTCACAATAAATGTGCAAAGTGCATGGAATATTTTCCTTTTACGTCTCATAATTTTTATGAGAAGAATACCAGCATTGGTTCAAATACAGAGTGGCTACTCAACAGAAATTCTGCATGAATTTTTTCTCCCTAGACGTGAAAATTTGTAACTTTTATTAATCCAAATCCCATTGATTTTATACATATTTATAAATGACCTGAGGCAAGTTTTTCACAGTTTACATTTTATTTTTATCGAGGAAGGAAAAGAAAGTTGCATGGAAAATAAAACAGTTCTCCCAATATGTTTATTTCATTGGTGTTCTTTGCAGAACAATCTATGTCACAGACGGAAGATTATTGCAATATATATCTTGAAGTTTATTAAGTAATTTTAAGTTTGAAATTCTCATACAATACAATTTTTCGCAGATTAGTGTATATCCCATAACATTTGTGACTTGTGTTTGTAGATGTATTTCAAGTCTGAGTATGTGAAGTGGCAAATGTAAACTCTGCCTGTTAAATTAAGTGCTTTAAATATGAGGGGTGTCCCATAAGTAGCGACCCTAACCTAGAAGGGAACAGGATGGGACCACAATAGCGACCTATTTTTCTACGTAGTCTCCCTGCAGGTCCACACACTTTTGCCAACGCTTCTGCAGTGTTTTTATCCTGGTCTAATAAAAGCTTTCCTCAAGGCTTGCAAAATAGTCACCCACAGCACTGATGACGTCATCATCACACTGATAAGGCACACTGCCCAAAGCTTTTTTTCAGGTTAGGGAAGAGATGAAAGTCTGATGGAGCAAGATTGGGTGAGTAAGGGGGATGTTCCAACAATTTGAACCCACTATCACGGATGGTTGCCATCACAAGAAGTGATGTGTGAACACGTGCATTGTCCTGATGCAGAATCACCCCTTTAGAGAGCTTTCCCCGTCGCTTAGTCTTCAAAACACCCTATAATTGCCTCACCAGGGAAGCATAGTGCTCTCTGATCATGGTGTTTATTTTTCGGAGATGATCAACCAACAAAACACCCTTAGAGTCCCAGAAGACTGTCCTCATTACTTTCCCAGCAGAGGAGCCGGACTTTGCCTTCTTTGGGGTGGGGGAGCTGGGGTGTTTCCACTGTTTTGATGCCTGTTTTGGCTCCAGTACATAGTGATGAGCCCAGGTTTCATCAACAGTCACAAGTCGTTCAACAAATCTGTCTGGATCGGCCTGGAACAACTCAAGATTTCGTTCTGAGATCATGCATCTTGTCAACTTTTGTTCACTTGTCAGAAGTTTTGGAACCCAATTCGCAGAAACCTTTTTAATCGCCAACTGGTCATGCACAATGCGTTCCACTGTTGATTTGGACATCTTCAGTTCCTCTTCAATATATCGCACAGTCACACATCTGTCTGCAAGAATATCTTGTGCACTTTCTCTACATTTTCTTGTGTCACCATCTCCACTTGCCTGCCTGGGCGAGGGTCATCTTCCACACTTACTCACCCCCGCTTCAATTCGGCTATCCATCTCTTCACTGTGGCAGAGGATGGAGCATCCTCTCCTAATGTTGTCACCATATCCTCATGGATTTCCTTGGAACTCAACCTCTTTATCAACAGATACTTGATCATTGCTCGTATCTCTTCTCTCTTCATTTTTCTGACGTTACGCACTTAGCACACTTCTAGCTCCTGCAAAGACTAATAGGATGGTTAGAACTGGACACCGTTTCGCATATACACTTACAAAGAATTGGTATTTCAAATTCCCCAAATTATTTTCAGTTTGAACTATGGGAACCCTATCAGGCTCACTACTTATGGGACACCCCTCGTATATATTATATACCATTTAATTTAATTGAATCAGAATTTTTGGATACATTGGAATCACACAGACCCTTTATATCGGTAATGTATTTTTGTGGGTATGTGTTTGGATGGTGATAGGCAGTAACATAATAGAGAAAATATCTGCTTGTACCCCTTGAATTTTGGTAAAGTTCAACTTGAAAACCGGGAATTATACTTGAATTTTATCATTGTCCCAGAGTGGCCACCCTGAAATATCAGATATATTACCACAAAGTATCACAGTATTTAAATGATACAAACAAAACGTTCATTACAATGATAGCTGTAACAAAATAATATTGAGGAATAGTTATTAATCTACAAACAGGTAATGAGAAAAACAAATTGGAACAGCCTGTCTGTCTTTCCCTTCACTCAAAACTGTCAGTCATGTTCTTCTTCTGCACCCATGTCAGATCACAACAATATTGTGTTGTAGAGTTTATTCTATTCATTTGGAATGTGTACTATCTTGGCAATGTCCTCGAGGTGGTTTGGTTTGAAACTTAACCATCATAGGCTAGGACTGTACACAGAACTATGTCCCCATGACCTTTGGACATGTTAAAATGTCACTGAACCTGAATGCATTAACAAACACTTTCTGATATTTCTTGTAGATAAGTTTTCTATACTGGCAAAAAAAAGTTCATGTACGTTGTTACATGTTAAACCATTAATGTGAAACCTTAGTAGAAAATGCTGAAATAGGTTCGGTAATTTTTGTAACTACATCATTGTTAATACATGTGTGGATATCATGCTTTACTCACAAGTAAGAATATTGGGCAGTTCATTCTTCTCAAAGAGGCATGTCTTATCGAAATATTCCCTTCCTTGAAATGCCATGTAAACTTGGGAAGGCTTTTCTACACACTTCATATCATGTATTCCCCTTAACTGCCAAATACTTAAAACTTGTGATTTGCTTGGATTATTCGTTTTTCAAGCCTATGTTTCTCCACATCATGAATCTCGATAAATTCCCGTTAAATATGTATTTTGTTCGTTTTTGTTCCTACCACTATACACATGCTTAATAAAACTGTTTATCTCTTCCTGATGTAATGCAAAGCTACACTTTTTCACACATTCACACTCTTCACCAGTTGTTTTTCTTTCCACAAGTCTGCCTTTGCAAGTCGCCTACTCCCTTAATATATTTCAGGCCTTTTCTTTTCTGTATTGTCTGCTTGTGGTTCTGCCATTAGTTTTTGCCTAATAACAGTGAACACAACCTCATAATTTCCACTTTATGTTATTTGTGCACTCTATTGATGTAGATGCAAACTAATGACTCCCAAGTCCAGGAATTGTCTGAATACGACGTAGATGGCTGGTTTCCTGGCATTGAAAGTTCAGTACCACTGTTATTGTTTCCATTTCTTGCAACCATCAATAAATCATCATTGCAGAAAACTGATTCACCATCTTGACCTGTCCAATGGGTTTTGCCCGCATGGGTTCGGATTCCATCCTCATTGCAATATCTCTGTCATGTACTCGTATGTACACAGAAGTTAATTTATGCACACACGTAGGTACTTCATAATGTAGTAGCGGGAGAACCATTTCTAACATGACTCCACATACAATTTTGTAATGAACAACTTTTTAAACAATTGAATGTTGACTGAGATATTATGCACACTTAACAACTCATGACAGTTCCATCAGCTTCCTGTTGCATTCTCAGGCATTATTCTCCCAAGAGACTGTATATTTTGATGTGAGAATGCTGCATGTCCATTTTGATCGTAGTTGATGAACCACTGAATTAGCACCACCCCCTGTGACGTAACTCTTGATAACACGGCCCCGAATTTCAATGGAAAAAACGTAAAAATCTGGAGTTTGCCCCCTCTTCTCCTGCGATTTTGGGGAGAAGGTGCGAACTTTAGTATTATTTTCAAAGAATAAACATTTCTCAAGAAAATGAAACATGTTTCATGTTTTTGGGTGCCATACAAGTTGAATAATAAGCCAAAATGTGAATTATTTTTTTTTACGGATAATAGGTAATTTGCATTTTTAAAGGTAAATTGTTAGGTTAGGGCACTATGGAAGAAATCTACTTCGGATAGGTTTTGTTTTGCAGCTAGAACATCAGAGCATGCAAGCGTGTTCAATTCAGAATGCCGAACCGAAGATGAGGGCTTGGGGGTGCGACCCCCAAATTTAAATGAAAAAAACAACATAAAAATATGGAATTTGCCCCCTCTTCTCCTGCTATTTTTGGGAGAAAGCGCAAACCTTAGTATTCTTTTCAAAGAATGGACGTTTTCAAAGAGAATGAAACATGTTTCATGTTCTTGGGTACCATACAAGTTGAATAATAAGCGAAAATATGAAACTCTGTTTTTTACGAAAAATAGGTAATTTTCATATTGCTCAGAAAATTGTTATAACTCTGGCACTATGGGAGCAATCTACTTCGGATAAGTTTTGTTTTGCAGCTAAAACATCAGAGCATGCAACCGTGTACAATTCAGAATGCCGAACCGTGAAAGAGGGGTTTGGGAGGCGCGACCATTGAATTTCAATGAAAAAACCATAAAAATCTGGATTTTGCCCCCTCTTCTCCCGCTATTTGGAAAGAAGGCGCGAACTTTAGTATTCTTTTCAAAGAATAAATATTTCTAAACAGAATGAAACATGTTTCATGTTCTTGGGTGCCATACAAGTTGAATACTAAGCCAAAATGTGATTTTTTAAAATTTTCTTTTACGAAAAATAATTAATTTGCATTTTTGGAGGAAAATTGTTATAACTCGGGCACTATGGGAGCAATCTACTTCGGATAAGTTTTTTTTTTTGCAGCTAAAACATCATAGCATGCAACAATTCAGAACACCGAACCGAGGAAGGGGGGTTTGGGTGCGCTACCACATAATTTCAATGAAAAAAAAACAACATAAAAATCTGGAGTTTGCCCCCTCTTCTCCCGCTATTTTGGGGAGAAGGCACAAACCTTAGTATTCTCTTCAAAGAATGGATGTTTCCAAAGAGATTGAAACATGTTTCATGTTCCTGGGTGCCATACAAGTTGAATAATGAGCCAAAATGTGAAACTCTGTTTGGAAATGTGGTATGGATATGTTGCGGAGAGGGGGGAGGTTGGTCATCAATATGAATTTCCCAGGCTTGCTTCAGACCTGTGTCAGAGTTTCCACCCAAACAGAAGAGTATGAAGGTCCAAAAAGCACATTCATTTCGTAATCAGCACCATGATACCATATGGTATCATCGGGCCAGTACAACCTTACTCGGATGATACCATATGGTATCATCGGGGGAGTAAAGGTTAAGCCTCTAAATATTACGTGGAAAATGAATTATCATTTTTTCATGTCTGTATGGGAGTAGTAAGGGGACTTGTCAACAGATGGAGGGTATAAAAGCAGGTGGCGCCATCTGATAGTTGTCGGACGTCGTAGTAAGTCATTTTGTTGGGCAAACTGAAGGAACATGGAAACAAATAAGTTCCATTGATACATACGACTTTTGTCGAATATCGCCACCCGACAAAGTATCTCACTACAACATGCGACAGAAATTGCATGGACTGCAACATCCAATGAAAATCGTATGCATAAACAAGAAGAGCTTTAGACTACAAATATGCTGCTGGAATTTTATTACTCTTCTGGCTCACTTCACCTTATTTAATGTAGCAGTGCTTATGAAGGTTTTCCTTCATCATCCTGACGTATTACTGGTTTCACACAAGTTAACATACATTTACAATGACATTGCACTATTCTTAGATATCAAGAAGAATCCAACCAAACGGGATATATATTGAGTACTATCACGAAAAAGTGAAACATAAATCTGCATTGGTGAATGTTATAAAAATTAGCAAGTGCATGCTCTCAACCTTAAATTTACTGCATTGCAATGAAATGAAGGTCACTCTCTGTCCTGTCTGTTTAAACTCGTGTGAGATGGTCATTAATCTTTCACTGAGTAAGGTTAATGTCCAATATTATGAAATAAAATACTAATAATAAATACGTTAATATTTTAATATCATATTTACTTGAATCATTCAATCGTAAAAGCAAATCACTTTCTTCAAGAATTGACTTTTCTCTGCCAGCCCTACTAAATTTTTACTTTCCATCCACTGATTTATATGAGGGGTGGCCAGAAAGTAATTTCCGATTAGTAGGGACATTGATTTTTCGCAAACGCCAAAACCGTGAAATGTTAATTGCTGCGAAGTTATGTTTATGAATTGCAGTGATGTCTGGACACATTTTTTGCCCTTTCGAAATATCGAAATAATGCGAATTTGGCATAAAATGCGAATTGTTGGCATTTTTAGCAATTTTTTTTAAAGAAATGTCCTAAAACAACGAAGAATTCCATGAAATCCAACATTCTTGTCTTTTCTAGGCCATGTTTGTGTACATAGAACATGCAAGTTTTCCAACATTTTACTCAAGAGTAAACTATAGAGTTATACGTACATGGAATAATTCCGGCAGCCACATGAAATCATGTTTTTCCCACGATTTTTTCAACTTCTATCAAAACCATTTGCATCACAGAGCAAAGTGGCAGGGTTCTAACAGGAGATCGAGTGCGTATCTACCGTCACACGGGAGCCACATCTTTGTATTTGTCGCACGAGATATGTTTTGAATTACCAAGCTAAGTGTGCACCATCGGCATTTGTCGAGCGAGTAATAATGGAGCTCAGTGATTAGGGTGTCTGACTACTATGCAAGAGACCCGGAGTCGATCCCCTGCGGGGGAGGACCGGGATGTTTTCCACCTATTCAAACTGCTCCGGCACCCTCCCAGCATCATATGAAGCTGCTACCTTGAGGAAACTTTGAGGGATGAAGGTAGCCAGGAGCGTGGTGCTGATCACATCACCCCCACCTTCAGTCGTGATCAAGAAAGTGTGGGGCCCTAACTCCACACCCCTATAGCCTACACCTTCATGGAAAAGTGCAGGGGAGCACTTTACTTCCTCAAAAATCTGTTCCAACATATCAAACTGTCACGAAAATACGTAGACGATGTGACCTACAATTTAAAATAATAGTTTAAAAGCACAATGGAGTATTAAATTTTGGTATATTTGGCAGATAAATGTTCTAAAAGAAAAACACGAATTTTGGGAAACGTAACACTAACAAGTCAAAAGAGATAATGCCAATTTTTGGTGCCATAATATATCGGTATCTGTCACTTGAGATTGATTGATTTTAATTTTTTGGGTGCGTCTCCACTTATGGTTATTATGCACCCTTCAGTATATACGGGGAAAATTCCATTATCTAAAATCCTTACCTTAAAATTAAAAAAGGGGTATGGAAAATAACTTCCCAAAATAACTTTCAAGATATCAAACTCTCATGAAGAGGCGTAAGCCATGTGACTTACAATTTGAAACAGTAGTTTAAAAACACCATGAAGGTATAATTTCAGATATTTGCCAGAAAATGTGCTAAAATGAAAATGTGAATTTTGGGAAAAATATCACCATATAATAAAAAATAATAAAATACACCAATTTGAAAAAAAATAAAATTTCAAGGTCCCTACTATAATCCTGTACGTCTCTTATTTCCCCTTTATAAATAATAAAGAAGTGAGACGAGGATTATATTATCTGCGCAGTGGAAGTTAATTATCATTCAGTAGGTAATTAAACTATTTAATGTAAACTTAAAATTCTTTCAACCATAATATTTATTAACAAATCATATCATTAAATATACTTTCCAAATTTATATATGCATAACATGGTTCATTCATAACCAATCCAAACACCTAAGAACCACATTTTAGTTAACTCAACAAAAATAACTATGTATTATCTCCTAATTAAATTATAACAGTCCGTCCAATTAGATTGTCAAAAGTCAGTACGTAACGGCTATACGAGTCGGAGTCAACTGCAGCCCCACCCAAAACACCCACAGCCAACATGACCCGGAGCAATCTACCCTTAAAAAAAAAACACATTCCTTCTCTAGCACTTGTAAGAAGTCGAAATAACTATATTAACGTTAGGCAAATTACACCAGGCCATGCAGGCCCAAAAAGGGTGATACACGGAAATATAGTATACTCAGCCTGTGTCCAGTTAGTCCTACGTCTCCCCCAGTCGGCAAGGATCTGCCACGCCAAACTCCTCGCTGAACCAGCGCATAAGCTTAGCCAATGGCATATCCTACCTTAGACACATGTATATTGAGTCTTCAATACGTCACCAATGAGCTATCGTACACTATGGGCTTACACTACCGATTAGGCATAAATAAAACAAGAATATTAGTTGTAATTTATTGCATTAGTAACAGTGAGTCCTAACCTAATTTTCGGCATAATCACCACCGTCGTTCTGGCATTTGTCGTAGCATAGCACTAAATTTTGTATGCCCATGGTATATGTGTCCGACAGCAAAGACTGGAACTATCTCTACCGCAGTGTAGCTGTCAAATCCTTTCCCTGCCAGAAACCTCTTCAGTTAAACAAAGAGATGAAAGTCGGTACATTCAAGGCCAGGGCTGTACAGGGAGTGGTCCAAGATCTCTCACCTGAAGTGATGCAAAAGGCTCGTGTGTACAAGCTGTATGTGGTTGTGCACATTCGATTGGCCTTCCGTGAATTGTCTGCACCATCGTCTGACCATACTATCACTCATGACATCCGGTCTGCACATCTCACATGATTGCTGGTGGCTCTGTGCCAAATTCTGAGCGTGCAATGTAGGCTACATCGCAGTCGGTGGGAGACTGTATGAGAGCTGCAATCTTTAACCTAGAACTGTCCTAAAACGGCTGCATTGCAACTGTACCAGATTACAGCTACATGCCATTTCTTCCTGCCTGCATGTGTGTGTGTGTCGCTCTCGAACCACTAGTGCTGCATATAGGCACCATTGGAGCTTCATTCAGGATGTGACTCGTATATGAACTTTCAGAAGCTTTTATTATTAAAGTGTTCTTGTTTTAATGTGTGGTTAGCTAAATCAGGTACCTATACAATGCAATTCTATGAATTCCTTGTGTTAAATTTCTAATACCTACATACCCTTTTCGTCAGCATTAATGGTATAACTGCATGTTGTCAGTTTCACAGTACTTCACTTGGATATACTGTACTGAAGCAGAAATCCCATTAATAATGTAAGGAAATATGACATTTTCTTTTGTTGTACAATTCAATTGTTTCACTTATATGCAAGAGTTAAGTTGTTTGCTTTACAGAGAAGAGAGAAGTAGCTTTATGCATTGAAAAATGAGTCCGCACTCATGGTTCTTGCAAGCAGAGGTTTCCAAACCTCAGTGGAAATATCAACATATAATACGGAGAATGTATAAGGAGACTGATAAATTACAAATTGTATTTCTTAATCATTCACTCTTCACTCTTATCTCATTTCTGCTTGCTTGTAACCACGCTGACAATTCACATGAATTACAAAAGATCGGTATTTTCCTTCTTCTAGACTACAAAACTGAACAAAAATGTAATGACAATTCACATGAATTACAAAAGAAAACAACAGGTATTTATCTTCTTGTAAACTACAAAACTGGATTTATTTTTTTAAAGAATTTAAAATAATGACAATTCACATGAATTAAAAAAAGAAACAGGTATTGCTGTGAAACGTACCTTTCTACGAACGTTGACTGTCATTTAAACAAGAACTGTACTCTCCTGTTCTGCTGTGCAAATTTTGTTATTACTTTTTCGTTGAAGCCTTCTATGTTTGCAATGTATTATTTCTCTATTGTAAGCACTGCCAAGGCATTGAGTCTGTCTTATCCCATTGCATTTCTTAAGCAGGTTTTAATAAGCTTCAATGTGCTGAAACATCGATCAGCTGGAGTTGTTAAAACTATGTTTGTCATTTTTACTGTTTCTGAAAAGGTATCCTCTAAATTATTTTCAATGAAAAGTGAATGCAATGTACTGATAGAGTTTATGTTTTTAAACTCTTCACTACAATAAAGAACACGAAGTTCACTCTTTAGTTTTCCCTCTTCTATGAAGTGATAATATTTGGCACAATTCTTACACAAATCATTGAGAAAGTCAGACTTCCTCCAGTCATTGAATTTTGCAGGGTCAACTAAATTGAAACACTCCAAATGTTCAGTTGCACTAAATTTGTCTTTGGCTTGATGAAGCAGATGAGATGAGAAGATGAGGAGGCTTGCAACACTCAATAGTGCATGCTGTTTTGTAAACACTGCTTTTTCTTTTCTTTGAGATGTTACACAGAACAGAACTATCATCTGAAGAGTTGACCAATTGATTTCTAATATCACTGATGTCAGCAACAAATTTACGAAGATGTTCCTTTACGTGTACCATTGTTGTAATTTTCTTCTGCAAAATATTGTAAAATATTTTCGATGAAGGGCATTATCCTGTTAAAGATATCCAAGAAAAAAGTGAATTCCTCATCTTCAAGGAAATGTATCAGTCCAGTTGCTTCCCGAATTGACACAGAATCATACGAGCCATCCTGCTGAATAATTTCCAAACACTCTTGTCAGGGCTTCCTTGCACTGGGAAACAGACGGCACTACCCTGCTCTGGAAATTCCATCTTGTTTGGCATGTTTGCGGTAACCGTCGATGACATATCTCCTGCAGTAAATCTGTTCTCTTACTAGATGAAGAGAAGAACGAAGAAAATGCAGATAAATTACCATCTGATAGATGTGATGGTAGAGCATACTTGTTGCATTATGAGAATGCGTTGGTGTGCATAACAATGCACAAAATAAGCACACGGATAAACATCTCTTACAAGTTTCTGGACTCCAAGCCGTACCCCTCGGAATGCAGATCCACCATCATACGTTTGAGAAACTAATTTATCTTTGAGTTTGTACTGCTCTTATGTGTCTAATATACGTAGGGATATACCTGATGCAGATCTGTCAGTCAGTTGCACGAAACCATGAAAATGCTCTACTACTTGCGAACACTGAACAAAATGAATCACAATAACCAATTGTGTCTTATTGGAAATGTCGCTGGTTTCATCTGCTTGTACAGACACAAACCGCTTTGTTTACATCTTCCTGGAGGGCCTCACTGTAAACCTGGTACATACAGTCTAACAACTCATTTTGTATCATGGCTGATGTGTATTTATTTACTTTGGATTCCTCTAAATGTTCATGCAAACTTTTATCTAGCTTAGCAATTTCATTTACTAAATCTAGGAAGATGCCTCTGTTTAAAGATTCTTCTCTTTCATTATGTCCTCGTAGAGCAAGTTCATGTCGACCACAGAATTTTAAGCAATCGATAATTCTATTTAATATATGACTATTTTTCCAGACTAATTCATTGTGTCTTGTAATTGACAGCCTATCTCCTTCATCAATTTGTGTTCGAACATCAACCTTTCCAAACAAACTCAATTTTAACGAGTTTCCAATGTGCGAAGAACTAGTTTCATGTGACTTAATTCTTTCAGAAAGATGTTTGAGATCTGTTATACCATGAACTGTCCATGAAGCATCACCACCAAACAAAAGGCAATTAGAACAAAAGAGAGTTTTCTTGATCTTGCTAGCTGTCAACCACGGTTTCATGTTGTACCAGTCTGGATTGAAAGAGCATGATTGTGATTTGTATTTTTGTATTATTGTGTCACTCGGATGGTTAGGACCTAATTGTTTAACAACAAGTTTTTCTTGGTCACTCAGCATCTGAAATGGTGTTGCCAACAAGAAATCCACTTTGTTCATAGCGAATAAAAGCCACCACAACACTACAGTACAACACGTGAGATCAAACTCGACATGACGAAACTAGCCCAGAATTCAGCACTCAAACCCATTGCACTCTCCCCTTCTCTATCTGCTAGCATGTGACCTTCACTGTAGCGTAGGCCACGCCTCCTTTGTGACAAGCCGTGGAGACTGATAATTGACATCAATGCTGCTAGGATCACTGTCGTATCCATTGCAGCAGACGATGAACTTACATGGGTAATAATCACCTTTTAAAAGATTGTGTGATAGTTATGCATTATGGTGATTGATAATTACATCAATACATCCATTTTTCTTAGCCCCTAGAAGCCCCAAGGGATGAGACGCCACTGGTAGAAACATGTTTTGACTTGAAACATGTTTTGACTTTTGACCAGGTAAAAGTAAAGAGTATATCCACAAGTTTGCATGGTTTGTTTAGTCCAGACAACTTATCATTTGAATTGTGATAATGGCTGTTATTGTATTAAATGCACAAGTAGCACACATCAATTATTTTTCATAATTGTTATCATGCCTGCTATACAAGTAATGTTAAGATTTTTACTTGTTGCTCTGTACTTTAACTCTGAACAAAATTCTTATTGTATCGTATTATTACTCATACTTGGAATACGTGAAGTACCAGGTGACCCTTTGCATGCACCTCTTCTCCTGTTGTTACATGTCCTTTCATTCTAAATTCTCTTAAGATTTTATTTTTAAATATTATTTTAGACCATTCGTAATTGTTAATCATATCTAGTGTTAGTTGTGTCTCTTTCGGGTTGTAAGATTACCTCACAAGATTCCAAGTTGGTATTG
Organism: Lepisma saccharinum; assembly: GCF_977018435.1. Taxonomy (NCBI): domain Eukaryota; kingdom Metazoa; phylum Arthropoda; class Insecta; order Zygentoma; family Lepismatidae; genus Lepisma; species Lepisma saccharinum. Next base: position 1,806,052 of record NC_139256.1, read on the forward strand.
AATTTTTTCTATGTTTTCCTGTCATTTGATTTTATGTGCAAGTTAATTCAAGATTTGTTTGCAAGTCCACTTTATGCTCAGATAGGCTGATTGGATCCTGACCTATAGTTCGAAGTGCAACCTGGAATGGAACCCAGGAATTCTTGTTGACAGAGCATCCATCCCGATTGGGAGGTCAGTAGCAAGCACCACAGCCAACAAAAGTGAAGTAAAGTCTGCACATGATATTGTCATTTGCCTGATCTGAATCCCCTGAAATTTGCTTGTGGGGATATTAAAATACGAAGTTCCGCAGGTTGGCAAAGCTGGAGAGGAACATCGAAGGCACTCTTGCGACCATTTCAGGCCCATAGCCAGGAATTCTTTGTAGGGGGGGCAAAGTCAATCCTAGAGGGGGCAAATTGTTAATATATTGTGTGGCATTGGCAGATATAACGGGGTACACGGAGGCACTTGCCCCCTCCACGAAAAGAGGTAAGTAACAGAAAGGGATGATATCTTGAAAGTGCAACGAACAAACGAACTTCGAGCAACATCAAATAGCAATATTTCGATAATGACCTTTCTAGATTGCCAAAGAATATGAAGTTTAACATAAATACCTAGGTAGGCTAATTGGGACTGTATCTACTTGATATTTACAGGTCGATAATGTTAATAGATTATTAATATGCACCAACAACTTTGGGCCTCTCTGCAGAACTGGAGCCCTTTATAAATCATGCTTCATTATGATTCCCTCTAGTTTCTAGTATGCAAGATTTTTACACACAAAGGAATCTAACGAGAATCCAACAACACCATTGTGTTGTATTATACAAGGAAAATAGAATTAATTAAATAATGTTGGTTACATATTATCTACACTTTGTTTATTTATTTATTTATTTATTTACTCAGAGTTTCAGATACAGTCTTATTTGGCCATTTTACACTGAAACATCATAAAGTAGAAACAAAAAATAACAAAAGATAAAAACAATAACAAGATGGGATAGATTTACATGTTCTTCGTCAGTAATATACAAAAATTTCGTTCTGGAAGGAAAATATCTACATTCAGGGGAAGTTTGTTGTAGATTTCTGGGAGCCTGTAAAACAAGGAGCGTTGTAGAAGGGATAGCCTAGTGGTTGGGTTGTGGAAAAGTTGCAGGTTGCGCGTTAGCTTTTGGGGTACCCTAAGTGTGAATTCACTGATTAGGAGATCTGTTCTGAGTTTGCCATTTATTATCTTGTATAAAAATTTCATGTCAGCTAGATCCCGACGAAAGGATGGAGTGTGAATATTCAGAGCAGCCATGGTCTCTGATTTGGATACATGTCGAAAGGAAGGTATTCTATGGCGAACAATTGCAAGAAAGAAACTGAGAACAGAATCTATTCTGATGAGATTGGTTTTTGAGGCCATCGCCCAAATTGGGGAACAGATTTCGAGAATGGGCGAGATGAAAGATTTAAAGAATAAAGCAAGAGATGATGGGTTTTGAATTTCGCTAAATCTGTATAGAAGACCGAGAAGGCGCATGGCTTTTTTAGTGGTAGCAATAATATGATAATTAAAGGTGAGTTTTTCATCCATGATAATACCTAGGTCCTTTTGGGTGGAAACGTTTTGGATTGGATTGTTTTCAATAATATAAGTAGACACCACTTTGTTCTTTTTTAGGGAATAAGTAAGGAAAGAGCATTTCTGAGGGTTTAGTTCTAAATTCCACTGCCGACACCACTTAACAAGTTCTGTGAGAGCATTTTGAAGAATCATCATGTCATGATGCGATGAGATCTCCTTAAAAGTGTAAACATTTGTAGCTAATTTTTTTTTTGTACTTGCTAAAACATTAAAACATGGGTCCCTTAGTCCACCACGGACTTTATTTCTTTCAAAGGGGAGACTCTTGCATCACTACAGACAATGTTTGCCTACTGGTTACGTTAACCATTTTGCAAAATATTGTGTGAATTGTAGTATAGTTGAAATACATGTTTTAACACCTGACAAACAAATGGGAATCCCTTCATTGATCAATGACTTCTTGGATTACAGTGTCATCAGTAATATTTCATATTGAGTTTCATAGAAAGAAATTATTTTAATAGGGTGCAATAATTTTACGGGGCACCATGGCATTCTGTTTAACATTTTTTCTTCATAAAGATCGTTTGGCTTCCAGAGCCAACTTCTGCCGCCCCATAGATACTTATGGCTCTGATCTTGGACTATAGAACAGAATAGAACAGCAGCCATTGCGAGTGAAGCGAGCAAGAAAATTTTACGAAATGTTTTTTTATTTGTATAAAATTTGAAATCGAGGGGGGGCAATTGCCCCTCTGTGCCCCTTGCAAGTGCCCTTGTCCGTCTGGTAGAAAAATGCAAGGAACACGTAAAAATTTATTCCATCATGAGTATCCAATTGTTCTGCTATTCTTAGATTCTCCTAGTCTTGTTTTTTACTTAAATGTTTGCTTCCCCTAGAATGGACTTCTGTCAAGGTCAGGGGGAGAGGACAATGCCCCCTGCCCCCCTGTAGTTGCGGCACTGTTTATGAGTGTCTCTTCATCAATTTCACGCCATTCTTCATTGTTGCGATTAGCTAGAAGTGGCAGAAAAGCAACGCAAAGTAACAAAAATCAAATATCCACTCCCTCTCTCTACCATACTATTACCAAAAGATAGACTTGGGAAACAAAAATTTAACCAATTCAAAGTTCATAGCAAGACATCCAAGAAAAATATCCAAACACATTAGATACCTTTAATACAATACTACTCAAAATGTCACAACTGTTCTAGATACTGCAAATTGTGAAATAATTTCCCGAAGTCTAATCTGGAAGGGAATCCCCCCCCCCCCAATCCTGATTCGACATTATCCGGAATCGCATACACCCTAATAAATCACAAAATCAATAAGTGTCTTTGTAATGTTGCTAGAGTAACACATGATATAATTGTAAAGATTAGTGAGAATTCGAAGTAGGAATGTGTTCTGTATTTTTCACAGGGGGGGCAGAGCAGGCTCTCAGGGGGGGCAGTTGCCCCCCTCTAGCTACGGGCCTGGACCATTTATGAAGCTTCTTTGTGCAAGATGTTGGCGATGGCCACTTTTAGCTTCTGTTGGGCCTGGGTTTTTATGTAGCCAAAATGTGCGAAATATGTACTTGAATGTGTAGAAAATATTGCTGAAATATGAGGGAAATTCTGAAAGTTCGTGGATTGGCAATACTGCGCTGATTCTGTGTAAGCTGAGTCTGTGAATGTTGTACATGAAGATAGCCTGTGGTGTGCTTTGTTAATGTACAATGCACAGCTGTTGTTTGTTTGCTCACTATAAAAGTCGAACTGCAGATTGTATGTGTATTACAATGGCGGATGAAAAGAATATACTGATAATTACCAGACAAAGGATCACTATTGAATTGTGTGTGAAGTTACGCAAAAGTGGCCAGGAAACGTTTGAGATGATCAAAGAAGCTTAAGGTGGTGAAGCAATGGGCAAATCGGCCATATTCAAGTTGTGGAAGCATCTTAAGGAAGGTAAACGCAATGTGCAGGATAAGGTGAGAAGTGTGCGTCCATTAACATCTGTGATTGATGAGAACATTGTGAAAGCAGATAGATTGTTGAAAGAAGATAGACGTTTATCGATTCGTGAATTGGCAGCTAAACTGAATGTTGGTGTAGCAAGATGTCACAAAATCATTAAAGAACACCTGATGTCTCGTGTTTGTGTAAGATGGGTGCCACATTCACTGAGTGAAGAACAGAAGAACCGTCCCATCGCATTCAGTGTTGCCAGGCATTTCTTCAACGAGTGGAACAAAATCCTCAATTCTTGAACAGAATAATCACCACTGACGAGTCCTGGATTAGACATTATGATCCCGAATCCAAGCAGCAGTCCAGCGTATGGAAACACAATGAGTCAGAAAATTTTGGGTTTCTGGTTCCTCAAATAAGTTAATATTGATTTTGTTTTTTGATATCCATGGAAATAGTACTGCAGCATTGGGTTCCACATAATCCAACTGTAAATGGAGATTATGCTAACGTTTTGCAAGTGCGTTTGAAGGGAGCAATTCGCAAAAAAAGATGTGAACTGCTTCATAAAGAATGGTTTCTTGGTTGGTCCTGCAGGATAACCCTAAGCCACATGTGGCACAGCAAGCTATGGCAGCTTTGGAGAAAATTGGTGGGCAGTCTATAGACCATCCTCCATACAGCCCAGACCTCACACCCTGTGATTTCTGGGCATTTCCAAAACTAAAGTAAAATTTGGAACGGACCAGGAAGTGAAAGCTCTCATATCCACTATCTTACACAGACTATCAGAAAATGGTTGCAATATGTGTTTGAGAAGCTACTGAATCACTGGAATCGGTGTATAGAGTGTGGAGGGTGCTATTTTGAAAATGAAACTCACACCTTGTACTGACTCGGACTCCGAATAGTGTTCTCAGTTCACGAACTTTCGAAACAACCCTTGTATGTAACTACGGAAATGTGTAAGAATATCTATGTATACTAAAACATCTAAAATATGTATAATATATATTTCTGTACTGGTTTTTTTGTATTACTGATAGTAAAAATGTACAAATAAGTATACTATACTATTTTCTTCAATATCAAGATACATACATGCAGCCAGGTCATTTCACATGAAATCAACAGGTGGAGGCACAAGTGGTTCGGATCCCACTTTAAACTGTAGGTCCAGTCCCGATTAGCCTTACTGTGCATAAAATGGACTTAAAACAACAAATCAAATCATATCAAATCAACACGAAAAACAAAGATTTTGTCACCCACCATCTCAGATTTTGATGAAACTTGGTGTAACCCTTCCCTTATGGTTGAAGGAAACCCCCTGATTTTTCCCCCCCGTCTTCTCAAATGGTTTTAATTTTACAACACTATGAAATTTAATTAAATCTGTGTTGTCTGTCACTCTTAAGGTCCTAGGCACAAGATACACTTGTTTGCATTTTTTTTCCTCTTTAACCAATGATCAGATCTCTGCAATTTTACACAAAGCTCAGTGAAATTATGAGGATTTCATAAAAAAAATACATCAGCACTCAAAAAGTTTTATATTAAAAGCCTAAAAGGAATTGATAATGTTCTTGTAGCCTAATTTTTGTGGTGGAAAAACTAGGTTATGAAAATCTGAATTTTCAGCATGTGGGCATCATGGAACCAAAATTTTTGATGTTGAAAATCATAGCAAAGACATGCTCTTTCTCTACAAAGAATGAAAATTTTGTTTTTTACTCCTTGTAACGAAAATTTTGTGTTTTTTGTACATTTGGCAAAAATAATGGCTGGTGGGTAGTCATTTTGTACAATATTCATACAAAAAAAATAAATGGAACGAAGTTTTTTAACCTTATAATGTAACATAATATTAGAGTACACGTCAAATCTCCTGCATATGGCGATAGCCAATAGCAGCGCACTGCAGGGGTGCCATGTCGAAATCTCACACGGAAAAGAGACAGCGTGGTTGAGGGAAACGCCTTGTCACGGAACAAGGCAATGCCGTACGTCTGTGATTCGCTGGTGCCGTTCAGCCATTCAAGGCCATATGCAGGAGATTTGACGCGCACTCTAGATATTAATATTATGCATATACTTTTGGATGGGCAGACTTGTTTCAGTCTTGATGAAACTTGGTGTTTGAAGTTATGAAAATTAGCTATCGTTAAATAAGAAAGATAGAGAAACAGTCAATATAACATTAAATGCTGACACTGTTAAGCCTTGTTTCCATGTTAATGGTGACCAAGGCAAAATTTCTTGTATAAGAAATATACACTAAAAATTTAACATTTCCACCACCCTCTATAGTATTTCGGCGCTTAGAAGGGACTGCACTGTAAACACAAGGGCAAAGGTATTACTCTGCCAGGCTTCAGCGATTGGATGATCGTAAAGCATCTGCTGCTTCCACCACGTGTGAGAGAAAATCGGCGCAAAAGCAATGTTACAAGCTACAATAAATTAAATAAAAAGGAAAACTATAACTATTCACAAGATAAGCTGAACAACTGTACTTAAGAATTTAATTTGAAGATATAAAAGTGTTTTACTTGCCTAAGCAGAGTCAGATAGAAAGTCGATTCCTTACATAGATTCATTTCTCCCCTTCACTGCTGGTGCCACCCACCCCTACTGCTATCAACTGGATTGATAACAAGTCGGTCAACAACCATGTCACACATGTAATCTGATTCCCAGAAGCGTTCCTCTTCTTTCTCCACATGGCGTATAAACGCTTTCCACATTTCAGCAGTTACCAGCCTAATACCATCATGAAGCAAAGTTCTGACGTCACTCAATTTGAATGTTTTATTGTTCCGAGCAACATGACCCTTTACCTGGCTCCAAACGTGCTCTATAGGATTCAGGACACAATGATAAGGGGGAGTCTTAACACCTTGTGGCCTTCCTGCTCAGCCATTGAATCCACAACAAACTTATCATAAACGTGGTGAATGTTAGCCTCTTTTATCTCGTTTATGAGTTCATCTTTCACCATGTTTGGCCTGCCTTCGATACCTTTTGCATCCATCCATTCAATAATATCATGTTTCAGCCACTGCTTGTTAGGAATACGTTCCAACTTAACACAGTGATAGGATGCATTATCTAATATGATCACACTGTTCTGTGAAAGGAGAGGTAAAATTTTCTTTAACCAGTTTTTAAAAACGTCACCTGTCATTTCTTCATGGTAATCTACAGGTTTTTTAGATTCCATAATGAATTCCCCACCCTCTAAAAATCCATCTTGACTTCCAATATGCAATACAATAAGGCGTCTGCCTTTGCCGGTCGGGTTTCTTAGCCCTGTGGTTAATCCTGAGAGGAAAGCCTGTTTTTTAGATTTTACAGCAGAATCTACCCACACCTTAGAAACAGTATGACCTTCATTCACCCACGTTTCATCAAGGAAATACAACTTTCACCCCTCCCGCCTGTATTCGCCCCTCCCGCCACAACAATATGTCTTCTTGGTCAACAATAATATTTTTTCTGTTGCGTTGCACAAACTCGAAGCCGATTTCTTTCAGAAGTGTGTGGAAACTTGTTTTCTCATATATCAACAGATCCGGATCACTATTCACACTCACCAACACTTTATTTATTGTTGGCGCTTCGTTCCTCTCAAAAAAGTGATTAACCTTACAACGGATGGCACTTCTCGCAAACTCATCGCACTGACCTTGTAACACAGGCTTTTGACGTTGACACTTTTTTCCTGGTGTTTTTAAAATGCCCTTATTTAGAACCTCACTGCGTGCAGATTTTACACTCTTAACAGACACACCAGTAAACTCAGATGTCAATTTCATCACGTCCTGGAAAACCATAGTTGGATATTTCTCGAAAAACTTGGCGAACACATTCAATACAATTTGTATCTTGCAGCTTTTCAACCATTTCCCGCTGCAGTGTTTAACGTAGCCAACGCGAACATCCATCTCGCACAAACTGAAATTCCCTCCCTCCTGCCCAGCCTTTACGCATGCGTCTTGTACTCAGAGTAAAAATTGTCACGTTTTGTGTATTTATGACAACCTGGAGTTCATTTACATACTAAATATTGGTTATGATAATTCTAGAGTACGATAATTACAATTGTGTTGAAGGAATGTTCCATTTTTGCAAGTTAGGAGGTGGACTATATTTTGTTGCGTCTGTTGTTCAAGCAGACTCAACGAGAAGTGTTACCAATCCACCTATTCTTTTGCTAAAATTAGCTGTTTTGAACTTTTTGGCCCTGCATTGGTGACAATAATGGCTTTCAGATATTTGCACAGTAGTATCATAGTTATTTTACTTCATTCAAAAATAGACACGGAAGTGACCTATTTTTTGTTTGTTTATTTATTTTCTTTAACAGCAGTGTTAATCCTTGTGGTATTGTTGCAGATGTTCCTATTCGAACGTTCTCTACGTCGCTGTTTGCAAATATGATACTACATTTTCAAAATTTTGAAAAATAGAAGAAATAAAGTGTGGCTGAACTTCCATTTTATTGTTCTTCGATTCGTCATACCTCTTATGATTTTTGAGTAAATTAGATGAAATTCTGCACATCTATTCTCTTCGTCCATAAAAAAAGAAAATCGCGGATCCACGATATTGGATTTTTTTTCAAATTCTCTTACAATTTTTGTCCAATTTGCTTGAAATTTGGAAAACTCTAAAAATGTATGCAAAACTACTCTAGTTATGTGAATATGTTTATACTACATACATAGCTATATTTAATAAACCTACGGATATACAAAGATAACACTCGGAAAGAACTGGCCATTCAAAAAATGGCTTTTATTGTGAGGGGGAAAATTTCTATTTTTTATTCTATGAAAACTAGCAACAAATAGGTTATGACATGTCCACATTGTGATTATAGAGATTATCTATAAAAAGCATTTCTACAATATAATGTAGAACCCTACACACTGTGAGAATTTGCTTTTCGCTATATTCTGCAGTTATTGGTTGGCAACACTGTATTCATACAGGTGCATTTGTTTACCGTACAGTTCCTTCTAAGCGCGGATCCAGTATAACAGGGTCTTCTTCAGATGAAAATTTACAATAAATTTATGAAAGATGCAACCATCATCTTATATATACACACTTCCAGTACAGGATCCATACACAAAACGACATGAAGGAGCCAGTCCTTTTCTGAGAACATTTCCTGTCCAGAATTACCGAGTGAGGAATCTCCTGACAGGTGGTTGACAGGTATCTGGTGAGAGTCTGTATCTTATCAATTTTTCCTCTTCTCTCATCCTTTCCACTTTTTCTACTACTCCTTTCCATTCTCTGTTGATTTTTATTCCCCCATTCCAGTTCATTATGTCTTCTCCTTTCTTCTCTATTTCCTTGGCCTCTTTCCACTTCCTCACTAGTCATCTCTTCTCCCTCCATATCCTCCTAGCCATCTCCCATTGTATGTCATGTCCCATTTTTTTGTGTGCTTGAATATAGCATTTTTCTCCCTCTTTAGTCTTACGTCATCTTTATGTTGCTTCAGCCTGTCTTTCAGTCTCTTTTTCGTTTCCCTATGTACACACATTCCTTGCACTGAACCTCATAGATAATATCTTCCTCATCCTCTTCTCTGTTTTCTTCCTTCTTCTTGTTCGCTATCCTTAAATTGCTGCAGCCTCCCTTTCTGTATACTTTTATGCCCGGTTTTCTAAGTACTTTGCTTATCGTCTGTGGCAGTCCCCATACTCCTTATGCCAAACCACCTCTCTTTTTCTATCTCTTCCTGCTTCTTCTGTTTACATCAAGAACAAGTGTGATATCTTGAAAGAAAAGATGTTAAAAATAGGGCTGAGCCGATACCACTTTGAACCAATGCTGATACTCTCACCAATTCCCACCGATACCGATACTCGAATATTGCAATAATTAAAATTTGTTCAAAATATTGATCAATATATATGTGTGAATATTATTCTTTAATTATATGAATGAATTTACTAAGAAACTTGATTTAGAATATCGAAGAATTACATCAAAATATTAAATATATATTATGTAATCACAAAATATACTTTTTTGTGCAAAATTGGTTCAAAATAAAAGGAAAGTTTGAATTTTGCATAATTTCCAATGTCACGTGCCATTTTTGCTGACCCCGTGAAAGACCAAAATGTCGGGAAAGTATCGGTAGATAAATTCCAACCAATACTTTCCGATACCAGATCGGCATCGGCTAAGCCCTAGTTAAAAATAAACGTTATCTGACAAGAAAATATCACGAGATCATGCACAAACCACTCGATATGAAATAACTGTGAAAAATGAACGCACTGATAACACCTTCATCCATCGCCGACTTAAGCAAACTTCTATTTTTTTATTAAAAAAACAAAAACAAACTATATCACTCGATTCAGGTTCGATTGATTTATTTGGTATCTTTTACTTCAGTTTTGGCTAATCGCAAACATAGAGATGAATGATGATATTATGAAATTGATAAATGGACACTCACAAACATCCATGTCCAAGCTGGGATTCGAAACCGGGACCCCTGGCATTGTAGCGCGATGTGCTATCCACTCCACTACTGGGACTGGCACAAAAAAATTAAAGTCCCTGGGTATGTTATGTTGTCGAAATATGGGAGGAGTATATTTATTCCATTCGATAAACAATATAAAACTATACATACCACAACAAAACTATACATGTCACAACACATATGGGTGTACATCGTGAGTGTTCAAAACTAAATTCAAATCAGACATACACATCTTACTCATACATAGTAATTTTGATCAATGACATTTGGATAGAGATGTATTAGAGCAATGAGGGCAACTAGATATTGATCTTCATTATATATTTAAATTTCCTTCTCTGAGTAACGAATGCAGTAAGAGTTCTATGTGAAATACCTTTGTCATTTGTCCACTTTCAAACTCATTCCCCAAAGTATTGTGAAATCATCGGGCAAGATTTTTCGAGGAGCCACGCTTGTAGAATCAGTGGGGCCAGGGCGATTGGGTTACATAGGACAAGGGGCAAGGACAGTTTACTTTGCCTTGGTACATAAGGTTCAGCATAATGCTGGGGCAAAAGTGTGTGTGTAGGGGGGGGGGCAACTGCGACCCCTCAATCGCTGCCACTGAAAATGTACTATCATTACCAGTGGTGGCGATTGGGTTCCAAAACTGGGGGGCAGTTTACTTTCTGTTGGTATATAAGTTTTAGCATAATGCGGGGCATGTAGAATGTAAATCAAAATAATTTGGGACCGTGTTCGGTTTTGCACATGGTTGTTACGACACGATACACCCGATTTGTCACGTATCCTCTTCACTGACGAGGCAACTTTTACCAATCATGGAAATGTCAAGCTAAGGAACATGCACTATTGGTAGGTGACAAATCCACATTGGCTTCGCCAAGTGGAACGCCAGCGCCCATGGAGTGTGAACGTGTGGTGTGGTATAGTGGGTGAACATCTCATTGTCCCTTTTTTATACAAGGGACACTGAATGCTGACTGATGCATACAGTTTTTACAACATGAACTGCCTGTACTATTGGAGAACATACCACTTCAGACAAAGAGGGACATGTGGTACCAACATGACGGGTGCCCAGCTCACAGTACAAGACGTGCTACAGCATGTGTGGAAAATACATTTCCAAATCGTTGGATTGGACGTGGAGGGCCTGTCAAATGGCCGGCTCGTTCCCCCGATTTGGCACCGTTAGACTTTTTCCTGTGGGGAAAGCTGAAGGACATTGTCTACCGGGATGTGCCAACAACTCCAGAGGATATGCAACACCGCATTACTGTGGCCTGTAGGGACATTCCCTACGAGATGCTACATTCTGTGCAACGATCTTTGCGTGGGCGCCTCGTTGCCTCTATCGCAGCTGACGGCCACCACTTTGAACACACACTTTGACAGGTTTTCGCTTCTTACGCAGTGGTTCTTCGACATACTGTCATGGTCATTTTCCTTATGCTGTAACACTGTCCAATACATGGTGCTGATGATGTCTACTGTATTTTTTCTTCCTTTAACACGTTCTGTCTTCATCTTGTCCAATGGCTTCCGACATCTCATACTTGTACATGCCGTGGTACTGACGGTCAAGTGGGCCACTTGTTAGTTTGTTTACATATTTTCACATGGCCATATCTTTGTTCCTATATGCAGTAGATGCATGAGACCAACGGCGTTGTATTTCTCTGCGTGTGCTCTTTTATATTATGCATGTTATTGTATATCGTTCCATTTAAAAAAATATGACTTTGCTCCAGATGCCCCATTTGTCGATATTTTTCGACCCACCCCATACCTCCGATTTACGAGCCCCATTAGATATTATTGTTTCCCGCAAACCTCACATGTTTCTGGTTTCTTCGCTATTTCAGGTGATACTTTTAGGTGCCTCACGCGGTATATATATATTCTAAAGGTATATTACAAACGAAAACCACAGATACCTCCCATGAAATAGAGACGAAAGATCCCCTTCCACTTTGCCGAGAGATGCCTCCGTGAGGACCTAGACAACGCCGAAAACGTGTGAAAATGAACTTCACACCTCTGTACAGCCAGTACCAGTGAAGATAGAAAGGCGGAACAAACGAAGTCAAAAGGAACACCAAAGTCGCCCATCCGAAAAACACTAGGCGGCAGCTGCGCAACGCATGCGCATGGGGTTCCACAAAGGAAATAGGAGTGTCCCGCAAGACAAGTGAAGGGAAAGGGTAGCGATCGACAACGGTAGGGAGAAAAGAAGCAATGAAGCATGAAGTAACAATTGCACAGCAGGAAACAAACACCATGACTGAAGCAGTGCAGTTGATAAAAGTAGTGCGGGGTTGCAGAACCACGGGAGGACGACGTAGGATGTAAAAACACACCGAGAATGCAAGCAAAGTGGTCCGTGACACTCGACAGGCAACAGACGTGTACATGGTTCGGGGCAGAAATGGCGGCGCTGGCGGTGCAGCTTAAGGGGAGTCCCCAAAACACAGTGGGGAGACACCGCAGCAAGAACAAAGCACGGTGCAACAAAAGAGAAAGAGGACCGGACGGGGAATGGTACCTGCCAAGGAGACAACAAATGCGGGACGAGGGATTCCCCGTAGCAGCACCGAGGGGATGTCACACAGAGGTCGTGCGCCAGCAGGACAAACACAGCAACTACGGGCACAGGAGTTTATTGCTAATGAAAGGTGCACGTACAGATAGGACCACGTACCCCGTACTGACGTTGTAACAAACGTCGTGATGGGGCCCAATCAGCCTCTTAGAAATGAAGCCGGAGGCACATCGCTGGGTGAGAGCGGGCGAAAGGCTGCTGGAGTGTCGTACGGACCCCACCACTCCGTACGGTGGACGGCACTAATGGACGAGGTCGGAATGTTTCCATCCCGATCACCAGGTCCACCGTTCTCAGACCTGACGCGGCTGCTTGCTTCCGAGCGCAACCCCAGCCGAACAACTCGGCCGCAGTCTTCCGCTCCGAAACCAAGCGTGGCCTCACACTACCGCGTGGGTGTGAGACCGGGCCGAGCAAGGCTGGACAGATAAACTGCGTGGGACAATCGTGTAATGAAGCTACGTGGGGGTATGCACGTCTTTTCAACTGCTGGGTTACCCCACATTGGTGTACACAAACACCACACGATCGTACATAGTGCTCCCCGTCGGCTCGAGCAAGACGGACGAAGTACGTGTTGTGGGTGAATGTCGCAAGAATGAAGGACGCTACATGTGTTCCACGATGACAAGGCCCCAGAGTACATGGTCCCACCTGACGGCAGTGGTCAGGTAGTGAAGAGCACAGGCACAGGTGGCTCAGGAACGTCAGCTGATTGTACCACAGCGCCGTGCGGACGTGTGGGCTGATTGGAAGTGCAGCGTCAGGGAGCGTGTCAGTGAAAGAGCCGGTGCGGTGGTGGTGTGCTTGACATACGACAATTGAGTACGTTGTTTCGAAGCCGTTGTGACCAGTGTGTGTGTGTGTGCCACCTGTGCACTGCAGTACAGTATTCCATAATTGGCACTATCCTCACCGTACCATGGAACGCTACACATTTGTAGAACTGAGGGACATGCATTTTGTCTACGGCCTTGCAGATGGCAATGGCCGAGCAGCTGCACGCCTTTATCGCGGACGGTATCCGGAGAGGCAACAACCCGACAGCAGGTTGTTTTCGAACGTGCACCGTACCCTTGGTGAATCGGGTGTGTTACGTGCAGGCCATCATGTCGGTCAGCCAAGACATGTGCGCACCGTGGCGGTCGAGGAGGACGTACTTGCTCGCGTGGACGACACACCGTCCACTAGCACCTGTAGCATTGCACAGTGGGAGTATCACAGTAGACAGTGTGGCGTGTCCTTCATGATGATCTGCTGTATCCCTATCATCCACAGCGAGTCCACGCGTTGCAGGCTGGGGATTACCCTCGACGTGTGGAATTCTGTCAACAACAGTTGCAGTTTTGTACCGACGATCCCCGTTTTTTGCGCCATGTGCTTTTCACGGACGAGGCAACATTCACCCGTGAGGGCATCTTCAATTGCCGAAACAGCCATGTGTGGGATTATGAAAATCCACATGCAGTAGTCGAGGTGCACCATCAGACCCAGTTTGCAGTGAATATCTGGGCAGGTATCATCGATGAACAGATTATCGGTCCATACCTGCTGCCACCACGTTTAAATGGCCGCCTCTATCGCACCTTTCTTGCATCAGTCCTTCCAGAGCTGCTAGATGTACCCCTCAACGTGCGACATCGTATGTGGTTTCAATTGGATGGAGCGCCTGCACATTTTGATGGCACAGTGCGAACCCTTTTGCACCGTACCTACCCACAGCGCTGGATCGGCAGAGAGGGCCCCGTCCCCTGGCCTGCCCGTTTGCCTGACCTCACACCAATGGATTTCTTCTTGTGGGGCCATGTGAAAACACTCGTCTACGAAACCCTGGTGCCTGACAAGGAAACATTGGTAGCGCGGATACTTGCAGCATCGGCCGAGGTGTGTACCATGCCAGGGATTTTTGATAGGGTTCGCCAGAATTTCCTGCGACGCTGCAATGCCTGCATTGAATGTGGTGGTCGTCAATTTGAGCAACTTTTGTAACAACGTCAGTCCGGGGTACGACTACGTACTACGTACTATTCCTATCTGTAAGTGCACCTTTGCGTGGCAATAAACCTCCTGTGCCCGTAGTTGCTGTGTTTTTCCTGCTGGCGCACGACCTCTGTGTGACATCCCCTCGGTGCTGCTACGGGGAATCCCTCATCCCGCATTTGTTGTCTCCTTGACAGGTACCATTCCCCCCGTCTGGTCCTCTTTCTCTTTTGTTGAACCGTGCTTTGTTCTTGCTGCGGTGTCTCCCCACTATGTTTGGGGACTCCCCACATGCTGCATGTGTTTGTTTCCTGCTGTGCAATTGTTACTTCATGCTTCATTGCTTCTTTTGCCCCTACCGTTGTCGATCGCTACCCTTTCCCTTCACTTGTCTTGCGGGACACTCCTATTTCCTTTGTGGAACCCCATGCGCATGCGTTGCGCAGCTGCCGCCTAGTGTTTTTCGGATGGGCGACTTTGGTGTTCCTTTTGACTTCGTTTGTTCCGCCTTTCTATCTTCACTGGTACTGGCTGTACAGAGGTGTGAAGTTCATTTTCACACGTTTTCGGCATTGTCTAGCTCCTCACGGAGGCATCTCTCGGCAAAGTGGAAGGGGATCTTTCGTCTCTATTTCATGGGAGGTATCTGTGGTTTTCGTTTGTACTATACCTTTAGAATCACCCTGTATATATATAACACAGGAATAGGATGAGAAAAGGTGCCAGAAGGGCGGATAAATACAAATGATGGAGACATTAAACATTTACCACACAAAAAGAAAAAGGTTGATATTTCGTGACCTAGGCCACATTTATATTTATATATATATGATGCCTAAGATTACAATAAGAGTAATTTTTTCAGTAGGTCCTAACACATACTACATATGCCCTTATTTCATACCCAGTGGCGACGATTGGGTTCCACAACCGCCTCCCACGCCAACTGAATCGCTGGCACTGTCATACCCTATAATATAGTGAGATGGAAAGAGGTTTTTCTCTCCTCATTGAACTTTCATAAAGGATTTCGCCCCCCTAATCAGAGTGTCTGATGTTAGGTAATACATGAAAATGTTTATATGATTGGCAAATCAACATTCATATCAGTTGTGAACAGGTTTCTGGGTTACTGTAGGAGATGGTTCATACTTGCTAGTAGTGTTCCATCCTTTACAATCACTGGAATTAACTTGTAAGAATTTGTGGTTGCAGCAGCTGATCCAGCATCACCAGAATTACAGTTAGATATATTCATATCCATTTGAATCGTTCAGGTCTCCCATAGCAGCTAAAATTTCCAAACAAGTCTTTGATGTGATCGTGTAACAGATTTGTATGTAAATACATGTCTTCAATTGATGCTAATATCAATATTATTTTGTATTAATTTTGTGAATCAAGGTATGTAAGCTCAGAAAATGCTGCCCTTATTTTCCATATTTGTACACATATTAGAATTTAGCACAATTATTTTCACATATAATTTCCACATTTTCAAAAATTTTCCGACATATATTCCATAGCCGCTCCAGGACATGGTCATTTATTTTCTCCTCGCACACTTTTCTCGTATCAGTGAATCCTGCGACTACATTTTTTTTATTATTATTAATGATCTGGGCACGTTTTGTACCAGAGAGAGCATTGATCGAAGTCTGTCCAAGGCACATTATTTATTATTTTTCGACAGAAAATATAACTGATAACGGCAATAGTTGATTCATATCACATAGATGCACTTATAAATAATAAATATCCCATGGTGCAACAGCCAGGGAGAGTCAGGGCCTACCTAGTGACTGCTGGCCATGAGTGAAGGCGTCAGAGCCTCGTTAGTCTTCAAAATGCAGTCAGTGTGTGGAAGATAGGTTGGCACAAAACCAAAAGCATTTTTTAGCATTCTCTTTTTCAGATACCAATAATATCTTGTTAGGAAGTGTATAAGCACAGATAAGTTAATAGGCTTATTCTCCGCAAGAAGTTCTTAGTGTCACCGCTTTGAGGTGTCACTGGCACTAGTTAAAGTGCCATTGGCTCTTCCTATCAGTGACTGCCTCAACTTCTGGCGGGCATTGACATTTTGGTGTAGCTGGTTTGAAGCCACGGTACCTCAGTCATTAGGCTGTCTGACTACCATGCGAGAGACCAGGGTTTGATCCCTGGCAGGGGATAACCGGGTCTTTTTCAACCTGTTCAAGTGGCCCCAGCATCCACCCAGTATCGTATAAAGTGGGTAGGTACCTGGAGGAAACTCTGGGGGGTAAAGGTGGCCTGGGATGTGGTGCTGATCACATCACCCTCAGTTCGGCCGAGATCAAGAAAGTATGGTGCCCTTACCCCACACCCCCTATAGGCCTTCATGGCATGGTGCAAAGCACAGGGGAACACTTTACTTTTTTGTTTTGCTACCTGTGGTAAATATCTGCCTATTAACTTAACTGTGCTATAAGTAAAAATGAAATCTGAAATGAGATCATGGTCATCGTCTCAAAAATGTTCACTTGCACCAAAAAATTCTTCCTATTTTACTGTAATGTAATTGATATTCAGTCGTATGCAACAAGTCGTGATTGTGAATTTTGATACCTGTAATTTTCTAGGTGAGTCAGTAGCATCAGAACACCACATACATTCAATAAGACACATCTTCACTCCTATCATGCATTGTTGCGAAGTGACGTTATTAGAAATTCGAAACTATTGGCATGCTGTGATGATCAATCACACACTAAATATACAACGAATCCAACATGCATATCCGGAAACCATTTACTTCAATGTCTGGTGCTATCTATGCGAGAAATTCATATTCCAGTTTCATCTACTTTGCAGCTTCTACGTCATTGCCTCATAGATAGAAACAAGATTATTAAACCAAAAAATATGTCCTTAATGATCTCTATACACTGAGAACATTTCTATGTTAACATGTTTTATCTGTTGTTTTTACTATGTACTGCAAAATGCACTATGTGAAGCATGATTTTAAAGATTAGTTTTTGCATGGTGTGTCACATACAATAGGTCACATTAGTGTGATAGCTTCAAGTTTGTCTGATTTATTTTTACACCTGTTGGTGAGCCCAAGACAATGGTTTACTGTAATTCAGAATGAAAGGACTTGTAAAATTAATTTATAATTTTGGCCCCTGAATTTACAAGGGGCAGCTGTACAATGGCAGCATCTTCAGTACTACTGAAGAATTTTGAAACCGAAAAATGCTGGTGATATACTTCTCACTAGTAAGCAATGAGCACGAAAAGTTCTGTCAGTATTTTCACAGTACAATAACATAACAGTACAATATATTCACTATTATACATAGATTAGTTGGCCAATTTATCTCTTAATGGAAGAACAAGGCTGTTCTTAACATTTGACTGTCTTTTAGTCTATCTGTACAGAAAGGAATTGAAATAGTGTTAAAGACAATTTTAAGGAAACTTTACCTAAAAACAAAATATTTACAGACATAATAAAAATGCATATACTTTTAAATCTAAGTATCATTTCTGATTGTTTGATAAAACTGGGTAGGCGTAATCTGTAGTATCGAAGATTGATTTTGGCAGTGTTATTAATTTTTGAGGGTCGAACAATGAGTAGGATACAAATTTTGATTATTATGCAACACTTCAAACCTCAACAGACAGACTTTCAGAGTGGTTCAGCAGCAACAAACTAACAATAAATGAAAACAAAAAGTAGCAATAAAATTCCACCACCCAAGAAATAAAAGCAACAATATATTAATTGTAAACATAGAAAATGAAAACATTAAATTTGAAAATTCCACAAAATGGATACAAGAAATTCTCAATTGGGACATCCATATGAACTATTTAGCAGGAAAATTAAGCAAAATCATTTATGGCATAAGAATCATGAAAGATATAACAGAAAGAACACAATAGAAACCCTATATTTCAGTATCTTCTAATCGGAACTAACATATGGCATTATATTCTGGGGAATGCAGCAAACTGCACGAAAATATTTAATACTCAGAAAAAAGTATTAAGAGTTATGATGGGAAAGAAATTGAATGAACCATGTAGGGAAATCTTCAGGGAACTTGGCATTATAACACTACCCTTCCTCTATATACTTAATTTATTATGTCATGTAAAAATTGATCTGACAAAGTTCTCCAAATGCAACAAAGAAGTACATTACAACATGAGAAATAACTCCAATCTTGCAGTTCCAATGGATAACACTATTCAAATCCACAGGCATCCACCTATACAATAAGTTGTCAGATCATATAAAAACTATTGAACCAGTAGCCAAATTAAAAAAAAGAAACTAGTAAATCATCTGCTTTTACTCAGTGAGTTTTTGAACCTCTAGTCCATCAACTCACTTGTGGGTTGATGGATTGGAGGTTCATTGATACATTCACAAGAGTGCAGGATCCAATCTCACGTGATGTACCTGTTATATCACAAAAGTGAAATTTTAGTATTTTAAAATGTTATTAGTTTTATATTATCTCTCAATATTTAATGTTCGAATCCATTACAGAATACACATTATTTTTATATTGTAACATTAACATGTGTTACTGGTGGTACCCTTATGTATAAATATTAAAACTAATATGAGTAGACACCACCTAGCATAAAACTAATAGGCTAGGGTATCATTTCATTGTATATTACATTATTTTATTACATTGTATTAGTATATTGTAATGTTGCTAAACATGTCCAATATCACAGCATGAAAATGCAAATGTGATTCACGGATGAATTAAATCTAAATCTATAGTGCCAGTTAAGAACCATTATTCACATGTAGGACGACATTCTCTCATTAATCACTGACACTTTTTACTTTTTGTTCTAGGTCGTACATCAGTTCAGGATGATCTTCTCAACAAACATTTGTTTCTAAGAGAGTTGGAGCATCACATTGAAAAGTCATAACTTTATGAATCAGTTCTTGAAACCACGAGTGGGCCAAGAACTGGTGCAAACCGAATGGGTGTGTATATTCATTTATTCTCATTCCTTCAGAATGGTAGAGGTTCCGAAAAATTAATTGGTTCATTGGCAGAAACTAAAGAAATGATCACAAGTTCCCATGTGCAAAAGGAGATAATGGGTACAGAGAACCTAGACTTTGAAAAACACGCTTAGGATATCTTCATCAAGTCGATATAATGAATCAAATGATACACGTGCTTTCAGTCGATCACCTATCTCAGAATTGAATCATGAAAAGTGCATCCTTTCATAAATACCACTTGTGAGCAGAAATGGGGAGCCTATGTTCAAAGTTAAAGGAAGGTAGCGGGAGAGAGGAAGAAACGTGTAATGGAAGAACATTGAATGAATCACCTGAAGTGAAAGGAATAGAGTCTGTGGAAGAAACAGGTAATGGAAGAACATTGAATGAATCACCTGAAATGAAAGGAATAGAATCTGTGGAAGATAAGTGTAATGGAAGAACATTGAATGAATCACTTGCAGTGAAAGGAAGAGTGTCTGTGGATGTACAGCAACATATAACATATAATAAAAGACCAGGGACAGCAGGAATGAGTGGCCAGCTTTACGAAATACATCTTTTGATGTATTTTCTGCTGCAAGGGAAAAAGCTGTTTGAGGAAAACAAGATGAAAGATTTCGACCTAGCCACAAACTTGCAAGAAGCAGGTGATCTTGATGATGTCGTTTTCAGGTGCCATTACATAGACCAGACTGGAGCAGAAAAATACAAAGTTATATTCCTACAAGCAAAACACCGAGAAAGCCAGCAGAAGGATAATATTACTCTAGATAAATTACTTGCAGGGAAGGATAAAGGGGATTTTCAGCTGAAGAAATATTTCTCAGCCTACCGTAAAATAAAAGAGTGTTTTCGGAAACTGAAGACTCATACTGTATTCAGAAATAGATTTGAAGACTGTGAGCTAGTTTTGTTTACTAATAGCACATCTTCTTTCCGTGAGAGCGACAAAAATGTTAGTAAAGTAAAAGTGAATGAAAATGACATACTATATATATTTGATGAGGGAAAAGGTAACTATTATTACAAGCTCAATTTACATGAAAGTAATGATCAAAAGATACGAACCAGTCTCAAAGAATCGTCCGATTGTAAGAAACTAGCGAAGCAGTTAGCCGAGTGTGTTATTTCAAAAAAGTGTGCAAATGTGGATAAAGGTGTCATGAAATTATATCACTACAAATTAGCTGAAGAAGTGATAGAAAGGACAGAAGCAAATTATGGACATTTGAAAGAAGATTTTCTAACAAATGAAAATGACAGTCATTTTAAACAAATGTTCTTAGATGAAATTCATACTAGGGAAGGTTTCAATGTATTATGTAAGGATGATCTGATATCACAACTGGTTGCAAGAAATATTAAACTTCCAGGGAACTTTGGAAGTGTCAAGGACAAGGAAGAGAAACCAGCATTACCAAACGACATTATTTATGACGAGGAAATAGTAGATTTTTTAAGTAGATTTAAAATTTTTGTGAATCAGCCTAATGAGAAAAGATTAAGTGAAATCATAATGAAGGATATACAGGCTAAGTTTGCTGTGGAATACAGTGACATAGAGAGTGTGTTTTCTGAAACAAGAACTAAAGTTCAAAACTGGTGGAAAAACGAAGATTATTTCCTCACACAAGACAATAAATTTTATGAGGAATCAGCTAGAGTTTCAGTTTGGTTTGAAGTAAGAGGTCCAGTAGAGTTATTTACAGGACGGCAAAAAGAGTTACTCAAATTGCATGAAGCTTTCCAAAGAAACAAAGGAGATGATAAAATAACAGTTATATCTCAAAGTACTTCAATTAGTGGATTAGGTGGAATAGGAAAGAGCGAGTTAGCAAGGAAATACATTGAACTATATTCAAAGTATTATGAAAATAACATTGTTTGGATCAATGCAGAAAATTATGATACACTTTGTGAATCATTTCGTGGACTTGCACAAAACAAGTTGAGAATTTGCACAGAAACATTGGAAGGAAAACCTAGGAATATACAATGTATAGTGAAAGAGGTGTTCTTGTTTTTCTCGAAAAGGAAATGTCTTTTTGTGTTCGACAATGCTGAAAAATACAGAAGTGAAAGAGATGGGGATGAAGGTATTGGACAATTTAGGCCTTCATTGCCACCAAATTCAAAGATACCTTACATCCTTATCACGTCTCGAAACCATGAATGGGGAAACATAGAAGTTCTGTCTTTAGACACTTTCACTGAGCAGGAAGCAGTAGAATTCATAACAATAGCTCTGAAGTTAGGAGAGGAATCTGAAGAAACTGAAGTCAAGATGTTAGCTAAAACTTTACAGTATTTCCCCCTGGCTCTCCAGCAGGCAGTTGCCTACATAAGAGAAACAAACAAGAAATTACAAATCGTGGGTTTAAGATTTTCGATCACAGATTATGTTGAGCGATATAAAAAAGAAACTGAAAAATTACTCAATTATCAATTTCCAGGTGATAGTTCCGATTTGTACACGAAAACAACATTTACGACATGGACAATTACCACTAACAAAATTGAAGAAAATACTGAATACGGTCAGCAAGCAATTTTGATTCTACATATTATTGCTTACTTATCTGAAAATAGTATCCCTTCAGAAATTTTCAGGGAGAATGAACAATCAGAAGCAAACGATGAATGCCTGGCCAACACATTACACATACTTAAAAAACACTCAATGATTGATATAAGAGAAGGTTTTGTTAATGTGCACAAATTAGTGCAGAAAGTGACGCAGATCAATATAAGAAAGGAAGGAAAGGAGCAACTTATTATGAGGAAAGCATTTGAATTACTTATAAGCAGTGCACAATTTTGTGATTACACAGTTAAAGGTGTTTCCTGGATGAGGCGGTTATTACCACACTTAGAAGCATTTCTTGCCCATACAGATGATATGATACATAGGGGTGGCAATGACAGTGAAAATCTTGAGTATCTATTAATGGAAATGGGATGGATGTATCAAATCATCGGAAATCCTAAAAGAAAAAAGCAGTTATTACGTCGGGCATTGGAAATACAAGAGAAATATTATGGTGTCGATCATTTTCAAGTTGCTACTATTCTTGTGAACTTAGCTAATGCCTACGGAGATATTGGAAAACCTCTGAAAAAAAAAGAAATACTTGAGAGGGCATTGGAAATACAAGAGAAACATTACGGTGCCGATCATTTTAGATTTGCTACTACTCTTGTGAACTTAAGTAATGCCTACGGAGATATTGGAGAACCTCTGGAACAAAAGAAATTACTTGAGAGGGCATTGGAAATACAAGAGAAACACTACGGTGCTGATCATTTTCAAGTTGCTACTACTCTTGTGAACTTAGCTAATGCCTACTCATCATTAGGTGACCCTCTGGAACAAAAGAAATTACTTGAGAGGGCATTGGAAATAAAAGAGAAACACTACGGTGCTGATCATTTTCAAGTTGCTACTACTCTTGTGAACTTAGCTAATGCCTACGGAGATATTGGAAAACCTCTGAAAAAAAAAGAAATACTTGAGAGGGCATTGGAAATACAAGAGAAACATTACGGTGCCGATCATTTTAGATTTGCTACTACTCTTGTGAACTTAAGTAATGCCTACGGAGATATTGGAGAACCTCTGGAACAAAAGAAATTACTTGAGAGGGCATTGGAAATACAAGAGAAACACTACGGTGCTGATCATTTTCAAGTTGCTACTACTCTTGTGAACTTAGCTAATGCCTACTCATCATTAGGTGACCCTCTGGAACAAAAGAAATTACTTGAGAGGGCATTGGAAATAAAAGAGAAACACTACGGTGCTGATCATTTTCAAGTTGCTACTACTCTTGTGAACTTAGCTAATGCCTACGGAGATATTGGAAAACCTCTGAAAAAAAAAGAAATACTTGAGAGGGCATTGGAAATACAAGAGAAACATTACGGTGCCGATCATTTTAGATTTGCTACTACTCTTGTGAACTTAAGTAATGCCTACGGAGATATTGGAGAACCTCTGGAACAAAAGAAATTACTTGAGAGGGCATTGGAAATACAAGAGAAACACTACGGTGCTGATCATTTTCAAGTTGCTACTACTCTTGTGAACTTAGCTAATGCCTACTCATCATTAGGTGACCCTCTGGAACAAAAGAAATTACTTGAGAGGGCATTGGAAATAAAAGAGAAACACTACGGTGCTGATCATTTTCAAGTTGCTACTACTCTTGTGAACTTAGCTAATGCCTACGGAGATATTGGAAAACCTCTGAAAAAAAAAGAAATACTTGAGAGGGCATTGGAAATACAAGAGAAACATTACGGTGCCGATCATTTTAGATTTGCTACTACTCTTGTGAACTTAAGTAATGCCTACGGAGATATTGGAGAACCTCTGGAACAAAAGAAATTACTTGAGAGGGCATTGGAAATACAAGAGAAACACTACGGTGCTGATCATTTTCAAGTTGCTACTACTCTTGTGAACTTAGCTAATGCCTACTCATCATTAGGTGACCCTCTGGAACAAAAGAAATTACTTGAGAGGGCATTGGAAATAAAAGAGAAACACTACGGTGCTGATCATTTTCAAGTTGCTACTACTCTTGTGAACTTAGCTAATGCCTACGGAGATATTGGAAAACCTCTGAAAAAAAAAGAAATACTTGAGAGGGCATTGGAAATACAAGAGAAACATTACGGTGCCGATCATTTTAGTTTTGCTACTACTCTTGTGAACTTAAGTAATGCCTACGGAGATATTGGAGAACCTCTGGAACAAAAGAAATTACTTGAGAGGGCATTGGAAATACAAGAGAAACACTACGGTGCTGATCATTTTCAAGTTGCTACTACTCTTGTGAACTTAGCTAATGCCTACTCATCATTAGGTGACCCTCTGGAACAAAAGAAATTACTTGAGAGGGCATTGGAAATAAAAGAGAAACACTACGGTGCTGATCATTTTCAAGTTGCTACTACTCTTGTGAACTTAGCTAATGCCTACGGAGATATTGGAAAACCTCTGAAAAAAAAAGAAATACTTGAGAGGGCATTGGAAATACAAGAGAAACATTACGGTGCCGATCATTTTAGTTTTGCTACTACTCTTGTGAACTTAAGTAATGCCTACGGAGATATTGGAGAACCTCTGGAACAAAAGAAATTACTTGAGAGGGCATTGGAAATACAAGAGAAACACTACGGTGCTGATCATTTTCAAGTTGCTACTACTCTTGTGAACTTAGCTAATGCCTACTCATCATTAGGTGACCCTCTGGAACAAAAGAAATTACTTGAGAGGGCATTGGAAATAAAAGAGAAACACTACGGTGCTGATCATTTTCAAGTTGCTACTACTCTTGTGAACTTAGCTAATGCCTACGGAGATATTGGAAAACCTCTGAAAAAAAAAGAAATACTTGAGAGGGCATTGGAAATACAAGAGAAACATTACGGTGCCGATCATTTTAGATTTGCTACTACTCTTGTGAACTTAAGTAATGCCTACGGAGATATTGGAGAACCTCTGGAACAAAAGAAATTACTTGAGAGGGCATTGGAAATACAAGAGAAACACTACGGTGCTGATCATTTTCAAGTTGCTACTACTCTTGTGAACTTAGCTAATGCCTACTCATCATTAGGTGACCCTCTGGAACAAAAGAAATTACTTGAGAGGGCATTGGAAATAAAAGAGAAACACTACGGTGCTGATCATTTTCAAGTTGCTACTACTCTTGTGAACTTAGCTAATGCCTACGGAGATATTGGAAAACCTCTGAAAAAAAAAGAAATACTTGAGAGGGCATTGGAAATACAAGAGAAACATTACGGTGCCGATCATTTTAGATTTGCTACTACTCTTGTGAACTTAAGTAATGCCTACGGAGATATTGGAGAACCTCTGGAACAAAAGAAATTACTTGAGAGGGCATTGGAAATACAAGAGAAACACTACGGTGCTGATCATTTTCAAGTTGCTACTACTCTTGTGAACTTAGCTAATGCCTACTCATCATTAGGTGACCCTCTGGAACAAAAGAAATTACTTGAGAGGGCATTGGAAATAAAAGAGAAACACTACGGTGCTGATCATTTTCAAGTTGCTACTACTCTTGTGAACTTAGCTATTGCCTACGGAGATATTGGAAAACCTCTGAAAAAAAAAGAAATACTTGAGAGGGCATTGGAAATACAAGAGAAACATTACGGTGCCGATCATTTTAGATTTGCTACTACTCTTGTGAACTTAAGTAATGCCTACGGAGATATTGGAGAACCTCTGGAACAAAAGAAATTACTTGAGAGGGCATTGGAAATACAAGAGAAACACTACGGTGTTGATCATTTTCAAGTTGCTACTACCCTTATGAACTTAGGTAATGCTTACGGAGATATAGGAGAACCTCTGCAACAGAAGAAATTACTTGAGAGGGCATTGGAAATACAAGAGAAACACTACGGTGCTGATCATTTTCAAGTTGCTACTACTCTTGTGAACTTAGCTAATGCCTACTCATCATTAGGTGACCCTCTGGAACAAAAGAAAATGCTTGAGAGGGCATTGGAAATAAAAGAGAAACATTACGGTGCTGATCATTTTCAAGTTGCTATTGCTCTTGTGAACTTAGGTAATGCCTATGGAGATATGGGAGATCCTTTGGAACAAAAAAAATTACTTGAGAGGGCATTGGAAATGCAAGAGAAACGTTATGGTGCCGATTATTTTCAAGTAGCAACTACTCTTGTGAACTTAGCTAATGCCTACTCATCATTAGGTGACCCTCTGGAACAAAAAAAATTACTTGAGAGGGCATTGGAAATAAAAGAGAAACATTACGGTGCTGATCATTTTCAAGTTGCTATTGCTCTTGTGAACCTAGGTAATGCCTATGGAGATATTGGAGAACCTCTGGAACAAAAGAAATTACTTGAGAGGGCATTGGAAATACAAGAGAAACATTATGGTACCGATCATTTTCGAGTTGCTGCTACTCTTGTAAACTTAGCTAATGCCTACTCATCAATAGGTGACCCTCTGGAATAAAAGAAATTACTTGAGAGGGCATTGGAAATAAAAGAAAAACATTATGGTGCTGATCATTTTCAAGTTGCTACTACTCTTGTGAAGTTAAGTCATGCCTACAGAGATATGGGTGAACCTCTGGAACAGAAGAAACTGCTTGAGAGGGCATTGGAAATACAAGAGAAACATTCAGGTGTTGTTAAGTGAGTGTTTGCAATCAAGAAATTACTTAATAGAGAATTGAAAAATAGCAGAAATGCTAGTTTGAATGCTGTTTACCGATCTCTATATGAACCGAAGTTTTTTCTAAGGGTGTGGAGTAAAATTTCATATCTTGCCTATCAGTCAAAATATTTTTATTCTTGTTATTATTACTAATGTTATTACTTTTCAAATCATACAATTCAAATTGAATAGAACATAATTTGGTCTTAGGAATTGTAGCTCTCCTTTCAACGTGATTCCGACAAGTGTTCTCAGGTTACCAGCCAGGTTAAGTCTGTGTTAGCTTCCAACGTTTCGAGCACATACATTGCTCTCATCATCATGAAATATAGAAATGGAGACCAGTGTAGGGTTAAATATATGCAATTATGGTGCAGAATTTGAATTCTCTCTACTTATTGTGTCATTCTGGATCTTGTTCTTATTGGTTGCAGCTTTGTTTTTACGGAGGAGCAAAAGACAGGCGAGACTGAGCTTGAGTCCCACGTCCCTGTTGAGATTGGTACTTTCCCGTGATATGGTTATGGCTTCTTTCATTTGTCGGTCCCAGTAACTGGCACATTTGGCTATTATTTTGATGTTAGCAAATAAAACCCTGTGTCCCTCTGTAATGCTGTGTTCTGCAAGTCCTGACTTTTCAGGTTGGAATAATCTGATGTTGCGCTGATGTTCATTGCGTTGCTGTCAAATGGTGCATCTTGTTTGGCCTATGTATGGTGTCCCACACTTGCAAGGAATACGGTATACTCCTGGAATTCGTAGCTCCAAGTTATCCTTGACTGAGCGGAGAAGAGCCGGTATTTACTTCGTGTCTTGCGAGAATTCTACTTAATTTCCCAGAGGTGTGCTTAAAAAAATGTAAAACTGTTGTAGTGGGATGTTCTCCTGTGTTGCTGTTAGCAGGGGGCTGTGTGGTGAAGGGACCAAACCCCCATATTCGGCTTGTCTGAGTGGTGAAGAATCAGCCCTTCTAAGGACCACACTGTTGTCCAGGGTTGGTTTCTGCTGAGAAGTCACTGCCTTGTTGATTGCCCTTATGTCACTGATGCTGTATCCATTCTGTTGTAGCGTGGTTCCAAGATGGTTGAGTTCTGAATGTAGGTTATCTTCGTCCGAAATGGTTACTGCTCTGTTAGCTAGCGTGTTGAGAACTGCAAGACATTGAGCCTTGTGGTGAAAACTATAGCCATTAAGGTAGAGATCGGTGTGCATGGGCTTTCTGTATACACCATGCCCCCGAGTGTTCCATCTGGTTTGTGGCAGATTAGGCTGTCCAGGAAAAAGAGGCCATCTTCTTCTATCTCCTTAGTATACATGATGTTTAAATGGCGGCCATTAAGGAATTCAAGGAAACTATTTCATGCCAGTCATCCATGTAGCCAAATGACGAATGTGTCATCCACATACCTGTAGAAGCAGGATGGTGGATGCGGTGCATCCTTCAGAGCTTCGTGTTCAAAATGCTGCACATAGAAATTCGCTATGGCCGGTGAAAGTGGTAAACCCATGGCCACTCCGTCAGTTTGTTCATAATATTTCCCGTTGTAAAGGAATATGTCGAAGTAAGCATGTGGCGAAAGAGGTCTACTTGCCCGGTGGAAAGTGGCTCCTCAGAAGTTTAATCGGAACTCTTTATGAACAAGGAAACAACGTCAAAGCTGACGAGGATGTCGTTTTCAGAAACTTTGAGTTTCTTCAGTTTCTGGATGAATTCAGTAGAGTTCTCAACATGATGTCCACATTGTCCGACTAGAGGTTGAAGCAGGGATGTGAGGTATTTGGCAAAGTGGTAGGTAGGACTGGCTATAGCACTTAACAATGGTTCTCAAGGAGCCATATAATCTGGAAGGCTGGCTGCCATGGGTTTTCAGTGTTTGCTGATGTCTTCAGTTAAACCGAATTTCTTGAGAAGGCATTTTTTTTTATCTCCACTGATGCGATGGGGTCCTTGGTTAGTTCCCTGTACGCTTGGTCACTTAGAAGTTCAGTGATCTTCTCCTGGTAGGCTCCCGTAGGTAGTAGCATGGTCGCGTTCCCTTTGTCTGTCGGTAGAATCGTGATGTCTGGATCTCAACGGAGTGATTTCAGGGCTTTTCTTTCGGCTCTGGTGATGTTGGATTTTGGTAGGACCGCTCTCCTGAGGGTCCGGCTGACTTTGTGGCAGATTTCTTCTTTGGCATCTTAAAGGCAGGTGAATAAGAGCTCGTTCTATGCCAGAAATGATATTCTGTCCCTTCTTCAATGTGGAAGTTTGGTTGACATCCAGTTGCTTGTCGGTGAGGTTGTTCACATCCAGTTCTGGTCTACTGGGTCTTGAAGTTTGCAGTTTTGCAAACTTCTTGGCTTGTTTGGTGGTCAGCTTCAGTCGGAGTCATTCGGCTTGGCTTGATGTCACGACGTCCACCCATTCCCAGTGAGAAGGTGAAATCTGTGAGGAGATTTCAAGGTGTAGTGAAAGTAGTGAGCGATCTAGGCAGTCCAGCTGCTGATGGGTGTAGTGGATCCTTCTTTTACCAAGGAAAGGCTGCTGTGTTGTAGAATCTTGTTGATGCCTGGAGAGTCAAGGTTGTAACGTAGTTTTGTAAAGTTTGGTGTTATAGAATTCTTGCAAGACATGGAGTAAAGACCATCCACAGACCACCACTCAAGACCAAGGCTCTTCTCCGCTCAGTCAAGTATAACTTGGAGCTACGAATTTCAGGAATATACCATATTCCTTGCGAGTGTAGGACACCATACATAGGCAAACAGGATGCACCATTGAACAACCACACAACGAACATCAGCACAACATCAGATTATTCCAACCTGAATAGTCAGGACTTGCAGAACACAGCATTACAGAGGGACACAGGGTTTTATTTGTTAACATCAAAATAATAGCCAAATGTTCTGGTTACTGGGACCGATGAGTAAAAAAGCCATAGACATGTCATAGTAAAGTACCAATCTCAACAGGACATGGGACTCCAGCTCAGTCACGCCTGGAATTTGCTCCTCCATTAAAACAAAGCTGCAACCAATAAGATCAACAGGATCCAGAGCGAACCAATAAGAAGACAATCCAAATTCCGCACCATAATTGCATATATTTAATCCTACACTGGTCTCCATTTCTATATTCCCTGTTGATGAGGTGAGTTGTGGAAATTATTCCAAGCTTTCGAATCCTGGTCGATAGCCCGAGAAAGTCTTTTCATCATTGAAAAGTGCTTTAAAAAACACTCAAAATGCTGACCAAGGCAGAATTTATTGTCATATAAACACACCATAAACATGACGTTTCAACTTTATAGTGGGGTCTTCTTCAGACTCAGGTCTGAAGATGAGAGTGACGTTAGCTCTCGAAAGCTTGGAATCATTTCCACAACTCACCTGGTCGATAGCCCGAGAGAATCTTTTCATCAAGGCTTAATACTGTTATCACAAGAATGTTTCAGTATTGTTGTAGTGTCTGAAGAACATCTTTACAAACATACTACTACTTTGGTAAGCAGAAAATAACAGCAGTGTGTTATCGGAATATTGCTGTGTCAAGTGTAAATTCTCCGCAGAATATTCTGACTTCCTTGTATGTGCATGACCTACAGGCTTCAGTTCCCCTATGCTTCTTGCTATTGGTCTGCCTCTGATCCAGTACTGTAAAGAAGTAATGATTTAAAATGATGGGATATGAACTATCAAGGTCAGATCCCAAGTTCATCAAATGATTTCCCGACTTTTCGAAATCCCAAACTGCCGAGGAATTCCAAAGATCATTTTTAAAAGAGGATAATTGTTGATATTTTCTTCGCTATAAGTATCTGAAATTTACAAATACTATTCGAGATGTGCAAAAACTATCAGTTGAAGGGAAATAGTGTGTACAATTTGATAATTTTTCAATAATTCCCTGTTCCCAAAATTTCCCGACCTGTCGGGAGATGGAGGCTTTTTGCAGTTCTGAACATCAAGATTATTAATATTAATTTTCCCAATCCCGTCCCATCCAGCACACCTCTTATTACGACAGTCTTAAAATATTGCTACAATTTCACAATTCGAATTACATTAATATTTCCAGATATTTCGGGGGCATGTACCTCCCTGCCCCCACACTGCGGGCACTCTTGTATGAACCTAGGGGGTGCAGTGGTAGCGTCATCGCCTTGTAATCAAGGGGTCCCGGGTTTGATACCCGGTGGAGGCACAAGTGGTTCGGATCCCACTTTAAACTGTAGGTCCAGTCCCGATTAGCCTTACTGTGCATAAAGTGGACTTAAAACAACATATCAATCAATCAATCAATCAATCAATGAACCTAGGGAAAAAGAGAAGCTACTTGAAGGGGAATTACATAGCCTATGTAGAGAAATATTAGGCATCCGATCATTTTCTAGTTCATGTTACTTCTATTCTTGTGAACCACAGTAGTGTATAATCATCTGATGCTGAAACTCTGGAACAAATTAAATTACTTATTAGGGCATTGCAAATACAAGCGAATCATTTTGATACTGATTATTATCGAGTTGATGTAACCCCTTTGAACCACAATATAGTGCACTCAACTTACACTCAGAGAACAAATGCATCATATCGATGAATGTACCAGAATGCACCGACTGAAGCACTAATGTGTATTTTATGGCCTCTGTGAAGAATCAGATTCATATTTGATGCATTGTTGTATGTCGTGAAAGACACCAAAATGCATCATATGGTGCAAGTGAGGATTTCTTTCAGTCGAGATGCACTTTAAAGCATCATTTGATGCATTTCTGATGTACGTTCCTGCATCTTTTTTTTGATGTTGCACTTAAACGTTTAAGCAGACCAAATGAATATTGCAACAGATATTTTCAATAGGCTTGATGCAATGGTTTTAGTAATAAATGATAACTTGTGTACTAGTTTTACTTTTTCCTTAGTGTTCTGTAAGATAGCTGTAAAATTGTTTGTGTAGCTACTTTTCTTGTTCATTTCTAATTTTGGATATTTTAGTGTATATTTTTAAGGCCTGTATGGCATACTTGCATGTATGTGTACATTCTGCTAGTTTTTAGTGAATATAAATTCTCAGTATACTCATAAGATATCTGCAAAAGTGTTCTTGTGTGATGCTGAAATATATACTAAATGAAGGTGTGATATATGTTGTACTTGTGTTTCAAATTATTTCATATTATTTATATCAACATAACTGTAAAATGTGTTACTGTAGAACTAAGAAATAATTTTGTATTTAGATTGTAGCTGTGTGGGGTTACTTTTTGTCGTAATTGTCTGACGTGTTTACTTTTGGTGTTGCTTGATGAAATATACCTTTGCCAGTGAGTAGATGTAGTATGGTAACATGTTAGCGGAAGATAATGTAAAATGACTTTTGTAAACTCTTGATGTAAGAGAGTTGCTGAAAACTAATGTAAACCATGCATATATTTTATATTTTTATACACTCGAATATATTTAGATGAGGATTTGTAAAATATTTAACACATGCTTGAGAAATGAATAGTTTTGTGAATGTCAAAAAATTTTCATTTTCATGTTCGTCCTTTGAGTCTATTCTATGATCAGAAATAGTTTCATTTTCATACATGTCATTTGTGTGAAGAGTAGAAGACATAATCTATAACATTACACTATACCCTGTCCCAGCTATCTCTGGAGCAGACGAAAGAAAACCAGTCTCTGCCCAAGTAGTGACGCGAGACGGCTCCACCAACGAACACTCAATTTCTTCCCCTTCTGTGACTCTATGTGTGGCCTTGCTCTAGTCATAACTGAGACGGTATAATTAATATAATACTGCATAGAAGGATAATTTATTCTTATTTATATATTTATTTTTAGCAGACATTTTTTCTACAAAGGATGTACCGAAACTAATTTTTAACAGCCCATATTTTTTAAAAATAATTTATACACTTTGTAAAAATACAAAGTACACAATTATAGCCTACTATTCAATAATTAACAAAATATACCATCAAGATGTCACCTTTTTTGAGATTTTCCAAACTTTGGATATTTGTCCTGTTTCTTCTTCGTTTTTGTGCTTTACTTTGAGTGTCTACATGTGAGTGATGTTCTTATAGCAACCATATTTTCGCATACAGTGAAGGGCCAAAATATGTTGTGGGTGGTCGTACAATCCTAACATTCTTAATTGTGTTCACTAACATAGTCAGTCTCTGGTGTCAGAATCAAGTTTACCTTGAAAAATGCCTTGTTTATCTTCACTTGATGATATTAGAGTAGCATGCACACTATGTACCTCAACTTCTGGCGTGTTCAAATGCTCTGTTAATGTTTTCTCGAATCATCTCTCTCCCAGTGAGCTGAAATCGGCAGGAAATTTTGACAAGTCCTTCATCCCCAAAAGCAATGTTGTCCTTGGCTTCTGAGTTACACTAATTCTAACACAACGTATCGAGAGAGTACCTCTTCTCTCGTCTTCAGGTGAACAATTTTCTTCTTGCCGGTGGTGAGGATCGAACCTACGACGGATCTGTGATTCGATGTGTTTACCAACTACTTCACGGTGTCCACCGGGATTCTAAACTATTTTTTGCTCCGCTGATGCTATTATTTATAGTTTCTAAGAAGAGGGGATCATATTTGCTTGAATTATACAATGGTTTTGACTACAAGGTTTTGGGCCATTGCTATTAGGGCTGCTTCATTGTTTTCCCTCAGTTTCCTTTTTGGTTCTTTGTATAGCGGATGCTCTTATGCTGTTCCTCTAAATTCCATGTCATTTATTCCATTCATTCGACCCATTTACAGAGTGTGTCGTTCAGGCAACATGTGCATGGTGAGTTCTGCACATGACATTTCAAAGTTTTATCTCAACATCTGTCAGCGTTTACAACCTCACATACAAGTATGAAGGTGCTAAAAGCACATGCATTTTTTAATCAGCACGATGGGTCACCAGTGACTACTCCTATATTTTCTATGGGTCACCAGTGACCCATCGTCCGACTACTCCTATATTTTCTATGGGTCACATGTGACCCATTGGCCGAGTAAAGGTTAACCACTTGCCTGATTAACCCGAGTTAACTCGGAATTTGTTTTTGCTTTACATATTATTTACCCGAGTTATCTCGTTAAAATCGTGCAACTGCAGTGCACTTTTCTGCCTACCCGGACAGACTCGTTTGAACTTTAAAAGGTGTTAATTCCCATTTTGGCCACTAGATGGAAGGTGTAGATAGCTTGCTGGCATCTACCGGATTCCCATGACACTACGTAGTTGTCATCTTTCCAGTGGTACTTGTGGTCGTTGTGTGAGTGTAGTGCCAAAACTTACAGAGCATTTTTGTGTTGTGAATACATTCTGTTCATGTTTTAGTGTTTTCCATCGTGTGAAGAACGACAAGATGAGTGACGACAAGCTTAGACAACAGTATAGAGGAGGAGGAGGAGGAAATGGATGTGAGTGAAAGTGATACAACAGTGGACAGTGTGTGTACTGAGGAGACAGATACAGATAGTTGTGGTGGTGTACAGTCGCCTTCCAAAATCTTTGCTTTGGTATATGATTTGTTGGGAAAGGGGTACTGTTTGACAATGAACAATTATTATAACTCACCACAAATTGCAGATCTGTTGATTTCTAAAAAGACTGATGTATTTGGAACACTGAAACGCAGTAGGAAAGATCTACCACAGGCTCTAAGAACAGCCAAATTGAAGAAAGGTGAAGAAGTAGGGTTGCAATGAGGCAAAGTGACAGTCATGAAATGGAAAGATAAGAAGGATGTGACATTGTTGTCAACCATCCATTCTGTTGAAATGATGACTGTAACACAACGTCACAAAGCAAAAATTAAACCACGAGTGGTGGTCGATTACAACGACAAAATGCATGGTGTTGATCAGCATCTTGCTTCATACGCCACACCAACGAAGCGTGGCAAAAAGTATTATAAAAAGATTTTCTTTCATCTGTTGGATCTGTCTCTTTGGAATTCAACATTAAAATGTGAAGACATTTTATTTTCCACAGTTTATATGCTATTTTGAAACATTTGTAGTACTTTCCATGTATGTACGAGTTAACTCGGGTTAATAATTATGGAGGTTTTTTGAATAGTTTGGTAATCTTATTTGACCCCAAAAATAGAATTTCATAACTGTTCCTTAATTGCCGATATCGGTACATTACAAACACACAATAAAAAAAATGTGTAACATATGGACCACTTTTGGGAAAATAATGTGTCAGGCAAGTGGTTAAGCTTCTAAGTACTATGTGGAAAATGCATTGAATTATAATTTTTACTTGTCCGTATGGGAGTAGTAAGGGGACAGAACTGTCAACAGATGGAGGGGATGGGAGCAGGTGGCGCCATCCGATAGTTGTCGGACGTCAAAGTAAGGCATTTTGTTGGACAAACTGAAGGAACATTGAAACAAATACGCTCCATTGATACATACGATTTTTGTCGAATATCGCCATCCAACAAAGTATCTCACTACAACATGCGACAGAAATTGCATGCATGGCACTCGTATGGAATTGATTTTTGTTGAATGTCTTCGGACTGCAACATCCAATAAAAATCGCTTGCAAAGAAGAGCTTTAGACTGCAAATATGCTGCTGGAATTTTATTACTCTTCCGGCTCACTTCACCTTATTTAATATAGCAGTGCTTACGAAGGTTTTCTTTCATCATCCTGACGTATTACTGGTTTCGCACAAGTTAACATACGTAGGCTTACCATACATCCGGGATTAGCCCATACAGTCCTGGTTTTTTAGTGCTGTCCAGAATTTCAAAATGTTCGTAGTTTTCAGAATCTTAAGCTCTGTCCAAAAGGTTGCCACGTTCCTCGCGTGAGCATCTGCCAGCTTAGCACAGAGTAGAGACAATGAGATACCTCTGGGCACAGACCAAGGTTACTAACGCTAAGAATATATGAAAAGAAACAACAGATTTAACCCACTACGGAGGGTACAATTCGTACTATATTCTTGAATAATTATATACAAGTGTTAATATCTTTGTAAATCCTTTTATACAATATTATTCTTCTATTGTGGCTAATCTTCTTTATGCTTCTTCTTCTTGTAATCAATATAGCCTCTTCTTCTTATGGCATCTTCTTCTTATGGCCTCTTAATTAATATGGCATCTTCTTCTTATAATTAATATGGCATCTTCTTCTTATAATTAATGTGGCATCTTCTTCTTATAATTAATATGGCATCTTCTTCTTATAATTAATATGACATCTTCTTAATATGGCATCTTCTTCTTATAGCCTCTTAATTAATATATCATCTTCTTCTTAAGGTGCCTTCTTCATGCAATTAATAAGGCTTCTTCTTCTTATAATCGCTAAGGCTTCTCTTTCTTGTAATCAATAATATTTCTTCTTCCTTTTCTTTGTTGATCCAAATTGACGGAAAAAAATCAATCCCCCAGACAAACAAAGAGAAAAGGGGTTAGTTAAAGATCGCCGCCTAGCCGGCGCTAACCTTAACTTGGAGCTACAGTGTATGCGCTTCCAAATGTGCTTGGGTGCTGCCGTGAGATGGTGCTACACCTGGGAAATAACAACCCAAAAGCCACATGAAACTCTAAGTTCGTGGGAACCGAAAAAGACACAAAATCGAAATTACAATTCGACTTCATTACTTTTGTATATTAATCACTTATGCCGTTACTGAATGATAATTCCCCTTTTCTCCTTATTTATATCCTGTTATTATGTTAAATTTATTTATTTATTTCCTCATAATTAGTATTAATATATACAATCACTATTTCATCATATCTGCTCTTTCTGTTGTCTCTATTTACAATCGTATAAGTTCTCCTGGGTGGTGCCATCTCTTACCCACTTTCTAGACTGCTTTATGCATCACCTCATATAACCGTTGTTCCTTTTGCATGCTGCCATCTATGGTCCTTTATTTCAAAGAATAGCAATGCAGTTTGTGTACGTGACAAGGTACAAAGTACAGACTTGAAGTATGGTCTTTGTGGAAGTGACGTCATCTAGTACAGTTCAAAAGCGCCAAGAACAGAAGTATGCAAGTGCACAGCTTGCAGTACAGATGGGTGGGGACTAGGTCACGTGGTTTCCACACTCGTTCGTTTGTTTAAAATTGCGGAGGTAGAAAACCAGCGACACAGGTAGATATACGTTATGGCCAGCAGGTTGTTGGTTATAGTTCTTCTAATGTGTGGAAATGTATGTGTACGAACATTTGAAAGTGCTATGTGATTTCTATGGTGAAAAATAAATGTTTAAAACGTGAGGAAAACAACGAGTACTCAGTTTTATGTACTGATCGTATTAGGTGCTGCAGTCGAAGTGCAATTCGAAAGACAACACTTCCAGTCCACGACTTGAATACCGTACTCCAAGACCATACTCGGAGGATGCTCGCTTCAAGTACAATCTTGCACCTTTCGGACATGGCCTGAACATGAAAATAGCTACCGGTATTGAATATTCATGACCAGAATTTTTGACCGGCAAGGATTGGTCGATTATGAAGATCGATTATAGCTTTTCTTTCTTCGAGATATCGACTTCCGAGCGTTTCCGTCATAGACAAACTACTAGGAGAGACTTGCGAACTCAATGTTATAATTTGTGGTCTTAATACGTCATGGGCGAAACGAGCGACATCTATTGGCAGTGCACCAAACTATGTTGTCGATTTGCTTCTCTGTGGGCATGCTAGATGGCAGGCTGGGCAGAGGAGATGGAGGGGAGGGGTTGTACCAAACAATGTATTTCAAAAAATTTCTAACTTTCTCCTTTTTACCTTTTAAATATCCTACTGTTAATATCATCACCTCTTCAATGTAAGCATGAGCGAAATATCTTATTTTGCAGCTATAGATTACGATAAGAGTGCTTTAAACAGCATCCACTCACTGCCGTTGCTAACGAGTCCAAAAACAAAGCAGCCTCCATACATCACGCGGCACCCTCAATCCTTGTCCATCCACGTTCATTGTCCAACTGGCGGGGGCAGACGATCGGTCATTTCAAATTCAAAGCTGTGCTTGCGGGGGCTGGCGAACACTCAATGAGTGTTGCTAACTCTCCCCGAAGAAAATGAGCTGAGCACTGGATGACCGAAAGTATGGTAAATACTTTGTGGAAATAAATATCAATGTGAAGCGCTGTGTAATATAAGCTTCATATTACAAGCAGCAAATACCAAGGATTAGATATAATTCACAACTCAACCCTCAAAAATGTACCATGATGACCTTCTCCTTGAAGAAAAACACATTTAATACTAAATATTTCATAAAAAATAATTGTGTTCAAAGAGTTGCCGCACAAAAGGACCTGGGCGTCATATTTGACGAGAAACTTTCCTTTTCTGAGCACATCTCTACAGTCACAAGGAGTTCAATGCCTATGCTGGGTCTTCTCTATCGTTTCACGGAAATAAACAACTTGACTGCCCTCGGCACCTTTTACAAATCTTTTGTCACCTAAAATTGAATACTGTTCTCCGATCTGGTCTATGGCATGCCCCTCAAATTCAGATAGACTTAATTCCGTCCTAAATTTCTTCCTGGCCATTGTTCGACACCGAATTCCGTCCACAAAACACTTGCAAAAGTCCATCCTCCTGCAAATGTTAAATATCCAAACTCCTCAAGAGAGACATAGACTGGCCGACCATATATTTCTACACAAAATAGTGAATGGCAACATCAGAAGTGACCGCCTTCTTCAGGAAATTCACTTTCGTGTGCCTGCCCGCTCAACAAGAAGCACTCTACTTTTTGCTTCTCAGAAGCCGAGATTGTGCCTCATCCAGCGCTCTCTGCTCCATAGAATGCCCAGTGAATACAATAATCTAGGAAGCGAAATAGACATTTTTGAAAATCTGGACCGTTTTAGAAGAAAGTTAGCTAAAAGTATGCAAGTCTCTTAACCACATGTAATTTTTCTGTTATTTTTTTTTGTTGTATTATGTTATTATTATTTTTTTTTTGTCCTTATGTTCTATAAAATCGTTCCAATGTAAAATGGCTAACGCTGTGTTTGGAATCTTCTATTAAATAAATAAATAAATAATACTATTAATAAATAATTAGTTCTAAGATGTCTACAGTATTCTTTGGGAACTAAGGGCCAGATTTCGATGAGGGAATCTATTTCAAATGGAACACTTGATAAGATTTATCATGTTTCTTATTCAAGGAAAGAAGTTCAACACTGTATTACATAATGCACATGATGCATAAGACCATGTCGCATCCCGGATGGCGTAATGGTAACTTCGTTGCCATGTAATGAAGGTTTGTCTGGTTTGATATCACACTGGTGGAGACTGGAGAGTGTATTCGAAATGGAAGTTTTTAGATGAGGGAATGTTTGCTCAAGCTGTGAGTTCAGTTCATTCTAGTTTTTTGGACTTTTAACCACTGTTATTTTTTACAAGAGATTTACGTACGTTTCGGAGGCTCAATCTGCCTCTGTCTTCAGGGTAGCGTGTAGTCTGTTAGATCATATAAATGGTTGCCTTGGAGAATTATTCTTGGTGGCCTAGGCTCCACCGCGTCTGTTGGTCACAAGGACCTCTATATACATAAAATTGCCAAGTAGGATTATCAGTGGCCCAGGCTCCACTTCGTCAGATGACCACGTCGAGGTCATGATCAAGGCTTCGTGTGGCACCGGTAGGTTTCCACCTTGATCCCCGGGGACTGGACCGCCCCGGATTGCATGTTGTAAATCTCTTGTAAAAAATAACAGTGGTTAATTAAAAGTCAAAAAAACTAGAATGAGTAAATCACCACTGATTAGCTACAAAGAAGAAGTGAGTTCAGTTGTTGAATGATCCTATGTTTTAAAATAATAAATTATAATATAGGACAGATGGGGATGCTTTGCGTAGATATTTCTATCTCATCGTTGTCCATTTCAAGTATTGGATGGTGTGATCCCATTTTAACCTGCTGGGCCAGTCCCAACTAGCCTCTCTGTGCATACAACAAACACAAACTTAAAATTCAAGACTTCTTCTGGAGATATTCCTGCGAGAACTTTCACGTAGATGTCCTAAAAACGTTCAATGTAACTAGGATCAGCAAATGTATGTATGTTGTGGTTGGTTTCACTGTTAGTTGATGATGGAGTGACATCTAGCGTAGAACTATGAAATACTTCGCGACTGAGAAGCGCATAACTTGGGTGCACTGCCAATAGATGTCGCTAACATCACTGACATCACGAAGACCACAGCTCGAGGCATAAGAGTTTCACCCATGAGTGTCTTGGTCTTGCACGCGTGTGAAGTAACTCCTCTACATGTTTTTGATAATTATAATTATTTACAAGGGCTTTGCATTTGGAAATGGGCAAAATAAAGTTTGTATTTAATGTTAACCTGCAGCAGGAATATAAATTCTTGAAACTGTGTAACAACAGTGGCAGTGAACGTGTGCAATGTAAACTCTGTAATGGAGTATTTTCTCTTGCACATAAAGGAAGAGGTGATATTGAAGACCACGTGAAAACAGTTAAACATAGGAGTGCTATTAATGCTACTGCTTCAGCAAACATAAAGAGATTTTTTTAAAGCCGAAGATTGGAATAACAGTGATCTGGAGTGTGCTGCTAAAGAAGCTATAGGGTGTCCCATAAAGTCCGCAACTTTTGAATCTGGCGCCATTTTTTAAATGTTTTGTTGGCAGCCCTGTTCTTATCATTTCTAGTATCTACTATCACTCCGATTTGATTAGCAGTTGTATTTTTCTTTATTGTTGCAGGTGTTGCCATGGAGCGGTTAACAAATGAACAGCCCAAAAACCACACCATACGGTCGTCCTTTGCGGGTGCATTTGATGTTCGTGGGTCACTCGTGGATTTTCAGTCCCCCAAATCCTGCAGTTTTGTTTATTAACAAATCCACTGAGGTGGAAGTGGGCTTCGTCGCTGAAAATGATGTTTTTTGCGAAATTTTCATCCGCTGCCAGTCTCTCTTCAATCCATTCGCAAAATCGTCTTCTTTTTTGATGATCCGCCGGCTTGAGTTTCTGCACCAGTTGGATTTTGTATGCATGCATGTGAAGGTCTTTACTCAAAATTATTTGCAATGAACTGCGTGGAATGTTCAACTGCTGTGACCGTCAGCGAATTGATTTCCTTGGACTTACTGGTACACTTTGTTGCACTACTGCGATTTGTTAAGCATTGCGTTGAATGCGATTTCGCCCAGGTGATTTCACAGTAGCAACAGAACCAGTTGTTTCGAACTTCTTTATCAGCCGCAGAACTGTAGACTTGTTGGGTGCTTCATTTCTTCCGAAAACCGCGCGAAGTCGTCTTACCGTCTCGGCCCCACTTTTAAGATTTTGATAATAATTTTTCACGATCACAACGCGCTGTTCATTTGTGAACCGCTCCATGGCAACACCTGCAACAATAAAGAAAACAACAACTGCTAATCAAATCGG
This sequence comes from Lepisma saccharinum, assembly GCF_977018435.1. NCBI lineage: Eukaryota > Metazoa > Arthropoda > Insecta > Zygentoma > Lepismatidae > Lepisma > Lepisma saccharinum. The sequence continues at coordinate 1,847,388 of NC_139256.1, forward strand.
AGTGATAGTAGATACTAGAAATGATAAGAACAGGGCTGCCAACAAAACATTTAAAAAATGGCGCCAGATTCAAAAGTTGCGCACTTTATGGGCCACATATTTTCATACCACACTGCTAGACACAAACTCAGTTTCAACACATCAACTTCTAAACTGTTTAAAAAGTTTTATGACCCAACATTTTCATCTGCTAGAACCAAAACCGAGGCAATAATTGTTAGTGTTATTTTGCCATTTATTTTCGATAATGTGTTGCATTCTTTAGAAAACATTAATTATGTTACATTATCAATGGATAGTTCAAACAGAAGTGAAGTAGAACTTGTTCCAATTGTTGTAAGATATTTCAGCATAGAGGATGGAATTGAAGTTAAACTTCTTGTATCCACTGTTAAACATCTGTTGAATGTTAAAATTAATTCAGAACTTTCATGTTGTGAATTTTATGATGTTATTAAAACAAACGAGCCATTTCTGAAGAAACTCGTGTCTAGTGAAAAGTGCAACTGAGTCAACTAACAGATAATGCTACCTAGAACAGAGAGGTTTCCTAAACATCAGAAAATGTTTTATTCAATTAAACATTTGAAAATTAATTGATTGATTTTAGAAAATAATGTTAATATTTTTTCTAGTTTAATGTTCCAATAAAATGTTAAGGTTTTAAGTAATTTCAATTTATTTTTGTAAAAAAAAAAACTGAAATTCTGCAGTAAAGAGTTGATCGCGAATGTCCTGGGTTGGACCCAAAAACATATGGTAAGCCTAAGCATACGTTTAAATTGACATTGCACTATTCTTAGATATCAAGAAGAATCCAACAAAACGGGATATATATTGAATAATATCACGAAGAAGTGAAACATAAATCTGCATTGGTGAACAATATAAAAATTGTCAAGTGCATGCTCCCAACCTCAAATTTACTGCAACACTAGTATTGCAATGAAATTAACGCCACTCTCTGTCCTGTCTGTTTAAACTCTTGAGAGATGGTCATCAATCTCTCACTGAGTGGAGTTAATGTCCAATATTATGAAATAAAATATCAATAATAAATACATAAATATTTTAATATCATACTCGTGTTTACTCGAATCATTCAATCATAAAAGCAAATCACTTTCTTCAAGAATTGACTTTTCTCTGCCAGCCCTACTAAATTTTTACTTTCCATCTACTGATTTATACGAGGGATGGCCAGAAAGTAATTTCCAATTAGTACAGACATAGGTTTTTCGCAAACGCGAAAACTGTCAAAATTGGTAAGGTAACTGGGGGGAATAACGCCATGTTAAGCTGCTTCGATTTTTCCTGGCAATGTAAAAACTGGATAAGGCAATAGATGCATTTTTTCGCTAGCAACAAAAAAATTATGGTATCTTTATTTCAAATAGTAAATTTTCTGAGGGCTTTTTCTAAGAAGTTGCATTTTGGCATTATTTCCCACATAGCCGGGTAATAACGCCATACTATAAGAATGTCCTAATAAAATAGATAAATGGTAATTACTCACTTTATACACACTTGAAGCATTATTCATTCTACAACTAGTTAGAAGATGCCATACATGCAACGTATAATATATTATATTAACATAAACATATGGAAATGTATATAATACACTTTTCTACAGTACATATTTCTCTTGAAATCTATAACTTTAAGTGAGAAAACACAATCTGAAAGCAAACAATAAGTGCTCGTGTTGAAGATATCTCATATTAACAATAAACACAATAGCAAAGTTGGCGTTGTTACCCCAAATTAAAGTTTGCGCTATTACCCATAATACACAAGTTTCTCTTTCGGAATGCATTTTGCTTCTTCCTCAAAACAAAGAGAGTTAGTAGAATGTTTGGAAAACATAACGACCCACGTACAAAAATAATACAGAGCACGACCCTCTAACGTGAGCAAAAAACTTCTGCACACTTAAGAACTTACCTTCTCAATTTTACATCAGCGTCTCCGAATGGCCGCTTTCACCACAAACAGCTAACTCGCACTGGGAAGAATGGTGCGACGTAAGAACAAAGGAATCGCATGACTTACTTGCTAGTAACGCACACACTGCATATGCCATTTATCAAATTCACTTTCAACGTTTCGAGATATAGCAACCTGGCGTTATTACCTCAATATTGCACAAAGAAGCGGTTATAAATACTACATTAACAAGCCAATCGATGCTTTGTTGAGGTATTGAATTCCATTTATTCTTACTGTTAGCTAAACTGTGATGATATGTATACATTGGCGCAATACCAGCTTCATTGAGGTCAAATCACGATCTAGAAGAGGTGCTCCTTAATATATCAAAGTTCTTAATTGTTCAAGACTTTTTTTTAATCATATCATTTAAATATAGAAAGTTACCAATGGCTAGAAGTTAGAAGAACGTAATGACTGAGAATAGAAGCCAACCTTTTGAGAAGCCCTTGCATCGCGGGTTTGCGGGGTTCTGATTTCAACACGTTCATCGGAAGTGAGCTTCCTACTAAAACTAAGACCGATAAAACTTTATTAGAATCGCCATACCATTGCTTAAAGCTGAAACTAAGGAGACACTCAGCACACGTAGGAACAACACATAACCCCCCCCCCCGCCCTCCGGTTCCTACGTCCTTGTGTAAAGGGTTTGTATGATTCCAATGTACCAAAAAATTTACATAATCAACTTCAAGATATATTATTTTGTATTAATCTTTCGTCTGTCAGATAGATTGTTCTGCAAGAGACACTAACAAAGTTAACGGATTGAGAAAATGTTGTTTTATTTTCCATGTAGCTTTCTTTTTCTTCCTAATAAAATAAAATATAAAAAAGCTAAACTGAGAGAAACTTTCCTCAGGGCATGTATAAACATTTATAAACTTAATGGGATTTGGATTAATAAAAGTAGCAATTTTTCACGTCTACGAAGAAAAAATGTGACTAGAGAAAACATCCGCTTGTACCTTTTTTCATGTCTTGCCAAAATTCATGAATAATTTCCAGAGCAAATCTTTCACGCATAATTCCCGGAATTCAAGGAATTCCAAGTGAGTAGCCACCCTGATATTGTGCAGGAAATTATACATACGTAATTCATTTTTCATACCAACAAGTAACTTTCTCTAACAGCACAAGTGCAGTATTATACAGAGTGTCCGAAAAGTCACGCAACCCGGTGTTTACGACCGTATAACGGAATAGCGAAACGGAATTAGAAGAAACGCTTTCTGCCAAGAGAATGCCCTGTATATTGGGAAAATTTAGAGAGACAAACATATGTAAGAACATGCATGTTTTAATAACAAATAAGCAAAGTGTTGCCAAAGGCGGAAAAAAAAAATATTTGCAAATCGTGTGTATTGATGCACAGAACTCACTGAGGTAAATTATTGCAACATTTCACAATACCAACGAACAATTTGGATGGCCATCTATTGAATTTGACAGAAAAAGAACTTTGACGAAGTTTCAAAAACATTGCAGAAGGGAATAAATGGGTTGTTCCAAAAATCGATGTTTTCACAATATTACGAGGGACACTGGCAACACTGTTGGTGTCACGTGTCACTAACAGACGTGTTTCACCTCAGGCTATCACACTAAGTCACTTTAAACGACAAAGAAGAAAGTTGGTTATTCTCGAACATATGCAATAAATTACATACACCTTGTAACCCTGAAATGTGTGTTCAGAAGAACGTGTATCAATTGCTATGTTTTCTCTGCCTTAGGTGGTTGCTGTTTGCCGCGAACGGCATTCCAGATTGTGTCTACTTATGCTGACGTCGTGTGTGTGTTTTTAAAATGCCATATTCTACACAGGAAAGAGTGTTTATTGTTGAAGAATATATCCGAACATCGTCATATTCTTGCGTAAGAGAAGCATTTAGGGATACCCACATTTCAGGGTTGCAAGGTGTATGTAATTTATTGCATATGTTCGAGAATAACCAACTTTCTCCTTTGTCGTTAAAAGTGACTTAGTGTGATAGCCTGAGGTGAAACACGTCTGTTAGTGACACGTGACACCAACAGTGTTGCCAGTGTCCCTCGTAATATTGTGAAAACATCGATTTTTGGAACAACCCATTTATTCCCTTCTGCAATGTTTTTGAAACTTCGTCAAAGTTCTTTTTCTGTCAAATTCAATAGATGGCCATCCAAATTGTTCGTTGGTATTGTGAAATGTTGCAATAATTTACCTCAGTGAGTTCTGTGCATCAATACAAACGATTTGCAAATATTTTTTTTCCGCCTTTGGCAACACTTTGCTTATTTGTTATTAAAACATGCATGTTCTTACATATGTTTGTCTCTCTAAATTTTCCCAATATACAGGGCATTCTCTTGGCAGAAAGCGTTTCTTCTAATTCCGTTTCGCTATTCCGTTATACGGTCGTAAACACCGGGTTGCGTGACTTTTCGGACACTCTGTATAATTTGTAGATAATTTTGAAAATTATATAAAGGAATTAAAATTTGTTTAGGAAATCAATATTTGGTTATTAGGGTTCTTGTGAAATTTTGTTTTTAACAATTGTATCTAATCAGGATTTTTCGAGCCTAATTTAAGGTTTTCGGAACCTATTTTAGGATTTTTAGAGCCTATTTTAGGATTTTTAGAGCCTATTTTAGGATTTTTAGAGCCTATTTTAGGATTTTTAGAACCTATTTTAGCATTTTAGAGCCTATTTTAGGATTTTTAGAACCTATTTTAGGATTTTTAGAGCCTATTTTAGGATTTTTAGAGCCTATTTTAGAATTCTTAGAGCCTATTTTAGGATTTTTAGAGCCTATTTTAGGATTTTTAGAACCTATTTTAGGATTTTTAGAACCTGTTTTAGGATTTTTAGAGCCTATTTTAGGAACCTAAAAGCACATTTTTTAGAACCTAAAAATCCAAGGTCTAGTTATGAGAAATGTTCAATTCCACTGTGATGGATAGTGATTTACGGATTGGGAATCCCTCACTGTGTGGTACCGACTTCAATGCACATCGGCATGTTCACATTATTTTATTCTTCAGGGTATAGCCACGCATTACAATACGACAAAAATAACAATCTGTCACGTGGTCCCTTGGTTGAAGCCATATCATAGACACATCAAAAGGCATTGAATGAATACCATTGAACCATTCTCTAAATGTTACAGCACAACTATGACATGTAGCATGTGATCTCCCAGCGACAACCGAAGTACTGTTGGTACAGTATCTTTACACAATCTGTGATGTTTTTACATTGCAGTTTTGGAGTGCATTGGTCAGAAATGTAACAGAATGTGTCGGGTGATATACACAGCTAAGGGGTTCTTTCAGTCGACATAGTTTATCACAGCACAGTCCCCTGTGTCACTGCACAAATCAAAACCTGTAAACTGCATATTTATTTATTACGATATATAGTAATATCCTTCATTGTAGCACACAGGGTTACAATAAACCTCACATACCAACACATAAGACACGACTGAAAGTTTATGATTTGACACGCAAACAGTTTGCAGTGTTGCCAGATTACAATTAAAGTGGAATTCAGTGGTGTATACATTACCCATATTATATCATATATGACGTCACGTGTATCTTGAAAATGGTACGTGATGGAGAAAAATGAGTGGCAAATCTAAAATCAGCATGCCGAAATTAGTTAAGAACACACATTCGCTAACAAGACACAAAATGGCATTTCCATAGTGTTATTATGCTTATGACATCACCTATAACTAATAGGTAGGGACGTGAAGTTTTCGTTTTATTTCCCCCTGAATTTCAATGTTATGTTTTACTGCGATTCGGTGTTATTTTTCGCGGTTTAGAGAAAAATTCGGCGTTATTAATTTAATATCGGTGTAATTTTTACTTGCATTTTTGCTTTTTCTCCTATGCTTAAAATTTTCACATTGCTCTAGTTCTGGAAAATTTAGACAAATTTAAGTTTTAATGACAAAAAAAATATGAGAGAAATATTGTGAGAAATGACCAAATTTCTTCCATTTGGAAAACTATTTCATCTTATCAGTCACTAAATATGAAATGTTTATTGAATGATAACACCGAAATCTTTGAACACAATCATATGCATCACATTTCTCTAACAATGCCAAAAAATGCATCTGCGACCATTTTGTGTACACACACATATACACGCCCTCCCCCCCCTCCGAAACACAACGGGAGCTTCTCCCTAAAAATTTTCCCGTTCCTACGAAATTTCTCTTCTGGTAAGATCTCTCCTGAGCGAATTCTATTTCAGGACGAGGTTAAACACTGTCAGTCACGTCTGCGCGAAACTGCAATAAATGAACCGTGATAACTCTTTTGAATCGAACTATCGCCAGCTCCAATACAAATAACAGATCTAATAGCACTTCAGGTAGTTCTTTTGGAATAGAAGAAGTGTTATTTCCAGTTTAGATTGCATATTTTCGCGATAAAATGTAAAATTCGGTGTTATTCTGAAAAATGAAATTCGCATTATTTTGCGATTCAGAAACAATAAAAACATTCCTCCTTTACCTACCCAAATACATTTTAAACCATTTATTTTGCTTTCCTCAACTTTTCGGTGTTATCGTTAACAGGAAACTTCAAGTCCCTACTGATAGGTCATGCAAGTAGTTCATGCATACATTAGTGGACCAATGCGTTGCGCGAGTCTATTGAAACTGTTATATAATCTGTGTCAGTAGTACGTTTTACCCGGTTTAGCGCCAGAAAATGGCGAGATGGCGTAGTCTTTTACGATGTATATTTTTACAGTGTTGCCAATTCATCGTAGCCTTTTACGATATATATTTTGAGAGCCCACAGCCTTTTATGATGGTTAATTTAGTTTGTAATAGATCTTGTGTGTTGGCAACCGTCAGCCCTTACAAGTTAAATAGCATCCTTACTCTTTAAGGCATAGTGTGTGTGTGGGTGAGGTTAGTTTAGTTCACGATAGATCGTGCATGGACCTGTCTCGATCAATGAGAGCCATGCACCACTTTCTTCGACCAATCAGAGCCGAGCACCACTGAGCCCCATTTTCGATACCGCGTAAAAGGCTACAATAAGCTAGCAATACTGTTAAATATACATCGTAAAAGACTCTGAGTTGGCTACATGGTAAAGTATACATCGTAAAAGGCTACAAGTTAGCAACACTGCGAGCCCCACTGAGCCCCATTTTCGGTTGCTGAATCGGCTTTATGCCACTACTGTCAATTTTAGTGAATAAATATCTATTTAGCATTCACAAGAGAATTTTCACCAAGTATGTTATCAGGCTGATTGTCCTGTATTAGGCACCCTTCCTGGTCTGGTTTTTCTTCTACTTGTTTCCGAATTATTTGGATCAATTGTTCAGGATGGGAAGCACTTTCTCATCTGTAGAAAATTGGCAAAAACGTTTGTTGATTTTTCACTGAAACAGCACAGCATGTGTATAGCAACTTGGATTTTGTTAAAACAGATTTTTGATATGTTTGCTGTCATTTTGATCCATCTCACATTTTTAACTAACAGAAAACTTCTAAGGTTGATGATATTATAGATGATAAAAACTACCAAAGTGCATCTATTCCAACTAGGCGGCCAATGAAGAGATCCAATTGTACTATTCTAGAATATGTTGGTGTCTCAAACCAAAGTTCGATATTACAGGTTTAAGCATATGAGCTCATTAGTTGGCATGAGTAAATGACGAAACAACCATTGCACAGAGGCTTTTCTGAATTTAGGACACAGTAAAATATATGCATTATACAGGGTGACATATAAAAATGGGGACTTTTGAAAAACCCACCAGACACCAGAGAAATCAGATAAAGAAAACAACAACATATATTGACAGAAATTGAACTGTTACAACTTTCCATTTAAGATACAGTAATCCACAGTATCACTTTTTGAAAATAACGTCCTTGACATGGAGTCCTTTGCTAGCTCTGTATTCTTGCAATCTGCCATTGAGATCCCTCATTGATCGCTGCAACATGTTAGGTGTAATGGCACAAATTTAATCTCTACTTCGTTGCTTCAATTCATCCCTTGTTCTTGGCCGAGACATGTACACCTGACTTAAGGTGGTCTCACTAGAAGAAATCACATACGGACAAATCCTGGGATCTTGGTGGCCAGTGAATGTCACCAAATTGAGAGATAACACGATTACCAAGCAATTCTCGCACAGTTGTCATTGAATGTCTTGCAGTGTGGGCTGTTGCATCCTGTTGATACCAGGCTTCGTGAAGTTGTAAGAACCTGTTAAATGCAGGTGCAGCAAAAGTTTTCAGCATCTCAACATTCCACTCCAAATTGACAGTCACTGTGCTCTGTTCCTCATTTTCGAAAAAAGTAAGGTCCGATGAGCCTGTGTGACGAAACTGCACACTATACCGTCACCTTGCTGCTGTGTAAAGGACGTCCATGAAGTTCCTGAGGGTTGCTGCTTGTTTCCATAGCCTGTCAGATGAAAGTAGGCCTCATCTAACATCCACAGCTTCTCCAGAAAGTCACTGTCCTTGTTTATTTTGGTCAACATTTGTTCACAGAATTTCACTGGTGATAGTTTTTCGTTAGTTGTTACATGATCTGCAGCTTGTATGGATGAAATTTCAAATCTTGGCGGAGAATTTGGTGAACACACTCTCTAGACAACCCGACCGCAGCTGTTTGCTTCCGAACTGAATGCCGTGGGCTGTGCGAGACTGCATCAAATACAGCCTCGATATTCTGTGCAGTACGAGCATTTCGCTGTCGTCCTGTTGGTTTCTTTTTCATAGCCGATCCAGTCTCTTCAAAGTTTTTTATCCACGTTTTTATCACGTGTTTTGAGGGAACACTACCATGATGCCCTACACTGAAAAAACGTCTGAACTCCCTCTGCGCAACTTGCAAAACTACCATTGTTTTTGTAAAATATTTTTATGGCGAAAGCACGATGTTGACCGTTCCACTGATCCATGATTATTAAATGGTAAGGTTGTCTGTTGCTCAAGTTACCGTTATATAGTGCTGCCAACTACGTAGTAATGCCATCTACGCTTTTCAAAAGTTTCCGTTTTTCTGTGCCACCTTGTATTATGTAAATAATATGACACTAATCTTTTTAATAATCTATTGCTTTTGATGATAAATTCACTACAAAGTTTACATTTTTATTGTAGAACTTATTTTTTCCACAGATGTACAAGATCCACTGCACCTAACAGTACCAGGAAATATTGATTTAATTCTAATTCAACTTAGCATGAAGAGCATAACAAAGCTTAGTGGAGACACCATTAATGTGGGAGACAGCAGGTTTGAAAGGATGGAAAGGTAAGCAATAAAGTGTATCCTTTATGCATTCTCAGTATCTCGCTCCAAATTTCTAATAGGAAGTCAAGACTTCTATCTCCCCCTTTAATCTGTATCCTTTATTACATTCCTTTCCTCATCACATCATATTCGTTTACCCTTCTATAGAACATGGAGTCATTCTATCATCAATTTCACCCTCAATACCTCTCATTTCTCTCTTCATTTTTCTTAGAGGCCTGGCTTTCTTCATTCGTCTATCCCTATTTTTAAATAATCGTCTTTTCATCTTGCAGCCCAGGCTTCTTTCTGTCTCCTTTCCTAATCTTTAATTATTCTTTCATTCTTCTAGGAGGCCTCAGATCCACCTATCTTACCCTCAATTTTCGTTCGAGGCCTGGCTCATATCACTCATCTTCACTAGCCTTTAATTATTCCTCCATTCCCTTTTCCTCCAATAATTTTATGTAGATATTTTCAGAGCCAAAATTACGTGATGTAATTAAAAAAATTCATGGTACATTTTTTCAACTTTTCTGTTTAATAATGGACCAATTTGTGAACTTTCAGCCTACTGTATCTGGTTGCCATAAGGCAGGTATCACAGGTTAAACCTGTAGGGAAGACTCTCCATACTTTCAGACGAAATTGGCATTAGCCTTAAGCAGTTCCTTCCAAGTTCCATATAATAATATAGGAAGGTAAACGAAACTAAAGAAGGACTAAAATTAAATGGTGTGACTCAGTTGTTAGCATATGCAGATGATGTAGACTTACTGGGGGATGATGTGAATACAATTAAGAATAATGCTAAAATATTTTTCAAAACTGCTAAAGAGATAGGTTTGGAAGTTAACAAAGAGAAAACTAAATATATGCTTACAGGCCGAAACCAAGTGTTAGGTAATAATCAAAATCTAATTATTGATAACAACTCGTTTGAACCAGTTTCCAAATTCAAATACTTAGGAGTAATATTAACAAATGAAAATTATATTAAAGAGGAAATAAAAAGTAGGCTTAATTCAGGAAATGCATGTTACTTCTCTCTTCATAAACTTTTGTCTTCTCGTTTAATATCTAAGAATCTAAAAGTTAAAATATACAAAACAGTAATTTTGCCTGTAGTATTATATGGGTGTGAAACTTGGTCCCTTACATTGAAAGAGGAACATAAATTGAGAGTATTTGAAAATAGGATCCTTAGGAAAATCTTTGGACTTAAAAGGGATGAGGAGACAGGTGAGTGGAGAAGGTTACATAATTTAGAACTACATAATTTGTATTCATGTCCAGACATTATTAGAATAATTAAATCAAGAAGACTTAGGTGGGCAGGCCATGTGGCACGAATGGGAGAGGAAAGAGGAGTTTTCAGGATTCTTGTTGGGAAACCTGATGGTAAGAGACCAGTAGGAAGGCCAAGACGAAGATGGAGGGACAACGTCGAGATGGACCTAAGGGAAATCGGTAGAGATGGAAAAGAGTATATAGATCTTGCTCAAGATAGGGACAAATGGAAGGCCTGTGTTGCTGCAGCCATGAACCTTCGGGTTTAAGAAGGCTAGAGAGTTAGTTAGTTAGTTAGTTCCTTCCAAACAAATTCCTTTGAATAATTGTTCCTGGGGTACTGACAAACTGTTGATTAATCTTCCAAGGGTTGCCCAATACAGATTTGCAAGCCGATCTGCATCAGTCAACTGGATTCAAGATTGCCAGTGATTAAGTTTCATTGTATTTGTGTCAGGAACAAAGAATACTACCTTATTGGAGGCAATTTCAATAACCTTTCATTTCGAACTAAAGAAAGGGATAAATCTGACACCATTATTTTTTTTTTTTTACCCTGTTAGCTGAGAATCCTGATTCGTGGTAACCCATATGTGACAAGTCACAGGCCCTAGAGGACCAGTGGAAGTGCATGTCAATTATTACGTAATTATAATCTCACCCTCTTCAACACAAGTATTTCTCATGAACCACTGACAAAATTTTGCAGCGTGTAAACAACATCAAAACAAACAACTTTTTTGTGTATATGGAGCCATGCACTACATTTTCATCATTGACACTGGCATTTATTTTTCCTGTCAGATATATACGTAGATCTTAGTACTCTGTGGAAGCGGGATCATGCAAGTTGAGAAGCTGATAGAATGAATCTCTCGATTTTAACCCTTTTGTTTAATTCATTCATTGTTTCTTATCATATTTGATACCATTATTTGAACCACAGACATTATGTTTAATTCATGGATATTCGTGTCGTGAGAGCGATCCTTTCCTGTCTGATCATAGCAAATGTCAATTTTCAGTATAAAAGAATGCAACTCACAAAAGTGATGGTGATGCATGATTACTTGTTTGTTTTTAAAGTCTTTACCATTCCTAGCAAGTATCAACCAGGGTGGGCATGAAGAAACCATAGGAGGAATTCCCTTCATTTCCCCTTTAAATTCCACCTGGAATGAGGCTTTTTAGTTATCAAATTATTTGTGATTAATTTCAAATGAGACACGCATGCTCATTTTGGCACTCACAACTGTTACCAGCACTATTAGCTCTTTTTTACATGAACTGCACACCCTGCTGGAAATTTCTACTGTTTACAGTCGACAAATCTACTGTTTTTAAATGCTTTCCACTGAGAACTATGAAATGTACTGAAAACCAATTGTAGGTTTACTGTATAGCTAATGTACTTCAACAGCAAAACACAATATGAATAATAATCCATTATATTTGCTACAATATGTTATAAAATAATTTATTGACTCCAGGAATAGATAATTTATTTCTTGACACCATGTTTTCAGTGATTTTGAAGTGCATTGGAAAAACAATACATGAACTGAAATCTTACTGTTTTTCTAAAAATACTACTGAAGTCAGGTATATCTGAATGAATATGTTAATAGAACTCTTTCATAAGAAATAACTCAATATTGAAACAGCTAATAATTTGAATACATGATCATATCAGTTGATTCATTTTTCATCGTCGTGTTTCTATGGTTACTATTATGTGCATGTAATGCAATTGTAGAAATGAGCAAATATTTTGATCAATGTAGTCGACAGTGTTTGCTTGTTCGTTTTTCAAGCATTGAGGGCAGGTCTTTGGTTATGCTAATTTTTGGCTGTCCTTGTGTGAATACAGGATGAACAAGATGTCAATTTATGTATAAAACAGAATGTTTTTAATTTTCTACAAGTGCGTTAACCACAAATGAAACTACACATTTAGAAATGTGTTCACTCTATTTGATTCTTCTTTCTTGTGTGAAAACATTTCTAAGTTGCAAATTCCATATGCTATACCATACTTTAATTTTAGCTCTTTGTATGATTTTTGGATTGCATATTAGTTATATAGATTAGAAATAAAAGATGTTATTTGTACAATTATGTTACAGAAAACATGAAGAGTACAGTTCAGCTACTCAAGACAGGAATAAGATTCTCTGCTGTGGTCTATCATCCTATTGTCATCCCTTCGCAATTAAGCTAAAGCATGTAATGTGCAAAAGGTGGCACACCCTCAAATTTGGTGTGTAGAAGCTAAAACACAAAGAATCAGAATAGTGCCTGTGCTCTCTTAAACAACAGTTCTTGACAGGAAATTGGTTGAAGATTAGGATTACAAAAAAGGAAATACAATTGTGTTATGGTGGAAGTAATAATAATAATAATAATAATAATAATAATATGAGAACTGAATTATTATTATTATTATTATTATTATTATTACAGGAGGTTTGTTTTTAAATCTTCTGTAGTACATATTCTGATTACAAATAAAGCTGTATCGCGAATGTAGTCTTTTCTTTTCTTTCTTCCATTCTAGTATGATCACCTTTTCACAATAAATGAATGTGAATAAAATATACAATAATAATAAATAAATAAATAAATTCGAATTCCAAGATAATGTGTGGTGTCACATGTTGCACAACTTTAGCAACCACACTGGATATACTTTATGTCAATTAAATGTCATTGTTGATCAGAGGAGCAAATTGTTACCTATGAAGGAAATTTCATTGTTGTTTGTGGTAAGGATACTATGGAGACACAACTCCCAGACGAATATTTGTGAGATCAATGATCTCATTAAAGTTCTACTCCTAATAAATCATGAAGAAGATGCTAGGAATGCAGACAATCTACTTCTCATGAGGGGAACCTATAATATCATCAGAAGTAGAATGCAGACAACACTTGATTACTTACAGGTTGGTGTAGCATGTGAATTAAAGTGTATCGAAATATATATATATTAAATTCAAAAACATATAGTGCGCAAAAGTTGCATTATTGTACTAATACACACAAAAAAAATAGCCAAATTGAAAGATTTCCAGCCGCGCCTTTTCGGTCTTGAACTTTTACTTCTTCAATGATATCATTAAGATTGCACTTGGTGGATTTACAATATATTGTGTAATTAAAGTCATGGGAAAATGTGAAGAAAGTAGCTTTGTGTTTATCTGCACAGTACAATACTCCAGAAAGAATAGAAAATTTTGGGTCTATAGGGTTGGAAATGGGAAGGGGGAGGTGGAGCAGAGGCCAGAGACCGTCGTCACCACATGCTACTGCATGGGCGAAGGGTTGCTGCCATATTGGTTCACACGGTTGTGCTAAAAGTTTTCATGTACACTTAATTTCAGCCCTGCATTGTAGTTTCGACATCGAAGTTTCAAAATTCAATAGTGTTTGTGCTGAGAAAAGATTTGGATTTGTGTGTGTTTGTGGTGACCATGGCTACCGCTCAATCATCTGTTCGTACAAGAAGCAACATAAGTGCGAGTTATGAATCTCTATTCGGAACTCCTTGTGCTTTCAGTTTCAGGACGTCACCTTCATACAGTGATGTGATGAGATGCTATAGACTTACTCGTCTAGAATTTAAGGGGGGAGCAAAGAACCTGCCATTCGTTCCATTTGTGAAGAATTGGCAAAAAATTGGGAGAAATGTGGTTGCGATCCTCAGTTCCCACAGTTTCCTTTTATAGGATTACTAGTATGATAGATGAATATCCCAAAATGCCAAGGCTATTTTAAAAAATGTGAAAAAAAATAAGCAACCAGAAAAACTAGAGAAATTTAAAGAAGATTCCCAAAAACGTTTTGATATTGCTAGTTGGAAATGTGCGGATTTCAGTTCGCGCAGATGTGAAAAATCTAAGAAAATACCTGAAAAGGAGAGACAATTTGTTATAGATCAGAGAACAGACAGAAAAATGGCAATAGGTACCATCGATGTACAGGAAACTAAAACTCTTCTGAAAAGTGAAGAAAGGAGAGTAAGTAAACATGGTGCCATAGAAGATGATTTGCAAGAACCGTCGACCAGTGCGATGCAAGCGACAGCATGTGATTCAGGCAGTTCATCAGAAGTGGAAACCGTAAGTGACAGTGACTTTAAGTGGTCTTATCCCCTAGAGTCTTGATCAAAGAGGTGAAAAAGACAATCTTCAACACAGATGAGGGCACCACTTCCAACTTTAGCTAAAGTAAAGGATAAAACTGGTGTGAGTTTAAGAAAGGTTGCTGCTATCGCTTCTGCCATTTTAGAAGATTTGCACATAATTTCACACAATGATCAACAGAAAGTGATAGACAAAAGTAAGGTTTAAGGAAAGGTTGCAAAAAACAGTAGTTTTGTGCAAAAAAGAGAACTTAATGAAAGCATTAAACCTCAAAGTTTATATTTTGACGGTAAGGAGGATGAGACTGTAATGTTAAATAAGATTGGTGATCAAAAACACAAAAAACTCTAAATGAGGAACACTATGTGTTAGTTGAAGAACCAAACAGTCGATACCTTGGCCATGCATCGGGTCAGGATCATCCATATTGGACGTTCGATAATTCAGAAGCTGAAAGAAGATAATGTGGACTTGATAGATCTGAGTGCAGTTGTTTGCGATGGAACTAATATTATCGTCAGAGTTAACGTTTGTTTCTTGTTGTAACTAATCTAAATAGTTACATTTCATTATAAAAGTTGCAGTTTGCATCAAGCAAAGAGCTGCACTTTCTTCCATTGGGCACAATAACTAGACCCCTTGGGAGGCGAGGTTAGAAATTCTTCAATTTAGCTTAAAAAAAATTGTGAGATATTTTGCTACCATTATGCAACTTTGCACATTATATGTTTTTGAATTTCCGAAAAAAAAAATTGGGGGCCTTTTCCGATACACCGTAATGTTTATTGAATATACTGGAGCTATATTCACATCAGAATATTTATAAAATTAGGATTAAAGTACAAACTACAATTCTAGTAGTATAATTTTTATGAGAACTGAATTCGATCCATGACATTTTATGTGCAGTGTTATATTTAGATTGTATCATTTATTATGAAATCACATAAAATAGTCTTCTCTAAATATCTGAACATGCAGATTGCATTGGAAGATTTCCATCACAATGATGTTGCATAGTTTCACTGACTCATTAATAATCTTGTCACATAAATACTTCAAAAAACTTTAAATACGAACAGAAAATTTATATCGCACCACAAAACCTGCTCTCAACTTTGAATAGGGAAAAAAACGAAAAAATATGCTGAAGAATTGTTATAAAATATGCTTATAGTTGCGTACATACATAGGCGCTGACTCCATGGGGCTTGGGGGGCTCGAGCCCCCCCCCCCAATGTTATCGATTTTGGGGCAGAGCCCCTCAAATAATTTTGCTTAAGAGAATCTAATGTATTATTGATCTTCTCTTGTAAAGTTTACTCTGAATTGTGCCACATTAACTTAACGTTAAATACACATTTGAAATAATCAACTTTGGGGGGGCTGAGACCCTAAACCATCTACTTTGGGAGAATTATAACCAGAGACAGCAAAACACATGACTTATTACTATATACTAAGTATATAATTATGAGTATTGTTAACATTTTTACTAAAAAGAGTTTCAAAATAAGATGTGCATGAACTAGGGTAGTGGATGGGACGTTCGGGCTACAAATGGCTCTCACATGACATTCAGAACGAGATCATTGATATATTAGGGAGATCTGTTTTGCGCTCCGTGGTAGCAGATATTAAAAGTCGGGAATATTTTGCTATTATGGTTGACGAAACTTGTCACATATCCATCCGTGAACAATTGACACTTCGCATTCGAACTGTAAATGAAAATTTTAATATTTTTGAGGAATTCATGGGCTTTTACGAGATTCCGAACACTGAGGCCAAAACTTAAAAAAGGGAGGGAGTGAGTCATTTATTAATTTCTTTCAGTGATCAGAGCCCCCCCAATAATTTTGACAGTCGGCGCCCCTGCGTTCATATATTTCTTAATTCTGCAATATATTAAGTAGATTGAATAGAGTATTCTTTATTTTCAAAATCACTTTGTATTAAATTTTAATAACTGCTTTACAGCACATATAACTAACAGACAGAACACACCTACAAGAAAATTTTAAAAAAATGAACTAAAGTATTCATGGATAAATTTCAATTTACGATTGCCAAAGGAGAAAACACACAATATAAATGAATCAGAGGGAACCAACATATTGATTGCAATCTGACTGAATTTGCAATTCCCCATATATTAATTAACACAATGATAAAGTGCGTATTACTCACCCTCAAATATAAAATAGTAGCTAAATACCTAAATAGTATAAAAAATTCACAACTTACGTGAGTGAGTATAAATTTATCCAAACTACGTTTCGGAGGTCAATACTTCCTCTTTCTTCGGTCCACATGAATATCTAGACACCAGTCATGCTGTCACGTAAAAAGTTTTATATAGGGATATAGGTTGAAGGAAGAAGTATTGACCTCCGAAACGTAGTTTGGATAAATTTATACTCACTCACGTAAGTTGTGAATTTTTGATACTATTTAGGTATTTACTCTTTTATATTAATTAACACAACATAGATTTTTACACTGAGATAAAATGTGTTATTCGCAAACAAGATATAAACAAATTCCACAATATCTTTTTTTTATGCAATTGACTAGAATATTTTCGAAACTATACAATAGCATTATCAGGATTAGATCAAAAACATATTTGCAACATATGGCGTGTGAGGCCATTTTAATGAAAGCATGGTTTCAATAGAAACTTTAGAAGGTTTCATTTTTTTTTTATAAATCATGAAAATTAACCAACTTTATATGCGAGTGTGTTACTGCATCTTTCAACTCAGTATGTGTAATTGTAATTGTTATTTTGTTATTTCAATGCCGTTTCTTTGTCACTTGTGATTGAAACCAGGCCATTATATTCCCTTCATGATGAAGGTTAGTGGGAATGACTATCAAAATATCAGAATTTATGAATATAAATAAATGCTCTTCTCATCTTTGCACTCATGTAGAATACAATGAATGGGAACTATGCTCTAGAATTACATTATCATTACCACACAAACTGTTGTAATTTATTTTCATAGGAATTACTTAATAAAAACAGTGTTTCAGTTTAATAAAAGTACATACGTAGCATTGTCAAGAGTGCAAATACAAATGTTTTTAAAATAACAATGAAATCCGAATACAATACAATTTTTAAAGTGTTACATATCATCATTGGAAGTATGGCTTGGTTAGGGTACATCTTCATTGACGATCCAAAACTATGGATTTTGTGTCTAATATTAATGTATTTATTGACTATGTTCCTGATTTGATTCCTGTGGGGATTCAATTGTTTCAGTATTGACCTCACATTGAGAAGACAATTGGAAAGCTATTTGAAAGGAATGCAAAAAGGGTAGTAAAAATAACTTAATTTAATAGAGTAGAAAGGGTCTCCCCGATGGCGCAGTGGTAGCCTTGTTGCCTTGTAATGAAGGGGTCCAGGGTTCGATGCCCGGTGTAGGCACATATTGGTTCGGATCCCACTTTAATCTGTAGGTCCAGTCCCGATTAGCCTTACTGTGCAAAAAGTGCACTTAAAACACCAAATCAATCAATCAATTAATAGAGTAGAACATAAATCACATGAACACCAAAACCTAAATGTTTGCAGATCTGTTTCTTATTGGGTGATATGTTATTGGCACATCAAGTTCCATGACTGTTATTATCCATGTTTCTTCACTGAAATCTACTTCTTCCTTCTTTCCAGTATTATCGCTTTTGTCTTCTGAAATACGGTATACACTGTACAATATTTATGTACACTGAAGTACAATAGAGATACAGCCTAGAACAGCTCATGTAAAAGACAAACTAAACATACTACAATGGCTATTTATAGTTTTTCTTGTATGTACGCATTGCTTGCATTATAGAATTATTTTCCTGTAGTTTACGGTTTTTACAAGCATAAGAAAACAGTTTTTCTTTGTGACGTTTCAGGAGAACACACGCTCCTTTCATCAGACATTTATTTTCATTTTGACTAAAGAATGAAAATAAATGTCTGATGAAAGGAGCGTGTGTTCTCCTGAAACGTCACAAAGAAAAACTGTTTTCTTATGCTTGTAAAAACCGTAAACTACAGGAAAATAATGGCTATTTAGCTGCACCAAAGCTCTTGAAGATCAAATGCTATAGAAGAATGTGTGCACTATCACAAAAACAGTGTAAAATAGTAGATCGGAATCCAAGAGTCAATTGGCGAGAAGTATGGAATAATATACAGGCACGTTAAGAGTCAGATAAGCGTGGTATATAAATGTACACCAAATATTCATTACTGGAGTTAAACTTTATGATATACAATTAGTAAATACTCCAATGTGTGCAACATGTAATGTATAAGACAATTTAGTGCATAAACTTAGTGAATGTCAAATAATCCAAAAATCATTGATATATATAAAAAAAAAACTTGTGAGTATAATTTGTCGTACATCAGAACGTAACATTGCAGTAGATATTATTTTATATCCTTCCTTTGGATATTATCCAAGAACAAAACGTCACAGTGTACAATGGCTCTTAGGCCAATATGCTCTTTTTGTATCCATATATAGGCAACAAGATTTTCACACCCAATTTATCAATCACCTGTAGCAGGAATACCAAATGATCCCTCGTTGTAAAAGAGAGATGTTATATGCAAATTTCCTAAATGTAATTTTCACCTCATAATGACCTCAAATGTAAATCATGCACAATAATATGAAATCGTTAAAAAAAAAGTGGTTAGAGCAATAACACGGTATGCCAGAGACCCGGGTTCGAGTCCTGGTCGATCCTCCCTATTTTCTCTGAAATTTTCTACATATCTAGACTAGTTGCTTTGGGTCTTCTACCTGAATCAATTTACTATGATTGCAACTTAGACACTTTTCACGTATTTTGTATCAGTTTTTCGTCCAAAGAAATGAATTGTTTAACGTGTTTCTACATCATGGAATTTTGACTTGTAGACATATACGTCCAAAGGATTTTTTTCCAGGGAGGGGCAAGCAAGGTATTTATTTTTCAGGAGGAGCAAACAAGGCACATTTCTTCCCAAAATAGTGTTGTCCACTAAAAAAAATTACTTCAATTTGAATTCATCTGTTCATGCAATAATTAACATATGAAGGGCTCTGGTGTAAAACACTGTGACATTTTGGTCATTTCTGAGTTCATTAAGAAAAAAGGTTATTAGAAGCTATACTGTAGATAAATAGTTTTCGTGTTTTGTGTACCAATGTAACAAGGCTTCACTGGGTCCAATCCAAATTGTATGATATGGAAATTTCACTCAAAAATTAAAGGATGGCACATTTGTTCTGGAATTCCAGAACAACTTTCTAATAGTCTGGAGGGGAGTAATGTTTGTGTGTATATATATATCGTCCTGATTTTATATCTTGTTATGTTTGTACTTGGTGCAGAGTCTGAAGAAGACATTGCTAGAAGGTTGAAACGTTACGTTTAGTTTATGTTTTATAATAAAAGAAATCACTGCCTTGGTCAGCATATTGTGTTTTTCATATCATGGAAACAAGTCTTAATGGTGTTATAATGTGGGAAATATGTAATTTTTAATTTTCGGTTTGGGTTGTCACTTACTCCTCGTTGGATACCAACCTCCCTGTGAAATTTTTAATGTCTACGATTTCTTTCACACCAACCCAAAAAAAAGCATGCAGGTTTTTTTTTCATGTTTATTTATATGCTCTTATGTAATCACAGTTCTTCATAAGAAGTGACGATTTCTGATTACGATGGTTGCTTGCTAATCAAAGTGTACACCATATCTCCCAGAAAAACAACGGCAGCTATAAATGATAGAGCAACTACTGCTGTGATCTCATCAGACAGCTTTTGATACCGATCACTGTGTGATGCAAGATCGTGCCAATTTTTTATGTTCTCGGCCAATATTGCACCACTTGCAATTAAGAAAGCTGCACCAGTCAGCAATATCAGAGCAGTCTGCAAGAAAGATGAAAATTTTTTTTTTAGTGATTAATTCTATAAAAAAATCTTAAATACAAACCTTGGGCTGAAATATAAATATATTATCGTCCCCCTAAAAAAATTAAAGCCTTTCAGTTTGAAGTAAAATTGTATAATAAATAGAGACAGCTTATTCCTCGTCCAACCATTCGTGCTAGCCCCTAATTAAAAGACTAATGATTATGCTACCTTCGCACGGTCAAAATACCGCGGCCATTAAACAAACGTCATTGGACAGGTCATACCTCATATAAAACCATGAAGAGAAGTTTTTGATAAGCAGGCAAGAATAAATCTTTACCTAGTTCCTTTAATTAATTAATTAAATATATTAATAGAATTATAATTTCTAAACAAAATGAATTAAAATAGATAATTGGGAAAATAAACTAAACTCAAATAAGTTTTTCATAAAAACAAATAAATTATAACAAAATTACAGAAATTTGCCATCTCCAAAACAATAGATACAATATATTATTATAAAGTTAATTGGGCTAACATTTAAATATATCTAAGTTAGTTGATCAAAAAACAGGCTTTGGTCCACTTTAGACGAAATCATTTTCCTTAGGATTTTTCTTCCGCTCGATCGTTATACGATGTAAAGTGAAAAAAATCTTTAGAATTTCGATGCCATTCTATGCCATATAGCGCAGATAGCATCCGCCCTAATTTTTATAGCATCTCGCGTAGCATAACCAATCATAACGATTAATAGTGGTGGTAATAATAAAATAAGAATAGAGTAAGATGACCAGATTTTTAAAACAACAAAACGGAACATTTTTCATATTTTCTTGACTGAAAAATGTACTCATATTAATATGAAACTCTGGCTGTCTACCAGTCTGGAAATCCTGGAAAAGTCAGTGAATTTATTTTTTCTGGAAAAGTAGTCACGGAAATGCACTGTTGTTGTAAGTGCTGAAGTGAAAAAGAGTAATTTACAACAGTCGGTTGAATAAAGCATAGCGAGCTAATATGAGTACACCGGGTTGTTTCAAGTTTTAAATATCTGGTACTTTTCTTATAAAACAGCCTAAGTTTCGGCTTACTCAACGTTAGTGATCCTGTAAACCATAGATGGCCTAGAATCAGGGTCCTTCGTGCTAACTAAAACCATAAATAAATCGTTGTGAAATGAAGACACGCTTGTAAGTTCATGATCAAGGAACGGATTTTAAGGTGCAGATCATTTCCAAAAATATAGCTCTTTTCATACCGATGGTTTGAGATATGTATTTGAGGACATGAAATCAAGTTAAGTTTACAAACTTTGTTGCACCTTTTCGTTAGATTACCACATTTATCCCCTTTTTACCCCTCTTTGATGCTTCAGCACCTTTTACCTTCCTTTTCTTTAATGTTTTGTTAAAAGAACTGTACAAAAAATAAATGATTTTTACTCTTCTTGAGATGATTCATAAAATCGCATGATCTCATTTTGTAGAGAACGAGAGCTCGAGCTATAAAATGGCATAATATAATCACTGCAGCCCCAATAGTTTCCAAGATAATGTAACAAAACCCGGGAGAGAAAACACAAACTTCAACAAAACCTATTCGGCAGAACCACAGTTCTCTATGCGGTCCGCGCGCATTATATACAAAAGGCGCAGGAAAGCAGAGCATTGAATAAAGGCATTTTATCAGCACCTTTTTTTGCACCTTTTTAAAAGCATTTTCAGAACCTTTCCCCCCTTTTCTGACCATTGCACCTTAAAATCCTTTCCCTATTCATGATAAAACACATGCTTACCACTTTTTTAGGCATCGGCTCTCCCATTGCTGACCCGACTGCAAGAATTGCACTGATGAATATGAAAATGAGGAAGACTCCACCACAAATAGAAGCTTTAATTCCAGGAAAGACTTCAGAAGGAAAATCAGGGAATGCAGCCATAATGCTATTCCCAAGAAAATCGCCATATACCGCAGCGCAGATGCTACAGAGGAGCTGTAGAAGAGAATAAATGAAACAATTAAGCTTACAGAGCACGTAAAATCGAGACATCACTGTATGATGCGTACACATGAAAATATTTAATACCTTGTAAACGAGCATCAGCGTGCCCAAAATCGCAAAATTTGTTATATGGCTTTCTTAAAGGCACGGCCATGAAAATAGGCGGCTGGAGAGAGATTGGCCTTAAGAGGGCGGTGGAGTTTGGCGAAGGTCGCCTACAAAGCGCTTAAATTTAACATGTTTTTTGGTTGTTTTGTTGAATATAACGTTTTAGGACATAAATTTGCAGGAAAACACGAAGTATATGTGAACTTACTTTATGAAACTTTGAGTACATGACACATTTATGCAATTTCAATTTGATAAATGTGCACAAATTGCATTTTTTTTTCAATTTCCCATAAGAAAATACGTAAATAAGCACAGAATAGTTTTGCGATTTGCGGGTAGCACAAACGAAAATGGCCATTATGATGCATACTGATGTAATGCTCAAATATTTTATGACCAATCTAGAAAGGGCTTTTCTTGAAAAAGACACTTGCACAGCCAAAACTGATTGTTTACAAAACTCATGTATTATCAACGGCGAAAGATACGGCCTCCAGCATATTCTGAAATCGCAAGCGGTTCGCCACTTTGCCACTAGATGCCTCTGTTGCAAAATTGCCCCAGGCTGACGGGGAGGGCTAGTTCGCTTGGGTGTTTGAATCCTCTGCACAGCTCGGTTCCGTCCCCTCTTCGGCAAAGGTCTCTTAGGTGTCACTGCTTGAATTCTTTCCCAGGCAAGAAACCAAGAAAGCCGGAAGACCATCCCTTTGTGTATGTTTAGGTGTAGAGAAGCAGAGCATATTTATGGTTAATTGGAATCAGTGACACTTTATAACGAACCCTACCGCCAAGGCCGTATTTTGAAAGACTTATTAAGTTCAAAATAATAAAAATAACTAAATAATATAATAACTACAATTAAATAATGAAAATATACTTATTTAATAGACGGTTACTTATTTCCGCAGAACTTAAGGCAAGGCAAGGATTATAATGGGATCATACAACTTTGAATGATAGTACCAAAGAAGATTTATTACTACGTATAATAATATGCATAAAACATTACCAGGCATTTTACTTTTCGTCAATTGAATCTAACATCCTTTTTCGATATTCAATAAATATTCAATTCTTTATCTACTTCACATTAATTTCCTTGCCAGGACAGTTCCTTTATTTATTTTTATTACAAATTTTGCAGACCTTAACTACACGTAAGATAGATAATGAATACATGATGTTATATCACTATCGTTATACCGCCTTTTTACCTATTCATATATAAAAAATATATTAATTAATTTGAATATGTCAATTAATACTACTTTAATTAATTTAATGTAACCGTACTTATTTTAACTTAACATTATTATTATTTTGAGACATTACGTGAGGACCTCCCTCTGAAATATATACTAGATACGTGCCTGCCTACCGCGTCCGATTTGAATAAAATGTAGAAAAGGCGGCGAGAGGGGGAAGTAGCGCTTCCTTTTTTTTACATTGCGACAGTTTTTACCGGATATGTATTATTTTGTGAGTCAACGCTGCAGTCAGGAAAGACATGTATATACACACATGCATACATAATTGATGATTCGCAAGGAAACTTCGTTAGATTCCCATGTTTGTTTTGCTCGCAAATCACATCCTCTCCAAGTTATAATAATATTGTCGTTGCTTACATATACATGTGTGTGTGTGTGTGTGTCATAGAACATCACTACTTCCAAGCATAAACTTGATGTGGCTCTTACAGAAACATCTGTTTTTGGAGTGGAACGATCACGAAAAGGTTTACACTGGCTTCCCCGATGGCGCAGTGGTAGCGTCGTCGCCTTGTAATCAAGGGGTTCAAGGTTCGATACCCGGTGGAGGCACATAGTGGTTCGGATTCAACTTTAAACTGTAGGTCCAGTCTTGATTAGCCTTACTGAGCATAAAGTGGACTTAAAACACTAAATCAACCAACCAACGAAAAGGTTTACTGTTTCTTTGCAAATCTTCAATTAATGTAAAATTTAGTATAAAAACATAATGTTGACTGACTTGCTAACTTGAAATTTAAAGACAAATTATTACTTCGTATTCTTTATTATCAATATCAAAAGTGATATAAAATATTGACTTCGCTGAGAATCAAATTAGAGATTTACAGGTTAGGAAAGGGGAGGGAGAATTTCCTGGCTTCTTCCCCTTCAGTGTAAACGGTGCCTCCTACGTTCTACATTCCATTCAAAATTTATTCTTAGTTTCAGATATATTTTGCATCCCCTATAGCATAATGGTAAAGGTGATCCTTGTAATTTAAAATGTCTCGAGTTTGGTATCCGGTGGATGCCTAATAGTTAGTTCAACCCGATTATAAATGTAGATCCAGTCCCGATTAGTCTATCTGTATATAAAGTAACAGAAACTCAAACTCAAGATACTCAAACGATTAGCATAGGGTTGGTGGCACCTGGTGCAGTGAGAGAATCCCATCTGCTCAATCAAAATTAGGAAACAAAAACTTTTCAGTCAGTAAAAACATCGTGGTACGTACATTAAAATTTTGGTTTCAATTACATATTCGACGTCGATCTTGTTCACCAGATTACCAATTGTAATAACGTTTCTCCTCTTTGAAAACTACACAAGGAAAAAAGTTGAAAACGTGAATTGGACAAGGTTTCTTCTCTAGAACTGATTTTTAAAAGACCATGTCTTAGAGATGCTCTGAAGGGATCAGAATAAGGGATCAGCACTTATGTATATTTTGTCCCGCAGGCACGTGACCGGGGGGGGGGGGGGGCTGAAGACCGTCCCGAAATCCTACAAATATGTAATTAAAATAGGGTATAGCGGTGATTAATTTTACTTACATTAAACATATTGTCCGTCCTCCTCCGTAGTCGAGCGGGTTAAGGCGTTCACTCGTCTTGAGATCGTTCGCTGCGGGACGGCGTAGGTTCGAATCCGGCTCTTTTCGGAATTTATTCGGCCTATGTATAGGGCCGGTGGCAACCCACCATCGTGAGGAAATTGGGAAGCTCCGAGTGAGTGAGCGTAACCTGGTCAAGAAGACCTACAACAACGGCTGGGAGTTCGTCGGGCTGATCACCCGTCACCCTAATACTGGTCTGAGACCTCCACGCTATAACAGGTGACGGAGGAACAGTGTGGGAGGGAGACCAGCAGTCGGTAGGTAAGCCAAGGCCCTTCAAGGTGCTGTAGCGCTGTGGGTTTAGTTTAAACATATTGTACAATAACGTAATATACTGAGAAATTCATCTTCAGGTGTTCTATTCCCCACTTTTTCGCCCTTAGATGGCAGCTGCTGATAAGGGATGAGTCTTCCCCCCGAAATAAAATTCTGGCTACGGGCCTGTGTTCTGCATTGTGACTGTATGGTCCGATTCATCATTCTTTGGGCTCCGTCTACTGGACGCGCGCAGGTTCGAGTCTCCTGAGGGAAGATTAACAACTTTTCTCCTGAGATTTCGGCCTCTTTATGGGACCGGTTTCCACCCACCATCGTGAGGAGACTGGGAAGCTATGAATGAGTCACGGAAACACACAACAAAGATAAGGGGTTCGTCATGCTGACCGCACGTAACTGGTTGGACTTGAAGTGAGGCCGGCAGTCGGTAGGTGGGGCCTGGCCCTCAGGGGCTGTAGCACCACGGGTTTACTTACGTATATTGGCGTAGCCTTGTGTGGATCCATAGAGGCTCGGCATCTCCTCGAAATTCTGCCACTTTATTTTGACCAATTCGCTGGGAATTTTTTAAGAGTACTTTGTAACACGTATAGAGCTGATCTTAAAGATCATACTATCATTAGTTGGATTGAAATTTCACTTGGGAAGCAATCAATTAATATTGGGAAAAATCACAATAGGAGAGAGCAACTAATGTGATGCAGGAACTTGTTAAATGCAACTGGTCATATGTAGTGGCGTAGCGTTATAGTACGCCCGTACGACCGGCGTTCCCAGATTTAAAATTTCAAAAATGCGTTAATGCTGTAAATAATAAGTAAAACGTGACTAATTTAATATATGTTTGACCTTCATGACATTATAATAGCTATTTTTCGCGATCCGCTTGCAACGCTCCAATAACAACACTCGTTCTAGCATTTTTTTTTCAATGCCTTTCCTTGCCGGACGCCGAGCAGGTTCGGCGTAAAGGACTCTATATTCCTCGCTGCCTTTCTGGAGGGAAAGCTTGGTTCTCTACAGCATGCGCGCAAATGCTCTCTCGTACGCCAGCGTATCTACGAAGCAGAGGGCTACGGTGATTGGTTAATGTGACCCTTCATGCCTTCTGAAGCAGACGACAGCGGTAGAATTCATACCTGGTTCTTCGCGCTCATGCCACTCGTGCTATGTGATGCTACAATACGCAATATTGACTGACGTAACTTTACCAAACTCAAATATGCCACTGCATTGTATAATTTATCGCAAGAACAGCGATGTGCATTAAAAACTAAAAGATAAACACAGGTTTTGTCAAATAATTTGGTGAAGTCCTCATGGTAGAAGTTCAGCCTGTGGCTGCTTTATCACTTAACCCGCAAGACTATTCTTTTTTATTATTATTATTATGTCGTTAGTATCTAACTGCTTAATATTGTGTCAATCGAAATGTTTAGCATTCATTTGAAAACTTAACATCGAATGGTCTCTGAACAAAATTATTTTAAAATGTTTATCATCATTCTCAAGATATGATAAACAATGGTCTGAATTACTAATCGGCACTGTTACGTCAGTTGAGTGTACTATAGTTGAATCACCCACCACCTCCGTGTCAGAGTGTTTTGCACAGCGCGCCAAGATGACAGAGGCCCCTGATTCGAATCGCGGCGTGAGCACGGGTGTTCTTTGTAAGTGTCCCTTCTTCAATATCATCACTAATATTCATATTTACGATTAACCAAAAGTGGTAGAAAAACGAAGTACAATAAACCAAATCAATCAGTAGTTGGATAAT
The DNA here is from genome assembly GCF_977018435.1 of Lepisma saccharinum. Taxonomy (NCBI): domain Eukaryota; kingdom Metazoa; phylum Arthropoda; class Insecta; order Zygentoma; family Lepismatidae; genus Lepisma; species Lepisma saccharinum. The sequence goes on from NC_139256.1 coordinate 1,875,078, forward strand.
CTTCAACAATGACGTCTACTGTTGTGCAGAGGTGCTTGTGATTCAGGTAGGATTTATTGATTTGCGTCATGCAGAAAGGTATATAAAAAAGGTATAAAACACCAGAGTTCAAAACATTTATGGCATAGTGAGGCATCTAATTGTCTAGCTAAAACATGCATGGATGATGTTTTATTGAAAACCCAGCCGACCTCAGGCAAATAAACAGTGCCTGTGGCGACTAATACCATAAGTAAATTATTAAGCAAGAAAGAGCCGACCCTTCCTTTGGACTTGGCGTTCCCACCCGGAATGTCCATGCTACGCCTTTGGTCATATGTTTCCACAGGGGATTCACATCACCACTAAGAGTTTGTCCCCACCCTTGGCCGATTAACCGGCTCCCGTGGTGGAGTGGTTATCTCATTTCGCTACGACGCCCGTGGTCCCGGGTTCGAATCCGGTCTGGGCATACGTGTCCTTTGTGAGCGTCTCTTCATCAATTTCATCATATTATTAGCCAAGAGTGGCAGAAAGGCGAAGTGAAATGAACAAAATCAATCAACCTTGGCCGATTAAAGCTGCTGTGAACTCCAACGATGAGAACTGTGCAAAGTGGCTTAATTCAGATCATAACAAAGAAAACTACTTCATCAAAGTGTAAGTTCAATATTAAACTATTGTGTCCTGACATCTTTGTTACTACTGTACATTTTGTTACATTGTTTTGTCCGTCTTTCTCCTTTTCAGTTTTCCCATATGTTATTACGCATGTCCACGTTTCCCCTTTTTAAATTCCAGGTAGTTTCGCTCCTGCCCATCTCTAATAGGGACTCGATTCGTTAATAGTTGAAATAATAATTGTTACTAATTTTTGCCTTATTATTATTATATATCGATTTTGTATAAAATAGCACCCCCTTCAAAAAAATTACTTTCTTTCAACTGATATTCTCTACCGCCTTCTTTACTCTCAATTGATAATTCCAACCTCAACAAGAAAATTCAACATAATTATAGTAGCCACTGTAATCAACCAAATTTATTCAATCAAAACTTCAGTGATGAAGGTTCTGCCTCGGGAGCCTGCCACTCTTCTCGCTCCATGCAAGAGTCAGCCAGCAAGCAGTGAAATGCGAATTGCTTTGCCAGTGGAGAAATTTTAGCCTCCGAAACCAGAATGAAAAGAAACAGGTGGGTGCCCTTTTCCTGGAAACCTCACTGCGGGAGTCACGGAGGAGGGGAGGGGGTGGTGAAGGGAGGAAGGTTCTCTGCAGTGGTCAGAAGTAGCGCGCTACTTGTAGCGTCGCTACAGTAGCTAGCTACAAAATTTGTAGCTGTAGCTGTAGCGACGCTACATTTTGAAAATTGTAGTTGTAGCTGTAGCGAAGCTACAAAATTCCTGTAGTTGTAGCGAAAATTCCTGTATTCGCTACAGCTACATTTTCTCTCAGCATTTTCAGGTGAATTTTGAATGTGGCAACAGCGTCAGAAAAAATCGACAATAACCTTTAATTTTGCAGGAGGTTCATAAAGACAAAGTCTATTACATGGAAATACAGATTATCTAGATTGTAGATTATAGATATCTGCATGTTATTTAATTAGTATCTGAATAATTCAGATATCCAGATAACTAACTGACATATATGAATATATTCCAGCTAGCAGCTATGTTTCTTTTTAGCTGCATCGCTGCTCGTTTGCATCACCCCCGGAACAAATCCTGTGGATATCCATGGTGTAAGAGACACCAAAATGTCATTAATTGCTGTGTAAAAAACAACTTGCAGTGCAAAAACGAGTGATGTTTTTCCGCTGCACTGACAAAGGAATAGTGCCAGCAATAAATGGTTCAGTACGTTAACAGCATTGATCATTGTCAGTATATAGGATCTCACCAGCAAGAAATTATTGTTACAAGAATGATAGAGTTTTTGGAATTACAATTATTTTCGCGATAATATTTGTTCACAAATTTTAAAATTACAATACATTAAGAACACTCGGGTTTACACGACAGTTTCATCAATATATTGTATCATATTGTGAAAAGTACGTATGAGTTATTGATTTTCTGCAGAAACGACAATTTTCTTTAGTTAATATGCATAGTTTTCAAATTTATGTATTTTTTCTACTTTTGCGTCACTTTTCTGTAACTTTTACTAATCATGACATCATCCTTCGCAGTTTCCTGCCTCTGGCTGGGTCGGCATAGAAGTCATGCCTCTCCATTATTTCCTGGTCTTCCACTACTCCTCTCTTTTCACGGTGTTACAATCTTGTCCTCTTCTCCTAACACTCTCCGCTATCTGCTCTTTCCACCGACATCTTGGTCTCCCCCTTGGCCTTATTCCCACTCCTTGTGCATTGTAAGCTCTTACTGGTAGTCTTTCTGCATCCATCCTCTTCATGTGCCCGAACCATCTCATCCATGCCTGATCTATCCTGTCCTGAAGCTTCACCACACCCACTGTCTGTCGGATCTCCTCATTCCTTATTCTATCCCTTCTAGTCTTCTCCCATAGACTCCTTAAAAATTTCATCTCCACTGTCTGCATCTTTTTCTTGTCTCTCTATGTCACGTAATTATTGGCACATAGTATGTGTTATATATTACCTTCTTGCATTTCATAGGTACATCCCTGTTCCATATTAATGTTCGAACGCTTTGATATAGTCCACCACCCATTTGTCCTCGTCTGTTTATCTCCTCATCTATTCTTCAACTCTTCTCAATCATGACAATGAGGATGAATGGTTTATTTAATTATTCTCTTATCTATAGTCGCTCTCTGCCACTTTCGGCTAATTGTGAGAATGAGGAAGAATGATGAACATTGTGGGGAATGTAGGAGCAGGAGGATCCCATCCTCCCAACTTGGTGTCTTTCCTAGTTTTTGTTTTGAGTCCATTTTATGCATAGATAAGCTGATCGAGACTGGATCCGAGCCACTATGTGCCTCCGCTGGGTATCGAACCTGGAGCCCTTTTGTAAACAAAGAGCCCCAGGTACTTTTAATTCAAAATGCTGCCTTCATATCAGTCTATTAAAAAGTGAAATATTTATTCTCAAGGAAAATATGTTGATGTGAACATAAATACGTAATCCTACCAAATTTCATTTGTGTATAGTTGTAATCATTAATTTGGGTAAGACCCTAATTGCAATATTCATATATCAAATTTGAATTGAAATGCCACTTGCATAGGTATGTTATTCTCAAAAACTATAGTAAAAATAAGTAACTGAAGTAACACTGCTATCAAAATTATCAAGTGACGGGAATCATGATAATAATAACATAATCTATTTATCAGTAGTAGGGGATTTTTTTAATATCCACATGGTTATTTTTAACTTTTTTATGCAGAAGTAGCGCAAAAAGTAGCGAAGTAGCGAGTAGCGAACAGGAGTAGCGTAGCGAGCTACTTTTTGGTAAATGTAGCGGTAGCTGTAGCAAAGCTACATTTTGGAAGAATAGCTGTAGCTGTAGCGAAGCTACTTTTAAAATGTAGCGTTCTGATCACTGGTTCTCTGGCCTCTGGTTTAGGACAGCCGAAAAGAATTTTTAGTCCCCTGATATGTCGCTAGGTGTCTCTGTATCGCATCGGGCCAGGAAACTACTTTCATGCCAACCTCCAGGCCACTCTTAAAAGGGTGCCCAAACAACGGTCTGACCAACTGCTGCAACTTACAAGCCATTTTACTGGAGTTAGTAAGCCCGCATCAAACTTAGCGATTGCTCTCGACGAAAAGCGGCGTCTCGGATTCGCGAGTTCGGCTTGAGACCAGAATAGCGAACTGGGGTCCCAGCCTGGCAGCATGTACTTGTGAGCTTCTCTGAATTCTCTGATACTGAGTGAGCGTTGACAATGTAGCGAATGAGAGTGAATTCAGGAGGATACCTGTTTTGAGCTACTGGCAAATATTTCCTGGCTGCCTGCTCAGCTCTTTCGTATTTGCCAGCCGAAGATGGGTTGAGCACGGCAGTGATGGAGAATGCAGTGTCTCCTGACGTCACGTGTTTCCGTTATTTGTGGAATTTTACCTTGTATTGTATTGTCGCTTGACCGAGAACTGATGTTTGGAAAGAGATTTTGCCTTTTTGCAGAGTCGTCCTTAGGATCGTTCCACAATATATGCTAAAGGCGTTCAGTATAAGCAGGTTCAGCAATTTTATGGCATGGTTGGTGTCACTGTCCGTTGTCAATTGCCTGCTGATCTGGTTTAGAACTATGAAGCAATTTCTAACTGGGAAGCAAATAGAGGGCTCTTAAAATAGAACTCACTGGTTTTCGTGATTTTATTACAGGGAACTTATAAAATATATCGTCATTGTGTGTGTGTGTATACATCTGTGCTTGATGGCTACACAGGTTTTTATTCCAAGAGTCCCGCACACGATCGGTTAGCGGATGCCTTGACAACACCAAACCTGACCTACCTAACCGATCCACGTAAGCATATAAATAGAAATAGGCATGTAAATAGGTTAAGTTTTGTTTATTTAAGCTTTTATATGCCTACGTGGATAGGTTAGGAAGGTCAGGTTTTGGTGCTGTTAGCATATATTTCCCAAGGTGCTAAGGCTGTCTCTAGCCTCTCGTGTCCCGCACACCGATGGTTCAACACTTCGCTGCGAGGAGCGTGCAATGCAACATGGCGGCATCTGGAGAGGCTGCTTTGGGGTGAAATTCCGGGGATCGTGTAACGTTTTGGGCATGAGTGTTCCTCGTGAGTGTTCCTTCATCAATTTCATCTCACCATCACTCATCCTCATTGTCACGATTAGCTACAAGTGTCAAAAAAGCGACATACATTTTGAAATAGAGACGCATCATGTGCATCTCCTTCCATCTTTGTTTTGTGCGGTTCAATCTGTCCCCCATGTCTGTGATCTGATGCTCAAAATATTGTGAAATGATACTCAAAAAGAGAATGACACTTACGCATTGTATGGCTTTGATTGCTACTCCAACTGACGATCCCATATTTGCCATGATCTGGTACCTGCGGAAGAAGAAAAAATCCGTTACTAATACCTAAAAAAAGAAAAAAGGGTTCTGTTTAACATTGGGCAGTTTGTTGCCACTTTATTAATTATGAAGACATTTCTACTCTGAAGCGGAATCAACTCGTCAAAATGCTAAAACTGACCCAAGTGTACATATGCAGACTCGAGTACGTATGTATGTATGTATGCATTATGTATTATATGTGTGTGTGTGTGTGTGTGAATGTAATATATAATACCTGTTATCAAGATTTTTTTCAAGCAACAAAATTAACAATGTTTTTTTAGGGTTTAGAATTGAAGGATAACCATTAAAAAATATCTTAAATATTTACAAAATATTAAAATACTGACCAAAGCAAAAAATTTTATAGTATTCAAAATATATACACTAAGAACGTAATGTTTCCACCCTCTAACAGGGTGTTCTTCAGACAAAACTTCACAATAAATTGAGGAAAGATACAAAACATCATCTTATATATACACACTCCCAGACAGAGTTCATATACATACCAACAGGAAGGCAACAGTCCTTATCTTAAAACCCTTTCTGTCAGGAAATCCTGAGTGTGGAATCTCCTGACAGGTAATTGACACTACCTGTCTGGTACCTGGTAAGAGTCTGGCCTTATCAATTCCTCACTAATGGACCTAGACATGTTCCTTATCTCCTGTAGTCCTTCGCTCCTCTCTTCTTCCTTCGTTATTCTTCCTTCTCCCTACCTACTTCCTTTATCTCAGCCTTTCCACTCTTTATACACTCCTTTCAATTCTTTGTTGATGTTCAGCCTCATTTCAGTTCATTAATTCTTCTTCTCCTTTTTCTCTATTTCCTTGGCCTCTTTCCACTTCCTCACTATTCCTTTCTTCTCCCTCTCTATCCACCTAGCCTTATCCCATTCTTATGTTGTGTCCCGTTTCTTTTGTGTGCTTGAATATAGCTTTTTTTCTCCCTCTTTAATCTTACGTCATCCTTATGTTGCTTTAACCTGTCTTTCAGGTTCCTTTTTGTTTCCCCTGTACACACTCTCATATTCCTTGCACTGAACCTCATATATATTCCCCTTCTCTTCCTCCTCTCTCTTTTATTCCTTCTTCTTGTTCGCTATCCATAAAATGATGCGGCCTCCTTTTCTGTATGTTTTTATACCTGCTTTTCTAAGAAATTTGCTTATCGTCTCTGTAGGTTTCCCCATACTCCTTATACCAAACCACCTCTCTTTTTCCTTCTCTTCACTTTCTTTTGTTTCTTTATCTTCTTTCTTCCTTCTTCTTCTGTTTACGTCAAGTCTATCTTCCTTTTTGTACCCATTCTTTTCAAGCTTCACCCATAGCCTCTCTATTTTCCTCTCGTTTTCTTCTTCTTTTGTGCATATTTTGTTGATACTGTCTTCAATATTATTTATAAAATTTATTTTTGTCCCCTCACTCACATCACTTCTTTTGTGAGAGATGATCCCTGCTGCACAATTTTTCTGATGCCAAGTGGTCTCAATCTTATTTCCTCTCTCCCTTTTCATCATTATATCCAGCAAACTTATCTTCTCTAACTCTTCTATTTCAAGATCCTATAATAGCCCTCTTGCTTCATATTCTATTTCTTTGACAAATATGTCCAGCTGCCTCCTTGTTCCCCTGCATATGCCGAAACAATCGTCCACATATCTGCAGAACAGAATTATCTTGCCCCTCCTATTTCGATGACATTCTTTTCCCACTCGTTCATTACAAATTCTGCTAACAGTGGGCTTAAACTAGAGCCTATATTTGGGCCTTCACTCATTTTCATTCTTTTATTCCCCAAAAGAAAGGGAAAGCATGAAGAAAATGAAGGCAAGAAATGATATTGTGGTGGTGCAGGCAGATAAGGGAGGAGCCATTGTGGTTATGGAAAAAACAATGGTACGAGAGGAAGAATGAAAACCTAAAATAGATCATATATGAGGAGATTTGTGGTTCAGAAGATGAACAAAAGATTAGAGAGAAGATCATAAAATACTGTGGGAGGAGAGGATTTAAAAAGTACATAAAGGAGGCAGGAGGACTACATAGTTTGTAAGGCTTTTCCAAAATACACAAAGATGAGACAAAATTGAGACCAGTAATGGATTGCAGGAACAATGTTTTGGAACCCTTGGAGAAGAAGTTAAAGAAGATAATTGGAGTGTTGGTGAAAGAGCAAGAAAGCAGAGGAGAGAGGAACAGTGAGCAGGTGGTGGAACTTATAAAAGGACTGGAGGTAAGTGGGGACAAGACGACAATATTTAGCCTAGACGTAAAAAGCATATTCCCAAGCATCAAGAGGGGACACATAGTGGAAATTGTTAGGAAGAAAATGGGACAAGAAATAATAGGAGAATGGGATGACAAACGCGTAGTGAAAACTCTGCAAACTGTTTGGGATAATGGTTACTGTAAAGTGGGGGATAGAATAATGAAAATGAATGAAGGCCTAAGTATAGACTCCAGTTTAAATGGAGGTTTTGTTATTTAACATTTCTCCTCCCGCCATTGTTAATTCCAAACAGAATCATTCCGTTTCACACTGCATAGACAATGAACACAATGGGATATTTCTAAAACTTAGGAAAATGTTCTGCCTCCAGAGGAGGGGTTTGAACCTACAACCATCAGGTTGGCAATCTACAACGGTAACCACTACTCTACAGACTTTCGTTTTTGAGAATAGCTATAAGGAGCTGACCAGTGTGAAATATAGATGCAACTCTCCTCCTACATGTAATGTGCAAAGAATACTTGTTTGTAACAAAGAAAACGAAGTAGTACGAATCGGAACTAACATTTAATGGAGAATTGCACATGATGAAAACTTTTCATTCGATATTTGCGGAGGTATCCTTCGTGGCCGTGCGGTCTAAGGCACCATGCTTTGGACGGCGGCTGCGGGACGGCATAGGTTTGATCCCGTGTTCAGTCTCCAGGAATTTTCGGCCTGTGTATAGGGCCGGTGGCAACCCACCATCGTGAGGAAATTGGGGAGCTCCGAGTGAGTGAGCGTAATCCGGTCGCGAAGTCCTACAACGGCTGGGGGTCGGTCGGGCCGACCACACGTCCCCCTAGTCTGGCTGCAGATCTCCACGCCCCCCTGGTGGCTCGCGTGGGAGGGAGGCCAGCAGTCGGTAGGTAAGCCTTGGCCCAATATTGTGCTGTAGCGCTATAGGATTATTATTATTATTATTATCCTTGCATTGAAATGGATTGGGTAAAGGGGTAAAATTAGTATGTCCTAAATTACAACAAATATAAATAGTTATTTCATTAATATTTGTCAATGTCTTTGAAGCAGTACACAATTATCGTTGGAGTATCATAATTCACGATCTCTTTGAACATGTGTCAATTCATTTATTTGTTTAATTTTTTTTAGTAAATTCCAGATACAGAACAATGTAGCCACTCTACACTATTACAAATAATGTTACAATGCTCTTGTGTAATAAAAGGAGAATTAAGAAAAAGAAACACGTCGTAAGGAGACTCGAACCTGGGACCGCTAGATGCCCAGTCGAGAACTTTAAGCACTACACACCGCCTTTACCTTCCGCTCAAACAACAATTTTTATATATTCAGTCACTCCAATATTGTAAATGTCGTTGGATATTCATGTAGTTGAACTTTTACTTTAATTTTGAATTGCTTTTCTTGTATTAGCAGCTATCTTCGAGAAAAAAATTCGAATTGATATAAAAAACGATAATATTGTTAGCTGTTGTGAAAATGCGAGTTATTTCTTCTAACTTATTATTGTGATTAGACATTATTAATGGAAAATATTTAGAGGCTTCTACATTGTATATTATGTAGAATATCCTTGTTTTGCGTTTTCTTACGCCACAGCAAATACATTTCATAATACTGTTCTGAACACGAGACTTTCGTCAGTACACAAGGCATTTCGTCTGTTGCAGTATCACGGGAAGAGAACATCGTCCTCATAGCTATTCTCAGGAACGAAAGTTTGTAGAGTAGTGGTTACCGTTGTAGATTGTCAACCTGATGGTCTTAGGTTCAAACCCATCCGGTGGCAGAAAATTTTCGTAAGTTTTAGACATATCCCATTGTGTTCATTGTCCAAGCAGTGTGAAACGGAACGATTCTGTTTGGAATTAACGATGTTGGGAGGAGAATTGTTAAATAACAAAACCTCCATTTCAACGAACTGAGAAGTGGAGAAAAATTGGATAATTCTTATAAATATGAAAATTACATTCATGTTTTTAGTGGTATAATCGCAGGTAGAATCAAATAACTTACGTGGAAGATTTTATCTCGCTCTGAACAAAGCCAAAAGGCATTTCGCACCGATCTAATATATTCTCCAATTCATTTTAAAATATTATTGAGTGTTTCATGTCGATATTTTGATCAATGCATCAATTCTTGACGCTGAGACGATATTTTCTACAAATACCTCATCTCTCCTGTCGTCTCCTTTCTCTTCTCTCCTTCTCCTCTCCTTCTTCTCTCCCCTTCTTCTCCTCTGCTTATATGTCATCGCCTTCCCTCCTGTTCTCGTCTCTTGTATCCATCCCGTTCTTCTCCACTCTTCTTATCTCCTCCACTGTCTTAGATTTCCGACTCCACTGCACTCTTCTCCTCTCCTCTTCTTTTCGTTCTTCTCATGTTCTCTCTTTTACTCTACCCTCAACTCCCCTCTTCTCGTCTCCTCCTCTCCCCTCCTCTCTTTCCCTCCTCTCTTCTCCTCTTTGCTCCATTTTCCTCATCTCTCCCAGCATCTTTTCACTTTCTCCTCATTGCTTCTCCTATCCACATCTGTCCTATCTTTTCTTCCCTCCTTTACTTTTCCTCTTCCCTCTTTCGCTCTCTCTTTTCTCCTCTCATTTGTTGTCCCTTTTCGTTTCCTCTCTCCTCTTTTCCTTTGTGTAGACTCATCAGCAATGAAATACTAGAAAATCGATTTTTTTCTTTCAGAAAGTATTCCTTATTTGCGACAAATGTAATACTGATATTTTTTTTAGAGTTTTATACAATAATATTTGGTTTTATTTCTTTCGCGTATTTCATAAATATCTATTGTGCATATGGCAACCCTGAAATTGAGCCTAACTCTACACGCAACCCACCAGCGCCTTACGTAATTTGGGTTGCCTAGTTTAAAATGTCGTTGTCCTAAAACATTTGAGAGACACTGTACATACAATAGTATGCCATTAACTATGACATTTACATGTCATTTTACATGTCACTTTACTTCTTAAAGATTAGGCTACATCAGAAAGATGTGTTCCATCTCGTCGTACACATTCTGAAAGTCTTCTGTGGAAACTCTGGAATGCCCGCTGTATCATGTCTCGAGGAAAATCAGTGATTTCTGCTGCAATCTTCTGTTTCAGTTCAACAATGATTGCAGGACGTGTGCTGTACACTTTACTTTTGAGATGTCCCCACAGAAAGGAATCACAAACACTGAGATCAGGGGACCTCGGAGGCCATGAAATGTCACCGTTACGTGAAATGATCCGCCTTCCCAACAATTTGCGAATCGCCTCCATCGACTGTCGAGCAGCATGTGACGTGGCTCCGTCCTGCTGAAACCACATGTTGTCGGTGTCAAGATGTGTGTCGTGTAATTTCGGTGCAAAGAATGTTTGAAGCATAGCAACATATCGATCTGATGTCACTGTTGTTGCAATGCCTTCCTCACTTTCAAAAAAATAAGGGCCGAAAACACCATGACTTGACACTGCACACTATACCGTAATCTTGGTGCTATGTAATGGATGCTCGTGAAGCTGACAAATATTTTCCTATAACTAGTAACGGAAATTCTGTTTGTTAACATAGCCGCTAAGGTTGAAATGGGCTTCGTCAGACATCCACAAATTGTTAAGGAAATTGGCGTCCTCGTTAACCTTACCCAACACCAATTCGCAAGACTTCTTAAGCAACAGAGGGTCTTCAGGATGTAATTGCTGTACAATCTGTAACTTATAGGGTGGAACTTTATTTCATGCAGTATTCTTTGTACGCTTCTTCGACTACATTGCAGGGCTGATGCATGTTGTCGAACGGAGTGACGAGGGATCCTCTGAATGGCAACTCGAACTGCTTCAATTTTCTCTGTTATACGTACGGTTCAAACTGTACCTGGGGGCTTCTTCTTTAACGCTGAACTGGTTTCTTCGAATTACGCACCCATGTTGTAATCGCACGAGCCGATGGGACACTAGCATGACGTCCTAGATGGTAATGCTGCCGAAATACCCTTTGCGCTGTAGTCACACTATCACCGTTCTTATAAAAAGCTTTCACAGCGAAAGTACGCTCCTAACTATTCCAGTGCTGCATAATTACTGAATGGCAAACCCTCCTCAATGATGTCGCATCGGTCCCGAACAAATTCCGGCGCTAAAGTTTTGCCAATTCCACAATCAAATTTTGCCGTTTCTCTGCGCCACCCTTTATATGAGGTTCAGTGCAAGGAATGTGAGAGTGTGTACATAGGGAAAACAAAAAAGAGACTTAAAGGGAGGTTGAAGCAACATAAGGATGACGTAAGATTAAAGAAGGAGAAGAATCCTATATTCAAGCACAGAAAAGAAACGGGACACGACATAGAATGGGATAAGACTAGGAGGATAGAGAGGGAGAAGAGAGGAATAGTGAGGAAGTGGAAAGAGGCCAAGGAAATAGAGAAAAAAGGAGAAGAAGAAATAATGAACTGGAATGGGGGCTGCCATTATCATATCTTTATTTCGTTCATCCTTCATATCCACAACTCAAATGTTCAGCATTCCTTCCATCACACCATTCATTTCCATCCCGTTGACCTCCCTATAACTAAGGGTCCTGCTAGAGGAGACAACCTCGATAAAAAAAAAACCTATCCGAAGGTGTTAGTTACATGTGCCGATGGGGCAGTGTTGGCTGCAGGGGTAGGTGCAGTCGCGAACGTGGCCTCGTTGATTTCGGTTTGGTCTTGGAGAAGCCTTCATTTTTGGGGGTAGGCCTTCCTCGGCATAGAGGGCATGTCGAGGCGAGAATTTATGTACCCTCCTTAGCAAATCTTACTGTTTATGGGTACAAAAAACGTTTCAAACGGGGAAAACCCCCAAAACGGGTGCGGACTTTCAGCTCGCTTAATTTCGAAGAGACAAGTGACGTCACAACAGTGCCCTGCTAATGCTACCGAGGAAGAGTTTCTGGGAACTCTCTGATCAACATGAGACGGCAGTACAGCGAAAATCGGGAGAACTTGTTCCCACAACTTCACTAATCCTAACGTTTGCTACGATCACTCTTCCGGATAAAGTGCGAGCTGGATATTATATTCTCGATGTTCGGCCGTACCTTCCAAACCCTATGTGGTGCTTCAAGTGTCAAGTGTGAAGTGGGAAGTGCGGTGATCCTGATCGCGGCGCTGAACCATGTACATCTGGTCCAAAGTGCTTGATCAGCAAAGGCGAACACCATGTTTGGCACCGTGAATGTACAGTCACGGACACTTCTGGGTTGTAACGACCCTATTGAAGAAGCACTGAAGCAAGCCATCCATGTCTGACCACCAAGCGCCTTGTGACTAGACAACCCAACCAGCATTGCAATTCTGCGGCTTGTATACCAGTCACGGGTATACATCTCTGTAAATTGAGTAGTGATGCCAAAGAGAAATACGAGATGAAGATTGTCGATCGTAATGTCTCGTGTTCTCGACATGCAATAATACTCGGTCCACGTTACGTTCCATTATTTAATGTTGTTTGGGAACGAACCTGACGGACTGGGTTTATATTTTCACTCCTTGCATTACAGTAAATTCCATATTTTACAATTACATTAATGCTTTGAACGAAAATAATGTCCAGAAAAACATCGAACACACGTTCACACCATTCTTCTCACACACATGCACGTGAAAACAAACGCACAAAGCTAAGTTTTAACTTCCAAGTGAATGTCCAAATAACAGTAAATGGAGAAGCACTATGTGCGAAACGGGATTTTTCACAGAAAGAATGCGTCTATTTGTGACATACGTGGTTTCTATTAATAGACAATGAAACAATTATGAGAGAAATTAACATGCATTTTCATCTTCAGGTGCTGAGGAAAGAAACACACTGACTGGAAAAAAGAAAGCATGGTGCTATTGATAGAGTGTTGGTTAGCGTACAGAGGTTTCATCAGTGAGGTCCAGGTTCGATCCCCACCAAGGCCAATTTTTTCATTCTTTTCTATTAGTGAAGAAGTATGTAATATTGTTTTGTAGGCATTTTGACGAAAGGATACGCATCAAATTTGTTCGTTTAATCTGTATTTTCATTCTTCTAATAAGTTCTCTATCGCAATGGGATATAGAGATTCTCTATCTAGGCGATGGATGTCTTCTCAATGGTTACGTAGCTGCGGTTCTCCAGTCCCTTACACCCACTTGTCTTATTTATTTACTTCATTTCATATCTAACGAAAACACAGATATAGTTAGAACAAGAAACACACCTCGCGTCGAAGGTTCCAGACTCGAGTTCTGGCTTTTTTTGCGAGGGTGATTATTCTTGTGTATCTGTTTATCATCTTTGTCAAAAATTATTTCTCATTATTGCCGTGATTAACCTAGGGAGAGACCAAAGCGACTGAAATAACAAAAGTACAGAAAATGGAAGACACATCTGCCTAGGCATGTTATACCTTGGGAATTAGCAATCTGAAAATTAACTTGCGTTTCAGTCGACTACTTGCGAAATAGTTTCGTGTTGTCTCGTTTGGAGTGTTGGTTATCGTGTCGGACTAGCATGCGGGCAACCCGAGTCCGAGCCCAGCGAAAGGAAAGTTTATTTTGTCTAATTTCATCCAATCTTATTTATAAAACTGAGGTTTCTGCAAAACCTTTTCAATTGCATGCCACTTCGTATGTTGGTAATCTTAACACATTGACTGCCGTGTGTATGATATGTCATACACATGGCTTCTTGCTTCTGGGCCACGTGTATGCTACTCCATACACAAACAAGAACCTGATTCTTGGCCACGTGTATGGATACGCATACACAGTTCAAGCAAAACTATATGACTGTTAAATAGCCGTGGCGTACAGCTAAGATGGGGCAGTAATAATTTTAATTTCTGTAATGTCTTACAAGAGTAAAAAAATCTTCAAATCTTTATTTACGCTTACGTATTCTTTTCACTAGTACAGATGTATTGACAACTAAAAAAGGAAGGGTAAATGTGTAAATACATTTTTTTTCTGGTTGGAATTCACAGTAAACGATTATACATTATGGAATACATTGCTAGTACATCATAATTCTTACAAAACGATTCGTTATATAATATTTTTTTGTAAACTTATGTTCCTTGTAGATATATAGATAGATATAAGAATGGCATATTTTATACCGAACACTTTGGAAGTTCAATGATTTTTGTTGAAACACTCCCGGCACATAAAAGGATTTTTGGGACATTTGTCAAATACTGTGTTCACCCACCTGGCAAACTTCCTCCCTGTCGAGTCAGAATTTCCACTTCTGCCATAGATTTTGTAGCAATGTTCACAGCGTCCTTGCTTCTTTCTTCCATTATCCCCTACTTTGTTTATCAAGTGATGAGTTTGAGTTTTTCTGCCTTGTTGCACAGGTAAAGTGAGTTTGCTGTCCAGGAGGTAATTTTTCAGAAAGAATATTTAGGATTACAAGTTTCCTGAATTCATTTATGTGTATGTTACTGGACTGGATGCAGTCACTGTAGAGAATGTAGGCATTCACGAGAGCCGTTCCCCATATAAATTCAATAATAACTTTCTTGTACCATTTTGTAGTCTTTCGCAGAGCATTCCCATATGAAGCGAATTGATCACTTACGTCAATGAAGGACTTGTTAGTAGTGTAATCAATAATTGCGGTAGGCTTTCTAATTTCTGAACCATGTCTTTCTGTTACAGTTACCTCTTCAGCAGAGTGAGCTGTAGATAGGACTAACACATCTCTCTTATCTCTCCACTTCAGAATAGTCACACCTTCCTGAGTTTCCATTCCTACAATATCACCTTTCCTCAATTTATCTTGAACAACATCTGCTGGCAAATATTTACGGTTAGACCTAATTGTACCGATCAGATGGGTATTATTGTCAATGGCAAGGTAAGCAAGAGGAACGCTGGTGTAATAATTATCTGTGTAAAGATGCCGGCCTTCACCGAGAAGATCTCTTACAAGCTGTAACACAACAGTTTCAGGAACTGGCATGTTACCGGCCATTTATATTTCCAACATAAAGAATAATGTTCCATGTATAGCCCCTGCTGGCACACAACTTGAAAACTTTCACTCCGTATTTATTATTTTTGGAAGGGATGTACTGCCGAAATGAAAGTCTTCCCCGCCATGGTATCATACTTTCGTCGACACAATTTTTTCCGCCTGGTGAGTATATTTCTTGGAATTGTGAAATGAGTTTGTTGGTGATGTTCGTAATTTTATGTAATCTATCATTAGAGACAGCACGTGAATTGTCTGCAAAATGCCACATTCGTAGAAGCAGTTCAAAACTGTTTCTACTCATTATACTTCGGGGAAGAGGAAATCAAACAAAGCACTAGTGCTCCAGTAGTCTGATAATTTTGGTACTTTGATCACCACAAAATTTTAAAACAGCGTGATATTAAAAAAGAACAAGACAAAATGTGGTAACACAAAGCGAATAATTACGTGTATGAAATCATATCCACGTGGCATACAACGTCAAATTGAAAACCTACGCCGCGTGTATAGAAATGCATACACACCACAAAAACCTCAACAATGGGCTTAATTTAAATTGTATTGAGATATTATGCATACACATTTCATTCACAGTCGGTCAGTAACAAGAAAATCGGATTGGCCCAGAAGAGATACATTTTCAGTTACACGGTGGCAGTCAATGTGTTTAAAGCAGCAAAGATGAAAATTTGATGTTCCGAAGCGACGATGTATTTGTGTATGTGTTGAAAAAACGCATTTATTTATTAGCGAAAAACATGCAGCCACGTGATCATTGAGAACGCTTCCTAGTTGTCAGTGCTAATTTGGCAGTAGCTACAGTCTGTCAACACACACCAACTTTCACGTTTCCCGTAAATGATTACCTTTCCACGTTTCAAAATCATGAGTGCTGTGTAAAGCAACACTTTGATAGGCGTTTGCATGTTCGAATCTAAAGTAATACGAAACTTTTTTCCCAACAAATGACATTGAAACCATTAATAACTGTTTGCAATGTGATATTGATATCATATATGGAAAGAATAAAAATGGAGAATTTCGCTTAACACAACTTATAAATAGGGAGCGGAAGTTGATGAAATGTCATCTTTTTTCTGACATCTCGGACACGATGCCCATTAAATATACACAATATTACACTTCATCTAGAACCCAAAAAAGGTAATTTTAAAGTGCATTTTTTTGCATTTGTTGCCATTTGTCAGGTTTTAGGTCATTTTCCCGGATTTTCGGCATTTACCCGAGATACCACGTGACTCCGGGGCCAACTGTCAGCACCGAAGACAAGCTTCAGTAACTTTCGAGAGGTTCCTTCTAGTCCTTGACAGAGCGCATGCTCCGTAATTATGTGCAGAAAACCCATGTTTTCTGTGTATAAAATTTACGTATGTTTGGATTGTGTGTTCAAATGTTGAAGTAAACATAACTCCGTGACACACAACAAAAATTACAAGTGCTTCAAAGATTAGAAACTTAGCAAGCGTTACTAATAAGACGATTAGATTGTCCGACTGACAAAAGACACCAGGTGGTGGGTTGGTAGCGTGTTAGTTTGACACGCAGGAGATACTGGGTTCGATTCCCCTTTGATTGCCTCCAATTTTTTTCTTAACTCGAGCGACTATATAACATAACCCACAGCGCTACAGCTCTTTGAAGAGCCTTGGCTTGCCTACCGACTGCTGGTCTCCCTCCCACACTGTTCCTCCGTCACCTAGTATCGCGTGGAGATCTTAGACCAGTAGTGGGGGTGACGGGTGATCAGCCCGACGAACCCCCAGCCGTTGTTGTAGGTCTTCTCGACCGGGTTACGCTCACTCACTCGGAGCTCCCCAATTTCCTCACGATGGTGGGTTGCCACCGGCCCTATACGTAGGCCGAATAAATTCCGACCAGAGCCGGATTCGAACCTACGCCGTCCCACAGCTCCGAGTGAGTGAGCGTAACCCGGTCAAGAAGACCTACAACAACGGCTGGGGGTTCGTCGGGCTGATCACCCGTCACCCCCACTACTGGTCTAAGATCTCCACGCGATACTAGGTGACGGAGGAACAGTGTGGGAGGGAGACCAGCAGTCGGTAGGTAAGCCAAGGCTCTTCAAAGAGCTGTAGCGCTGTGGGTTACGTTATCTTGCAAGAAAAATGAATATTAAGAAATGTCAAATTACTGATAAATATACGAACTCGTATATCCAGTAACGAATTGATATTTCCAAACAAGGATTTTGTAACTACTTCTGATCAAGCAGCTTATAGTACTCATAAAGTAAGTTCACAGTTCGTAAAACAGTCAAATACTTCATTTAAGTAAAATTGCATTTCTTTCCTGGCAAAAGATATTATGTGGCAACCCTACATAAAAGAAACGTAAACAATCAAAATTAACCTAAAACTTACCTGCACAGAAAGTTAGAGCAGACAACAAGACAGCAAAGAACAGCATGTCGATGTTATAAACTCTAATTCCAAAGCACGTCTTCTAAACGGAGCAGTTCGAAGCACTCTGTGGTCGAAGTGTAAATGTTCAAGGGGAAGCACTTAGTTCTTACTCATCCTGGAAATGCCCAGGGGGAATTCTACGAACCGGATCTGCGTAATTATGTCGACTGATCACACAACAAAACTTCGAATCCTATGCTTTTCTCTATTTTTGTTACAGCGCTCGGAAAGAATAACCATTAGAATGACGAAGCAGAAGATTGTAAGCAATTGACTAATTGTTGTTTTTTTGGGTCTCGAACCCTATCTGTAGATAGATTCATTTAACGTCATGGGTTGTTTACGATTCTTACTCTCCCCGTGTTTTTGTTCGTTTACAAATTACGAACAGTTAAGTTAGAGTTCGAGTAATAATTAACAAGTGTTTGTGAAATAAATACGGGATGAAACCAGTCAACTAAAGGATTTCTTACTTCCAGCAAGGGTTCGATATCCGGTGGAGGCACATGGCAAAGTGATTCGGATCTCACTTAAAACTGCAGGTCCAGTCCCGATTAGCCTTTCTGTGCATAATGTGGACTTAAAAGAACAATAATTCAAATTTGCGAAAGCATCCCGCCACTTGCCACCACGTCATAGGAATTTTCACTTCGGGTATTAGATAGCATTCTCTCTCCAGAAAAATCAAAAGCCGTCACGTGAGTGAGTTCTTGAAGTTTGGGTTTTCAGTCCTACAGTTTAAAATCGGATCCGAACCACTAAGTGCCTTCACCGGCTATCGAACCTGGGACTTCTTGATTACAAGGTGAGGGAGGACGTTACCACGATTTCATGAGTGGGCTCTTAGAAACTGAAGGTTGTATTGAGGGGAGGGAGTTACAGTCCTGTAGTCGTTGCATATTTGCTAAAATATATATAAACGTCAGATTTATGTAAATATGCATACAAGTTATCCGTACTTCACTTTTTTTCTTATTCATACTAAGAAACAAATAAACGGCCCCTGCAAAGAATCCACGGCAATATATATATATCAATTTGTCTCAAGTGCGCCTTTTCCTTCCTCTATAACCTTCAAATGGAAATTGTTATGTAAGGAGAGGCTTACTCGAGCCTTTGGCAGAAATACAACTACTGTACTCCGTCTCTTGGGATCCATGAGGTGCGAACTTCTGTAACGAACTGTACTTCGAGTGCCTTACACAAAACTGAACTGTACGAACTACGAACTGTCTTTACGAACTGTCATAAGCAACGAACTGTTCTGGACGAAGTCTTGCAACGAACTGTTTTGATCTATCTTAGGCACCAAAACTGTTGTATTTTCCCACGAGAACTGGTGTCATGTTCTTCTCTCGTGGGCTCCCTTTCTTAAAATCTCCACATAAACGGGCAAGCTCTGATTCTGCGGTTCTTGTTGTTGTTGAATTTGTCTCTAAGTCCATTTTATGCTCAGAGCGGCTAATTGGGACTGGACCTACAGTTTAAAGTGAGATTCGAATCAGTCGGACCCGGAGCGGGGCCCTTGATGACAAGGCGACGACGTTACCAGTACACCATCTGGGAGGAACTGCAGTTCAACATGGTGGCATGACGTGCTGTGCGTAAATCACCATGGGTAGGGGAAACCACACCACGTACCTCTTTTTATTATAATGTTTATGCTATTTATGGATGATTTTACTACGCTGCACTACAGTATATGGAGTACATACTTTTGTCGAGTTCGCCCTTCGTATCCGCAACGGCTCATACGTAAATACACACAACTTTGTCGGGTCCAGTTCCCCCCCCCCCCCTCCGGGTCAGGTCAGGTCAGCTGTGTCACGGATTTCACTTATGAAATATAGCAACCCTAATCATACCAATAGTTGACCCCACCCCTTACGTGAACTATATATACGCCCATGTCCACGCACAACTAGATCAAACGTGAAAACAAGATATCCTTTTTTTTTTAAAAAGTTACCATTGATTGTACAGCAAGGATTCTTCCATTTCCATCATCAATCGAAATTCCCCACATTGCGATCAATGGTGCAGTAGAAACTCAAATCTTGACGTGTCACCTTCGTATGCTCAATTGACTTGAATACATTGGCATATCAAGTGGTGGGCGAAGTGGGCGATCGCGCCTGAAGGGGCTTCGCGTTCTATGGGATGGATACGAAGAAAGTAATAAATAAAAGTGAGGAAAAAAATGGAAAAGGCTAATTTTTGGTGCCAATAAAATTACCATATTCTGTTTTTTAGCTGGCATTAAATTCTAGTAAAACGTTATGTACGTCAAATCAGGGGCATAACACAGGCAGGCGGGCGAAGCCAGAAAGAAGTAAAAATTGTTTTCGTATTTCTCATGTGAAACATTTACGCAATGATTCACGCCAATTTGCTTGGGCATTTTTACTTATTTATTCTTCTCTTGAATAAGATGCACTTCATCTTGTCTTTTCTTCGTTCTCTTGACCTTCTACTCCCGATTTTAACATTTTAATAAAGCACCTCCAACTGCGACGAAGCAAGTGTCAGACATTTAAATGCGTTGTTTTCAACCCAAGGAGGACATGTGTAATATTAGCAGTTCTTCCTTCCTTCAGCTTCCGAGAAACAGAGAAATACATTTTCAGGGTGAATGAAATTAATAAATATAATTTTCGTCAGTAGTTTGATACTATTATTTAAATGTGATAATTTACTGACGTATCCCTGAAGATACGCCCAGGGCCTCGCGATAGATTGCTACGCCACTGCTTGACTATAATAACAATTATCCGGTTTCATTTTTTCGTGCTTCCTGACAAAATGACGACATTTTTATCATTGCAATTTTGCACGGTGAACATCGCTCATGTTATTGTAAGAAACAAAACATATTTCCCAAAATTAGTTGAAAATGGAATCATAACACTAACCTGTGGTTGTGAAACGACAACTATCCCAACTCCTCAGCACAAAACACCTGCTTCAATAGTGATGCACCCCAGTTTTGTATCACTGTAACATCCGCTTCCTGGAATTGGAGCACAATAGCGTCTCGCATGACTATTGACAAGGTGGTTTCGGACACGTAGGATTTTCTCTCCACTCTCCCTCTTTTTATATATATACATATACATACATACATACATACACGTATATATTACACAACGAGTTAGGATGGATACAATTTGTCATGATAGAAACAGGTTAGGTTTGGAGGGTACTAAATGGTGTGTTCCAAGAGGACGTCCGCTATATTGAATTCCACTCAAAATTATTATATGGGAAGCGGGTGAAGTGCATAGGCGCCGATTTCTTCAGAGATTTTGGAGAGCCCAAAGCTAAGTAAAGCATGAGTACTGATTTCTTTATGTTTGCGGGGGGGGGGGGGGGGGAAGGGGCAAATACAATAACTAGCTTTGACAACAATACATATATATCAGGGTACATCGAGCTTTATTAGCTGGACAAAAAATTAATTGTACCACTTTGATTATGTAATTATACAACACAATACTTTACATGTAACTTTTGACTTAGAATTTGATTATCATTATCATTTTCGGTTTATAATAGCTATTCCTACAACCCTTTATAGGAGTTTAATATCTTCACACATAATTTACATAAAAATGGAATGCCCAAGATAAAATTTTCATCCAGGTTTAACCCTGTTTGTCAGTATAATTCAAACTCAGTATCAGCACAATAGGTAGTAGCTATGGTGCTATATTGGAAAGGAAATTTAAATTTACATATACTGATAACTTTATAATTATTATATTGATAAAAATGAAAGAAAAAACTAGAAACAACAAAAATTACAATGGCATCAAATTATGCCTTTGTTTACAAGAATATTTATAAGATATCAATGCTATACATAAGAATATATATATATATATATATATATATATATCTTTGTTATCTCCTTCCAGGATAAAGCAAGTCTTTGTATCTACAATTCTGAGCTTCAGTTTTCGAAATTCATCATCTTCTCAAATCACCTCCAAACGTAGAACATATAAGTGTCACTCTATGCGACCTTCCTCCAAGCACTCATTTGAGGCACTCTAACATTCACAAGCCAGCCCCTTAAGGAAGATGAAAACAGATACTTATTCACTGCTTCCAATTCAACATGGCATCTATTATACATATCAGTGTCATTCCACAACTTTCGAATCTTTATCAGATTATATCATGATCAAAGTTCATTCAAGTCATAAAAGGCTTCTATATAACTTAAGCATCCAAGTTATTATCACATTGCCAAGTTTAATGCTTTAAAAGCAACAATTATTGTACAAATATATCCCCATTCCATAATGCTAAATTTGTACTTATCTTTGTTCCATCTTGAGCTCTTCACCAAGTCACAGACAACTAGTATCAGAGCTACTAGTTCAAGCCAGATTTTTTAGTATGTGCAATCTTCAATTGTTTTTGTTTTATATTTTTGTCCCTAAGTGCTTAACAGCTTGAATGTTTGTGTTGTAAATGTACATATTTGCTCTGTTATAGCTATTTTACTATGTAAATTACAATATACTTATCTAATGATTACAATTACCATTTTTTGAATGTTGATACAAAATACCAAGTATGACATCACATTGAACATTGAACAATTTTAAAGAGTTGACCTTTGTATATACACCTTGAAGCCAATGCAAATGTACACAATTTCAATAAATTTAATTATAAATTTGAATATATCATATCTTTCTTGTCTGAAAGAACACATATGATTGAAGATATTTGTTTTTCATATTGCCAGTCAAAAATAACTGTAATACTAACTTATTATAAATATTGCACAAATGTAGAACTTTGAACTTAGCTTAACCTTTTTGAAATGTTGTTATGACAATGTATTATTTATATTGTCATACTGGCGCTCAACAAGGGACGAACCCACAACAACATATCTGAGCAGTACTGAGACTTTTAACATATAATAATTAATATAATGCCTCTATATTTACAAACTGTTTTCATGTTTAGCATTATAATCAACTGAGTATAACTGAATATTTTTTTTTTACTGAGTATAACTGAATATTTGTTTTCCAACAATACAACAAGAACATGTTCATCATGAACCAATACAGTGCAACTACACATAATGAGTTTTTAGTACATAATAATGTTGCAAAACAAATAAAACAAAATCAAGTTCTACATACCAACAACTATTATCTAGTGAAGTTCCATATGAACCATTTTTACATAAAACAATGTAGCTACATAACATTTTTGTTTATTATGAACTAATGAAGCACCATTAAGAACTTCATTCTTAATCTGAGAGCATAATTTCTATATTAATCTTTATTTAGCCAAAAATATATTAATTATAATTTTCTATATGTAGAGTAAGTTACCTATGATCCAACTAAATTTCCCATTGTGTATTCATCCATTTGTCTAGTAACATCAGCTAACAAGACAAGAATCTAAGTCCCTGCATCAAAAGCAAACATCCTCAGATTTACAGAGTGTCGAAACTAAGATTTCTTACATCACAAATCAATTCATGCAAGAAATGTATAAATTATGATGTGCGCACAAAATTATAAATCTCAAATAACTGTTGTTCCTGAACTCACAGCGTCACGGCACGAATTTCCTATTCTGCCCTTTGTGAACACATTTTGGAGCCATAATGCATTCTATCATTTTAAAGGAACCTACTACTTGACTTAAGCTTAGATCAAAATGTCTTTGCTTCTTGTCAAGTTTATTTCTATTGGAGCCTACAATTCAACTCTTGGAATCTTAGAGCTCTAGAAAATGTTTTTAAGCCACAGCTAAATCTTAATATTAAAATCTATTATGCACATGCTATCACATTATATTATACATTTTTTGCACCCAAAATACACATAACAAAGAATATTTGTTATATTGAATTTTTCCACCGCTAATCACAACTAAGGATCAAGATATACGAATGAGGACCAATGTCAGATTACGAAGATCAACTTAAGGCAAACTCTACACATGAATACTTCATACCTGAACTAAAGTTTCATACTCAAGGAAAGAAGCACGAAAAATGAGAAAATTTTTACATTGACGTCTGACTAAAGAAAAATTGTGCATAAAGTACTGTGACTCACTGTACCACCCTTAAGCAACAGTCTAAGAGAAGAACTCAACCAACCAACCCACATGGGTATGTTTGTGAAACAAAGCAGTATCTTTTGTCCTTCAAACCAACAAAATAAACAATATGTTATCAGTTAAGATATCATTATCATGTTTTGTAATATGTTTGAAAATATTGCATTATACATTTATGAAGTATGAACATAAATATTGGATATATAATCTCAGATGCATAACACTGTCAAACATATACATGTGTGTATTAAAAATAATTTACAACCATGAATCAATTTTTGATTATCAGAATTGCTTTGAGTTTGCAATTGAGAAAATACTATCTGAAATCGTCAAATAATTAATCAATCTGTGTCTACTCTTAATATAGATCACACTTATACAGAATGACATCACACTGACACTACCTTGTGAAAGCTCATTATTATAATATCTTCAAGTGCAAATATATTATATGATCATGTCAAAGTCCTTTAATAAGCTGTCAAAATAAATCACAAATTAATGTTGTTATTCATTTAGAATAAAACAACTAAAATATACCTCATACCAACAAAATTTCATCCTAGTCTGTATAAATATTTTATCCTATCAAGTGCATTGATAAAATAACATATCTCTGAGGCTTAATTGACTAAAACGTTTTTAACGTAGTCATGTGTGATTTCAGAAGTCATCAAAAATACATCTAACATAGATTTAATCCAAAACATGGTAAGAATGGTTATCTCAAAAGATACTTGATACTTACGATCATTATAAATATAAGACACGTGGCTCAGAGTAATCACTTATTTAATTAAGTACATTTATATTATAACATAAATGGAACATTACATTCCCTGAAAAAACTAGTGTAACTGGTCTTAATATGTATTTTTCCTTCATAAATTTATACCACTAAGATGTGGAAATAGTCAACCTTCAATCATCATATACAGCAGCATCATCCTGTGGCTCAGCTTGATATGTGTATTTGAAATCATAAATACCCAACCCATCAGCACTACACGATTACTATTGGAAGAATCTAAATTTGATAAAGCACCAGAGATAAATGTGCATCATAAAAAGAAATATATATATATTCATATAATAAATATTTCTACATTAAGTGTCACAATAGGACTCACTATTGCCTTTACGTGAACACTTCACAATGCTTTCATGCAACTGTGGCATGGAATTATGAGTGACGAGCTTGGATCATCTAGTGGATGTCTCTGCTACATGTCAACTTCATAAAATATACAAGGAAACAATTCATCTTCAGGAATTATTGACTTAACAATTCCCTAATAGCAAATAAAATAATTCTCGTATATAAGCATTTTAAATGCACTTCCATTCTTGGTACACTACCACTGCTTAACTAACATCTTGGGTAACATCTTTCACCAGCTATTCAAGTTTGTTACATAGATGAACTATTAAAGTGTTTTAAAATTTGCTTTTGTTGTGCATAATAATGCCAAGTTTCCCACAAACGTGCGGAGTTATATTTAAGTCTAATAAACTTAAATATAGTGATCATGCAACTAAATTGTGCGTAAAATAAATCACAAACTTGTACTTCAAAATATTATATTGTATTTTTGTCCATCAAAATGAACAGTAGTCTCATAATCTAAGTTTAACCCTGTTTGTCAGTATAATTCAAACTCAGTATCAGCACAATAGGTAGTAGCTATGGTGCTATATTGGAAAGGAAATTTAAATTTACATATACTGATAACTTTATAATTATTATATTGATAAAAATG
The DNA here is from genome assembly GCF_977018435.1 of Lepisma saccharinum. Lineage (NCBI taxonomy): Eukaryota > Metazoa > Arthropoda > Insecta > Zygentoma > Lepismatidae > Lepisma > Lepisma saccharinum. The sequence continues at coordinate 1,900,638 of NC_139256.1, forward strand.
AAAGAAAAAACTAGAAACAACAAAAATTACAATGGCATCAAATTATGCCTTTGTTTACAAGAATATTTATAAGATATCAATGCTATACATAAGAATATATATATATATATATATATATATATATCTTTGTTATCTCCTTCCAGGATAAAGCAAGTCTTTGTATCTACAATTCTGAGCTTCAGTTTTCGAAATTCATCATCTTCTCAAATCACCTCCAAACGTAGAACATATAAGTGTCACTCTATGCGACCTTCCTCCAAGCACTCATTTGAGGCACTCTAACATTCACAAGCCAGCCCCTTAAGGAAGATGAAAACAGATACTTATTCACTGCTTCCAATTCAACATGGCATCTATTATACATATCAGTGTCATTCCACAACTTTCGAATCTTTATCAGATTATATCATGATCAAAGTTCATTCAAGTCATAAAAGGCTTCTATATAACTTAAGCATCCAAGTTATTATCACATTGCCAAGTTTAATGCTTTAAAAGCAACAATTATTGTACAAATATATCCCCATTCCATAATGCTAAATTTGTACTTATCTTTGTTCCATCTTGAGCTCTTCACCAAGTCACAGACAACTAGTATCAGAGCTACTAGTTCAAGCCAGATTTTTTAGTATGTGCAATCTTCAATTGTTTTTGTTTTATATTTTTGTCCCTAAGTGCTTAACAGCTTGAATGTTTGTGTTGTAAATGTACATATTTGCTCTGTTATAGCTATTTTACTATGTAAATTACAATATACTTATCTAATGATTACAATTACCATTTTTTGAATGTTGATACAAAATACCAAGTATGACATCACATTGAACATTGAACAATTTTAAAGAGTTGACCTTTGTATATACACCTTGAAGCCAATGCAAATGTACACAATTTCAATAAATTTAATTATAAATTTGAATATATCATATCTTTCTTGTCTGAAAGAACACATATGATTGAAGATATTTGTTTTTCATATTGCCAGTCAAAAATAACTGTAATACTAACTTATTATAAATATTGCACAAATGTAGAACTTTGAACTTAGCTTAACCTTTTTGAAATGTTGTTATGACAATGTATTATTTATATTGTCATACAGGCGAGGTCGTCGATTCTTGGCACCCTAACTGTCCACCCTGTCACCCCCCCCCCCCCGCCTCAACTTTCTACCCTGATCCCACCTTAGGCCAATAAAAACATGACCGTGTTGTATATTTATGGTTTTAACGACGATAAATAATAGCCTTGTTTTTTCAAAGCCCTAATGTCAATGAACTCATATATTGTATGTAGGTTGCTATCAAAGTAAGAGTAGTATCTTAGTTTAAATTGCTACATAATTTTGCAATATACATACGAGTATGTCATTGAGAAGTAACTTCAAATATTTTTTCTTTACAGGAATCCAACTCCTTATAAAACAAATATCCACATTTATGTAATCAGAAATAAGGATTTGACTCTACTAAATTGGGAAGTCCCGTTATGGTGCCGTCGAGGGCGGTGCCCCGGGCAATCGCTTGGGTCGCCCGGCCCTTAAGCTGCCCACACACACATACACGTATTGTTTTGAAGCACAGGTGCCTATTTTGCAATGGACTGACTCATTCAACTGTTTGAAAAAGGAAATACTTAAATTGTAAACTCACAAACACAAGAAAGACACTCAAAGTGAGTGATAGTCCCACATTATTAATTCTGGCCATTTCAGAGCAGAATCCTGCGTAATTTCCTACCTGTTGTGTGCGAAGTTTCTGTGTGCAAAAGTTATGTAATATGTTGAAAGTTATACTTTGGGCCCCTATAGAGGAGGGGGGGCAAACGAGAACTGGAGGGGCCCGGCCACCCTGGCTTCCCCGGTTTTGGCGCTCGTGGTGATGTGATATATATATATGCCACTGTTTTCTCACACCTGGAAAATGATACATTTGTTACAATCATGCAGTCATAACTTTTTCCTGATCATAGGTAGGTCAAAGAAACCTTCACCACTGCATTTCTCGTGAAATTCTAGCCTAATTTGATCTAAGGTCGGAATTTTTCCTGCTTTGTCCCCGCATAAAGCGGCAACAGCGCCCACCCAGCATCAAGTCAAATGGTACTCGGTGGGGGTAAAGACGGCCGGAGCGTGGTGCTGATCACATCACATCCAAGATGGCCGACATCGAAAACCCCCAACATACCCTAAATGTGCCTTCATGGCACGGTGCTATATGTATTCGTTTCTGTACCCCTGAGTAACTACGTTTATTTTTACATACGCAAACCCTCTATTATGTAGATCCTGCACTGGATATAGTGGTTACATCTGTGAGGAAGCAACCGTTTGTGTAGGTGTAACATTTATCTGAATAGAGATGAGTTCCGCGAGGTTATGTGTTGTCATCAGTGCTACATGTGTGAGGAAGTGCCATTTTCTTTACAAAAACAGCACAAAATATAATTCATTAGAAAAACCTACTAACCCTAATCAGGGTCGAAGATAAAGCGTATACACTGCACACTGCACGTACATTGTATTTTTGACTGCAAACAAATTATATTAGCGAGAAAGGGCATTCATTTGGCTTTTGCAGTGCTGCCGATGATTTGGGGTATACGCTGTGTACCATCCGTGGCAGAAGAAGATGAACTGGCTTTTAGGATAAAGGGATAATTGTCCCTGGTCTGTACCTCGTACTGAGTTTTTGGGCCCCTTTGAAGTAAAACGTAACAGGTGTGGACAATGTGCAAACGTTATCTCAGTTCTTATTTCAACATGAAAATGCTTCGGGCCTCTTTGAAAATATTTGTGGGAAGTTACGTTAGAAATATCACGTATAAGACGAATATTAATGGTAAACGTTCATGGATTACCATTATCATTACCATTACTATTTATTGTGTAGCAAAAGGTCGTCGACTCTTTACACCCACAACTGCATGAACATTGCAATTTGATCCGATCGTCATCCAAGGTTCAGTTTTGAGAAACTGAACCTTTCTACTGGATTCGTAACTGTAGAAGATTGAGACACTACACTTTCACGACCAACTTCATAGCTACAAAGGTATGAGATGAGGGATATTTTCTTATCGATGGCCATCTGCGAGCAAGTAAGTTAATTCTGCGTTTCGGATTGAGACCCACATGCCAAGTTGCCGGGCCCCTCTGGCGGAGACAATACAGCACTGCTTAATATCGTAGACTTCGTCATATTACGGGGAAAAGATTTCTGTTTCGTAAATCGATTTTTTATTCAAGCAACGCTCTCTGTTGAATTTCTGGGGTTATATAAAATTTCAGGAGCACAGAGGGACACCTACACCTCGCTCACCCTTCGCATCGCGGAGGGCGGCCACTACGTCACTACCCGTCACGACCAGGGAAAGCTCAATATAAAATTTTCACCCGCACGAGCAGGATTTTTGGACCCCATTCCACTCTGGTCCCCCTACTTTCAACGCTCAATAAAACCTTGACCACGTTACATATTTACTGCTTTAAATAAGAAAATAATAGCTTAATTTTTAAATACACCGCTCCACAACCTTAAGGAACACCAAGATAACAGAAGGAAACAAACGCAAAAACAGTGTTCATCCTGTGTACCATTTTACAATGTTGCTGGTCGTTTTCGTTGCATGTTGCATCTGTACATTATTGCTGTTCATAAGACATGATCAAGAGCAGCCCAAACATGCTCGAAAGGAGTTAGGTCCGGTGAGCATTCAGGCCACTCAATACGGGCGATATCTCCTGTTTCCAGCAATTCCAACATAATACGTGCGCTGTGCAGGCGAGCATTGCCATCCATAAACAGGAACTCGGGACCAAATGTTCAACGGATATTACGAACATATGAATACAAAATGTTGCTTTTCTCAATCACGAAGGGGTTGTAGTGTCATCAACCCTTCTCTGCGTACGCCAGTGTAGCGTGACAAAGCTTAAATAAACTTGGGACGATGATGTGCAGAAGGGATATTTTATTGTAATGGTATTCTCAAGATTTAAAATATTCTCTAATACTGTACTTGCTATCATAATCCCTTGGTGTTCTTTAAGTTTTGTGGAGCAGAGTACTTTAAGTATCACTGTTAAAGAATACGTTTATTTTAGGTACGTATGCATTTTTTAAATATCTGGATAACATCCAAATAACAGGTATATCTTAGCTTAAATTGACTTTTACATTTAATGAATGTATTAAGTTATACAAGTGGCCGCGGTGGCTCAGTCGGTAACGCGTCTGACTACCATGCTAAAGGTCCCGGGTTCGATCCCCGGCCGGTTCAAATCCGGGAACTTTTCTAACGGTGGAAGCGGCCCCGGCGCCTACCCAGCGTCGAATAACATGGGTACCTGGGGGAGACCCTGGGGGGTAAAGGCGGTCAGGGGCGTGATGCTGATCACATCAACCCCACTCACGACCGGATCAAGAAAGTGTGGGGCGTTACCCCCACACCCCCTATACGCCTTCATGGCGTGGTGCTAAGCACAGGGGAACACTTTACCTTTTTTCTTTTTTTTTTATTAAGTTATACAGCAGTAAATTTAAATATGTTTTCCTTTGAAGAATAATAGCAATGAACAGTGGCGTAGCAACATATTGCGCGAGGCCCTAAACAAGATTAGAATGCGAGGTCCCCATCCGTTCTTTTTATTTAAAATCTCGATGTGAATCGATACAAAATCTTCAGGATACGTCAGAAAATTATCATATTTAAATAAGAGTAATAAATTACTGACGAAAATTATATTTAATAATTTCATTCACCCTGAAAATCTATTTCTCTGTCTTCCGAAAGCTGAGATCTGAAGCTGTAGGAAGAAAGATATTACTGCTAATGTTACACATATCATCCTTGGGTTGAAAACAACGCAAGCATTTAAATGTCTCGCACTTCCTTCGTGGCAGTTGGAGGTGATTTATTGTTAAAATATTAGAATCGGGAGTGCAAGGTCAAGAGAACGAAGACAGGACAAAGTGATTTTTATTCAAGAAAAGAATAAACGAGTAAAAATGTCCACGTAAGTTATCGTGAATTTTTGCGAAAATGTTACACATGAGGAATACAAAAATAATTTTTACTTTTCTCGGCCCTGTCTGTATGTTACATCCATGCTTTGACGTACATAACGTTTAACTATGTATAATCTAAACCCAGATCAAAACAAAATTTAATTTTATTGGCCCTAAAAATTAGCCTTTTCCATCTTTCTTTCTCACTTCCATTCATTATATTTTTCGTATCAACCCCATGGGACGTGATGTCCCTTCAGGCTCGAGGGCCCTGGCGGTGGCCCAATTCGCCCACCCCTTGCTACGCCAGTGGCAATGAACAGAAAGACTATATTGAATTACGCTTTAACTTACTGAGGGAAGAACACAACTTCAATTTCTGTTTCCATCTACTATGCATTGTTTACATATCGTTTAATCTTCTCTACATCTTTATATTTATTTCTACTTTCACTGAATCGATATTTATCCTCCAACTATTTATTTGCATTCTTGTGATTTGATTTGATTTATTTTACTTCGCTTTTTGTGCCACTTTTGGCTAATTTGCGAAGATGGGGATGAGTGATGACTTGATGAAATTGATGAATGAACTGAACATGCCCAGGCCAGGATTCGAACCCGGGACCCCTGGCATCGTAGCGCGATGTGCTAACCACTCCGCCATTAAGCCGCTGTTCTGTCATGGAACTGCAAAGATAAGTTTTAATTCGGTGAGAAGCTGAGAATGATCTTTCTGCAGTGCTGGTCGTGATGGGAAGAATTGACATCAGTTGCAGAAGAACCCTGATGTTCGGGAAACAAGAGGATGTTTTGTGGGCTTCTGCTGGAGTGACTGCTTTGTGATCTTGTTTCACACTTTCCAACACATCCTGAATGTGAAATGTTTGTTTAATGAGTTATTTACTAGAAGGACCTCAAACGCTTATCCTACATTGAAGTTGCACTGTTACATCTCATCTCCACAGCTTTTTTTGTGACATTGCCCCAAGCGAACTGCAATGGAAAGATTTTAGCTTCGCCGAGATATAACGTGTCACACATCATAATACTTGATAATCTCTTTTAGGGGCACCTGCCTCTGTGACCACCCCCTAAATCCACCAATGATGATTATTATTATTACATTGCTAATAACTTCATTGATTGAAATATATCGATATTATTATTTTTCATAATAACGAGTCATTGCTTTTGGAGGGGGCACGTGCCCCCGCCAATGTGCGTGTAGGTTGAATTTTGTAACTCACGAAATTAAAAATATTCCTGCGCCACTGCATCAAGAATGCCGTCATATCACACTACTATAATCGATTGTCGTGGAACTGTAATGAAATGTGGCAACATCACTATTGACTTTTTCGCCGGCAGTGGATGACGCAATGCTGGAATTCCCCGTTTTAAGGACAGACGTGTTTTGCTTATGTTGGTGCGTGATTGACTGTAGTACGGATTTTAGAATTTCATATCACAGGTCAGCACATAGAGAGCAGCATTGTGATATCATTATTTGATGTATTACTATCAAGCAGGTAAGCAAATCAGCTAATCAACTGTTCTATAGTGGTATTGTCAATGTCACCGACAGCCTCACCTTCGAATCCTAGCATGAGCATGTGTTTTCTGCAGTGAATGTTCCTTCACCTAGAGGTTTGTCCAAAAATTTCAATCTGGGAAGTTTAAGGGTAACTTTAGAACCAAAAACAATTACCATAAATTGGGCCATTGCGAAAAATTTAGGGTGGTGTTGGGGACTTGTGCGAATGAACAGGGGGGTGCATTTGGGGTTTAGATAAATCAATGCCTTCACCAATTTCATATCATCATCATTCTCGAGATTGGCCAGAGAAAAAAATTACGTAAATATAATACAGAATAAAAGAGAAGTTTCATATTTTAAAAAGATAAGGAATTGTTAGGCGTTATACCGCTTCGGGTTATGTAAAAAGTTTTCAGCTTTCGACAAGTTCAAAAATGCATGAAATGCTCGAAAAAATGCATTCTCGTAAAGATCTCCATCAATATGTTGCCCGTAAGCACACTGGCGTACGCAGAGTGGAGCTGATGGGGCTAAGTCTCCTCCGAAACTTTGAGAAAAGTCAACATCTTCAAATGGAAACTGTGAAAAACTCGAGGAAAGCTAGAGTGGTAAATGCAAACCTCCCTTTAAATGGCCCCCAATATGCCATTTTTGTGCGTGTATTCTACCCCCTTTAGAAATCAGCTCGTACTATCCACCTTTACAATTCCAGCTCCTCCCGAACAAAAAAAAAACTCTGCGTACGCCAATGAGTAAGCGGGACAATTTTCTACTTATCCATCATTCAATGACTGCCTCAATGGCGGCTCGTGGATTGTAATTGGAACGTTGGTGGTTGCAGTGGAAAAAAAAATGCATATGAAAATGTATCCGTTGGATTTTGTTTACTATTCCACCACTAGCCTCAAGACACAAATATGTAACCTAAAATTCTAAATACGCGTAAGGAGAGAAGTAAATGAAACAACAGTGAACTGATTTTTAATCAGGCAACGAATTTCAGTACCCTAATCTTCCGGCGTCACTACACTCTCGATATATGCTTTTGGTAAAGGATTTCTATTGCAAGTTAATGCAAGAAAATATTTTTTTCACATTTCATGATACTGAAACACTCCTGCTCGAATGCAGACTGTTCTACTTCGGACAATAATTGTGTCCCCTGACCAATTATAAATTTACAAAGAAATATGGAGATTGGTTCAAGTAAGTATTTCATATTCCAAGAATTATGTCTTACACACGTGCATCTTTTTGAATAGCCAATGACCTTCTTGTCTGAGGAGGTCCCTGAAAGAAAGATTAGCCCACAAAGACCGAAGAGAGGGGAAGTTATTTTCCAAAGAATCCTCGAACCGAAAACTGCTCTTTTCCTGAATAGGCACAGACGACGAATACCCTACTGTACTGCATTAATTAGAGTCCAGATATCCTGTGATATGGTTATTATATGACTGCGAAATAATTACAGAAGAGGTTGGAGACGGAACGAAGTGAAGGCAGAATATATATGAGGGCATAGGCGGATCCATAATCTTTTTCTGGGAGGGTCCTGCGTGAGCTGTAAGCATGCATAGTGTATCATTATATGCATGAATGTGTATGTGTGTGTGTATATACACATAAATATATAGACATGTGTGTGTGTGTGTGTGTGTGTGTGCGTGTGCGAGCGCGCGCGCGCTTATAAAGTGGATATGTATGGGATGTCGCTGTAATCGCCGATGAAATGTTACAGAGGGTAGAGAACATAAAGATATGATCAACTTTGTCATCTTCTAATCAGGAGGTTCGATCCCCAGTAAAGGCACATTGTACTGTGTTCCAACTTTAAACTGTGGGTCTTTTCTTTTTGCTTATTTCGATGCTACAAATCCTCAAAAAATCTATATGTTCTATCCTGGGGCGTACCGTGAAATTTATAGGCAAGCGATGGGTCACTTTCGTGTTTTTCATTTCGGCTAATTATAACATTTTCAAATGTAATATAGGGGGAGGGTATAAGGGTAATTTGGAACCAAAATTACCAAAAATTGAGCGTTGGTGAAACATTTTAGGAGGGCATTGAGGAAATTTATTTTGGTAGTGGGTGTTGGGTGTTTTTGGATAAATCACTGGTGTACACACAGGACGGGCTGTTATTGTAAGGGGGACTCTTGCTCCCCCCGCTAACCGGACGCCTGCAATGTGTATTTTGTAATAGTTTTCCTGCCATTAGGTTTCTTTTTTAGGAATACTATGCCAAAAGTGTTATGACCCCCCCCCATCAATCCACCTTTTGTACATCACTGCACGAGTGTGATTTTGGGAATGTTCATGTCTTTGCACTGCATTATGGAAATTAATGAAGTCTTGTGGCATGTATATTGTCGTGTTCAAACAAAATTATTTACGGATTAATAATATTGCTGCTACATAACCACACAATACGTAACGTCGCTGCCTTGTAATGAAGGGGCCGGTTTCGATATTCTGTCGAATGTTTCGGATCCCACTTTAAACTGTAGGTTGAGTCCCAAGTAGCCTTTCTGTGCATAAAGTGTACTTTTTCCTTTTTTTTTAATAAGACACTTTTAATTACTTAGTGAAAACTTTCCCGTTTTTCTTACTTGTTTTGGTTATGTATAGTTCAGGACACGGTCCCTCATGATTCAATTCCTTCAACATTTCGGTACAAGTTCTTGAACTCAATGGTTTTCAAAGAAGATCTCTACTCAAGTCCTTACCTTCACAAGTCCAAATCGATAGCTCGTCTAGTTTGTCAAACCTGCTGGTTATTTTCAAATAGACCATACTTTAACACGAGACAGCAAAAAAACCACACGAAAGAACTGAATAACACTGGACGATGACCACAGTAAAGTAAACACGTATCCGCAGCTCCCATTCTTCGAATTGCGCCTCTTCCTCACCCTGTTTGCAGTGTTGCATACCCTCTATACCTAGGTATTTCGGAGTTACTGGCCACATGACGGATATGTCCAAGAATTGGCTGGTGGTATTAGATCTTATAAATACCAGTGGCGTAGCATGGGCATTTCGGGTGGGAACGCCAAGTCCGAAGGAAGGGTCGGCCCTTTCTTGCTTAATAATTTACTTATGGTATTAGTCGCCACAGGTATTGTTTATTTGCCTGAAGTCGGCTGGGTTTTCAATAAAACATCATCCATGCATGATTTAGCTAGACAATTAGATGCCTCACTATGCCACAAATGTTTTGAACTCTGGTGTTTTATACCTTTTCTTATATACCTTTCTGCATGACGCAAGTCATTAAAACCTACCTGAATCACAAGCGCCTCTGCACAACAGTAGACATCATTGTTGTGGATGATCCAACTACTGATTGATTTGGTTTATTTTACTTCGCTTTTCTACCACTTTTGGTTAATCGCGAATATGTATAGGAGTGATGATATTGATGAAGTTGATGAAGAGACACTCACAAAGAACACCCGTGCTCACCCCGGGATTCGAATCAGGGGCCTCTGTCATCTTGGCGCGCTGTGCAAAACACTCTTGACACGAAGATGGGTGGATGATTCAACTATAGTACACTCAACTGACGTAACAGTGCCGATTAGTAATTCAGACCACTGTTTATTACATCTTGAGAATGTTGATAAACATTTTAAAATAATTTTGTCCAGGGATCATTCGATGTTAAGAGTTTTCAAATGAATGCTAAACATTTCCATTGACAGATTCTAACGAAAAAAAAATAATAAAAAATAATAATAGTTTTGCGGGTTAAGTGGTAGAGCAGCCACAGGCTGAACTTCTACCACGAGGACTTCACCAACTTATTTGACAAAAACTGTGTTGATCTTTTAGTTTTTAATGCACATCGCTGTTCGTGCGATAAATTATATAATACAATACATTGGCCATTATGAAGTGGTATATTTGAGTTCGGTAAAGTTACGTCAGTCAATATTGCGTATTGTAGCATTACATAGCACGAGTGGCACGAGCGCGAAGAACCGGGTAGGAATTCTCCGCTGTCGTCTGCTTCAGAAGGCAGAATGGGTCACATGACCCAATCACCGTAGCGACCGTAGCCCTCTGCTCCATACGCTGGCGTACGAGAGAGCATTTACGCTCGTGCTGTAGATATCCAAGCTTTCCCTCCAGAAAGGCAGCAAGGAATATAGAGTCCTTTACGCCGAACCTGCCCGGCGTCCGGCCAGGAAAGGCATTGAAAAAAACATGCTAGAACGAGTGTTGTTAGTGGAGCGTTGCAAGCGGATCACGAGAAATAGCTATTATAATGCCATGAAGGTCAAACATATATGAAATTAGTCAAGTTTTACTTTATATTTACAGCATTTACTCATTTTTGAAATTTTAAATCTGGGAACGCCGGTCGTACGGGCGTACTATAACGCTACGCCACTGATAAATACCATACGACCGGTACTCATTGACTAACTTCATATGATAATTTGTTCAATACTGTTCAGTTTCACACGTGAATAATCGTACCGTGTTAGGTGGTGCTACGGATGCGCAGAAAATTCTGGAAATTAGCAACACTTGTGGCCAGCGTGGACGAGGTGTTTCCAACACCCTTGCCAAAGACGAAGCGGGCCGGGGATCGCTTGCGGTCGACCTTTTTTCTCGTGAAGGAGGAAGGACAGTGACCATGCAAGAACTGCATAAGTCACTCTAAAAGCGGGGTGAAAGGCGAGCAGTCCTTTTCCTTCTAAGGCGGATCAGCTGCGCCGCGTTGCCGAGCCTCGTGAAAGGTGCAGCTGGTTTATGTTTGCAGCTAATACGAAAGGAAATCGGGGAATTGAAAAGTCTGCATATGTAAATATGCTAAAGTAGATAAATTACATTCCAAAGTGTATAATGTCATTGAAAATCATGAACTTAAGATATCAGAATTATTTTTAAGAAGCAACACAAGCGGCGCTTGCTCCACCTTCCTTTACCGTACGCTTCTGTCAACTACGTACGTATCAAAGATTCACAGGCTCCTGACATTTATTATTTCTGTTAGAAAGTGATTCGTAAACTATACGGATAATCTAGGCACCTTGTGGAGTGTAAATATTATGAATTATTTCCTTTATGCCACCGCATCTTAATACGATAAGCAACATTTATGTACGTGCAGTTATAAATGAATTATCGGAAGGAAAGTGGCCCAGAGGTTTATCAAGAATTTTCCATCTGGGTGGTGTAAGTTCATATTTAGAGGGTGTAAGGGTAAATATAGAGTCAAAATGGCCAAAAATGGGTCCTTTGTAAAAAAAAACTTTAGGGGTTGTTAGGGGCATGTGGATAAATTACTGAAGGACAAGATTATTGGCTTGATCGTGACAGCGCTATTGCTGACATGATATTGTTTCCATAGTTTTAGAATCCGAATCATCACTGACATTAAGGAATATTTTGTTCCACAATGTGAAGAAGATACAAAATTCCCCTCTATGAAACTTAATTTGAAACATTAATGACACATTAATAGAAGAAATCATTCATCAATCAAGGGTTTCTATTTGTTTTTTTTTTGACAATATAATAGTTATACAAGTCCGTCGATGCAATATTTTGCAAAATAATTTACGTAACAAATACAATGTCTGTGGGGATGTAAACAGGATGAAAGATATATAAATAGACTCGGAGACCCACGTCTTAGCGAAGTACAAAGAAAATCTACTTTACATAGGTAAAATGTAACTATATTATTATTATTTTATTTATTCGTAAATCTAACGTAGTGGAACTACAGAGAAGTTAGGAAATGCGATTTATACAGGGATCCTTAATCAGAGGTGAGGGGGAGGAGGGTGGACAAAATTGTAATACCGCCACAGGTTTTGGAAAAGTGTATTAACGTCATTCGTATACTCTATTAACATTATCGACCTATGATATAAATTTGTCGGATTCGATTTTCAGTGGCGACACATTTCAATTTCAAATAGAACCAATGACTAATTTTCTAAACTTTTTCCCTGTATTTTTTGGCAGTCTGGAACGGAACATTTTTGTTCGTTGGGATATAACAGGATCATCTCTTTTCTTAAAATCTAGTTATCTCTTTTTTTGAGGGGGCACGTGCCCCCTCGCTAAATTCGCCAATGTGTGTGTGTTAGAGAAAGAGAGAGATTCTGACTTAACTGATATGTGCACACGTTCCTTTGCATGTAACTAGCTACTTCTATATACTGTATAAGCTTCAGAAAAATATCTAATTATAGAGTACTCAGTTTATTTTTTCTTATTTCAGAGACAATACAGACTTCTGTGAACATGGATAAGACACAAATGACAATGGACGAAAGGGAAAATATTTGGAAGATACTGGAATGTCCTGTCTGCTTTGAAGTGGTAACACCACCAATTTCCATGTGCAAATCAGGCCACCATATTTGCAATGCATGCAAACAGGATTGTTTACATTGTCCTGTTTGTAGAGCTGAGATAATTTCTACCAGAAACCTTACACTGGAGTCCGTTGTGGAAATTATTTATCTGCCATGTCCATACAAGATCCATGGATGTAGGGAAAAAACATTACTACGTGAAAGAAAGGAACACATGGAGCACTGCCTATATAAACCATTCGAATGCCCTCTTTCAGGATGCAAAGAAATGGTGACAGCTGTTGAAAAGTTTAAGGATCACCTCGAGGAAGACCATAATGTACCTTGCAAAGAGTGTGATTGGCGTTCGAACCCTCATAATGGTGATCAGATGTTTGACTTCCCAAACCATACTCTGAAAGATTATATGTTACTCCTGGATTTGTATAATTGTACTGAATCAAGTTTTCTTTATCAGCAGGTACAGATATCTCCTTACCTGTTTATATGTTGGTGTCAAAGTGCTCAATCTTTTGGGGAAAACTACGAATACGAACTTATTTTTGAAAATGCCTCTGGACAAAAGTCCACTTTTTTGGGACAGGTGCATCCGGCATCTGTCACATTTGATGAGGTTCAAGGTTCAGGAAATTTCCTATCCGTTGGAAAAAAATCACACGGAAAGCTGACTATTTTGTATCGAGAAATGGACAACTTAAATTAATGAATGGTAGTCTGATAAATAAGTCTGTGAATGTGAAATTGATTTCATTCCATTCCATATCCATATGCAGTATTGTTGACTGTAACATGACCTCCATTGAAGCACTTTTCCTGTAATGATACAAGGTAGAGTTATCTAGAATGCTACAAAATGATTCTGGAACTCATTTATTGTAACTACAGGGAGGTTATTTCAGTCGTTTACCGCGAGCCCGTCGGCCGCTCAGCGGCACCTTCATGCAACAGGTCCCGCAAATTGCGTTACAGGAAGTCCGTAACAGAAACCACTTGTTTTGTAATGTTTCCACTTTTCACAATTACAGTTAAAATTACAATTGAAATAAGCACGTACCTTGTCGCAAGGATGCTGGAAAAGGTGTCCTCCCAAATACAAATATTTCTGGCACCTTATTTCTGACATCTAATCTTAGATTAGACATCGCTACTTTATCCTCAGTTGACAGAAAGGGAAGACAGCATCCCGGCGCATAAAGCGAACCAAAAGCGTAAAATGATATTTAAAAGTAATAATAATGATCACTAACCTTGTGTGTTATAAGAGATATTGAAAATGACCTCCTTCAACAGCAATACAACACGTTTCTTAGGTTCAAGAAATTCTGTCTCTCGTAATTGCCTGACCACTTTTCTGCAAGAGTTAGTTTTCACGTAATTATCGTACATAAAAACTCTTTGTTCATGACTATATTTGTTTAGCGGAATAACTAATGAATGAATAAAAATTAACACACAATAAAGCACCAGCACATCAACTCAATAACACAGTATAAACAACACGCGTACTGATAAACGCAAACAGAAGTGAACATGAATGAGCGTAGACTCACTACGTCTGGTAGCCGCCAGTATTGCTAACCATTTTCCGGCAATGTCCCTACAGATGTAGTCAAAATCTCCCTACAACTAACCAAATGTCCCTACGCCAAGTAGAGCGATTAAAAAAAGCAACACCTCATTATCATGCAAAACAGAAGATATTTACTTACCAAATCTTTCTGCTCAGTGCTTCCACAATTAATGAAGGAGCGAATTTACAATGTAGAACCCCTCCCCGATTTTTGTAATATTTCGCATACTCACTAATTGAGGCCTCCTAATCATGAATTTGAAGATAAAATTTGGGGGTCACCTGTAGAAATTGCAAAATAAGTGAATTTGAGTAGTCCGCGATCGGCACGATTGCTCATTATTTACCGGAAGGTTTTGTGTTTCCAATACTTAAAAAACGAAATATACATTCCTGATATTACTACGACCCCAAATTTTAACTATGTTTGCCTATCCTAACCTATCCTAACCTAACCTTACCGTGAATGGTTCGTGGGCTACCCGTGCATGGTTTTTCGACCCCAAATTTTAATTATGTTTGCCTAACCTAACCTAACCTAACCTAACCTAACCTTACCGAGAATGGTCAGTGGGGCTATCCGTGAATGGTTTTGCGCTAATTGTGATTACGAACTGATAAAAAAATCTTATTTTCGTAGCACTTTAACGGCAAACGTTCATCATAGAAGACGCCATTTTCGTATCCTGCAATTTTACGATCGATGCACTGTTGCCAAACGTACCTGTAATCAAATCAGTCCATATTCCACATGTTCTTCTACATCGTGATTGTCACTGTCACATGTAATCACCTTCTTTAGGCAATATACGGAAATCCGTAAGTTTATTAATTACCCTACGGCAATCCTCCTGCACACCCTCTAAAAAAAAAAGTAAAGTGTTCCCCTGTGCTTAGCACCACGCCATGAAGGCGTATAGGGGGTGTGGGGGTAACGCCCCACACTTTCTTGATCCGGTCGTGAGTGAGGGTGATGTGATCAGCATCACGCCCCTGACCGCCTTTACCCCCCAGGGTTTCCCCCAGATACCCATGTTATTCGACGCTGGGTGGGCGCCGGAGCCGCTTCCATCTCCACCTAAAAATCTGTACAACATTAACAACTTTTTTACTGTTCTCTTCCAGCATTCTTACACGATCCATGCTCTCCAAGTATGAAATCAACAGTGTGGCAACGCTGTAGACAGCGTAACTAATTGCGAACGTCAATTGTTCATATCAACAAATATGGCTACCATACTTGTATACGGAGAATCATTGCGAGAATTGAATAGCTTATTTTACAACTTCTACACGTTAATGAACAATTTTTTCACCTCACCCCAACATGTTAACTTGAGAAAAATCATCACGACTAATTATTTCGTGAGTATAAGACGTAGTATAGAAATTGCAAAATGATCCGGTATTCTTAATTCTTGCCTTAATGAATAATAGGGGTGTGCGGGACAGAATTTTTTTGGGTCGGGACGGGAATTTTTTAAATCCCGACATTCGGGACGGGGAACATTTGCAATTTCCCGACCAAGTCGGGAAATTTTCGAAATTTCCCGAAGCTCAGGAAATCTCGAATTCTACACGTCATTTTCACTTTAAGTGATTGTTTTTGCATTTCTAGAATAAAAACTTACAATTTATGATAAGTTCCAGAAACTTACAATGCAGAAAACATCGAGAATTAACGACTTTTTAAAGTGACCATTCGGTATTTCCGACTGCTTGGGATCCCGAAAAGTCGGGAAATAATTTCCCGAAGTCGGGATCGGGACGGATTTTTTTTTCCCGATCCCGGTCCCGACTTTTCGGGATCCCGCACACCCTTAATGAATAACGTTGAGTTATTTACTGTTGATTATGTTATTTGAAGTCATACATGCTGCTGCTGTGAAGAGATAGATGTTGGTTGGTGATGCTGTATTTCCTGCAGTCTTTAACAATTTTGGTCCCATTTTATTTCTCTTTTTTGTTTTTGTATCACTTAACATTGAAAATATTCTTTCCGTTTCCGCGTTAGAATGTGGCAATGTTTGCACAATTTTCGCGAGAGTGGAAATGTTTTCAAAGAAGAACTTGCCTTGAATGTTATTGGTAATCGACAGCATGTTCCAAAATTCTGATGGAGATTTGTTAGTTACTTCTTTTTTTCTCCTCCTCGCTAAAATATCCAGATAAACTAATCGATTCATTCCAAACCGAGCACGAAGAAAGTGCAACTGACTGGCGAGTAAGTAAGCTTTGCACCTTTGCACAATAAAATGTTATTTTCCAAGATTGAAAAAACTCCCTACGTTTTCCCTCATTTGGCAAATCTGTTCCTACGCGGGCGAAATATAGTGAAAAGTGGTTGGCATCACTGCCGACAGGTGTCGCGGCTGACAACTCCCCCGATAAGCTGCCGGCGCCCCACGACGACTGAGGATAAAGTAGCGATGTCTAATCTAAGATTAGATGTCAGAAATAAGGTGCCAGAAATATTTGTATTTGGGAGGACACCTTTTCCAGCATCCTTGCGACAAGGTACGTGCTTATTTCAATTGTAATTGTAACTGTAATTGTGAAAAGTGGCAACATTACAAAACAAGTAGTTTCTGTTACGGACTTCCTGTAACGCAATTTGCCGGGACCTGTTGCATGAAGGTGCCGCTGAGCGGCCGACGGGCTCGCGGTAAACGACTGAAATAACCTCCCTGTACATATCGCATGCAAAATGAGATAGTTTGTACACATCTCAAAAAGTTAGTTCCTAGTAGCAAATTTTTCATTGTGTAATCACTTTTATTGCAATACTTCTGTATGCACATTCAAGTTGATACTAAACATGTTCTTCATCTCAATGATTATTTAATTATTATTTTATGCCAGTGTAGTGGACTTTCTACTTAATAATTTATTTCAGTTGTAGGGTGAATGAGAAACATAGATTTTAATATGGTTTCATTAGAGTCGAGCCACGCATTGGTCAACCAACCTATGCATGAACTACTTGCATGACCTATTAGTTATAGATGATGTCATAAGAATCATAAGACTTAATTCTATTTAGCAGTTCCGAACTGTTAGTAAAATTTTGTTCTGGCATTATTTGCTAATCTGCCAACATCAGGCTATGATAAAAGAGGGAAGAATCATGCTCTTTTTTTAATAAAATCTAATTACACTTTTTTTTTGGTGGAGGAAAACGTAAATACAAACCGCAATTTTCCTGAATCCCCCTCTATCATAACTCTTCTATAATTGCCATTCAAGAGAAACAAACATGTATTCTTCCCGAATAAATAGCGGATTAACAACTTTTATTTTGGAGGACAAGTATCTTCCACCAAACATCGACTTGTCCTTAACAATTTTGGTAACTATATTATGCTATATCATATTTTTAATGAAATTGAACGTCTCATTCAGCAGTGGTGCCCATTTCCCCCCCCCCTTCCCCAAGCCCAATGGCGCTTCCCCCTAAGATCATGTTATAATCCCCATACAATATTTGATTACGACAACGTTTCGACTGAATGCAACATTTTTTTAGCTTTACTGAACACTCTATTTGATATTTCCCTCCTCCTTAAACAGGCCAATCCCACATTACCCCCCCACCTCCCAGAATCGTTCATCATAATTACTTGAGATCAACTGGGAAGAGAATATCCTCATCTGTAGATTACTTGGCAGAGACGTAATTTTTGTCGTTTTTTCTCCCGCACTATGTTGAACCTTATCTACCAAAGCCACGTCATACAGCTGTGTTGAAATTAAATTATTTTCCCCATTCCGGAAACTTTACTCAGAAAAGGGCCTATATTTTGTATATACTTTAGTCTGGTAGTTGTCGTCAAGGCTACAAACACAAGAGTTGATTGATTGATTTGGTTCATTTTACTTGGGTAAACACGAAGAGGAGGGTGAGTGATGATATGGTGAATTTGATGAAGGGAAGGAACATCCATGCACATGCTGGGATTTGAACCCGCGACCCCCGGCACCGTAGCGCGCTGTACTAACTACTCCGCCACAGAGCGGGTCCTCCGAGATGCGTATACTTCGTGTATACCAGCAAGGGTCCATATCCATGGTAACAGTTCAAGTTTTTGCATGCGATGACTTGTAGCGGCAATGTATCACTTCAATGTGAAGTCACGTGAAGTGACAGAACGACAGTGTTGCAGTATGCAGATATTAAGCACCAAAACAAGAACAGTGTCTAGATGAGGATGTGTACTACAGGCTGTGGAAAAGGAGATGCGATAGCCACTAACGCCGTCAAACGGTTGGGCGGGAACTTTACGTCACATACCATGAAGAAGTAATAGGATCTGAGCTGATTATGTCCTTTGCCATTAGTCCACTCAGAATTAGTGCACTTCATCAAATGATATACTAAATCTCATCACTTTACATTGTCGAGTCCATCATTTGTGTTATTTTTGGTTTAGGTTCAACATCTTTTCCGAAGAGAAAATTATGCCCGTTTCTTTGTTTTACGGCCTGGGATATACAGGGTCAAAGAAGTTAGTAATAAGGTGTGTCATATGCAGTGTACACCTGTAGATTGAATTGTATCTTCTGCAAATATGCTGTATAAAGAAACAAACTGCCGGAGTACTAATTGAGGTGAGTGTACAATTATTATTACTATAGTGGAACCCAGTGTGGTATTTGAGAAATTTCCAGGGGGGGGGGGGAATTCTACATGACAGCATGACATAATGCTTTATATATATATATACACACAACATACATACATATACACATACTGTCTGGCTGTCTTAGCCGAGACCATGGACGGAAGTGCGCATGCGCCAACCGGACGCGTTCAGTGGCTAAATAGGGGTGACGGAGGTTTGGACAGGAAGCGGGTTCCTTGAAAATCGTCTGCTGTAGAAACGGCAATGAAGTTTGAACGTAGTAACATCGCCGCCAAAATACGTACAGAGATGTTTACGAATTATGTAAGGGTTAGGTAAGCCAGTCATATACTATATCAGCAAACAGAACATATCAGGAAAGTATTCATATCGTCACATTAGTAGATAAACTTGTTTGTAAACCACTAGCTTTATTTCAGATCATTCAATTAAATTGATCTTAGTAAATATTATAATTAGCACAAATGTACACAACATTAATCAGGATAGTATTCAATAATAATAATATTGTTGTATATAGTATTATAAATATAAATGTAGTAACTGAATGACTTGTGACATTTTCTAGCATAACGAGGGTGTGAGAATGTGCAACAGGGGCCAAAACGTCCCAATTTTCCTCATTCCACTTCGAAACGAGTTTTTTGCGAATTGTAAGAGCCATCACAAACACAACACAGAAAGCGGTAATAAACACAACAAGCGAACCTACGCAAGCGAAATACCACAAAGTAGTTTGGCGAGTGCTTCTCCCTGCTTCCCTCTCGCGTTTGGAATCGTCCTTTCCAAGTAGTTTCGTCTTCCTTGGCCGGACTGTATGTTTGTAGCCGCTAGAGGAGAGAGGTTCCGGCGGCCGGGATATCTCCACAATTTTAAATCGTAAATGGAGTCACTCCACACTTCATTGTATGTCACTCAACTTAAGTAAAAAAAATTAAAAAGGAGGGTTAGAATCAAAAAGTTTTCTACCCCATAAATAGAGCTCCGAAGACTACTTCTCTAAGTTAGGGTTACATTTGCGAAATCATAAAAATTACTAATTAGCTTGCTTCTCGGATCCCAGGAGGTTAACACAAGTCGCAGTAGTTTATTAATTCTGTAAAGTTGTTAGGTGAGCGAATGCCCCCGCCAAGTTACGTCTAATTAGTCTTGTGCTCCTTGAATATAAGACAATAGCGATTACCACGATGATATAACTAACGCCCATCATTTTGTACGTAATTCCATAATCAATTAATGTTACGGAACTGACCAAGATAGAATTCAATATCAATTCTTCTTTACTTTTAGTCATGATATTTTATAAATGTCTTTAGCTTGATGCAGAATTACAAAACTACCAACTTGACAACGCATGCTCAAACTGAAAAATATTTGGAACAAAGGATACCACATTCCTACTCGCCAGTGTGTTTTAGTTTGATTTAGTTTATTTTACTTCACTTTTCTGCCACTTTTTGCTAATTGCGAAGATGGGATGAGTGATGATATGATGAAATTGGTGAATGGACACTCAGAAACACCCGTTTCCAGACTGGGATTCCAACCCGGGACCCTTGGCATCATAGCACAATGTGCTAACCACTTCACCACGGAGACCGGCCCTTGTGTTTTAATTCAGTGATGTTGAAAGATAATGTATGTGTAACATCACTAAATACATCAAGCCATGGCCGTGTAATTTTTCATTTGTTATATTTTTCACAGGCAACCAACAATCAAAAGGAACTCACGACATTAATACTCCTGCCTTCTTGTGTAGATGCACTTGCAAATTTTCAGAACCCATCCATTGATCAACACAGCCTTCACCGGCACTTCCACCAGATTTCGTTAAATTTGAAGGCAGAGTCTGGAACTCATAATGTTCACTTTTTCCACTAATATTTTAGCTTCACAAATAAATCTAGTACATTGTTCTTTAAAAAATGACTTCGTACAGAGCTATCGTGCTCACGTCACAAATTCCATGTAGGCTATCTTCGTGTACTATTGTTCCACTCACACAAATGCAGACGTTCTGTGGTGTCAAGTTCGAGTCACGTGACAACTAATTTGTAACTTTCACATTGATTGGGGTGGCATTTTCTTGCCAAATTCCGTGGACAGAGAAAAGGGAAGAGGGGAGGTGGTCTTCAACCCTGGCAACTTGTTTGACAGTTCCAGGAATAGAGCAGCGCTTGAGGCCACATCTGTGTTCGCCTATTAGAGCCTATGAGCGGAGCGTGACCTGAGCTTTACTTGGGTCACGAATATGCAGGGCACATAGCCGTTCATAAGGAGAGGGTTTTAAGGTCACAGAGAACCTCTCATTGGTTTAGACAACATTTTTGCACTAAAAAAAAAGCTAAACTATAACAGAGTTAAACAATAAAAATACAATATTGCTATGGTAAATGTAATTAATATCAAGCGAAAATTGTATTGGTTATAATTTAAAATTATTCATTAATAATATGTAAATAGTAACAAATAACTATTAAAATTGTACCATCCTTGGACTGCAATAAGCTGAACTGCACAAATTATTTCTGTAACATGCGGCCATTTTCCCTTTGGTTTAAAATAAGGACAATGGGATAGTTGGAAGAATGTTTTGCTTAATTTCTTCTAGGTGGAGGGAAACAGCCGCTTCCCCCTCGAGTGGACAAGTGTATTCGAACTCATCTCATCTGCAATCTTGGCGGTTTCCTTTACATATTGAAGTTTCCGCAAGATTTGTTGCCATGCTTTCTTATTTGTTACTTTGGAGTTTTATCCTGTCTTCTACTTCTCTTCATTCTTTGGTACAGTTATTTATTTTGCACAACTGTCGTGCAAAGTGAGCTTATGACATTGTATATATGATGTAGGATTTACTTATATATGGTGAAAGTGGCTAGGTAGTTACTAGAGCTGATCTTCTTCTATTTTTTCTTTTTTGTACAGAGAGAGAGAGAGAGATGTCTCCATTACAATGCTCAATTTATGTTGCTTCCTTAGGCGCACATCCATTTTGTTCTTTTAATACTTACATGCTATTTTACTTAATTAAGTCGTGGCATTTTGTGACTTCTTCTTAACGGATCCCGTTGTCCTATATTATGTAGTAGGATGATGATGATGATGATGTTTATTCCAGAATTTGATCTTCCCTTATCATAAAACCATATACCATTTCCTGATCTAACATTTCCCTGATTTGAATACTTGAAGGTATCTGTCTGCACCAGATATTCATCTCATTGCCTTATTTTGACACTTTGCTAACTTCGCTGGTAAGAAGTAGCGCTGTGTCGCCACACTACGCACGCATACGTAAGCATTGTCTTGATCTTCGAACTATCTCTACTTTAGACACATGGTGGTTCGGATCCCACTTGGAACTTGATTGATTGATTGAAATGGTGTTTTAAGTCCACTTTATGCACAGAAATGCCAATTGGGACTTGACCTACAGGTTAAAGTTGGATCCGAGCCACTGTGCCTCCATCGGGTATCGAACCCGGGATCCCTTGATTACAAGGCAACGGCGCTACCACTACACCATTGGAGAGGACCCACTTGAAACTGTAGGTACAGTCCCGATTAGCCTTAGTGTGCATACGTAGCGTTCCAACATGAACGCGGGGATCTTAAATAGGGATGCAACTTGCCCCTCCCGATTAATACTTGTTGATGGTAGAGACAGCCCTGAACGGGCAGGTACAAATATCTAACTTATCATTAAAATAGACTCATGATTCGGTTTAGACTGAAGTGAGCAATGTGAATGGCAGAATGGGTGTAGACTAGCTTACCCTGTTCGGTTTAGAAATAAGACCAGTAGCTCCTGCTTCTCCGATGATTCCAGATTAAAAGACCTCGTGTCGCTGTCATGCGCACCTATTTAAACCCTCGCTTGGCCTCTCGTCACCTCTTGCCAAAGGCCAGTGTTCTTACCATTTCCTGTGAAAGGCTTACCCAACACATTTCTGAGCAGGAGCTGACAAGGTCTGCCAGGGTCAATATTTCTTAATCGAATGGGTATGGTACGCATAAAGTGAACTTAGAACACCAAATCAATCAATCAAACTATCTCTAAATTGAGTTTTTATAAAACGCAATAAATCTGGCAATAATCATATTCTCCACCTCAACAATGGGGCAGATTTGTCAGAAGCACTACCTTTGTTGGCGTTGCCGCGTAACTCTTTGCCGTATTTCTACAAGTCATGTCTAAACATAGCAAGATTAAGCGTCGTGGTTTTTGTGATATTTTTCACAGTGAAGGTGGCCACCAGACAGCCCCCATATGGTTTTGAATTAAATGCAAGGTAAGTGATTCCGTTCAACCTTAAAAGCAAGTCTTGTAAAGAGCTAAGCTAAACTTAGTTAAAATAGCAAGAGGTCGTGCTTTCAAGATGGCAGCCAATCTGGTAGCAGCATACACTGTATTGCTACTTACGGTTAGTAGTGGAATCTCAAGAGTAAGTGCCAGCCAAGAATACTGAATAACTATAATAGTAACAACAATAATAACAAAATCAATCTCTGAAAAAGCCTATGAGGTGAAAATGCAGTTTGGGTATCCTTCGTACAGTTATTTAAAGACAGTCGTTTTCATCTTCAACAACTTATAAGAACACTGTTAAGCCTTGCTTCCATGTTAACAAAACATTAAAATACTGACCAAAGCAGAATTTATACTATAAAAATATATATACACTAAAAAGGTAACTTTTCCACCCTCTAGCAGGGTCTTCTTCAGACGAATATTCACAATAGATTGATGAAAGATACAAAACATCATCTTATACGAGGGTCACTATTTATATTTTGAGCCTAACAATGAAAAAACAGGAATTTGGCATTGAAAACTGCTTTATTGTTTTTCGAAGTATTCTCCTTTATGGTCAATACACTTTTGCTTTCGTTCGAACCATTTGTCAAAGCAGTTTTTCCAATCTTCTTGAGACACCTCCATAATATGGTTTTTGAACGCATCAACGGCGTCTTCCGCCGACGAAAATCGTTGTCCACGCAATTTATTCTTGACATTCGGGAACAAGAAGAAGTCATTGGGTGCGAAATCAGGACTGTACGGCGGATGACTCATCAATTCGATTTTTTGACTGTTCATAAAGTCGGTTGTTAGACGAGATGTGTGACAGCTGGCATTGTCTTGATGAAGAATGATCCGACGGCGTTTGTTTGTTTTCCGTATTTGACCGAAGACCTCTGGCAAACAAATTGTTGTGTACCACTCAGAGTTGACCGTTCTACGTTCCTCTAAAGGCACAGTTGCCACATGACCAGTTTTCCCGAAAAAACAGGCGACCATTTGTTTCGATGTGCTTCGAGCGCGAACAACTTTTGTTGGATTAGGTTCATCTTGAAACACCCATACAGTCGACTGCTGTTTACGTTCCGGCTCATATGCATATATCCACGATTCGTCACCTGTTACGATCTTATATACGTCTTTTGAAGCACCACGATTGTATTTATTGAGCATTTGTTTGCACCAATTGACGCGAGCGTCTTTTTGATTTTTTGTCAAATTGTGTGGGATCCAACGAGAACATACCTTTCTCACAGCTAAATATTTTATATATGCTGGTGGAACTAATGCCTATGGTTGCCTCAATCTCACAGTATGTCACATGACGATCTTGCAGTATTAGGTTTTGCACAGCATCAATGTTTTCTTGAACAACAACTGATTTTGGACGACCCTCGCGAATCTCGTCGGTGAGCGAATGGCGGCCACGATTAAATTCGTTATACCAGCGTTTGACAGTGGCAAAGGATGGGGCTTCATCGCCAAATGTGGAAGTAAGTTGATCGATGCACTCTTGTCTTGATAATCCACGTCGAAAATCGTAAAAAATCATCGCACGAAAATGTTCATGAGTTAATTCCATTTTATTGTTGTCGCGCAATCTCCAAGGCAACTTAAACAACACAAATGAAGCTATTGACAAAACATTTGAAGTACGTTATGGTCAATAATGCCAGACGGTTCCGTGCAAACGTCAAATCGCGCCTAACTTCAATCAGTGTTGCCAAGGCTCAAAATATAAATAGTGACCCTCGTATATACACACTCCCAGACAGGGTCTATGCACAAAACAACAGGTCCTTATCTTAGAACATTTGCTGTAAGGAATTCCTGAGTGTAGAATCTCCTGACAGGAAATTGCCCCTAGCCAGTGACGTGAGGTGACATCGACACTTGGGGTAGTAATGAGTGGCGTGCCCAACGGATCATAATCCCCCCCCCCCCTTTTAGGGCCCAGTATTCCTAAAAGAAGAACGTCAAAGACAGGAAAAATTGCTAAGTTAAAAATGACTGCAAAAATTGTACACTTAACTTCCAACCACTTTCGAAAATCAAAAACGATTTGATTTGACTACTGAGCCAGAGATGCCGGGTTTGAATCTCGGCTTGGCAGTGGTTGATGCTTGTGAGCTTTGAAGACTTGATCTCATTTTACAGTTGTAGGTCTACGATATATGATTGGACTTGATAAAAATGTACATGTAAATGCTATCTTGCATAAATTGGAAACAAATTTGATTGTTAACAGTGCTTATTATAATAAAATTACAAAAAACGTAGGTTTTATGCGTAACAACATATCATCTTCTCATTTGTACGAGGGACGTTCCGAAAGTAAGTTTCGTAATATTTTTTCACAGAGAAGCTTTAGTACGAACAGAAGAATACAATGTCATAAGAAAATACAATCTTTTGGCTATTTTTCCACATAGTTGCCACGACATTGATACATTTGTCGTACCGTGAAATCAATTTCAAGAAATCCTCCTGCTAAAAATCGGTGCCCAGCGATTTAAGGAAGTTCTTCACAACCTGTTGCACCTCTTTGTTGCTTCCGAAGTGACGTCCCGATAGTGCTAACTTCAACGCAGGAAGAAGGTGGAAGTCTGATGGGGCAAGATCAGGACTGTAAGCCGGGTGATTCAATCTCTCTCATCCCAGACGACGAATGTGTTCTGCAGTGACCCTTGCTGTATGGGGTCTTGCATTGTCGTCCAAGAACAAAACCCCTAGACTCAAGAGCCCTGGTCTCTTAACTCGAATGGCGGACTTCAGTTTGCTTAGTGTGTGGCAATATCGTGCCGCATTGACAGTCTCTGTAGTGAGGTAATCAAACCAAATGGCACCCTTCGCGTCCCAAAGCGAATGAGCTCGGGCACGCTTATCTATATTCTTCGGCACTCTGCGCATGCGCCATCGCTCCTCTGCTCTCGCTCCTCCCGTCGTGAATTCAGGAAAGATTGTCATTTGTTATGACAATGTGTATTCTCACTTTGTAATACAGCTTCCCTGTGGAAAAAAATGACGAAACTTACTTTCGAAATTTCCCTCGTACTTAGACCCCTATACTAAAATGTTATAAATAACTATAGTTGTTAAACATGAAGGTAAAGTTCCCCATGCACATAGGACCGTGTCATGAAGGCACATTTAGGGGATGTTGGGATAGGGTCGATCTCGGCCAATTTTGTAGGTGATGTGATCATCACCACGCTCCGGCCGCCTTTACTCCCCAGGGTTACCCCCACGTACCAATTGATTTGAGGCTGGATGAGTTAATTAATTGAAGGAAACTTTAATTGATTTGGCATTAGCTAATTCGTGATCACATAGACTTAGTCTGACCTCTATATGGATATCATCGCTAGACCACTCAAGCGTGTTTCAAACATGGTTGACCGAAATAGATTTAGCTTCGAAAATCTTCGTTCGCCACTTGCCACAGTTACCGGCAAAGTTAATAAAATTCGAAGCGCAACACTCGCATTAGGTGCAAAATCATGACCCTGTATCAGTTTTAAGCTCTCCTTTGGTGTACTTTTGTGTTTAATTATAGCCGTTCAGTTCATCTTTTAAATCAGTGTGGTTAATAGTTTTATAGCCTTAATGTGTTAATATACAGGCAAGTTTTGAACTTTTCAGATTAGGTGGCATGTCTTTAAGCTTACTAATATCATGCAAGAAATTGAAAGATTCAATATGATATTTAAGCTGCACAAATCCTTCTCTTACAGCTAAGGTAATCACGTCTAGGACCCTATATTAAAAATCAACTGTATCCTGTTTGTGGTCTACGAGAGTTTCATCCTCTGCTGAATACTGCAACTGATTCTCCTTCTATGGATTTCGAACCTGTACAGTACAGATCTTAGGATCGTCTATATCTAAATTTACATTCATTCGATTGAATTTGAAACTTTTCATCACTCCTGCGTTTTTCAAACTGCTCTGATATACGAGTATTTGCAAGAAATCTAACAGCATCTGCAACATCGAGTTTAATGTTTTGTAGACATTTGCTCACTACACACTTTTGTTGAGTAAAACTGAACCTATTTCGAACAAGTTATATACAGTAATATTATAACTTCCAAGTTTCCAATAGGCTTATTTTTTCATCTCTTCCAATTTTGCCGCCCTGGAAATTTGCCCCTCTGGGCAGTGACACGGCCCTCCCCCTCTTCCGCCGGCCCTGCATGTTCACCTTGGAAATTCTACCTGAGACAGTTTTCCCTTTCATTGTTACTAATTGTGCTTACACCCTGCGGCAAAACTTGAATATAACGGACATTCCTTTTGCTACACGTTACGGGCGCCACTTAATTATGCCACCTCTGTTTTGGGTGCACTCTGTATACCACGGCTAATCTCTAGGGTTATGGGTTATTTTCTTTGGAATGCGAATCAAACAGCAGCGATATATACCAATGGATATAAATAAAGGAAATATATATTCTGAGACTTCTACGATACAAGGATTATATGCATGAATACTTAGTACAACATTTTCTTCCTTCTTCTTTTATGGAAAGGTCATCTTCTTCTTTCTTTTCTCATGGGAAGGATCATCTTCTTCTTTCTTCTTCTTCTATGGAAAGTTTGTCTTTTCTTTCTTCTTCTATGGAAAGATAATATTCTTCTTTCCTTTTTCATTGACAGATAATCTTCTTCTATCTTCTTCTATGGAAAGATTATATTCTTCTTTCCGTTGTTACTGAAATATCGTCTTCTTCTATCATCTTCTTCTATGGAATAATAGCCTTTATTCCTCCCTGTCGTTTCTACTGTTACTCGTTGTGCTTTGGGGCGACAAATATGGATATAGCGCCACCAAGGGAACAAACCAAAATTCTAGCAAGAAGTTTCCTTATCGCCAGACAGAAAATACACAGATTTCAATCTGCTGCTTGACTTCTACATGTACGACGTGTGAGGATTACATCGATCATTGAGCTTTATTTATTCCTTTATGTTTTTCATTCTTTATTTACAACCATTTAATCACTACTCATTCCCTTTTATTTGATTTATTTAGATTTAATCACTTTCTGGTTCCTTTTAATTCATTAATAATTAACTTTTCGTTTTCCACTTGTGCTGCCATCTATCGTTGTTTTCACCAACTATTTCCCCATATGTTTATCTCTGGCTTCGTTCATTCCGGCACTTGATATTTTCCTGTCAGAATTTGTTCTCAAGAACAAAGGACCACCCCGAAATACATGAAAACTTTCTGTGATTGGCTCCATCTTCTCATGAGGCTAATACAGAATTCTCTATCCCGGGAATCTCTGGAGCAAGACTGCCCACCATGCCATAGATTTTCTTATATTACTTAAAAATATTAACTTTTCAACTAGGTTGGAAATGAGCAACGAATTATATTTCCCCTTGCATCTGTACACTGATTGCTGTACTGAACTTTCATTTTCGTGAATTGTCATCCCACATCTTTTGCAGCCCTTCCTGTGTAAACTTGGGACCTTCCCGATGGTGCAGTGGTAGCGTCGTCGCCTTGTAATCGATACCCGGTGGAGGCACATAGTGGTTGGGATCCAACTTTAAACTGTAGGTCTAGTCCCGATTAACCTTACTTACTTATTGGAAGGCAAGGGTTATATTGTTATCATACAAGTTTGAATGACAGTATCAAAGAAGATTTATGCAAGATCTGTTACTACAGGGTGGCGCATATTGTATCTACCAACATAAGTTGGCAACCCTGTCGGAATGCAGGTGCGCATCGTGGGAGTAGAGGCGTTCATCCGAACGGGTCCCATTCAGGAGACGCAGTAGCCACTGCACTGGGAAGCATCAGGGCGCCAGAGAATCATCCTCCTTCGACCTCGATACTTCTGTTTCTGCACGCTGCCATTGGCTCTCTATTGTCTGATCCATCGTATCATGTTGTGATGCTCTGCCACTGGTTGCTGGCGACCCTCATTGGGCCTTCGTCGTGGTGTCTCCTGCGTCTCCTGATTGGGACTCGTTCGGATGAACGCCTCTACTGTCACGATTCGTGTCTGAATCGGCCAACGTTCCATGGCAGACTAATTGCGAGACTTGCAGCTGCCTAAGCATGGGAAACTTCTGCGCATGCGCACCTTTGTTCCGACGGGGTTGTCAACTCATATTGGTAGATACAATATGCGCCACCCTATATACTTACAATGATATGCACAAAATAATACCAGGAACTTTACTTTTCGCAAACTGCATCTAACACCCTCTTTTGTTATTCAATATTCAATTCTTTATCTATTTGACATTAATTTCCTTGGCAGGTTTTTTTTTATTATTTCTTTCCGACTTTAGCTACACGTAAGGTAGATAATGAATACGTGCTGTTACATCACTATCCTTAACCCGTTCTTTTACCTATTCATGTAATAAATATCTAATAATAATTAATTTGAATATGTTAATTAGCACAGTATTATTATTATTATTATTATGATATACCTGGTTGTTTAATCTTTATCATCACTTAAATAAATATGATTATTATTATTATTAGAACAATACACAGTTAATTGCACAATATTATATAACAATAAACAATTATTAGTATCAGAGATATAATAGATCTCGTTGAAAACTGTAACTTGAAGTGTAAATATGCTAACTTGTTAAGTTATGTTATTCTACAGCCTACGTATTTTAATCGTGTAACTTTGTACTTTTGTATTTGACTTAGTGCTGTATAAAGTTTCATACTGTGTTCAACACTTAAAATAAGCGATTATTATTTTGAGACACTTGGTTCGGGTCCCCCTCGAAATATATTTCTAGATACTGCCTGATTCGAAAGTATGGGTTCCTGGATGTTAACAATCTCAGGGTTGTTAACGGTCCAGGAATTGTAAATAAATTCAATTCCCGTCCGAGAGAGAGAAAATCATCAAGTATGAATGGGTGGGTTCTAGACCGTAAAGAACCTTTTTATGTTTAATGTATTTCAATTCGGTCCTGGAATCTCTTTTCGGGATTAATTTTAATACGGTCAAAGAACCTTTTTCAATGATTCCGATTCTGCAGTGGAACCCAATAGAACTCATTGGAATTTATGCGTTCCTGGACCTTAAATAACCGCAATCAATATTAAAAAATTATATATTTCTAGTAATAAAAAGGCACACTTCTCCATAAGTTACCTGACTGCCCTGAAATATTTCTAAGTTAAGAAACCGTTAAAGCTCTTGAGCACCAGCAGAGGGAAGGAGGCTTCGCCGCGGTCACAGCCAGTGTTGCCAAGCCTATTGATTTCTCAGGAGATGTCCTTAATAAACTGTTGCTATGGAACCACCAAGAGACTGCTCAAAACGGCGTTTCCTACTCATCTTACTTGGGCATGGAGGGGAGAGGTAGAGTGGAAATCCACTCAGCCATGAAGAGTAGTGCTTGATCTGTGAAATTATACCAAACGCTACTCAATTTTGCTAGGACATTATTATTATTATTATTATATTTTGTTACTATTATTGCATTGCTATTTTTAGATGGTTGTATTTTATCCAACCCCAAAATCTATTTCTGTTTTGGTTATTTTATTGTATTTTAAAGCTTTGGTAAGCTTTCCCCACTCTACCCTTCCCCATACGCGGGCGCAGACCCTCTGATTACAGAGAGGCGGCAAAAACCTTGATTGAAGTTCAGTCGAGAAAGAGAAACCTCATTCCAGAACACTGTTTTATTACATTGATGGGCACAAAATCAAAATTTTATCAAAATATTCCAGGAATGTGTGAATGCAGTTGGCCATCGCTTGGAACAACTCTTATAACAAAGATTAGTACTCGCTATGCAATATAAATACAATTTTCACGCATGCTAAAAATTTGTGCGTAAAAGTGATGGGTTTAAACTGCCGGCATCCGCGCCGTGCTTCGCCGTTCTGCAGTTACGCGCTATTTCGGCCAGGAGTCAAAACGAACGCACTGTATATACATACACATATATATTAAATGCAGCAACATAGAGGTAGTACATATATGGTCGCTCTAAACTGGTCTATTTACTTTGCGCATCTAGCATACTGAATTAATTATTGCAAATATTCTGAAAAAAATAATTATTCAACTTAATTACTACACTCCGTACACGATGCATCTGAATGCCACACAACAAAACAAACAAAAAAATGAACCGCGACCCTTAATACCTTGGAAAAAAGAGAGCTCTGACCCGAGTACTTCACCAAATATTCTACAACATCGCTTGTAAATTACAGCAAACATCTTGAAACGCATTGACGACTGCGCAAGCTACGATTTTTCTATGCGACGAACACTTTTACGTGCAAGTTGCGAGAATTATTAAATTTCGCTCATTGCACAGTACCTTGCAAGGCACTGTTAAATATATTTTGCATGAACTATTCATAATTATGCCTCTTTGTGTTTAAACTTGACAGCGATTTCCTTTAGTTGGACCACTAGCGAGTGCAGTGTTTCCAACCTCACAATTGTTTATCTGCTTCCAATTTTAACATGCCGAATCGCAAGCACTCTCTATAATTATTCCCCATACTTAAGTTTTGTTCTTTACTGATATGTTGGATGAATATAGTTTCTGACTTCATGTTATAACTGCATGCAAAACTTCATGTTGTTCTGGTCTGCCTCAAGAGCCAAGCAGAATACACCAACATCAAGTACATGCGGATGAAACTTAATCTAAAATATCAAGTGTATTCGCACATGTGAGGAAACGGGTAACTTGAAAAGTTTTTTTAAATTTTTTTATTTGATTTAGTTTATTTTATTTCGCGTTTTGTGCCTCTTGGCTAATTTGCGAAGATGGGGATGAGTGATGAAATGATGAAATTGATGAATGGACATTCACAAACAACCAAGCCCGACTGGGATTCGAACCCGGGACCTTTGGCGTCGCAGCGCGATGTGCTAACCACTCGGCCACAGGGTCGGGCAACTTCAAAAGTTGTCTGTTGGTTCTAGACGATGTTCAAAAACTTGATTGAACAAAATTCCCAGCCGAAAATATCAACATTTCACACAATTCTCTTGTAAGAGGTATTGTACAGGGTGTTAAGTCACCCTACAATTTGATAGAAGATTTAAAATGTCATCGCAATTGTCCACCCGTCCTTTCACTTCTAACTGTGTTTACCGCAATTGTCCGCCATCGCAATTGTCCGGCTACCTAATTTGTACCCTGCAAAGCGGCATGCTTTCAATTCTCCTGTTGGGAATTTTAAAAATTATCATACTCATAGCCAAGACTAACTTGTCTCAGAGAGTATTATTGATGTTATTATTGGATTATGATAGTGATCAGAATTTTCCGTGGTCTATTTCTTTGTGTTGCGCAACTAACAGTGGATTGCGTGTGTGCAATAACGTGCGTGAGGGCGGGGCATGAACCAATTGAGTCGCCTTGCTCTGTTTCATAGTGCTGATACCACGAAGAACTGAAAAGTCCCAGGTAAGTTTGAAGGCAATTGTTTAATGTTTACTGCTTAATATGCGTGTGAGTTTGAATACCCGCTCGCTTACTTGGTAAGAGCAGGTAAATCCATGTTATATGCAGTAGTATTTTTCCTTTTAATAAAGCTTTTAAATATATATATGCATTTTATCATCCGATATCTTAATATTGTGACCACGGCCGTGACTGTAATGAAAATTAAACGGATCCTAACCAATCCCATTTGATTAGCCCTTATCTGGGCAACCTATTTTTGTAATGTGTCCGGAAAAGCAATGTTTTAAATGGATCTTGTCCTTCTAATGTGAAATTTTTATGTTTCATCACTGTGGAAAAAAAACAAGTAACATGATATTTAACCTAATCATCATTGTTATGTCCATAATTCTTGTATTTATTCATCATCATCGTATTTACAATTTCTTGCAGCGTAGTAGCTATATGAAAAATGTTAGGCTGGAAGATAGTGTCATGAAATTGTTTTATTTGCTCATATATTTTTCATTTTTTTCTATTTTAGCGTTAATATTTTTTTATGTGATGTCTTATTAAATACTTTATTTTTTATAAAACATTTGTTAATATATGTACAAGTAATATTACAACCTTTGTTTATATGTTTACAAACTACACTGCTTGCCCGTTTACGTAAGTGAAATGGAAAACATTTATTTACGCCTGACCTTCTTTATCAAACAAAGTGAAATATTGTCAAATGAGAAAAAAGAGGGAAACAAACAAAGTCAAAACATATCATGTTCGCAGGAAGTATCGTTTGGAGTATGTGACAAGAAATATAAGCAACAGTGTCTCATAGGCACTGGTTGCCCGGTTAAGGGTTAATAAGCATATTGCACTAATTTTCTAATAGATTAATAAAACAACAAAATTGGAGAAATGCTATAATTTTCAAAAGAGGTCTGAAACTTTTATGTACTGTTTTCTAGATGGTCTATAGGCTGGACACAATTTCTTGCGTGAATTATTAATACCTAATAATTTAATGTCGAATTTTAGTTTATACATCTGAAAGTAAAGTTTTAGAAAAAATACTTAAATAAAATAGTAACGCAATTTCCTTCGCAGTCTCATGAAGGTATTGATAATTGTAGTAATAAAAATGCAGGTGGAACTCATAGGCGTCGCTAGCTTGCAATTACCGAGTGGGGAGCAATCAAAGGATTGATTTTGGGGGGGCAAGGAAAGTACTCTTAACCAAACTTGAATTTAAAAAAAAAATAAACTAAGTTGTTATTGTTATTATTTTAATTGGCATTATTTACATTATTCTGCTTTTCCACGTGATATGCGTCATGAATTTCAATAGTCATTGTTTGAGGCTATAACTTCGTCGCAGTTCGATGCCTGTCCAGGATTAATACGTTAATTTATATTACAGGGGATCCGGAAACATACTTCATTAGGAGGAGGTTCCTTTGTCTTGGAGAAGCTGTTTGCGGTAAGGATTGCTCTTTTTATTCTTGTTGCTTACAAACAAGAAGATTCATATGAGTCCATGCATAATCTTGTTGATATTAAGCATCCTTAAGTTTTTGTAACCATTTAAAAGCAATAAATTAAAATAATTACAAATGGCTAAAGTTTATACGTGGTTAGCCAACTATCATCGCTACATCAGAAAACTTTCCAAGGTTGTGTTTTAGTTGCACATTACTTGATGTCGAGTTGTCCATTTTATCTTGAAGCTAAATTAAAGAGAGTAAAATATTACAGAGAGCGACGTCTTCTAAGCCTCTCCTTGGTCCTGATAGTAAATATACTGTTATCCTCATTTTTTACCACCCTCTTTATTATCTCGCACATTACAAAAATCTTACGGTACAAGATGCTGTGCAAAAAAAAGTATCACTCTTTGTTGATTAGCCCTCGTGACACACCGGTCACTATAGTTGAACCATTACCTGATATATAACATTGTCTGGGGTGAGTGTCTACAGTCGGAACTGCAACAATTAAACCTAGGAGGATTTGTATTCGTATACCTGAAATGACGTGACCATATTACTACGTTCAATTACAATAAGTATATATAGTACATATATTACATAAAATTATAGCTACAACTCAATTTAAATTTTTATGTTTGGACAAAAGTATATATCAGCATCTTGCTGATCTAACGATTAAAGTATGAATTGTTGAATCAGACCTTGAAAATCAAAGGGCTCCTAGTGCTCTATAGCTGAAATTTTTACAGTTTATATTTTCAAATCAATTTACAAAGTCTAGCATGACGTACGTATTTCAATCCTACAGCTAAAATTAAAAGTAATTTTCCAAGGTTTTTTTTTTTTTTTTTTACAAAATCTGTATTTTACTGCAATTTATCTGAATATCAGTGAAGATTTTTGTAAACACGAAACCTGACAGTGTTATGTTTTATCGTAGGAAATTAGACAAATTCTGTGATTTTTTGACTGCAACTACAAGCTTAACAACTCCATATCTTGTGCGACTAAGGAATCTAAACAGATGCTCAACAAAGAATTTCCATGAATGAAATCATTCTTTTTGCCGAAAAATAAATAGTGTCGTTAACACTTCTGCAAGCGGATCTATCACTCAATCAATATGGCTAGAAGAACGCAGGCGTAGTTTGCTAATTGATATACATAATCTAAGAGGGACTGTACCGTCCCAAAGTTCCCACGACCCCCCCCCCCCCCCGCTTAATCGCCGTTACTGTCTATTGTAATTATCTGAATCTGAGTGTGGATTCTTGTAAACAAGAAACTGGACAGTGTTAGGAAACATATTCTACTGTAGGCAATTTTACATGTGTGTGAATGAGTAAAATTGTTTTTATGTTTTTAGAGTGTTAATTTCTGAA
Organism: Lepisma saccharinum; assembly: GCF_977018435.1. Lineage (NCBI taxonomy): Eukaryota > Metazoa > Arthropoda > Insecta > Zygentoma > Lepismatidae > Lepisma > Lepisma saccharinum. Next base: position 1,936,342 of record NC_139256.1, read on the forward strand.
ATATTTAGAAGTGAAAATGTAATGGAATTATTATGTTATAGTAGTAATTGTATTTTGTTTGTTTTATTGTACTAGATTTTGCGAGTTAAGTGGAAGAGCAGGCTGAACTTCGGCCATGAATAAAGAATTTCTATATTCTAATTCTAATAATTCTGCGATTTTTACTGCAATTACTACCTTGACAAGTGCATAGTCATTCAACTAATGAATCTCACCGATACACAACGAAGCATTTCCTTGTACAAAATCACACTTGTCTTCCCTAAAAATCTATAGTGCCGGTAGAACCACTACAAACGGCTCAATCGCTCAATCAATATCGGTAGAAGAACGCAGGCGCAGTATGCTAACTGGTCTACGTAATTTAGGGGCTTTCCCGCCTTGCAGCACCGTCAGTGTTGGCAATACGTTTCTTTATCAGTTTTCTTATTATTATACAATAAAACGTGGCGTGGGAGAATGAATAAAAACGTGTCACTCCGGATTCAGACCCAGGTATGCCTGCTCGAGTGACTACCTCCCCCCCCCCCAAATGAAATCTCCGTTTCGCGCGAGATTCGAACCTGTGATCTTTAAACAATTGACTCAGCTTCTAATCACTTCCCCACGTACCTAAGCCAATAGCCTGACATAAAATTTTCTCTTAAGATTCGTTAGTAATTTTTCAAACTTTATTAATCTACCATCATCTTCGCCAATAGCCAAGAGTGGCGGAAGGGCAAAGTAAGATAAACCAAATCAGTCAATCAGTCATTTAAATAATTGTAAACTTCTATTTCGACAAACGTTTAGAGTTGCTGGCATCACATTGAAAAACTCTACTTCATATTTAAATTCCACCTCACCCCACGCACACAGTACATTGTGTTTGGTGCTTACAAAGTATTGTTGGGACACGGTATTAATTTTTAGTTTCTAGAGTAGTTTATTTGTTGTCTTTTGTAATTTCGTTACTTTATGTTGCTTCTCTGCAGCATTTGTGTAATCCGGACGATGAGGGATGATTAGATGAAAGTGAAGAAGACACGTAAAGAACACTTACCGCCAGACCGTGACTCGAACCCGGGAACTTCGGTGGCGAGGTGAATATAGAATTTCGACCATTCAACGCGCTCATCCGCCGAACCTGCAGACCAGTTTATTATGCCGATAAATAATAATATGTAGTTTCTGGAAACCAAGGACGTATTTGCGGGGGAGGGGGGGGGGGTTCAAAGGGGTCCGGACCACCCGAAAGGCTTTTTAAGTACAAACATTAAATCATGAAAATATGCGTTGTTTAATATTTGTTGGATAATCGATGGTTATTTGTTTCATTTTTTTTTGTTTTCATAAGTCCTTTTTTAACATTAATTTGATACTTGTGTGTGTGTGTGTAAACGAAAGCTAACGTAGTACAATGACTGCATAACAATAACATAATTATTTTATTGGGTGACATTCGACACTAAACTATCCTATGCACTGTCAAGGACGTATTTAGGGACGAAGCCAAATGTTCCGGACCCCCCCGAAAGACTTACCACGTACTAACATTTAACAATGAAAATATACTTGTTTTGCATTTGCTGTATAATTCAGGGTAATTTATTTCCGCCGAACTTTGAATGACAGTACCAAAGATATTAATCTGAAACTAAATTTCGTCAACTTTCTTGTTATTTAACTAACTAACTAACTCTCTAACTTTCTTAAACCCTAAGGTTCATGGCTGCAGCAACACAGGCCTTCCATCTGTCCCTATCTTGAGCAAGATCTATATACTCTTTTCCATCCCTACCGATTTCCTTTAGGTCCATCTCAACGTTGTCCCTCCATCTTCGTCTTGGCCTTCCTACAGGTTTCTTACCATCAGGTTTCCCAACAAGAATCCAGTAAACTCCTCTTTCCTCTCCCATTCGTGCCACATGACCTGCCCACCTAAGTCTTCTTGATTTAATCATTCTAATAATATCTGGAGATGAATACAAATTATGAAGTTCTAAATTAAGTAACCTTCTCCACTCACCTGTCTCCTCATCCCTTTTAGGTCAAAATATTTTCCTAAGGATCTTATTTTCAAATACTCTCAATTTATCTTCCACTTTCAATGTAAGGGACCACGTTTCACACCCATATAACACCAATAACGACAGGTGCGGTTCTCCATTCATATTGGGGGTTAGGCGTAGAGCTGACAACTCTGCACTGTAAAAAGACATGTCAAGAAACAGCAATATGAGGCCATGGATGTTCCCAAGGTAAAATATTCCGGAGGTAAAATAGTCCCCCATTCGGATCTCCGGGCGGGGACTACTTTGGGAGGTCCCTGGACTAAGGATAAGATATTGTTATTTAATAAATACTCAATTCTTTATCCATTTGGCACTGATTTTCTTGCGAGGGCAGTTGCTTTAATACAAATTTTAGCAATCTTAACTACACGCTAGATAATGAATAAGATTACATGCTTTTATATCTCCATTCTTACACTGTTTTTACCTATTAATGTAATAGTAACAATACAATATTAATTTAGTATTAATTAATTAATATTATTTTAATTTAATATAATTATAATATAATTATTTTAATTTAAGCATTTATATTATTATTATTTCTGAGATACTTGGTTAACCCTGCAGAAATAAATTTCTGAATACGTGCCTGCTGGCAACACTGAATCGATCGCATACATAAACAGGATCGGTTTCCCTGACATACGCAGGGTTTTTGTATCGAGGAGTTGTGTTACGATTCTATTTTCAACTAATTCGTTGAAATAAGTTTCGTTGCATTATCATGAATAGTGTTTACCATGCAAAATTCCTATGCTAAATAACTCATTATTTCGTCAGGAAGCATGGAAAAATCAAGATAATAATGATTATTGTCGTCAAGTCAGTTGAGCACACAAAGGTGACATTGAAAGTTTTGCGTTTGTACTGCAGTATTGATGGCAATGCCGTGCAACGTGCCACAAAGTGCCGGATCTACAAACCGCAAAACCCCACAGTGTGTGTGTGTGTGTGGAAGGGGGGGGGTGGAGACAAGTAAACTTTTAGGGGGCCTTAAGCATTTGACATATTAGTGAGTTCGAGTATGTAAAAAGTAAACGTAGTTATTCAGGGGTACAGAAACGAATACAATATACACAGGTAAATGTAAAATTAAAGTTCCGTGTGCATACAGCCATGAAAGCACATTTAGGGTATGTGGGGCTAGGGGCCCACATATTTTCGATGCGAGGACAAAGCCGGAAAAAATCCGCCCTTAGATCTCCCACTCCGGGTCCCCCGTAGGCAGTCAGACTAGAATCAAATCAGGCTACAATTTCACGAGAAATGCAGTGGTGAAGGTTTCTTCAACCTATCTTTAATCAGAAAAAAGTTATGATTGTAACAAATGTATAATTTTTCAGGTGTGAGAAAACAGTGTCATATATATATATATATATATATATATATATATATATATATATATATCACATCACCCCCTTCCCATTTAAAATTTTTGAATCGAATTCAATATGGTGTCCACCAATATGGCGGACGTCTGCATCGAACACACCAATGTGATTCCCCCTAGCCTAATCTGTTTCTATCATGACCAATTTTACCCAGCCTAATTCCTTTACCTGTTACAGTGGGTGTTAAGGGACTTTTGAATCACCCTGTAGGTCCTTGTGTGTGATTTCGTCAACATGACATCAAGAATTACACATACATTATGTATGTGTAATATATATATATATATATGAATGTGTGTGTGTGTGAAGGTAAGTAGGTAGAGGAGGGTCTTTGGTAATATTTTGCGGGGGGGGGGGGGCAAGGTTTGTAGATCCGGAACTGGTGCCACCACAATCGTAACTCCAGGGTATGGAGCCACGAATTGGCAACACTTGGCTCCTTGCTCCGGCTACAGTTGGAAGCATCAGTTCTCAGCCAGAGATCGGGATTAAGACGATCCTCAATCTACCAGGAAGGTAACCACCGAATTGTAACAAGTCACCGCAAATTAAATTCAAATATTTTAAATTTTAAACGTCCAAAAGCTTTAATCACGAATCACGCGCGTACATACTTATTCGCACAAATTAAAAATATATGTTGAGTCCTGCTCGCTCGTAGGCAGTGATTAGTACTTATTTAGCACGACAGAATCCGCACACAGCCTTCACCGTTAACACCAAGACCTCAACTGCTTACCCCAAGCGCGAGGCGCAGCATAACACATTGTTCTTTTATACAATGTAGCAACTCATAACATAAAAACAGCACAAGAGAAACTGAAAATTTATAGGACAGATCAATGTTAATTAGCGATAGTAAGCTTTGGATATGGTTGGCAACAATTAACAATGCCAACGTGGAACTCCTAACATAAACAGCCAATAGGAAAACGTTAAATTATTATTGAAAGCGAGAGAGAATTACTTTGCTGTAATGTTATAATATTAAATTTTGTAGAAATAACGAAACTGATTTTATAAAATAATACACATTTGCCCTAGCACAAAGAATGATTAAATAAAGATTTAGTTTTCGGATTTATAACGAAGACTAAGTTACTTCAATCTGGTACATTGTTGAAAAAAAAATCGATATTAAGAAGAAATGTATTTAACGTGTGCTTAAACAACAACATTTGCGTGCAAGATAGAAATAATACTAGCCATCTTGGATTTGAGAAATAATGAAAACGTTGCATATACTAATTAGGATGAATTAATGTTGCAAAAATACGCGAATAACATAATAGGATAAGATAAAACATAAATATATACATGAATTATGAAAACAATGAAGTATAATTAATTTAATGCAAGTTATTACCTTGAAAATATACGAATAAGATATATTCCAATATACGAGTACAATTTGGCTAACATGGCGGTCGTCACAGCGGAGAATAACGAATGATGAAGTTAATGGAAGAATAGAACAAGTATCATTCATGACCTGGGAAACCATTGCTGTAGAATGTAATTTCACTTTCTTTCCCTTTTCTTTTTTTAAATAAACATGTTGTTGTGCGTGTATATATATCTGCATATGCAATGTGGTATTTTAAAAAAATCGATTTGGGGAAATTCCAGTAATTACCCGTAAAATTGGTTAATATGAGCATTATATATAGGGTGGTCCAAAATTGAAAAGTTGAAAACTTTCATAGACATATTATGTTATTTTTTTTCTCGTTTAAAAAAACAATTCTCTGCCCCCCCGGAATTCGAGATGATACTTACTGGTCGCTCAACGCTATCAAAGTTTCAGTGTAAGTCTTGTATTAGACAATATTATATTATGTTATGCTATATTATGTTATGTTATATTATATTATGCACTGTTTTCATATGCGTTGGAATATAATATTATAATCACTTTTCTTAATACTTAGTCACCGATTTGGGAGGTGGCATATGTCCCCTGTAACATCCGCCAGTGTATAAACAAGATTTACGAGAAGAAAGAGTTATGAGTTGTGTTCATTCCATTTCATTCCATTTCCATTCACTGTAAAGGAAAGTCCGGGAAGGTGTCCAATGAAGATTATTTAAAATGTGGGCTCCAAACTTGAGAAACAATTGTTTAGAATGCGTATGTCTACACATATTCTGGCGTCAGCACACAGATTGTGTTTGTTCCTCGCATCTTCTTCATACAACTTGCTGTAACGATGGTGACATACTGTGAAGATTACCACTAACAGAGAAGTATCGTGAAGTATTGAAGAAAATGTTTCTACCAAGTAACGCTAATGTCTGATGTTTGTGCAATATAAGAGAAGATCATGAAGGTATTCATTAACTTTGTTAAATATAGATCCAATGAAATTAGAAAACACGAGATAACTAAAGAAATAATATCACTGAATGGAAGCAAGAGTTGAATTAGGCAATGGAGATGTATAATAAGATATTTTGGATAACGTGGTGGTAACGTCGACGGCTTTTAATCAAGAGGTCCTGGGTTTGATACCTGCTGGATGCACACAATGGTTCGAATCTCACTTTACAATGTCGGTTCAGTCCCGATATGCCATTCTTTGCATAAAATGGACTCCAAAACAAACTTAAAGAAGCAAACAAATTATGGTTCCAAGGATAGTAAGGATTCTACATAAAATGGAACGAACTTCCTGTATCAATAACATACCTCGCCAGTTGTAACAACTTCAAAAACAAACAAAAAGTCTACTGTTGTTGGAACAAAAATATCTCTCTTCAAGTCCTCACGAATAACAACTAATATTCTCACCCCTGAACTAACGTGATAACAACATCTACAGAGGTCGTATTTTGTCGCCCATCCTCGACTATAATACATAATTGTTAATGTTTTATTATCTGCTTATTTTGTATTAATATTATGTAAATGGCACCATGTTCATATCCAGATACTATCGTATTCATGTGAACAGATGAATCTTTTCTCTCACTCAGTGGTGGCGATTAGGGGGGACGAGAGGGCAGTTGCCCTCCACTTTTCGCCACTTTTGTCCCCGCACTCTGCAAACTTTATCTACAAAGGGAAATATACAGTACTTGATGTTTAAAATGTTTAAAAAATAAAAAGTGAAAAATATTAATTTTATGAGAAATTTTCATAAATGTGACAAATGGCAACATCATGCGTTTAGTTGTGATTATTTATTGTTCTTAGAATATAAAAATGTCAACATAAAATATATACATATGAAGTTTTATTCGAAAATTAGTGAAAAACATTAATTTCATGCACAATTTTCATGTGACAAATGGCAACATAATGCCTTGAGTTAGATACAAGTTGCAGCATTATACAGGATTGTCCACAAAAAAACTGGCCCACCTGATATCACTTGGTCTGAAGCAAGACTTTCTCCTAAAACTTAAGTTAATGGGTTCTAGAAACAAGAACAGGGGCAGATACGTGGGAGGGGTGACGTGAGGTGACCAGATGGGGAAAGTAGTGGTAAAGAAATATGTAAAAAAAAATCATAAAGGTTATTCAAGGACATTATGATCTCTGGAAGTGAATCGTCTCTTTTGAAGGCTATATCATCTGAACGAGAAATACACTTTCTTTTCTAGGGCACATTAAGTTTATTTTGCTTTCTATTTGATTTGTTTGATACTTTGTCACTAGATTCACTGCCACTCGATTCAGATACAACAGGTTCTGTGTAAGTGCTTGCTGTAACAACATCGTTTGCTGTAGAGTCATTGTCACGGATTGTTTTGCCACTACAGTCTACACTGGTATCACTTACAGCATCCATTTTCCCAAAAAGTACATCTGGATTAAAAGTTGGGTCCATATCACTGTCGTCGAAATAAAGATCCAATTCGCTACCACTTAGGATTTCTAGTACTATAATGCTTTGTATCAATGACCTCACACTCTCGTCGTCATCCACAAAACGTATATTGTCAACACTTTGCTCCATTGTCCTGGAACACACTTCACACAACTAGATAAGACTCCGATGTTCAACAAACTCCCACGACTGCAAATTACGTGATGGCACCACATTCGATGCTCACAGGAAGTGCTACAATGCTTTACTTACTGTGGCTACAGATGCTACTACTTGCATCATGTTGCCAACTGACAACAAATATATTGAAACCATAAATGGCCCTGACTGCATAATGTTGCAAATTGGAAAGAAGCTTATTATCGTAACAATAGCAACCAAATGAATTGTTGCTACATTTCCAGTCACATAAAGTGAACTTGAAACCTTCAAATTATTTTATGTATTTTTTGCGTAAGAAAATAATAACATTTTATTGTACATAAGAAATACTAAATAATACGTAAAATGACCATGACCTTGACTATCGCGGTCCTAGTACATTATTTAACATTGATGAGCCCTTAAGTTCAATTCATGACATCTAGTGCTAAAAACGGCAAACTCATATTTCAGAGAATAAAATGAAGCCATACATAGAATCGGTATGGAAGAAATTTTCTGATATGAAAGATTGTTTTATTCACTGGAAACCTGAATTACTCGTACCTATAATTTTTGTTGCGATTAAAGGAATTTAAGTAAATAACAGAAAATTTGAAGTGGTGTATCGTTGCAATGTACTCCGTGGTGTAGATTTTAGCAAACACTGTTGCCGTAATTTCGCTCCGTTTTTCCTCGATCAATGCGAGTTCTTGATTGGATAGGGACATGTAAGCACTTACGCAAGAAATATGGTGTGGTCCAGTGGTTATTATATTTGCCCACCACACAAAGAGTCCCCGGTTCGAATCTCCACTACAATACATTTTTTTTAAACGATAAAATGCAAACTAATGTAAGTCTGTGAAATAGAAATTGCAAATTGATGACAAATGATTTTATTTTTTATTCAAATTTCAAATGATTTTGAAACTGTTGAATACCAAATTACTTCAATAAATTTGAAGCCGTGAAATGAGATTTAAATAAAATAAATGATAAGTGTAGTCTATTATTTGAATCTAGTGTTTTGCATGGGATTTGTATCACTAGATTATTTGCTAATATTAGACTATAACTATGCCATTAAATCTTGCTTCTAAATCTATACACAGACGCAAACGTTAATGTTGGAATTATTAGCAACTTCGTGGCAATATCCCATTTCATAAAGTGATGTCTCATGCAGTTTGGCATTTATATTCTATAATAAAATGATATGTGATTTATGTTGTTCTACACCTTGAAAAATTGTGTAATTTTAGGCGTTGTGCATGGGCGTAACTTGGAACCTAACTTTGAGGGGTCAGAATTAAACTGGGCCTAATTTCGAAGGGGCAGAATTAAACTGGGCCTAATTTCAAGGTAGCAGAATTAAACTGGGCATAATTTTGTGGGGGGCAGAATCAGACTTGGGGCCTAATTTTGAGGGACTTGAATCAAACCTGGGGCTTAACTTTGGGGGAGGAGGCTCGAAAAATTTTCCACTCTATAAAACCAGCGTCCAGGATTAGTTGCTAAATAACTGAGAGCTGTGACGTTTGCGAAATTACAAATATTGCTCTTTATTACGTTGCTCCTCAGGGTCCCTAACTTATACATTTTAATAAAACCTAAAATTTGGGAGGGGGGGTAAAAGCCTTCCATTGCCCCCGCCAAGTTACGTCTATGGCGTTGTGTAATGTCTGGTGAGAGAAGAAGGTATCGACCATGGATTACTACATTTATCAGTCCCTAAATACACACAAACATTCCATAAAAATTGAAAGAACATCATCACTCCTCTTTATTTTTTTTAACAGATATCAAAGTGGGCATTAAAATGCTGTAGAAATATGACTTTATAGTTAAGTCGGTATGATAAGTTGCCAAGATGCAAAATTTCCCCTGGTTCGCTTCTCATCAATGGTAGATTTTTTTACAGTGCAGTGCCAACTAGTGTATGCGTAGAATGGAATTAATTAAACCTTTAGAAACGTTTGGTATTTTTAATAAAAATGTAATGGTTTTAAGAGTAACTACTTGACATTAAAGATCTTAGAAAATGTGGAAAGGCATGTGAACGAGCCATAAATGTAAAGAAGACATAGAGAGTTGATACGAGCATATTGTCGTGTATGGAATTGATTCCACTATAGTTCTTGCTTTGTGTGGAAACTTAAATGTGAAAATCCTTAACAACCACGTCATTATAATTTTGTTTTAAAATCTGTAGCTGTGTATAAGAATAGCGAAACGAATGTTCTTACGACCACCTTTGGCACATCGTTTTTCGGCCAATGAGTATCGTCCATATTTACATTTGTAGTATGCATATGTTGCGTAAAAGTATAAACGTCTGTTTCATTCTTATTCTAGGATTCCAACAATATCTCTTTACATACAGATTAAATTAAACATTTTAATACGTGACAATGCCAAAATGAGTAAACAAACTCCAAATCACCTTAGTTTAAAATATAGAGGCATGTAATTTACAGTCACTCTGAAAGTAGGTATGGTCTAACAGCTCCATGTTTGGTTCCCAAGTATAAAATTATTTTGTGAAGAAGAAAACATGTTAGACGTTTTTAGAAATTAGCGAGTCAAATTATGGATTGAAAATTCATGTCGTATGCACTTCCCACATTCCATGTATTCGAGGCTATGCGTAGTTACACAAGATTAAATAAAAGTTACAACGTCCAAATGCGGATTCGAACACATACATGTTGGAGCTTCGTGGCCGCGGTGGCTCAGTCGGTAACGCGTCTGACTACCATGCTCAAGGTCCCGGGTTCGATCCCCGGCCGGTTCAAATCCGGGAACTTTTCTAACGGTGGAAGCGGCCCCGGCGCCTACCCAGCGTCGAATAACATGGGTACCTGGGGGAAACCCTGGGGGGTAAAGGCGGTCAGGGGCGTGATGCTGATCACATCACCCCTACTCACGACCGGATCAAGAAAGTGTGGGGCGTTACCCCCACACCCCCTATATGCCTTCATGGCATGGTGCTATGCACAGGGGAACACTTTACTTCTTTACTTTACATGTTGGAGCTTCATTGGTAACTACAAAATGAGAAAAATAGTTATTTGACCGGGCTCGAACACACATCCTTCAGAACGTGAAGCCGTAACACTGACCACTTTTTTTTCTTTTTTTATAAGGGAATACCCCTATTCGGTACTATCCCCCGTCATTCACACATGTCAATTTTTACTGTAGTCTCCTTTTTACTCATTTTGGACACACACAATCATCCAAATCCTAGCCGGGATTCAAACCCGGGACCCCTGACTTCGTAGCGCGCAATGCTAACCAGTCTGCCACGGAGGCCTACAGCTCCTACTGACAGCTCCGTGAGTATATACTTATATTGTAAGTTGTTTCGATTGTATCATCACGGGCGGCATGTACCTCTTCTTGCTCATTTTCTTTCAGGTGTAGTTATTTTTTTAAAACCGCTATAATTTATAACCTCCTGCCACACATGTAAATCTTTCTGCAATACATTATTTAGGTGCAACTCCGAGAAAGAGAGTTAGTTTAAAGAAAAAACTTGAGGTGGCACTGGTGTGTACAGTCACACATATATCTTTGAAATGTTTTTTGCTTGCAACGGCAAATTCAACCAAGCACAAACTTTCTAGACAAATAGTAATATAATAATAATAATAATAATAATAACCGATGGTGCAACAGCCCTCGAAGGGCCTTGTCCTATCTCCCGACAGCCAGTCTCCTTCCCATAATCCTGCCTAGATGTGTGGAATTCGTCAACCGGAAATGGGGTGACTTCACTTCGAAGGTCTAAAAGTCTCTGCTGATATACCACCATTTGTGTTTCTGCCTTTGGGAGGGCAGATGGTAGGTGCAGGAAACTTCCAAGTTGGGAGAAGCGGTAAGAGAGGAGAGACGCCGGGCAGATCACTATCAACACCAAGTGCTGAGAGGATCTCGTCTGCACGAACACCAAATGGTTTAGTGGCATGAGGATGTAGTCGGCACAAAGCCAGCCTTCTTTCGTCAGAAACGGTGTCATATGACGGATGCGAGGGCATCGAGCGAAGATGGAGGAAGTAATTCAGAATAAGCCGCTGTCTTCGCAGAGACAGTGACGACTCATATGACTCGACATATAAACTCGCGACGGGACTGGTACGGAAAGCGCCAGTACATACACGAATACGAGCATGATGGTCTGTGTCTAGGATGCGAAGCCGAGAAGAACGGGCAGACGAATACACAACGCATCCATAATCCAGCTTCGACCTGATTAAAGAACGGTACAGTCGAAGTAGTACCGTCCTATCAGCACCCCAAAATGTATGTGCTAAAACGCGTAAGAGGTTGAGAACTCTGAAACAAGAGAACTTTAGCTGGCGAAGGTGAGATTGCCAGGTCAATTTCTTATCGAAAATGAGGCCTACAAATCGGACCTCATCTACGAAGGCTAGCGGCGATTTCCCCATGTACAGGTCAGGATTAAGATGACACTCAGGTTGACGACAGAAATGAACGCACACGGATTTCTCGGTTGAAAAGCTGAAACCAGTTTGGCAGGACCACTCAACCAAACAGTTTATAGTCAGTTGGAGCTGACGTTAGGTTGGCGTGAGATTCCGTGAGTGGCGACATATAGACAGGTCGTCCACATAAAGGAGACCATGTACAGGGGCAAGAATGATTGCCATAATACTGTTTACTGCTATGGCAAACAGAGTCACGCTCAAAACGCTGCCCTTAGGGACACCGTTCTCTTGTAGATGAGGATCTGAAAAGGAGGTCCCAACACGTACGCGGAAATAGCTATCGGATAGGAAGTTCTGGATAAAGTACGCCATGTAGCCACGTACACCCCACGAATGGAGTTGCTGAAGAATACCAAATCGCCAAGTTGTATCATAGGCCTTTTGGAGGTCAAAGAAGACTGCTACTAAGTGTTCCTTCTGAACGAAAGCGTCCTGAATGTGTGTTTCCAGCTGAACAAGATGATCCAGCGTGGAACGTTGGAGCGAAACCGACCTTGAAAGTTATTGATCAAGGAGTTCTCCTCCAACAACCAGGTGAGACGCTTGTTTATCATACGTTCCATGAGCTTGCAAACACAGCTAGTAAGGGCGATTGGTCTGTAACTAGAGGCTTTGGCGCGGTCCTTACTTGTCTTCAGGACGGGAACAATAATAGCCTCCTTCCATGAAACAAGGAAGGAATCGTCCAACCAGAGCCTGTTAAACGTAAATAAGAGGAACAGCTTTCCTGAGTGGGGCAGATGGCGTAACATCTCATAGTGGATTCTATCTGGTCCGGGAGCGGTTTTCTTGGAATCCCGAAGCGCTTGATCAAACTCCCATTCAGTGAATGGAGAGTTGTACGGCTACGTGTTATGACTTCGGAAACCAAGTTTTGTTTCCTCCTGTCGTTCCTTCTGTTGACGAAATCGTGGGTTGTAGTTCTCGGAACTGTGTACATTAAGAGAATTCTGTGGCTAAAATATTAGGTATGTCTCCTGAATTCGTATATAAAGTACCATCATGCTGCAGTGCATTCACTGGAGGAACTGATGCTCCTCCCTGGATGCGACGCACTTTAGCCCAAACGGCTTTCGACGAGGCCTCATCAAAGAAGACACGTATTGAGCCCAGCATGCCTTCTTACTTGCTCGAATGAGCTGACGGGCACGGGAACGCTTAATGCGGAACTGCTCTAGATTGGCGGCAGTGTGGTTTCTCTTGGATCGATCTAAAGCGCGATTGCGGTCCTTGATGGTTGCACTGATCTCCGAAGACCACCAGGTGATAGGGCGAGGCTTCGCATGTCTACTGGAATCCGGGATCGAGGTGTATGCAGCATCAAGGGTGTGCGAAACAAAATGATGTATGGCGTCGAGCGGTGATAATGACGATGAAAGATCGATATCAAGTTCCACTGCTCGTTGGAAGACATCCTAGTCAGTGCGACTGAGATTCCAATGACGAAGTTTTTTGTGTGTTAACTGAAGATGGTCGAAAACGAGGTGTAATGGGAAATGATCGCTCCCACATAGATCGTCATGAACGCTCCAAGGAAGTGTCGGAGCTAGACTGGCACTGCAAAAGGACAGGTCCAATATGTGGGAGTTCAATCGTTCAGGAGCGTTAGTACATATATTTCACGGAACTCATCCAGAGTCTGACCTCGGGGCTCTGTACGAACAGATCCCCATAGACGGTGATATGAATTAAAATCGCCCAAAAGAACCAATGGGGGTAGGAAGTTGATCGTGTAAGAACCGAAGTTCTTCAAGAGAGAAGCGTTCATCCCTCGTAATATACACGCAACAGATCGTAATAGGTTGCGGCAAATAGACTCGCACGGCGACAGCTTGGAGGGGGGGGGGGGGGTGCTGAGAAAGATGGGTGTCGAGTAGATAGTATCCCGAACACCGATTGCAACACCACCGTGAACACGACGACCCTCAGGAAGCTTGTCGGTGCGATAAAGCGTGTACCCAGTAAGGATATCTGATTCGTTTGGGCGAAAATATCTCTTGGAGACAAAGGATGGAAGGCTCAAAATAGGATATTAGCAATTGCAGTTCCTCGAACCATTAAGGTTCCACTGGAGACAAAAAGCCATGATGTACGAATTCGATTTACCTTTTAAGGTGTACTATATTCTTCCTTATCCCCGTCACCATTGTGAATTCTTCATCCGCGACTTCGTCCTCTATCATATCCTCGGGTAAGGACACAGAGGGCGAAGGGGATGGGAATGTGGTGACGGGTGCTTTCTGCGGCCGCTGGGCTGCTTTAAGGAGCAATTTGTTTTTGAGAGTGGTAGACGCCACCCGGACTGGAGAACTATTACTTTTCAGAAAATGTTCAATACTTTAATACAATACTTTAAAGGGCGAGTTTTCCTTCGCTGTTGAGTGACTGGTGGTCGCTGGCTTGTTTGATGAAGCAAGAGAGACTTGTGAAGGCGCTAGTGTTTAGGTGGAAGCGTCGCTGGTCTGGACGCCTATACTGTGACGTGTTACGGCAGCAGCGGCAGCGGTAGAAAAGGGCACAGGTAGAGTTGTGTGGACACTTTCGTGTATACGACGTTTCGCTTCTCCGGTGGAGATTCGTTCGGTTACAATCAACTCTCGGATTTTCTTTTCTTGCTGGAAGGCTGTACATTCATGGTGCCAAACATGGTGTTCGCCTTAGCTGATCAAGCACTTTGGACCAGATGTACATGGTTCTGCGCCGTGTAAGGATCACCGCACTTCCCACATATGGCAACAGTTGCCTTGCAGGAAGGCTTGGTGTGGCCTAAGTGTTGACACTTGAAGCACCGCATAGGGTTTTGGAATGTACGGCCGGACATCGAGACTATAATATCCAGCTTGCACTTTATCCTGAAGAGTGATCGTAGCAAACGTTAGGATTAGTGAAGTTGTGGGGACAAGTTCTTTCGATTTTCGAGTCTTGATACGCTCTATTTCCGTCACATGTTGATCAGAGAGTTCACCCAGAAACTCTTCCTCGGTAGCATTTAACAGGGCACTGTCGTGACGTCACTTGTCTTTTCCAGTAAATTAAGTGAGCTCAAAGACCGCACCCTTTTTGGGGGTTTTAACCCGTTTGAAATGTTGTTTGTACCCATAAACAGTAAGATTTGCTAATGAGGGTCCATAAATTGTCGCCTCGACATGCCCTCTATGCCGAGGAAGGCCTACCCCCAAAAATGAAGGCTTCTCGAAGACCAAACCGAAATCAACGAGGCCACGTTCGCGACTGCACCTACCCCTGCAGCCAACACTGTCCCATCGGCACATGTAACTAACACCTTCGGATAGGTTTTTTTTATCGAGGTTGTCTCCTCTAGCAGGACCCTTAGTTATAGGGAGGTCAACGGGATGGAAATGAATGGTGTGATGGAAGGAATGCTGAACATTTGAGTTGTGGATATGAAGGATGAACGAAATAAAGATATGATAATGGCAGCCCCCATTCCAGTTCATTATTTCTTCTTCTCCTTTTTTCTCTATTTCCTTGGCCTCTTTCCACTTCCTCACTATTCCTCTCTTCTCCCTCTCTATCCTCCTAGTCATATCCCATTCTATGTCGTGTCCCGTTTCTTTTCTGTGCTTGAATATAGGATTCTTCTCCTTCTTTAATCTTACGTCATCCTTATGTTGCTTCAACCTCCCTTTAAGTCTCTTTTTTGTTTCCCCTATGTACACACTCTCACATTCCTTGCACTGAACCTCATATAAAGGGTGGCGCAGAGAAACGGCAAAATTTGATTGTGGAATTGGGAAAACTTTAGCGCCGGAATTTGTTCGGGACCGATGCGACATCATTGAGGAGGGTTTGCCATTCAGTAATTATGCAGCACTGGAATAGTTCGGAGCGTACTTTCGCTGTGAAAGCTTTTATAAGAACGGTGATAGTGTGACTACAGCGCAAAGGGTATTTCGGCAGCATTACCATCTAGGACGTCATGCTAGTGTCCCATCGGCTCGTGCGATTACAACATGGGTGCGTAATTCGAAGAAACCAGTTCAGCGTTAAAGAAGAAGCCCCCAGGTACAGCTTGAACCGTACGTATACGAGAGAATAATGAAGCAGATCAAGTTGCCATTCAGAGGAGCCCTCGCTGCTCCGTTCGACAACATGCATCAGCCCTACCCACCTCCAGTCCTTTTATAAGTTCCACCACCTGTTTACTCTTCCTCACTCCTATGCTTTCTTGCTCTTTCACTAACACTCCAATTATCTTCTTTAACTTCTTCTCCAAGGGTTCCAAAACATTGTTCCTGCAATCCATTACTGGTCTCAATTTTGTTTCATCTTTGTGTATTTTGGAAAAGCCTTACAAACTATGTAGTCTTCCTGCCTCCTTTATGTACTTTTTAAATCCTCTCCTCCCACAGTCTTTTATGATCTTCTCTCTAATCTTTTGTTCATCTTCTGAACCACAAATCTCCTCATATATGATCTATTTTAGGTTTTCATTCTTCCTCTCGTACCATTGTTTTTTCCATAACCACAATGGCTCCTCCCTTATCTGCCTGCACCACCACAATATCATTTCTTGCCTTCATTTTCTTCATGCCTTCCCTTTCTTTTGGGGAATAAAATAATGAAAATGAGTGAAGGCCCAAATATAGGCTCTAGTTTAAGCCCACTGTTAGCAGAATTTGTAATGAACGAGTGGGAAAAGAATGTCATCGAAATAGGAGGGGCAAGATAATTCTGTTCTGCAGATATGTGGACGATTGTTTCGGCATATGCAGGGGAACAAGGAGGCAGCTGGGCATATTTGTCAAAGAAATAGAATATGAAGCAAGAGGGCTATTATAGGATCTTGAAATAGAAGAGGAAGGGAAGATAAGTTCCCTGGATATAATGATGAAAAGGGAGAGAGGAAATAAGATTGAGACCACTTGGCATCAGAAAAATTGTGCAGCAGGGATCATCTCTCACAAAAGAAGTGATGTGAGTGAGGAGACAAAAGTAAATTTTATAAAGCATATGAAAGACAGAATCAAGAAAATATGCACAAAAGAAGAAGAAAAATGAGCAAATTAGAGAGGCTATGGGAGAAGCTTGAAAAGAATGGGTACGGAAAGGAAAATAGATTTGACGTAAACAGAAGGAGAAGGACAAAAGAAGATAAAGAAACAGGAGAAGGAAAAAGAGAGGTGGTTTGGTATGAAGAGTATGGGGAAAGCTACAGAGACGATAAGCAAAGTTCTTAGAAAAGTAGTTATAAAAACATACAGCAAGGGAGGCCGCAGCATTTTATGGATAGCGAACAAGAAGAAGGCAGAAAATAGACAGGAGGAAGAGGAGAGGAATATATATGAGGTTCAGTGCAAGGAATATGAGAGGGTGTACATCGGGGAAACAAAACCTGAAACACAGGTTGAAGCAACATAAGGATGACGTAAGATTAAAGAGGGAGAAAAAAGCTATATTCTAGCACACAAAAGAAACGAGGCACGACATAGAATGGGATAAGGCTATAAGGATAGGGATGGCGAAGAGAGGAATAGTGAGGAAGTGGAAAGAGGCCAAGGAAATAGAGAAAAAAAGGAGAAGAAGAATTAATAAACTGTTGAATTGTTGTTTTAAGTTAACTTTATGCACAGAAAGGCTAATCGGAACTGAACCTACAGTTTAAAGTTTGATCCGTACCACTATGTGCCTCCACCGGGTATCGAACCCGGGATCCCTTGATTACAAGGCGAGGACGCTACCACTGCGCCATCTGGGAGGCCTCAATTAATGAACTGAAATGGGGCTGAAAGGCAACAAAGAATTGAAAGGAGTTTATAAAGAGTGGAAAGGCTGAGGTAAAAGAAATAGGAAAGAAGAAGGAAGAATAACTAAGAAAGAAGAGAAAAGGGAAGGAGTACAGGAGATAAGGAATCTGTCTAGGTCCATTCGTGAGGAATTGATAAGGCCAGACTCTTTCCAGATACCTTTTAGGTAGTGTCAATTACCAGTCAGGAGATTTCACACTGAAACCTGAAAGACAGGTTAAAGCAACATAAGGATGACGTAAGATTAAAGAGGGAGAAAAAAGTTATATTCAAGCACACAAAAGAAATGGGACAAGACATAGAATGGGATAAGACTAGGAGGATAGGGAGGGAGAAGAGAGGAATAGTGAGGAAGTGGAAAGAGGCCAAGGAAATAGAAAAAAAAGAGAAGAAGAATTAATGAACTGAAATGGGGCTGAAAATCAACAAAGAATTGAAAGGAGTGTAAAGAGTGGAAAGGCTGAGATAAAGGAAGTAGGGAAGGAGAAGGAAGAATAACGAAGGAAGAAGAGAGGAGCTAAGGACTACAGGAGATAAGGAATCTGTGTAGGTCCATTAGTGAGGAATTGATAAGGCCAGACTCTTTCCAGGTACCTGTCAGGTAGTGTCAATTACCTGTCAGGAGATTCCACACTCAGGATTTCCTGACAGAAAGTGTTTTAAGATAAGGACTGGTGTCTTCCTGTTGTTGAGTGTATGAACCCTGTCTGGGAGTGTATATATAAGATGATGTTTTGTATCTTTCCTCAATTTATTTTGAAGTTTCGTCTGAAGAAGACCCTGTTAGAGGGTGGAAACGTTACGTTCTTAGTGTATATATTTTTAATACTATAAAATTTTGCCTTCGTCAGTATTTTAATACTTTATAAATATTTAAGATATTCTGTAATGGTTTTCCTTCAACTAAACCCCCCAAAGGAATAACATTGTTAATTTTGTTGCTTGAAAAAATCTTGGTTACAGGTATTATATATTACATACATACACATATATATAATACGAGTACATAATGCATACATACATACATACATACATACATACTCGAGCCTGTACATGGACACTTGAATCAGTTTTAGCATTTTGACGAGTTGATTCCGCTTCAGAGTAGAAATGTCTTCATAATTAATGAAGTGGCATCAAACTGCTCAATGTTAAACAGAACCCTTTTTTTCTTTTTTAGGTATTAGTAACGGATTTTTTCTTCTTCCGCAGGTACCAGATCATGGCAAATATGGGATCGTCAGTTGGAGTAGCAATCAAAGCCATACAATGCGTAAGTGTCATTCTAATTTTGAGTATCATTTCACAACATTTTGCGCATCAGATCACAGACATATAGTACCAATCCAGCAGACATGGGGACATATTGAACCGCACAACACAACGACTGAAGGAGATTCACATGATGCGTCTGTATTTCAAAATCTATATTGCTTTTTTGACACTTGTAGCTAAGGATGTGTGATGGTGAGATGAAATTGATGAAGGAACACTCACGGGGAACACTCATGCCCAAAACGTTACACGATCCCCGGAATTTCACCCCAAAGCAGCCTCTCCAGATGCCGCCATGTTGCATTGGACGCTCCTCGCAGCGAAGTTTTGAACCATCGGTATGCGGGACACGAGAGGCTAGAGACAGCCTTAGCACCTTGGGAAATATATGCTAGCAGCACCAAAATTTCTATTTATAAGCTTAGGTTAGGTAGGACCGGTTTGGAGTTGCCAAGGCTGTCGCTAACCGATCGTGTGCGGGAATCTTCGAATAAAAACTTGTGTAGCCATCAAGCACAGATGTACACACACACACACAATGACAATATATTTCATAAGTTCCCTGTAATAAAATCACGAAAACCAGTGAGTTTTATTTTAAGAGCCCTCTATTTGCTTCCCAGTTAGAAATTGCTTCATAGTTCTAAACCAGATCGGCAGGCAATCGACAACGGACGGTGACACCAACCGTGCCATAAAATTGCTGACCCTGCTTAAACTGTACGCCTTTAGCACATATTGTGGAACGATTCCAAGCAAGATTCCAGGGGAATGTGGAACGATTCAAGGGAGACTCTGTGAAAAAGGTAAAATATCTCTCCAAACATCAGTGCTCGGTCTACCGACAATACAATACAAGGTAAAATTCCACAAATAGCTGAAACACGTGACGTCAGGAAACACTGCATTCTCCATCACTTCCGGGTTCAACCCATCTTCGGCTGGCAAATACGGAAGAGCAGAGCAGGCAGCCAGGAAATATTTGCCAGTAGCTCAAAACAGGTATCCTCCTGAATTCACTCTCATTCGCTACATTGTCAACGCTCACTCAGTATCAGAGAATTCAGAGGAGCTGAGAAGAACCTGCTGCCAGGCTGGGACCCCAGTTCACTATATTCTGGTCTCAAGCCGAACTCGGGAATCCGAGACGTCGCTTTTCGTCGAGGGCAATCGCTAAGTTTGATGCGGGCTTACTAACTCCAGTACCACGGCTTGTACGTTGCAGCAGTCGGTCAGACCGTCGTTTGGGCACCCTTTTAAGGCCCATCTCTCCGAGACCAGCTTGTGCTTCGTCGACTGTCACGGGAAAGAAGACCGTAAGCCGTCGAACGTAGGACTCCGTGCTCTGTCGCCTGACGTAAACACTCAACCGCTTGGCCGAGCACTGATGTCTGGAGAGAGATTTTTACCTTCTTACAGAGTCTCTTGTGGAATCGTTCCACAATATATTGGAAAGCTTTTGCAGGAAGGTCTCCGGATATAAGCAGCAATAACAATGTGTCTATTTCGTTAACGTGTGTCGAAGCGTTTGTTAGTTTCAAGTCCACTTTATCCACACACAGACTAATCAATGCTTGCCCTACAGTAGCCAAGTCTAAACCCACGGCCATGAAATTAGGCGGGTGGCAGAAACTCACGATGTTGCCACGTCGGAGCACAACTTTGTGTGTTCAGAGGTTTAAGAGAATGATTTAAGATCTCGTTGTAGAGTTTGTCTTTGCAATCCACGTGATACACACTTACAACATTTGCACGAAAGGCCAGGAATGACACAGAAGTGCCACGGAGAGAGGTCGGTCTGACGCTCGAACTAGGCAGCGCAGCCCGGTTGACGTTGCCACACAGTGCGTTGTAACCAGCGACTTTTGTTCCGCTCTCGCTTTGCTTTCCCCACATGTGGCACGAGCGAAATTCTGCCCATCCACCTATTTTCATGGCCGTGCGTTTAAGCAAGCCATTTCATTTCAAATTTTGCTATTTTGGGCACGTTGATGCTCGATTACAAGGTATTAAATATCTTCATGTGTACGCATCATACAGTGATGTCTCAATTTTACGTGCTCTGTTAGCTTAATTCTTTCATTTATTCTCTTCTACAGCTCCTCTGTATCATCTGCGCTGCAGTATATGGCGATTTTCTTGCGAATGGCCATATGACAGCATTCCCTAATTTTCCTGCTGCAGCTTTTCCAAGAATAAAAGCTTATATTCCTGGTGGAGTCTTCTTAATTTTAATATTCATCAGTGCAATTCTTGCAGTCGGGTCAGCAATGGGAGAGCCGATGCCTAAAAAAGTGGTAAGCATGTGTTTATCATGGATAAGGAAAGGATTTTAAGGTGCAATGGTCGGATAAGGGAGGAAAGGTTCTGAAAATGTTTTTGAAAAGGTGCAAAAAAAGTGCTGATAAATTGCCTTTATTCAATGCTCTGCTTTTCTGCGCCTTCTGTACATAATGCGCGCGGACCGCAGAGAGAACTGTTTCTGCCGAATAGGTTTTAAGAAGTTTCTGTTTTCTCTCGCGGGTTTTGTTACATTATCTTGGAAACTATTGGGGCTGCAGTGATTATATTATGCCATTTTATAGCTCGAGCTCTCGTTCTCTACAAAATGAGATAATACGATTTTATGTACCATCTCAAGAAGAGTAAAAATCATTTATTTTTTGTACAGTTCTTTTAACAAAACATTAAAGAAAAGGAAGGTAAAAGGTGCTGAAGCATCAAAGAGGGGTAAAAAGGGGATAAATATGGTAATCTAACGAAAAGGTGCAACAAAGTGTGTAAACTTAACTTGATTTCATGTCCTCAAATACATATCTCAAACCATCGGTATGAAAAGAGCTATATTTTTGGAAAGGATCTGCACCTTAAAATCCGTTTCGTATTCATGAACTTGCAAACGTCTCTAGTAGCAGAGATTAGGGCATTCTGCGGACGACCTTGTCCAAAGTCATTTGATACCATAGCCTATTTTGGCCAAAATTAAGCTATATTTTCATATTTTCTGGTGGATTTAGCTAATTTGCCTAACCCTACTACGAATTCTAAAACCCTCGTACCATGGTGATTAAAAGAGCTTGAACTTTTGAATATCTAGTTTGGGAATTCTACTTCTAGGGTCATGTGACACTCTCTTGATTAGTTGTTAGTGTATTTAACTTATGCCTCAATCAACTCTACTGCCAAGTGGTTAGTCTTGTTTGAGAATGGTGTCAAGGTAGTTTCTTAGGTATGAAAAAACTACAGACAACTTGATTACTAGTTATTTTTGAGATTCTCATATTTGCTCAGATCTAGTAAATACTACAAGTATGTTATGTTGGAGTACTAGAGGAGTATGAATACTAGGTAATGGTGTAGGAGGAAAATCTGCATAATTTCTAGCAGCAAGAGGCACCAGCTCACTTATGAGACTCTTATTTTGTTCTCTGACACCTTTAATTTCTCTACAAAGACCACTGATAGCTTAAATAAGTGGTTCATCTTGACGTTTGTGTTGTTCGTAGTATCCTCTATTCTCAGATTCCCAGACTTTAAATCTTTTAGCCAGATAATCACGTAAATTCAAATTGTCTTCAATTTTACGTTTTGTCATTTTTGTTCATAGGTTATTTATAACGTCACGACGTATCCTATAATGACTCAACATTTATAAAATTGTTAATTTTGTTTCTGTATTTTCCATTGTTTGGTTTTTGAGTCATATCAATTGTGGCAAATCCAAAATCATCTTTGTTCCACCAGGAAGAACAGAAATTTGAAAATTGACTGTAGTTTAAATCTCCTCCTACATAGTCATTATACATATGTTTAAGATTAGTGTGGTCCTGACGAAACAGAAAAACTAGATTTGTATTGTCACGAAGTAACTGTTTGGGAATCTTAGAATAAGTCTGAGACAGACAAAAACAGTCTATACCCCTGTGACGACCCTGAGTAAGAAATGTATGTACTTCATTTTGATTTTATAAAATTACATAATCAAAAACTACAACTGAGTTTTCAAGAAAAAGGTCAAGTGGCTTTATTTCTGAATTAAAGGTAGTTATGCCCAGTCACTCATACAGTTTCATAAGCTGCTGGTATTTGGGTTGTTCCAAACGTTTTGAGACAACATACAAGTGTCTGTTCTTCCAGTCTAACCAATTGGGGCAAGCAGAAAATTATCTACAAGATGTGTTGTCTTTCCACAACCAGATGGACCTACAATGAGACACATAATAATGTTATGTAGCAACTCACCAATTTTATTTCTAGTTTGTAGTAAATCAGCCAAACGTCTTAACACATTCCATGTTGTTGTCATAGAATTATTTGGTCTGTGGTAATCCAACTTTTTTCTGGAAGTCCCAGCCATTTCACTATTAACTTTTGTTTTTTTCTACGTAATATTTTCTCAATAAGATATGTATCTGGGTATTCAGTTTTGCTAAGTTCTTCTTCATAAAATCTTCCTTTAAATATTCATTGCAATTGTATTTTATTGTATATGTATACCTGTTTCCTGGTAAGACTTCAACCACAGTGAACAACTGTGTACTCCAATTTTTAGTAAAACCCTTTTCAAAATGATGTTTCAATTTACTAACTCTCACTTGATCTCCTATTTTGTACTTAGGTTTCTTGGTTGTATGTTGATATTTAGGACAGTAAATAGTAGAAATCAATTGTAATTCGTCAGATTTAGTTACTTCAGCAGCCTTCATACGTATGGTTCTCTGAATAGAGTTATTGTAATTATGAACAAGATCAGATAAAATTGTTACCCACCTATAGTTACCCTGCAAATTAAACTGTCCCACATATGATTTTTTAGTGTCTTGTTGAATCTCTCAACTATGTTAGCTTTCAAATTACTGTATGTAGAATAATGTCTAATATCATGCTGGACCATTTATTTGGTGAATGTGGAATTGTAAAATTCGTTTCTTCTGTCTGTCTGTAGGTGACGAGGTATTCTGCCTTGTTCAAAAATAGACTTAAAGGCCTCAGAGACACAAGCTCCTGTTTTAGATTTTAGAGGAACAGCTCAAGCATATTTACTAAAAGTGTCTATTACAGTAAGCAAATACTTGAAACAATGATTTATCTTATTCATATTTTTCAAATTTCCTGTGTCATTTCAATCACATCTGCCTGCCATACCACATCAATTCATTTTGTTACCACAGATAGTTGTTTGTAGTTACGACGAGCTGATCTGTGTAGTTCATTAACTATATCTTGTCTAGACATTGTGTCTTGTAAGATAAAATTACATAAAAGGGATTATCCTCAGGATACAATTGTTTAACTTCAAATAATAATTGGTCACCAGTTTCAACATTAAAAATAGACAATTGTTTATCTTCATGTATTTTATATTTATTGGTAGTATTATCCCAAGATGCAATTCTTATTTGAAGTGTCCTGAATACACCATCTTTTCTTTGGATAGTATAAAGTGGCACCTCAAATTGTTTCCCCTTTTTCAAATATCCAAACTTCAGAAATTGAATAGTACCATTGAGGAAAAATTCATGAGTATAATTTGTAAATATTACCAGCTTCAACATATGTCCAGTGCCCTCTAGTATTTGGAATACTGTGAAGTCTGACAATCTCAACAGAAAATAACTGACTAGATTCTACTTCATCCAATCTGCTCAACAATGGTTCAAAGTGTTCTCCTATAGTACGAACAATCTCATCATAGCTAGGTTTAATTTTCACATCAACATACAGTTGTTTAAATTGTTCATTTAAATCATGAAGCTGTGTGGTGAAACTTGAAAAGGCTGGTTCTTGATTTGTTTCTATAGTCCTAATTTGAAGCTTAATATTTGAAATGATTTGCTGTAAACTCTCCACAAGCTTCAATTAGGAGCTTTGGCTAGAAACATCATGTACTTGGTTTCTGATTTCCATAAATAATGAGTGAAGTTTACTGACAATTTGGTTGTTTGGCAAAGTGGCAATAGATTCTTGAATTTGTGCAATTTCCACCTGAATGTTTTTAATATCTTCACATATTACAGTATTCTCAAGTATTGTCAAAGCTTTTTTCACAGCATCTAATTCTGTGGCATTAGCAACAGTACTTAAGGCATCTTGGAGTTGTATTATGTCATTTTGTGTAGGTGTTGATTTGTTGAAGTGTTTCTAATTTGTTTTGTATGTCATCTATCAAATGATGAAAACGAGATAATTCAGATTAAGTGTTCAGATTTTCCAGCTTAGTAATTTGCTGTTGGACTATACCCTGAGTTTCAGTAATGCCAGGTAATTTTGATTCCAGTATTTCCTGGACACTCATTAGTTCATTTTTCATTGTTGTCAAAGTATCCTCAATTTGGCCTATGGTACAGTCATGTTCAAAAAATCTGTCGCATGGATTTTTTCTAAGTCCAACGTCTTACGAAATTATGTTGGTAGCTCTGAAACAAGGAAGTGTTGTGAAATATACGATCCTCCTATCAGAGTGAAGTTCGATTCGGAGGAGCAGGAGGCGTGACTCACGGTCTTGTCCACAGGAAGTTCAACCAATGCAGCATTTCCAAATATGAGATAACGTCCCCATTGGTTAAATATTGTTTAAATAATTCGAATCGGCAGAAAGATTGCGCAAAAGTTTACTTTGTCGTTTTAATTCCCTTTAATCGTTTCGAATTAGTATTAAATTGTCCCAATTATAGTTCACGAGCTTAATATAATGTATTCATGTATGTGTTTGACAATCATATATCACTCATTAGAACAATTTTCACATTGTTTTCATTTACATTTACGATAAAATAGTGGTTTGGGTGTAATAACAGTTTTCATTAATTAATTTAGAGATGCATTTTTATTTGTTGAGTTAATGATTAGGTTAATTCGTTATTTCTCGCGAAAAGAGGGAACCAAAGCTGAAAGAAAATACACAACTTGTATTATTGAGGTCAAGAGTTCGTTTTAACATCACTTTTTGCACACATAGGCTAATCACGACTCGGGATACATTTAAATTGGAATCTGAAACATTATGCGATCTGACTGGAACTCGGAAAAGGACACACTGATTACAAGACGTCGATACATTACCACTTGGTCTGGCGAACGCCAATAATAATGAGGGGTTGTGGGAGTGGGAGAGGGGTGACGGAAAGTAGAAAATAAATAGTATTTTTGGGGGTATTTAATGTTATATTTATACACATATAAACCTAAGAAAATATTTATTTTGATACATGTGTGTGGGGGGTGGGGAAGGGGGAAAAGAGAGGGACAGAAAGATATTGGGAGAGATGGGACGAAGAGGTGATTGTGGAAAATGTTTTATTTGACGTTCAGTAATAAAAACAATCAAATCAATGATGATTATCTTATAAATACCATATTTAATGTAAATTTGTTTTAAAAATGGGGGCGGGGAGCTGTTTGTTTTACGTTCAGTGCAGGATAACAAGTGGAGACACATAGTGGTTCGTATCTCACTTTAAACTGTAGGTCCAGGCCCCATTAGCCTATCTGTGTATAACGTGGATTTAAAATTCAGTAGAAAATAACATCGATCTAGTATTTTGGATTTTAGATGCGTTGAGACCACTAAAATTTCCATTTCTTATAATAAGAAACCTGTCCTCATATTACCATTTTGAAAGAGAGAGAGAGTTAATTGTATAATATTTCGTTGTTAGTTTCAAAGAAGACTAATTCAAATAGTAACAATGGGAACGAATAAAGCTTACGAAAAGTTTTTGTCACCGTGCGGATTTGAACCTACGACCATTAGAGTGACAACCCAGTGCGATAACCACTACCCCACGAGTCCGTTCCTTCTTACGGCATGATTATGAGTTAAGACCAATTCGTTCAATATGCATTAGAAATATAATCCCCACCCGCCTCTATATAAACAACACACCCAAACGCTCCTTTGTAGCAAATGAAATAAAGGTGGTATGAATGTCACAAAACATTTAAGCAAAATCTACTATATTTACGACGCAATCGTTTTACATGGAGAGGCTGCAGCTTCGAAAATTGAGGTTGTGACGTGGCTTCTCGTAGTGGTAGGGTAGATATTCGTATGGCAAGGTTCCAGCGTGCACTAGCCAGTAATTTCCGAGAAAAAAACTTCAATTCTTTTTATGATGGTAAATTGGTTCGGTGATAGGCTATCAGTATTACACGCCGAAGATTATAGGTTTGACTTCTGTTCGATTACCCCTATTATTATTATATATAGCAACTAAGTATTGTATTTAATTAATAAATTAAAGAAATAAAAATGTTATATCTTTTTTTTAAAAAAAATAACACTCCTTTCTAATGATTTGAAAATAATTTTTCAGAATATGTTTTTGAATTTCTCATCATTTTACTAGGATTTGCATAAAAATTATCCATGTGTCATATTCGACGAAATGTCATGTACAGCAAAAGTTATACATTTTTATTTTAAGGAAAATTATCAAGAAAAAAAAATAAATACTATTGACATCCTTTTGTGAATAGTATTTATTTTACATTATTTTTTGTTCACCATGCATAGTTGTATTCTTGTAAAAAGCATGAAAAACAATATATTCTCTACATTTCGCAAAGCAAATAATATACGAATTTTCGTAATAAGTAAAATGCAATAAATAATTTTTCGGTTTAATAAGAAATAAAAATCGCAGAGTTAACCGAACGGTGAATCGAACACAGAATTTTACAACCCATAAAATGCCTTGTAGCCATATCAATGAAGTGATGTAGATTCAAGTAATAAAATTTCATGCATAATCGCAAGTCATAAGATTGTTCAAATATATTAACCCTTTTCAGCCTGAATTTTTGTTATGGGACAAAATGTCAGTTTGTATTTTTTATATGTATTGGTAAGACCTCTTGTGGCTGGATTGAGAATAAATTATCACCTGACATTAAAATAGTGTTAATTACAACTAATTACAACTAATGGAACCTGAAAGTCCCGACAGGCAATTGGCGTCTGACGTGTAAACGCTGGAATGAAATATCAGATGGTGCGTGGTTACTATATATATTCCTTTCAACAGTTACATTCAAAATATCTACGCACTACATGCTACAGTCTAAAATATACATTTGATAGAAACAAAATCCAATATATAAGCCAAAGAGAAATAAATGTATAATAGATGGAACAGTGTCTTATGATTGGTGGTACTAAAAAATAAAAACAGTTCTTCTTCTGGTCATTTACACAGAAATGAAATTACAAAATTAAGAGCCAAAATTGGAAGAAAGTATAAATGTATAACTGATGATCAATGTCTTACGATTGGTGGTATTCGAAAAAACAATTCTTCTTCTCATTCACACAGAGGAAAACCTTACATAGTGTACAACGTGAATGTGGTCTAGACTCAGTCTTATGCATAGCACACAATTCACACCTTCCTCGTTTAGTAGTAAATTCTGGCCAGTGTCCTCCCACGTTCTGAAGTCGGATATCTGAACTGACAGAGAAACCTCCCCTTCTCCGTTTCACCGGTGGGCTTAGTGTGGATGTTGATGGAGAGGAGTCCTGTTTGGGTCTCCCTCTCTTCTTGGTCGGAACTCTGCACTTAGCTAGTAATCCCTGCACCACTCTTCTCTTGAAATCTAACAAAGGCATCGTGCCATACAGATCTGAATAAATTATGTGAGAATTCACCAGAGCAATTTCTATAAATGAAAAGAACAATCTGTGCCACCATTTCTTTGATCGTTTGTTACGATCATATAGAGATCTCATCATATCAGCCTTATCTACTCCCCCCATGTGTGAATTATAATCTTGAACAACTGTAGGTGCTTGGATATCAACCTTTGTTCCATCTTTTTGTGTACGTTTGATTGTTACAGTCTCATTGCCATGGTAGTTAGATATCAGATGCACACAACGATTGTCTCTCCATTTGAAGTAGGCAATTCCTTGATCTGATATTCTGAAATCAAAATCACCCCTTTGTAACTTTCTGTCATCCGCAAGTTTTGGAAGTCCAACACGATTGGGACGCACAGTTCCACATGCATTCACACCCTGTGCCTTCAGATATTCAAGAAGCTCCAGAGATGTAAAATAATTGTCCATCATAACGACATAATTTTTATGATACAAAGACAAGGTCAGTTTCTCAACTACACTTCCACCTAGGCCAAATCGTTTATTACCCATGTCGTTACCCTGTTTGCCCTGATAAACATGAAATTCATATATATATCCAGACATGTCTGCCCGGCACCATAATTTGAATCCCCGTTTGATAGGTTTCATGGGATTGTATTGTTTCAATGATGAACGTCCTTTGAATTTCACCATACTTTCATCAATGCTCTGAAATTGATCAGGTAACCTGAATTTTTGAAAATTCAGATTCAAAGCAGTTATCAGTGGACGAAGCTTGTATAATCTGTCACTATTATCTGAAGGGATTGACTCATTGTCATTCACATGCAAATTGGTCAGGATTTGTTTGTATCTTTCCCGCGTCATTGTTTGAGATACAGCTGGTACTGTGAGGTCAAAATCACTACACCAGTAATGCTGCAACTGTGGTAGACGATGATAACCGAATAGGAACTCAAGACCAAGGAAACCGTATAGTTCTTCCTCTGATATTTGTAATACTCTCTTTTGTTTTTGCTGGATATATAAGTTGCTTTGAAATATTATATCGCAAACAGTAGTTTCACCTAGTACTGTGAGGAAAAAATCTGTTGGACATGTTTTGCCTGCAAAGAACTGCTCAACAGTACCCTTTTGTAAAGTAAAGATAGGCACTGTAGTTACACTGTTACGTTTTCTGAAGTTTCTATTCACTAGTGAATGCGCAGATGATACAGATGATACATCTTCACATTCGCTGTCAGAAGATTCAGGTTGTTCTCCACTATCATGTTGCTGTCCTGCATCATCACAAATGCCCTCCCACTCATCACCACTGTCCTCAAATGACGTATCTGCATCAGAGAGATCATCAGCGAGCCAACCCTCAATATCATCATCGGTTGTCGGTTTCCGTGCCATAGCCCTACAACACCAAAAAAGAGTTGTTTAGAAACGGAGAAAAGATACGTCGACTTATTCACGCACCATTGACAAAAACAGCAGACGCCTGTCGGGACTGGAAAGTCCGGGGTGATTTTTTGTTCATGAAACACATTTCCGAACACATTTCGCCAAAATTATTTCCTACACAAATTTACAATAGTTAAAACTAAGATATAAAAAAATCTGGGGTACTTACAGTTATTGAAACACTTAATTATTGTGGAAAAACAACAGTTGCAATTTCGCCCTTGCAATATGGCTGCCTTACTGACGCCTTGGTCTAAAAACGTGTGTACTGCTCAGCTGTTTATTAGGCCAGCAACTCCTGCCATCTTTTGTGAATAAGAGGCACTACATTTAACAGGGACGCACAAGTTCCGCTGGGTCAGAAACGAAATGTGTCGTGTAGCTAGCGTGTGAACAATGTGGGACTTTTAAGTCCCGTCAGGCTGAAAAGGGTTAAATCAATGTGTCTATAAGTTATTATACTGTCAGCCATTTGGCACATGTCGTTACAAAATCTCAGCACATCACCATTCACTAGTTAATCGAATTGAATATTGATTCACTTCACAGTTCAATGTGCAACAATAGTTTCGACTCATATCACGTGAGATGTAAACTCAATTCAATTCTCTCATTGTATGTAACTTGTATGTTGAGCGCATGTAGAAATATCAATTATGAGCTCTAAGCTAAATTTGACGCTACAATCGCTTGATCAACTCTTGCGTCTCGCTGTCAGACATTCTACGTTCCTGTTTGCTCCAGGTCGCTTCTGCATTTCATTATCATTGTTTTTACCTCTGTTTCATTCTCTTCGTCGTTATAAACCTACACAATTTCTACTGTTTACAGTAGACAGAATCTACTGTTATCAATTGTAGTACTCTACTGTGTCTCTCGGAAATCTACTCAAAATCAATGATTTCCTACTGAACACTTTCAGTAGGCCTAATGTTTAATTACAGTTGAGGAACTACAAGTGAAATATTCTCTTCAGTACTACATGTAATATTGCATGCAGTGTGTTTGAATTTCAATTTGAATTCAAAATTTTGGGTGCGTCAGCACTTAGGATATTTTGAACCTGTCTCTTTATACGGGGTCCAGCCCCTTACCAGAACTAAAATAACATAACTGTAATGTCGTGTTGTAACTAATATATTAAAATATTCTGAATTCGGTTAAAAGCTGAGGCTGTAAAGGGGCACTCAGCACCCACAAGGACCAAACACAGGACAACACAGAAAATTATACTGGCCATGGGACCAGTCGCCAGAACCTCGTTAGTCTGCAAACTGAAGTCCATGGTGTACTACGTGGAAGCAACAATTGGGTGTACACACTTCGTGGAAGGTCATCCCTTACACCCTTGTAGTGTGTTTCGCTCAGCATGTTAGCTGTAAATATAACTTTTTTGTCCTCCTCACTAACAATTTGTTTTTATATCTATTTAAAATTTAAACCAATCTCACTTCCATGTAGTACACCCTGAACTGCATTTTGCAGACTAACGAGGCTCTGGTGACTGGACTTACTGTTAGTATAATCTTTGTAGGACTGCGTGTGTGTTGTCCTTTTTTGTGCTGACTGTCTGTCGCTTTACAGGCTCAGCTTTTAACACAGGTAAGGATATTTTAGTTTTCAGACACGCTTTTATTTTTGTCATGATAAGGGGCTGGACTCCGTATAGCGTGACGGGTGTAAAATACCCTAAGTTTTCATGCACACAAATTGTAATTCAAATTTAAAAAATCTTAACATAGATGATTCAAAACACCTATTAATCTACTGAAACCAGTACAGTAGAGAAACTGCAAGTGAAATTAATTTATTCAGTATAGTGTATAATATGTTAAGTTTAATATTTTGGCTGTAAATATTAATTTCACACCCCCTTATTATTTTTTGTATTTATATATTTTTGAAAATCTGAACACAGTAGATGTTTCAAAACACCTATTGATCTACTGAAAACAGTAGACAAAAGTTTCATTGGAGTAAGTAGAAAAGAGTCATGAAATAATACCCAAAGAAGTCAACCATTATGAATTAATGTTACATACTTTTTTTATTTCACTTTCCAAAACCTAGGAGCTCAAAATAATACATGGCATGCGATTTACTAGACAGTCTGGTTTTCTGTGATTGATTCGTCGTGCCCAGTCGGGGATTTCAAGGTAAAAGGGGAAGGGGAAGAAATCCACCACAGTATCATGACGTATGAAGTAACATGTTCACAGGCATCCAATACAACTGATAAGGGTTCACCTGACCTTGGAAGTGTGGGAAACACGTTTCACGCTGGTTTCCAGAATGCTGTGGCTAAATCTGGAACTAATGGTGGAATAAGAAATAGTTTGTAACATTTAACAATGACATTTCGCATTTACAAAATATGAGATATGTAGACTTTGATTTATTTATTATGGTAGACGGTAGAGAATTACTTACCACGAAAGTCAAGTTCTAAATTGCAGACATCAAAATCTACTCCAGGTTGTAAAATACATTTGTGATAGACAGCATATAGGTTAATAAGGTTTACAAGATTGCTAACGACTCTTAAGACAAACGTTAAACGAAGTTTATTCAGTGAGAAAATGGGAAATTGTTAAAAAAAGCGGCCTAGTTGAGTAAAGATCGAAGGTTCGAATCTCTTATACAACCGGCTATTTTTTGACACTAAATTTTGGTGCATAATATATTTAATGTATTGTCGACATTTATAAGAAACAAAATATGAAAACTCTCCTCCTCCGTAACGGTGCGGTCTAAGACTGTGTGCTTTGAACCCCGACTGCAGCGGGACGGCATGGATTCGAGTCGTCCTGGGTTTTCGGCCTTTTATCTGTATAGGACCGGTGGCAACCCACCATCGTGAGGAAATTGAGGAGCTACGAGTGACTGGTGTAACCTGGTTACAAATATCTTCTATAATGGCTGAGAGTTCGACGTGCTGACCAACGTCACCTCGTTGCCAGTTGAAGATAACTCTAGGTAGGATTGTGGAAGGGAGACTGACAGTCGGGAGATAGCACAAGGCCCTTCGAGGTTTTAAAATATGAAAACTATTCCTTCCGTAAATCTAATTTCTCGTCATTGTCACGTGAGATTTATTTTCAGTATGACTCCTCCAATACTAATTAGTTCCTAAGTAGGATAATGAGATGGACAGAGAGATATTAAATTATGAGTTCACTGTTTAAAAAATAAGCATTAAGACATTTTTATATTCACATACCTCTTCACAAATTCCTGAGCACGTCACTACAAATGAACCAATCTAGTGCACCCTAGAGCCTTGGCTTATCGATACCTATGGGGTATCCTACAATTACAGTCAAACCACAACCACAATTTTCGAAGCTGTAGCCTCTCCATGTAAAACGATTGCGTCGTAAATATAGTAGATTTTGTTTAAATGTTTTGTGACATTCATACCACCTTTATTTCATTTGCTACAAAGGAGCGTTTGGGTGTGTTGTTTATATAGAGGCGGGTGGGGATTATATTTCTAATGCATATTGAACGAATTGGTCTTAACTCATAATCATGCCGTAAGAAGGAACGGACTCGTGGGGTAGTGGTTATCGCACTGGGTTGTCACTCTAATGGTCGTAGGTTCAAATCCGCACGGTGACAAAAACTTTTCGTAAGCTTTATTCATTCCCATTGTTACTATTTGAATTAGTCTTCTTTGAAACTAACAACGAAATATTATACAATTAACTCTCTCTCTCTTTCAAAATGGTAATATGAGGACAGGTTTCTTATTATAAGAAATGGAAATTTTAGTGGTCTCAACGCATCTAAAATCCAAAATACTAGATCGATGTTATTTTCTACTGAATTTTAAATCCACGTTATACACAGATAGGCTAATGGGGCCTGGACCTACAGTTTAAAGTGAGATACGAACCACTATGTGTCTCCACTTGTTATCCTGCACTGAACGTAAAACAAACAGCTCCCCGCCCCCATTTTAAAAACAAATTTACATTAAATATGGTATTTATAAGATAATCATCATTGATTTGATTGTTTTTTTTACTGAACGTCAAATAAAACATTTTCCACAATCACCTCTTCGTCCCATCTCTCCCAATATCTTTCTGTCCCTCTCTTTTCCCCCTTCCCCACCCCCCACACACATGTATCAAAATAAATATTTTCTTAGGTTTGTATGTGTATAAATATAACATTAAATACCCCCAAAAATACTATTTATTTTCTACTTTCCGTCACCCCTCTCCCACTCCCACAACCCCTCATTATTATTGGCGTTCGCCAGACCAAGTGGTAATGTATCGACGTCTTGTAATCAGTGTGTCCTTTTCCGAGTTCCAGTCAGGTCGCATAATGTTTCAGATTCCAATTTAAATGTATCCCGAGTCGTGATTAGCCTATGTGTGCAAAAAGTGATGTTAAAACGAACTCTTGACCTCAATAATACAAGTTGTGTATTTTCTTTCAGCTTTGGTTCCCTCTTTTCGCGAGAAATAACGAATTAACCTAATCATTAACTCAACAAATAAAAATGCATCTCTAAATTAATTAATGAAAACTGTTATTACACCCAAACCACTATTTTATCGTAAATGTAAATGAAATGTCATCTCACGTAGTGAAAACAATGTGAAAATTGTTCTAATGAGTGATATATGATTGTCAAACACATACATGAATACATTATATGAAGCTCGTGAACTATAATTGGGACAATTTAATACTAATTCGAAACGATTAAAGGGAATTAAAACGACAAAGTAAACTTTTGCGCAATCTTTCTGCCGATTCGCATTATTGAAACAATATTTAACCAATGGGGACGTTATCTCATATTTGGAAATGCTGCATTGGTTGAACTTCCTGTGGACAAGACCGTGAGTCACGCATCCTGCTCCTCCGAATCGAACTTCGCTCTGATTGGAGGATCGTATATTTCACAACACTTCCTTGTTTCAGAGCGACCAACATAATTTCGTAAGACGTTTAACTTTGAAAATATCCATGCGACAGATTTTTTGAACATGACTGTACTTTGGATTTTCCCAAAATCCTCGTAAGTCTCAAGCTGGATTTTGAAGTTAGTAACAATACGAGCAATGGCATTGAGTTCACTGGAGGAGGGCAGGTTATTTATAAAATTTTCTAATATTTGAAGTTTGCCTTGGACTTCAGTTATGGCAGCATGTAGCTCATCTGTTTGTCGTTCAATTTTTATATTTTCCAATGTAGGGATCTCAAAGGATTGAAAATGTTCACGCAAATCAGCAATACTATCATAATCTTCTTGAGTTTTAATACTCTGGATAATAGCTTGTAGTTCTGTGCAAATACGGTTTGTTTGATTATTTAATTGTTGTTTCAGTTGTTCTACATTAGTAGTCTGAGCTTGTCTGAATTTCTCAACTTTATTTTTTAATTTGCCTACAATCTCTTAAAAGTTTTGAAGATTGTCTATTGAGGCTCAATTAGTGTATATTTGCAGGATTTGAGTTCAACATCAATTTTGAGAATAGGATCCAGACACTGAGACTGGAGGCTAGTTATCTCAGATTGGAGACTAGAGTTGAGAGTTTCTTGTAATGTTCGTAGATCACTACGTAATTGTTTTACTCTAATATCAAGTACAAGAATTTCATCACTGTGATCATTGTGCTTCGTATGACCAAAAATATAATTAGTCATTTTGGTAATGGTTATTTATTATAGGATAAGTAATTTTCAACTCCAAAAATACAAGTATTAGTTTATCATACTCTCCCAGAAATTCTATATACAGAAATATCATTTGCAGATATATCATATGTGGTGGCAGTGTCCATTTTATCATATTGAATACGATAGATATTACTCCCAGTAAATATTTTTATCTCACCTTTGTTCTCGGGATTTACAGGGGCCGTTCTGAAAGTATCCGAACTTATTTATTTGCAAACAATTTATTGATGACAATTACAACTGCTGTCAATATTCTTCAATGTAGGCAACTTCAGCCTCAATACGGCGAGTATAGCGACTTTTCCACTGTTCACAGCAGTCCTGGAAGTCCTTGAATGACACGCTCTTTAATGCTGCGGTCGTGGCTTGAACCTCTTCAATTGACGCAAAACGCTTCCCCTTAAGAACCCTTGTGACCTTGTGAGAGAAAAAGAATTCGGCCGGTGCCAAGTCCGGGCTGAAAGGGGGATGAGGCAGCGTTGCCACGCGTACGTTGGCCAAAAACTCACCTACCAACAGCGCTGTGTGAGCCGGTGCGTTGTCGTGGTGAAGCACCCACCTGTCGTCAATGTCAGACCGGACGCGCTGGACTCTCTGTCGGAGACGCTGAAGTACTGTCTTGTAGTAAGCTGCATTCACGGTGGTCCCAGCAGGTACAAACTCTTTGTGCATGACCTCCATCGCTTCGAAAAAGACAATGAGCATTTTCTTCACCTTTGAATTTGACATCCGTGCCATCTTTTGACGAGGGGATGCGGGGGTGTGCCATTCTGAATTTTGTGTCTTGCTTTCGGGGTCATACTCGAATAGCCAGGTTTCATCCCCGGTTATCACTCGGTCGAGAAACGTTTCGTCACCGTCCACACGTTCCACAATTTCGCGGGCATTTCGCACACGACACTGCATTTGATTGTCCATCAAAATCTTCGGAACCATTTTTGCACAGATTTTGCGCATGTTCAAGTTCTGGGTAACAATTTCAAAAACTTTCGTTTTCGCCAGTTTCACCCTCCTCTGCAATCGTCTGGACACTTGAACGCCTGTCTTTGTCTAACAGAGCTTTCACACGGGCCACATTTTCCTCCGTTTTGACGTGGACGACTTCCCTGAGCATTGTTCGTCCTCGACCATCTTCCGTCCTTCCTTGAACGCCGTTTGCCATGTGTAAACTTGCATGCGGGACATCACTTCCT
This sequence comes from Lepisma saccharinum, assembly GCF_977018435.1. Taxonomy (NCBI): domain Eukaryota; kingdom Metazoa; phylum Arthropoda; class Insecta; order Zygentoma; family Lepismatidae; genus Lepisma; species Lepisma saccharinum. The sequence goes on from NC_139256.1 coordinate 1,973,270, forward strand.
CGCCGTAAGCCTCCGGTAGCATGGTTAAAGTCTCCGTAAAGATTTTTCAATTTAACACAAAATTTCAAACCGTAGCGCTGTTACAAAGTGAGGTCCATTTTCACCAAATCCACCAACTGCAAATTCTCGACGCGACGTTTTTTCCGTGTACACAACCCGAGCGATTGCACCTCAACCACTGTTCGCAGGCAACTGAGCGAGGCCTTGTATTGAAGGTTAAGGTCCCCACTGCCACCTGGCGCAGCTTACCCGAACCATCGACCGATTCTCGTGCCGCGCTGCGGACAGTTCGGAACGGACCCTGTATGGTAAATTGCAGTTTCCCACCAATGGGGAATTTGTAATAATTTAGATTATTATTAAAAATTTAGAATATTTTACCAGTATCATCATTATATTCTCTTACGATACTGTTCAAGTGGATAATTAGTAGTCCATTTTGTTTAGACAAGAAATTAGTAAAATTTGGTGAGACTATCTTAACAGGCACTACCATAGCTTGTTTTCTAAATCCAAATAAATTCATGGTTATTTTATTAGCAAATATTACATTGGTTGTTAACTCCTAGGCAATAGTGACCCCATGGTAATGTATGTATTTGACATGAGAGAATCTCTTCTGAATCCAGGGCAATTTTTCTTATTTTATTTGTGGTTAATATATGATCAACTCTTTGGATTCTTTTTCTTCCCTTAGTTTGGCAGAATTAGTTTTGAGACAGTTGTAATAATCATCAAAGGAGAGTTTATTCTCTACTATGGTTCTACCTACTCCCTTGGCTAATATAATATCTTGGCCCTATAATATAATTTTCTGATCTAATTGCGTACATCTTTGCTCGTAACCCAAAAAATTCCGTAATAATATCATTACTTTTTCATCTTTTAGTTTACCTTGCACCTTTTTATTGTGGGAAGGAATATCAAAATTAGGAGGGTATGAAGATGTGTCAAAATAATCAACCAAATTAGGATGTTTTTATCTTCATTCAGATTAGGTGTCTTGATACGATATATAAAACTGTCTGTGTCCATATACAGAAGAGAAAGGTCATCATTATAAAAGGCTCTATTGTATCATAGTGAAGCTGGAACATGTAAAGCTTAGACATATCCAGAACTGCAGCTCCCACATAGATAGGTTTGTTAAATTTGATCCATGGCTTTTCCATTTGGAAAACTGACAAATCTTTATGATATATTGTTCTTAATTTAAATTTTGGATCTGCCACTAATTTATTACACTTTTTGAATCAGAGACTAGTCTTACATCTACATGCTTCCTAATATTCTCCATGGTCTTACCAAAGAATGCATTATTCATTAATTTATAGAAATCTTTATCTAAATCTGAAGTAGCAAGTGTTCTGTCTCTTGTGTTAGTTTCAATATAAGATCTCAATCACTCTGAATGGTTGAATCTGAGGACTTCGAATTTGCACTATATGAACCTTTTTCTCTATTAAAAATTTGAGATTCTTATAGTGAATGACATATCTCTCATTATATTCAAGAGTCATCATTAGCTTCTTTTCTTTTGATTCAGGTGGACACTTGAACTCAGGGGCTGGTGGCAAATCAGGAAACAGATTAAATAACTCATGAGGAAAAACAAGATCCACGTCAGCAGAGAAACCATAGTCAGTATCATCAAAATTTTATATGTCTATTGATGTAGGTTCTACCCACTGAAAATCACCATAGGGGAGTTTCTGCATCATTGAATAACCATACAAATTATTCACATCAACATAGAATATATAGCTAGAGGGTTCATTTGAATTATATTCTGTCATATTTATATAGTTGGCTTTTGCATATCTTTGTATGCATTGTACCATGCACCCACGTGTAGTTCTTTGTATAAAAAGAAACATGTCCACATCTGAAATTAACTCCAGCTCAATTTTTTTTTTACATAGCTCCCCAAGCTAACTTTGGTAAACTGTAAAAATGTGCAGGGTCCAATTCATAGATATCCCTGGACAATTTTCTAAAAGCTTGAAATATGTCAGCAAGAATTGTCACATCTAACTTTAGATAAGCATCATGGTAATCTCCGAGTGTCTTACATCCTAATTTCTTCCACATTAGTTGTGCATGATGGTAATCTTTATCTGTAATATTCTTTTCTCCGAGTTGGCTGTAGAACTCCTTGAGAGGAGGAAGATTTTCATCATTAAACTTATAATGGTCAGTCAGATATTTATATGGATAGGCCAATTTTTGTGTAATGTGTTCTATGCATAAGCCAGGAAAACTATTAGTTGTAATTTGGAACTGATCATCAGATAATTTGTTGGTAAAAGTATCCAGGCCAGCAGAGAGAAATCTCACCTTAATATTGCCACCACCAGGAATCTTCACTGTTTTGATAAGACTAATGTATTTTTCTTGATTTTCTGCTAGAACTTCCATATTTTCTGTGTCATAACTGAGATGTTTAACCAAATGGTGGATTCATAACCACTGCCATTATTAAAGAATATGGGGACAAATTTGTCTCTTTATATTTTGAGATTGCAGCTGTTGCAAAAAAAACCCAAATTTTCTCCTGTGAAATGAAAATCGTGATGAATTTTCTTATTATCATCTGTAAAATATGAATTATACTGTGGGCAAATCTCAGTAGCATCATATAATTGTTCTTCAGCAGAAGATAATGGTACTCTTGGCTTTCACACAGATAATACTTTACCAATTTTTATTTACTTCTTCTTTTATTTTTTGGAAAAAGTGTTTGACGGTATTAGGTGCTCTGTATAAAAAAACTTATAAGATTTTAATGAATTACGCCACACAACTATATAACCATAACTACAGACCTCATGGAGTTGATAAGGTGTAGTAGAAGATATTTCGGGATCAGGGTCTGAATAGTTGAATGATTTGAGTAATGCCTCAAAATCTGCTAATATCATAGCTGGATGCTCCAACAAGGCCTTGTATTGTTTGAATTTCTCAACTTCTTTTGGTTTGGGCACAATCATACGTACAGGCTTGTTCTTACCACAGTATTGTTTGTGTTCTTTAAGTTTCTGCATAGCATCATAGTTCTGATTATCAAATATGTACAAACACCTACGACAAATTTTGATTTTCCCATGATGCTTAGTTGCTTGACTTCTAACCAGACGAGAAAGATTATGAATTACACAGTAATGAAAATTTTTGTCATCTGAAATAATTAACAAATCAATCTCAGTAGCATTATAATTATTAATATTACTTATTCTGAGAGGATATACAAAATTATCCTCTGTATAAGCATACACATTTATTGCCAAGAGTTATTTGCTTGTTTTTCAAATTTTGTTATATCAGATACAGCAACAGGATATTGGTTACCTGACATAGCATGCTTAAACTTTGTCTCATACTGTATATAATGGTGGACTAGCTCGGCATTGTCTTTCCTATCAACTGGGTAAAGTTTTGCCAAGACAAATCAAAGAAAACACTCATTATCTTTATTTTATATATTCACTACAACTTTCTTATTCCGAATATCTAATGGAAGAATAACATAAGTAGAAGCAGGAAAATGTAAGAATTTACTTATTTTCAGTTTTAGTTTATGTGGGAGTCCACATAATTTCCAACCAGATCCTTTAGCCTCAAATTCCTCATGTTTTGTGAGTAATGTGTCCATAAGCTGGGTATAAATTTGTTCCAAATTATCTATATCATTCAAATATAGAGGCTGAATCTTGGAAAAATGGTGATGTATATGATGTCTTTCATCAGGTTTCTCATAATCAGAGAATAGAGTAGTATAAAACTTTATAGATTTATTTTAAGTTCATTTCTCAGAAGTACTATTATTGAAGATTTTATGTTCTTCAAAAAATTGTTGATATCATAATGTGGCTCTGATTCAAAGGAGTAATCATTAAGACGACCAACAAAAGCTGTTGCACTAGGTGTAGTCAAAAATCTACTTTGTTTTGGTTTAGGACCATCAGTTGGATCTATATCTGCTTGTCGTTTTCTAGGATTAGTCTGGCTGGTGATGGTTGAGATTTGCAACTCATCTTCTTATGTCTGATCATATGAGGTATGCTAATAAGATTTCCACAATAGAGACAGACTTGCGTTGCTAATTTAGGAGTTTTGGGTTGGCCAGTGCATATTGCCAAGTGTTTTGACAAATTTGTCTTAGATACGAATTTACCACAAATGTAGCACTAAGTTTTGCAAGTAGAATTAACCATTTTTTATTTGTATATCAATTTTTCTGGATATATCACAACTTTACAGGGTGTCAATATTTCAATCTCACTTAGAGATAACATATTTAGCACAAATACTTTTTAAAAAATTAAATTAAATCTAATTTTTGCTTAAGTGTATCAAGAATAGTAAATTATTTTGGGTTATTTATATAGATTTTGCTGGAGACACAAATCTATGCTTAAGTGTAAAAATAGTAAAATATTTTGGGTATTAGTATTTATATAAATATATATATATCAAAAATTTAGTATGCTGACCAAAGCAGAAAAATTTATTTTATTATAAAACATAAACTAAACGCAACGTTTCAACCTTCTAGCAAGGTCTTCTTCAGACTCTGTACCAAGTACAAATGTAACAAGGTACAAAAAAGGACGATATATATACACACAGAAATACCCCCTCCAGACTATTAGAAAGTAGTTCTGGTACAATCTAGCAGGTGGCTTTCCCTTGTCAACTGTACTTTCACCTGAAAGAGAATGTGGTTGGATTCTTTTATCTCACACTCTATTTCCTTCATTCTTCTTTCTTCTTCTCTCCTCTTCTCTCTTGTCCTTTCGACTCTTTCTATCACCTTTTTCATTCCTTGTTTAACTTCAGTCCCCCATTCCAGTTCATTGTGTCATTATGTCTTTACATAGCCTATTTACGATCCCTTAATCTAAACCAACGGTTGTTTGTACGATATATGGACGGATCAAAGTTACAGTGGTGTAAGTCACTTTTTAAGAAAAATTACTTAGACACAGAAACCAGATCTTTATAAGTCAATTTGATAAAAGAAAACGTGAAGTTAATCAGAGATTCATTCAACTATCAACAGATGACAATTTAAGTTCTAGTAATAAAGGAAACAGCTATTGTGTTGATCAGCAAAGTGCTGTGAGTCAGACATATTTTTCTTTTTGAGAAAGTGATTTACACCACTGTAACTTTAACCCGTCCATATATATAGAGAAGAAGTCCATACTTACCAATCTTGGCATATTTAACTAGAATAGTGTATAATAGATTTCTAGACCACTCAAAATACTGAGGTATTGCAAATAAAATAAATTAGAAACTCCTCTAATTTAGTAGATAATACTAGTATAACATTCTAAAGAAAAACGTACTTAAACCAATAATTTTAACAAATTCTGTATGGTAACAGGGTTTACATAGCTAAGCAATCAAAATTGTCCACCCTAGATGGAATTTTAGATGTATCTGTGTATGTCAATATTTTCTTCACCATACATTCTTGTAGGTTGCAACACGTTGATTAATATGCAAAAAAAAATGAGCTCTCTATAATCATTTGTTCAGAAGTTATAAGCAGTTAATGTTAATTTTTGGCAGGTGGGCCAAAATTATTCTCACACAACACTGCTTCCAGCAATGGAAGATTCGTATGGAGCGGTGTATCGATAGTGCATGGGAGTACTTTGAAGGGGGTAATGTTCGTATTGTACAAAATAACCAATAAAAGATTTTGTAGCAACGGTCCGGTTTTTTCTAGCCACACCTCGTATGTTTATCGAGGGAAAAGGCTGCAAAGCAGAATGAGAAGAAACAATTCCTCCCAGAACCGAGAATGAAATAACACACAATGGTTCTAAGAACGGTGTAACATTCAGAAAATGAACACACCGCTTAACCAAATGCAAGCCTCCTGGAAAAGCTCTTTTCATTTTTGATAGAGTTCTATCATTTAGATTCTGACATCTGCGACGAAATTGGTGGCCGTGATATCTGACTTTGTGGTTTGCCGAGTAACACTACTCACGTGGTTAACCCAATGCACAAATCAGTAATCAAATGTTTCCAATCGTACTGGTGTGCTGAACTGTACTGACCGATAAAATAAAATAATAAATAAATAAAATAAAACAAAAATGTATGAAACCGAGTAATCATTCGACTGACCAAAGGCAGATATCTCTATTGCGTGCAACAGAGATATAGCTATCCAATTGGTCAGAACAACATATCTGATATTGTGTACGCCAGGAGTGACCGCTCATAGGGACGCGCCACAAGTGAACAAACATTACATTAACATCTATACGTATATTATATCATTTTCCCTTAGTCTGGATTAAAAATATCCCGTTCCCGTTGGCTATTCCGTTTTGTTATTTCTTCTTCCACGACAATTGTGAAATTTGCGGGTCATTATGTGCGATTAGGAAGCTCTTCTTTTACAGCGGAGAAATATGGCGGTGCGCCGCACTCCATCATTGTGTATCCTACGTACAGTCATGGAAAATAGTTCTTGGGCCACGAGACCTACGATATCGTAACATCTTAAAGCCTGTTGTCTATGCAACCCAAATAACAAAATTGTCGCTTGGGTTTGCCTGGCGGACCTGGATTCTCGGGAATGATTGAGTCTTGACAGCAGCGTGAGTCATACCCCCAGGCCCAGCCATAACAAACAACAGCTGGGTGCCGTGAGACCACCAGAAAAAGTTTCAGGAATTGGTTTCTTTACAACAGCTATTCGTAAGAAAATGTTCTCTTTACTGATATTAGAGTCATTGTCAAGAAAGTTAACTGAAATGGTGGTTTTCGTCGAATCATCATCGCGCAACACACATACTATCAATCCAGAAGTCCTTGAAAAAGGTTGGAGTTAAAAACAACGTCTTGACAAATGATAAGACGAATCGATATTCATTAGTCCCAACTTAGAATTTTGTGTAAGACATGGATCATCATGTCCTATCATCCATTTCATAACTTCATTAATCATCCTCATCGCCTTTGTTGACGCCAAGTGCTAGAAAAACAATATAAAATAAGCAAAATTAAGAAATTAATAAATGACATTTTCAGCGATTTCACGCAGCGACTCAGTTGCATGTAGACAAAGTTTCATTAATCGGGAACCAAGGGCCCCCTCGTTGTGCTTCATTGTCATTTTCCCTCCACTTTGCCGGCCGCGATTAACCTGATGTTGATTAATGCACAATCCACAAATTGCACCAAAGCGGCGCATATTATGAATAGGAAAACTATGTGATATTATGCTAATTTAGAATTTAGTAATAAAATGTGAATTTTGGGGGGTTCAGTTAAGTGGCTGCACATCCATTACGTAATCGCGATATCATCAAATTGTACGAAGCATGTCTACACCTACGTAAAGTGTCAGTCCCCGTCATAGGCGTGCACAGACCCTCTGATTAGGGGGGATAGCCTTGATGATAGTTCAGGCCGGAAAATAATAATGTAATTTCATCTCACTTGTTTAAATTTTATTGCATTGATGGGTGTGTTTATATATACACCCCTCCCCCCGCTCCCCACACACATATAAATACATACATACATATATATATACAACACACACACACACACACATATATACATATATACCAACAGTAAAAATCATATAAATTGTCTCTCAAATCTGCGCGTTCCATTTCCTCGAAACAATTGTTCATGCACTTAAGAGAAAACCTTTTAGAAGCAGTACTTCTCTCCTCGGTAATTTAAAATGCATTACAGAAAAGAAATTGCGAGCGAAGCGACCAATAAATTTACAGATCCAATTTTTTGCAAAATGAAAACAATGTCGATTTAATATGGGAAAAAAATCATGGAGCGCCATATTATTGTCTTTTACAATTTTTTTCAGTTAGATCGTTTGGCGTCCAGGGTTAACTCCCGTCGACCCCTAGCTACGGCTCTGAACTTGACTAGACTGCAAGAAAAGCAGACATTGCGAGCGAAGCGAGCAAGAACATTTTACAAAAGGTATTTATATTTGTATAAAATTTGAAATCAAGGGGGCAATTGCAGCTCTGTCCCTCCCCACCCCCACCGCAGGTGCTCTTGGCAGTCTGGAAGAAATAATGCAAGAAAGACGTGAAAACAAAATCCATCTTGAGTATCTTTTTGTCCTGCTACTCTTAGATTCTGCTACTCTTAGATTCTGCTACTCTTGCTTTCCTTTACTTCCATGTTTGCCCCCTAAAATTGATTTCCGTTCAAGGTTGTGGGGGTGTGTGGTTTCGCCACTGCACCCCTTCCTCCATAGTTGCTTTGAACTTTCATCGGCTTGAAAATACTTAATTTTCTTTAAGAGTATAATATAGTTTAATAACGGCGATAGGATTCATCTATCCTAAATTTCTAGGTGAAAATATAATAATATAGGGGCATAGATGTCTGGAAGGGGGTCAAGGATTGCCACATCTTCCCCTTAGAAAACGAATGTCAACCAAAAAGTACGTTTTCACATGTATAATTTGATTTCAGTCATAATAATTTACATTAATTATTATAATGAGGATGCAGGAATGCGATAATACAACACTATTATCGGGGTAATATGCCCCATGGAAAAATACCTTGCTTGTCTCTTCGTGGAAAATATCTGCAGACGTCCATGATTAGGGAGGCATTTGCCCTCCCCCTGGCCCCCTGGGCGCACTCCTATGATCCCCGTGATGGAATATGTAGCTCAAAGCCAGAGCTTTAAGATCAAATTTGTTTTGTTATTGTTTTTATTAGTAATTACCTCAGTTTTCTTCCTCTGAAGTTAAATTATTCATGACGACGATTTATGATTACATTAAAGACACGAATGAACATACACAATGAACCCATTTTGGTCGGAACTCGAACTCGGAACCTTGTTTGGCAATAAATACAAATATCCATAAGGCATGAGTGTTTCATTGGAGATGTTCCTCTACTTCCGTCATTTTATCACTAATATATTTTTTTAATATACAATAATAAATCACAACTACCTAAAAATAAATATTATTTTGCATTTTCACATGCATATGTTTTTTTACGGTTAGAGTGTGAACTGGCACCTGTTTATTTAGATTGTTCTTTATGTTTCGTGTGTAGTTAAAGATAGGAAAAATGCTTGAGGAACGATTAGGGCTATAAGAATTCCGTCCGTGACAGAGTGGTTAGCACAGTGCGCTACGATGTCTGATGTCCTGAGTTCGAATCCCGTCGTGCGTATGGGTGTTCTTTGTGAGTGCCCCTTCATCAATTTCATCATATCACTCATCCTCGTCGTCGCGATTAGCAAGAGGTGAAAGAAAAACGACGCTAAATAAGAAAATAAAAATACTTATAAGAATCATTCTTATTTCCGGACGTGTCCTACATTTTATAGTTATGTCTCGCCTCCGGAAGGAATTTGAAAGAAATCTCAAATGTCTTATACGTATTTTGGGCATCACGTAACTTCAAATTAGATGGAGAAACAGAAAATCTGAGGGTAGTCTGAGACAACGTGGTTCCTTGGAGAAGTATGCTTAAATCAAAGAGTGTGCATGGTTGCTACTGGATGTTCGGAAAAACAATTGCATTCCCAGCTCAGATATTACTTCCCGATTTTCTAGATCCGGAGAAGTCCGGATATATGTATAAAAATGCTTACTTTGTAAAGTTTTATCGATACTACAAGTGTCAATAATTTGTTCGAAGTAACAAGTTTCGTTCCAGAAATTACATAAACGGTCCTTATTGGAGAAATAAGGCACACAATTCTGTTTTTTCCCAGTGTATAGTAGTTTCTTACATATTAATAAACAAGAACTTCCAGACTTTGTTTACGAAATTGTGAATTTTTTCCTTCCCTAATTCATGGATTGTTTTCACTTCCTGGCCCCATATCGACGAAAAACGTTCTGTCTTACATACACAAGTTGAAATCACATACAGCCGTGCTATTAATTAACAGTTGAGGAATTTTGAACTCAACCGTTCACTTCAACATTAATTTTTCAGCTGAAGATGTGTCATATTCTCGTTATATGCTAAGATGTCCTAGTAACCTATTATATTTACTGCAAATGCGTTCGTGTCCAACATTTTGAGACAATTTGTCCTACTTTCCTCTGAAGAGTGATCTGATAGCACTATGTGTGATGAGAACTGTTTTTACTCAATTTCTGATATAATTTATTCCAGCATTTCCTTCAACTTCTATTACCTTGTTATTACCTCCAATGCTTACACGACTTTTCCTTCGTGCTCGATCTTTGGGTTCAGAAATGTTTACAACACCCCCATCTCCCGCGTGTAAATAGCAGGCAACAACACTCTGGAAGACCATAATGTATACAACTTGTTTACTATATATTTTACGAAAATATTAGAATGTTAGCTTGATATAACTGTCGATTGTAAGGAACGAAATTAAATACCTGTTTTATACGCAAACTGGAACGAGCGCAGGCCTGCTGTGAGTCACTCTGGCAGTGAAGGTCACTGATCGAAGCAGTTGGTGCTTCTTGCTTGCTACAAGCAGGCGCCTTATCTTTCCTCAAGGAAACACGGAAATCTTCGTTACTTTTTTTCGCCAGACTAATGGTGAACATTTACAGGAACGTAAGGAGTAGTATCGTATTCTATTGGAATTAGATTTCGTGGTGTTTAAAAGATATCATAACAATATGTAAATCTCTTTTGTGACCTACACTGAACTTATTTTAAAGTTTCATTGACATGTGAAAGCGGAAATTTCGAGACCCTTGTTCCTTACGATTTCTAAACAACCAAAGAGCGTGGTGAACGTGAAACTACTTATTGTTCGCCACAATGGTATGTATTATACAAATGGTCTCTAATCAAAAACCCTATTACATCACAGGAAGTGATATTTAAAACAATTCTACCACGTATCCAACGTAACCAATATTCAGATTGATTCCAAGCTTCTGTTTGGGTTATTTTGTGTCGCATTTTTACCTCTTGCGATAATCGCGACGATGAAGATGATGGGTAATGATACGAATGCAATGCTTCATCTATGCCTCAACAGGTTTCAAAAATGGATCCTCTGACTTTGTAGAGAGTTACGGTGATTTTTATTTTTATTTTCATTTGGTATTTTAAGTCCACTTTATGCACACAAAGGCTAATCGAGACTGCGTCTACAGTTTAAATTGGGATCCTAACCACTGTGTCTCCACCGGGTATCGAACCGGGGACTCCTTGATTACAAGGCGACTCCTCTACTACAGCGCCATCGGGAAGGATGAGAGAGAGAGGGAGAGAGAGAGAGAGAGAGAGAGAGGGAGAGAGAGTTACGGTGACTAAGATAATGAAGAATTGAAAGTAGCAGAAGGACTAAGCTATTCTTTTGTCAATATTGGGATAGTTAATGAATGTTATGAATGTCAGTTCAAATTGAAAAAAAATAAACTAAAAAATTTCCAGAGTGCCGTTACAAATCGTTAATTTTTCTCTTTCCACACATTACTTTGCTACTATGTAGATATTTGCATGCTAAGACGTAGAAAGTGCTTCATTTTCAGTGTGTGGAATTGCGATTTATTTCTGAGAATGGAGTGGGTAGTGGGAAAAGGATCACCTCACATGTTTGGATTATACCCCCTTCCCCTACACACACGCACACAAAATATATCGGCTGTTGTTCTTATAAGGAAATATAACATGTATGAATTGTGTCAAGAAATATTGGAGCCTATTCACATCCCTACGGAACTTGGAAGAAAGCCCACGTAGAGATTGGGAAGTTTTGTTACGACAAAATTGGGATGTATAGTAAATTAAAAAGCAAAGTCCTAATTTGTGCTTTGCACCGAGCCATGAAGGTGTATAGGGGGTGTGGAGTTAGGGCCCCACGCTTTCTTCATCAGGCCGAAGATGGGAATGATGTGATCAGCACCACGCCCCTGGCCGCCTTACCCCCCCCCCCACCCTTCCCCAGAGTTTCCTCCAGGTACCCACTTTATACGACGCTGGGTGGGCACCGAAGCAGCTTGAACAAGTGGACAAAATCCCGATTATCCCCCGTCGGGGATCGAACCCAGATCTCTCGCATGGTAATAAAACGCCCTAACGACTGTGCTACTGCGGCACATACAGTAATTAAGGCAAGAATTGTTTTAGCGTTTCGTTCAACGTTTTTAGGGGAATCATTTTCGGAGATATAATTTGTAGCTCTTGTCGGTTCTGCGACCTGGCTTGAGAAAAGGCGATTTTCTGACGAACAACATTCCACCTGACAAGTCACGTGACTTTCCTACATTTCCTGTGCCTGTTGGCTTTTGCATGAAAGACGAGTTGCTCTTGAGACAGACAGAATCACCCGATCACCTAATGGTGCAATGTGTGTTGCCTACCCTTCCGGCATTATTTACTGCCATTAAAGTCTTATGGGGAAGAACTTTTTTCCACCACTGTACATCCTTATTTATATACGACTTGAGTGCATAGCAATACATAATGTAATTCCCAAAGAGGGAAAAATAATTATCAGGGTACCGGTAACTGACAAAATACAGACTCTTGTTTGTTATTTGTTATTTAGCGTCATTTTTCTTCACTTGAAGCAAAAGCTCTTGTCTACTCTTCCAGCGGACGTCCTACATGCTGGCAAGGGAAGTGGGGAGCGGGGAATACGTCGCAGACCAATCAGACAACGGCGGTGGCGCCGACATCTACGACGTCATGGGAGGACTCGTCCTATTGGCTGCTGCGTTTATCCTCGCACTGGATTGTTCGCTCCCACTTCCCTTACAAGCATGTAGGCCGCCCGCTGTAAGAGTACGCAAGAACTGTAATTGCGGAGATGAGAATGGCGCAAAGAACACTCATGCCCAGGCCAGGATTCAAACCCATGACCACTGGCAATGTAACGCTTTGTGCTAAACACTCCGCCACGGAGATCGGCAACAGATTCTTTTTACTTACAAAGTGATCACACATACGTGTTGTTTTAATTTTATTTTATTATTGTGTGTGTGTGTGTGTGTTCAGTAGAAAGTACGTACATTTGGATTACACTTTACATCATGTAGATCTATAATACGTATTTTGATTAGCACGTTAATGAAAATTCCTGATAATGTGGTAAAGTTGTCTCGCATCTTCCCTTCTGTATTTCTTTACGTCTGTTAAGTTAGAAAACGGTAAGGCTAAATGTGATACCATTATTTTCTTCTTTCGTCTTTAATATCTTTGTATTACTGTTAAATTATGTATGCTGCTGAAGATAATTGCATGATTGATTTGGTATATTCTATTTTGCTTCTCTGACACTTTCGGTCGTGGCGAAGATGAAGATGAGTGATAATGCGATGAAATTTATGAAGGAACACTTATGAAGACCCCTGACGTCATAGCGTGCTGTGGGTGTTGCTAACATGCAAAACATGATGTTCAATAAGATGGAATATCACAATTTCTTAAAGGTTGGTTGATAAATAAATTCCAAACACCCCTCCATATCCAACCCTACATCATTATGTAGACGATCCCTAGCTAACTGATAGGCAGTATGATTAAACCCATTGAACCCAGAAACCATAAGCGCTGTCCATAATTTTGAAGACATCACTGATTCCAGTTTAAATGTGAATGAACCTTATTCACTTCAGGAGAGTTCCATGGGTTTGAAACCCATCGTCTTTCCGCGACATTTTGTTCTCACCCAAATTTAAGGACAGGAATATAGCAGAAAGATGACACATTTTAAATTACAGCGCTCAATAATTACAAAGGCATTGTTTCGTGCCAGATGCTCAAAAAGCCGTGTAAATGTTAATGAGCTCCAACCATAAATTCTTAAGAATGATAAGAGACGCTGAAGAAACTGGGCTACATGCTCTAAGAATTTTACTTCGCTCGTCAAATGCAATCATTGGGTTGATTTGTTATTTTTAAGTCCAATTTAAGCACAGTAAGGTTAATCTTGACTGGAACTACAGTTTGAAGTGGTATCCGAATCACTATGTGCCTCCACTAGGTATCGAACCAGGGAGACCTGGATTACAAGGCGACTACGCTACCACTGCGCCATCGGAGAGCCTTACTCAAGAAATTGAAATTATACTAAACTAGCAGTTTTGTGTTTAGGTTAAAGACTGAAATTTCAGATTTATTTTTGTTGTATCATGCCAATCTGTTTCTTAAATTTAAAATATATCGTGCTTTCTGTTTATAACTAATAGTATATTATTTGTGAACTATCTTTCTTCATTAAATTGAACAGCAGGCCTTATTGCCATCAGGTAAAATCCTTATTTGGAACAAGGGTTCCTAAAAAGGAGCATTTGAAATTTGCATTCACGAAAAAAAATATTCAATCTATGCAACTTAGCTGGTAACAAATGTACTTTCTCTTTCATCGTTTTACAGAAATTTTAGAAGTTGAAATAAGGTAACGGTAACAGATGTTAGTAGAATTGATATGCATGCGTATGTATTTGTGTGTGTACAATCTATCAAAATTTAAAATGTATTCTTTCTCTTTAAGCGCATTTTGTAGAATATTGTGGATGCTTTCCAAGTTGTACTGAGATTGTACCAAATATTTTACAGGTGCAGGAAGTTAACGGGAAGAGGTAAGTAATTAAATAGATAATTTTATGAACCTAACTTATTCATGCTGTTCTTTGTATATATAGTTTCGTGTTGTTAGCTACACAACTGAATAGCAGATAGTCGAAAACAATATTATGTGAAAGGAAATTTATATGTATCCGCGAATGTAGCATTTTTAAAACTGATGTAATTAATATATTCTAATAGATCGAGGTTCAAAAAGATCGATTGTATCTGTGGTATCATGTACAGTCAACGGCAAAGATAATGGTAGGCAAATCAAATTGTCCACCGCTATTTTAATTACCTTTTTATTCTATATCCTGTGTTGTTTTAAAGAATGAAACTATGTTGGTTCGAAGCAGGCATTCTTCTCTGCTAATTGACGTAATTATTTCAATCCATTGTCATCACAATGTATAATACAGACCGAATTGAAATGGTGGTGGACAATTCGCCTACTGTTTCTTTCGCCGTTGGGTATACTACACAGAATACTGCCTAGCGGATCTCTAGATAATGGTTTAAAGGAAAAATGTATTAGGGGGCGTGGCGACACCACATATTCTCCTGCTCGGGTACACTTGATATGGTGTTGTCTCCACTCAGGCCATATTCACGCCCAGAGTTAATTTCAAATGCAAATTATCTCTGAATGTTGTGTGGACCTCAGATCAGCATTTATGCAGAGGTATGGTCAGAGTGGGCAAAGCGAAAAGCAGTACACGCTGCTGCGAAGGCTGGTAGCTGCAGTCGGTTTCTCCCCTCCACGCAGTCCTGTTCCCTCTCACGCGTTCATTGGCCGAGCCCTCTCGAGTCACAACTTGAGCAGACACTTGTTTTCTTTCGTCTGCTGTAGAGATTGCTGGGACAGGGTATGGGGAACAAATGTAAACAAAATGCTTGCCCCTGAACCAATCCTCAGAGATTTTGAGCTTCTGAACGCGAAAGTGACAACCAAAGTGTAAAATTGGGTATGGATTATGAGAGATATGCAATAGTTATTGTTATAGTATAGCAATATGAATTTAACAAATGTATTTGCTTGTTGTCCCCTTCTACCTCCGGTGTTGTTTTGCCTGTCGCTTGTTGAGGATTATCCCTAAGTATAATCCAATGGTAGTTTGAGAGCATAGAAGTGGCCCGTGCACTTCCTCTGGTACATTTTCTCGATTTTCTTATGGAAACGTTCCCCACGCTCCTCACTAACAGTTATCTGGGAAGAAATCTAGGAACACGTAGGAATGGATCATGTTAATCTTTACGGACATGTTCCAAATTATACGGCGTACGCTTTTAGAAGGAACATGAGTTCAGCCAATACGCTGCCGGTACTCGTGCGCTGTTGTCAAACCAACTGCTTGCGGAAAGGAAATGCAGAGATTTCGCCGTCTCCAATATTCAGCTTTTTATATATAATGCGTGCACGTGATATTTGAGTACAATGAAATATAGAGCGAAGAATTCTACAAAGGATTATATCATATCACTGCAGCATATAATAGAAACTCGTACCTGAAAGAAGTTTGAAGGAATTTATTATAGAGGAACTGCAAGGTCATCATCGCTCGTTTCTATTTTATGGCATGTTTCCCAGGAGATTTGAATAAGGGTTCACCTATTTCTGTGGTAGATACTTTACCCTGTTTTATATTACGCAACATAGTAAAAACAAATACACCACACGCTTTAGCCGTAAGTTCTCGACTCTTGAGAAAACACTGTTTCAGCACGCACTTGAAGTAAGAATATATTTTAAAAGTAAGATTTCTGTCTTGTGAACGTAATATTTTACCCTCGGTGCCTGTACTACTGGTACAACGTTATTAATTTGATTTGGTTTGTTTTATTTTTCTTTTCTGTCACTTTTGGTTAATTGCGAAGATGGGAATGACTGATGATATAATGAAATTAATGAATGGACATTCATAAACATCCATGTCCAGGCCGGGATTCGAACCCAATACCCCTGGCGTCGTATCGCGATATGCTAACCACTGCACTATAGGGGCATGCGCGACATTATTTAATAACATCACGGAACACAAACTATTGCACAACTATCGAACATAATGGCTGTATTACACAGCGCGCAACGACGCCAGGGTCCTCGGGTTCGATTCCCGGCCCGGGCATAGGTGTTTGTAAGTTTCGCCTTCATCAATTTCATCATATCACAACCCATCCTCATCTTCGCGATTAGCCAAAAGTGGCAGAAAAGCGAAGTAAAATAAATCGAATCAATCAATCAATAAGGGCTGTATTGAATCCTCTCACAACTGTTCTTCTTGGCGTACGAGTATAATTATCTTACACCGCCCTTGTTTCGAAAACGCTGAACTCAAACTGACTTAACTTACTCGCAATGTTTGAACGTCCACAACAATGAAGGGTCATTGTGTATATTCAGCCGAATTTGACACCCATAGTTTTACCAAGACAAAACAACTCAGCGGGGTCAACACTGTGGCAACGAAAAAAAAAAAAACAGACGGAACACGGATGGAAAACGAAAGGGTCATTGTGTGTGTGTAGAGACGTGTTGTTTCCCGTGTTTCTTCGAGAAGCGATAACTCCGGCTGTAGGCGACGGAAATTCATGGGACTTGGACGGTCATGTTCAAAATGTTGTGCCCCATCTTATGATTAACCTAAAAGTGGCGAGTTTTATGCAAGCTTCTTGCGCGCAAGAAAAAAAACAGAACACGGCGTTTAACTTGCGCGCCGCAGTCTCCTAACTGTACAACGTTGCACTCCTGCCATTGGCTGGTCGCCAAGGACACGCTCTCAGTAGCTCCGCCCAATATCGCTTCTAAAAACGTGCTTCGTATAGTTCTTTGTATTTTTCTGTCGTGATATTTCCGAGTAAGTTTAGTTCCAAGCATTCTTCTCATCACCCTGTAGTAAGCTCTTGAACTTCTCACCATTGAAGAGGTTTCGGATCTGAGGACGAACAAAAACTCCGTCTTTGAAGTTAGCCTCACGAAGAGGACTCACTAAGTCATCCAAGTACTTCAAAGCTGCTACGGTGTGGTCATAAATGTGAGCGATGAATAGTGACACATTAAATACAACTGGTGAAATTATTTACAATTTATCTTTAGTAAGTCCGTAGTAAGAAGAAGAATATTTGTTTCTCAAACTGAGAGCATGGCCGTATTTAGAGGAGGGGTTTTTAGGGTTCAAAGCCCCCCCCCCCGAAACTTCTGGCATGTTGGATTAATAGAAGTTCAGAAACCAACATTTGTAACCCTTTTTCAAAATTCATTCGCAGTTTCACAAAAATGCAACAGGGAGACAATCCTGGAATGATCGAGCTAGAATTTTCGAACATTTTGAGTTCTGAAATTCTTATTTAATTCTCAGAATCACAGCCCACCGGCGACCCCTTCATTCATTTTCACTTATGCCGTCCTTTTTCCAGTGCTGTTCCTGGATCAGACTGAAAATGCCCTTGTGATTGTCCCAAATGCCTGTTCCAACTTTTAAATTCCCCCTTTATAAGAGTTCAAACCTAGGATATCCAGCTTCGTAGCGCGTTTCATTCACTATCCTTCACCCAGCGTCGATATAGTACATATATAACCTATATTCGGTCCTATAAAACATATACTTGTATAGTGCATAGTGGTTGTATATAATGCTGTTTGGTAAGTATATGAACAATATGAGCGTCGGAAAGTGGGATCGAACTGGTCTCTAGAACCCCCCCCCCCCGAATTGACATCGTTTATTGTAAGTTACAAAATAGCAGAACGTTTGTTAGTTTTATTGTTAATAACGGAAATAAAGTCCAGTTAGTTAGTATCCAAACAGAATAACCAAAGAAAGACGGCGTTAGATCGAAAAATTGAGGTTACAATAAAGGCCCCAGCTTATGTTTTACCATTTAATCCAAAGAATAACTTGTTAAACAGTTTTCAAAATTCCAAAGATTAAGTTTTATATGAATGGTCAAACAACATAAACTTTATGACTAAAATTTCTCTCTTACTTTTAAAGCTTTTTCTTGGGGTACCTAAAGTTTTAAAACAAAATATAATAACTGTGCATTTCAGTATTTTTATTTATTTGTATTTTCCTTGTGCGAGTTGTACGCTGTACGCACTACATAAATTTTACTTTACACACACTTTCTCTTTCCTTACAGTCATGTATTCATATTGTAGCCTCTTTACGTTAATATACAGAAATTCTTAGTAGTTGATCACATATAAGAAAATAAGAAAATTAGACATAATAAGTATAGTTTAGCAATCAAATAAAGTTATAAATTAAGTTAAGTGTCTGGTTCCTTTGGTGTCCAGTCTCTATAGACCTCTATTCCAATCTTTCACTTCCCACAGAAACTCCCCCTTACACTATTTCTCGGGCTGTATTTCACACTTCCATTCTCCCTTCTTCTTTATGTTATAAGGGGTGTTTACACTTTACGTTACACTATATAGGTGGCTCGGTTTGTGCATGATCACTAATTTCGCTGTCTTCTCTAATAGCTTTCCCCCGCCGTTCTCTTACTTCCCACAGGTATTTCCCCATTTGTTGTCCCGCTTCTTTTGTCTTCATTCTATCGTTTACCACTTCTATCACCTCCCTCGCTGTTAAGTTTTCAGAAACTTGACCCTTGGGCAGGAGCGCCGACTTGTCAAAATTATTGGGGGGGCTCTGATCACTGAAATAAATGAATGAATGACTCACTCACTCCCTTTTTTTAATAATAAAAATTACGTCCTCGTATAGCAGTTTTTAAGCAGCTATTATATTCCTCATGCAAATGAAATGTAACAGGAAAAACATTTAGAAAATGTTTCAAAGTCTCTTTATGTCTTTTGTGTCTGCTAATTTGTTTTTTAGATAACAATTAACATTTTTATTGAAAAGTATGTATTTACATTAAGAGACCAACCTAACAGTTTTATGCTGGCCTCGGTAGCCGAGCATGTTGGGTGGTCGACTCAACTCGCTTTGATCCAGAGGTCTTGGGTTCGAGTCCCGGCGAGGGCATGGGTGTGTTTTAATGTCCGCAACAGACATGTGATGGGTTGCAAATAATGAATATTTAACAGTTTTATTTAATTATTTACATAAATGCTAACACAAATCGCAGGAAAATAGTTTTACTTGTTTGTTCTTGCTACAATATTTTACTTTTTAAATTTAATTTTGCAATGATAAAAAAATAGCATGTACACTAAGATATAAAGTGACATAAACAACAAAAACATATGAACATGATTTAAAAATAAAGCAAAAGTTGCTCTACGCAGTGGGTTATTTTTTATGAACTCATCAACGAGCGGTCTCAGGTTCAAATTATGAAGCACAGTTTGATGTATGTGGAGTACCGCCAAGCTGCTTAGTCTCTTCTGCGTCATTGTAGATCTCAAATATGTCTTTAGTCGGCTAATAGCACTGAATGACCTTTCGGCTGTGGCTGTCATCACTGGCACAGTGCGGAGGACCATCATGAATTTGGCTCCTGGAGGGCGGTATCTTGCAAAAGAAACTTCCTTATGTCACGCATGGTAGTTAGAACCACTTTCTTCTGTTTGGCGATATCACCAAGCATGGACATGTGTAAGGAGAGCCTATCGGCATCCAAATCTTGCCGAAAGAATTCTCGCGTTTGCTGAAAGTTTGTTGTGCAACTGTTCACAGATGAGATGCATTCTTTCTCTACGGCTGTTACTTTTTGTAGTCCTGTAGATTCATGTCCTTGTTTAACACATGATTTTGCTGTGTCACACACGTCAGTGTATATTGATTTATAATGCTATTTTGGAGTGTAGAACTTGTGATGTTTGGCAGCATCAGGATTTTCAAGTCTCTTAGGGACGTGACGTTGCCGGTTGAATTCTGGCTCATCAACGAGGCTTGATTTGCCCTCTGTGCATTTCAACCAGAACTGCTCAAAACCCATTCGCTTTTCTTGAAAGATGTTAGTCAAGTATTTTAGTTTTGATTCCACTTCTGTAGCACCAATGCGTGGAAACTGAATCTTACAGTTTACCTCTTCTATTGGACCCATCACATGGCAGTAGAGGGAGAGAAAGAAAAATGTCTTGAAGTGAAGCATTGTCTCCAGGTATCCAGCACATTTTAATGTTGCGTCAGTAGAATCTTCTTCAGAAAATTTCTCAAGAAAATTGGGAAGGTTTTCATAGTTCCTTAAGATCTGTTGCATACTGGAGGCTCTCAACGTCCACCGACGAGGGCAAAGTGGTCGCAGTCCAGTATGGCCAGCCTTCTCATTCACATCAATAATATTCCTAAATATTTGCATTCTTTTAGGGGATTCCCAAACAGTCTTTAACAAGTCGTTGGCTAAATTCATTATGTCTCTGATTAATATATGTAAAATAGTAAATAATAATTATATACTTAGTATTTAGAATTAAGTCATGTGTATTGCTGTCTCCAGTCAGAGCCCCCCCCCCCCCAAAGTTGATGGTTTAGCGGTCTCAGCCCCCCAAAGTTGATGGTCTAGAACATTTCAAATACGTATTTAAAGTTAAGTTCATGTGGCACAATTCAGAATAAACTTTACAAGAGAAGAAAAGGGGCCTCCCCCATGGCGCAGTGGTAGCGTCATTGCCTTGTAATCAAGGGGTCCCGGGTTCGATACCCGGTGGAGGCACAAGTGGTTCGGATCCCACTTTAAACTGTAGGTCCAGTCCCGATTAGCCTTACTGTGCATAAAGTGGACTTAAAACACCAACTCAACTCAAACCAAACAAGAGAAGAAAAATAATACATTAGATCCTCTTATCAAAATTATTTGGCGGGCTCTGCCCTCACATCATTAACATTGGAGGGGCTCTGCCCCCACATAATTAACATTGGGGGGGCTCGAGCCCCCCTAAGCCCCATGGAGTCGGCGCCTATGCCCTTGGGTCACGTGCAGAAAGGCAGTTCGGGAGGATATGCTCGTCCGTCTCCTCTCCATCGCATATAGAACAAATCGTTTCCCCTTCTTCGTTTCTCTTCCTTAATTGTTTCCACCCTCCTAGTCTGAACCATGCCAGCGCGCCTCTTTCCTCTTTTCCCACAACATTAAAATATTTCGCTTTCGCCCATTCTCTTACTCTTAACTGTTCTCTGACTGAGGACTTCGTTTGGCAGTCTGCTGTTATTTCTTGTCTGTCTATGTCCAGTAATCTGCCTCTGATTTGGTTTTCTGTTGAAATCCCCTCTCTTCCTCCCTCTTCCCATACTCAACCCATTCCATTATTGTATAAGAGATTCTTGACTTCCAGACCCCAGTAGTGAACGTTTTCCTCCCTTGTCTGTATTTCTAAGCATTGTCCCCTCAGTGTAGTTTGGCCCTCTATTGATAATCGCATTCAATATTTAACAACCCTCATCCGTGCTTGTACCGTGTCCCTGTTCAAGCCCAATTCCTTGAGGATCCCACAGTTGTCCGTACCTCTGCTTACGCCCATACAGAAACGTAAAATAAATAAATAAAAACAGTGTCACACTTCTGATGGACAGAGTAGAAAAGTCTCCTCTAGGATATAAGGATAGCAATAATAATAAGAATAATAATAATAATAATAATAATAATACATTTGGAATTAATTAGTTTATGAAATTTAAAAATTATTATTATTAACATATTAACAATTATTATTGATATTATTTTCATTATTCAAATTTCTTGCGACGCCCATGGGAACAATTATGAGTGAACCCCCCCCCCCTCCCGATGTTTTTTTTTTTTCGCCTACGGCCATGACAGAGAGATATTGGTTCATGGAAACCTTTGCAATGAAACATTGAAAAAGTTACTTAATTTTTAAGAGTATTGATAATTACAAATAATAATAATAGTAGAAGCTTGTTGGAGTAAAAGGAACATTTTAAATTGAAGAGGGCTATTAAAAAGAACATAATTGATCGTTGTTATAACATATATACCAACGTCCGTGTATGTTCGTATGCCTGAGATTATACAAACACAAATTTTGAAAGTTTCCATTCCATTCATTTTCGCAAATTTTCTGGATGCAAATAAATTATTTTATGAAGATGATTTTTCAGTTGCACTATAGAAATCACATACTGTTGTGTTGGGTTGCATTTCGACATGGTCAATGTTTTTGTATTCTACCAACTCACATCTACGAAATTGTTTAATATTTAAATACCTCTATATTGAAATATTAATTTCGTTTTTACATTATTATATATTTATTTATTATATTTTCATAAAGGCTAAGGTGATTGCTGAAATCTATGGCAAATTATTACAATAATAGGTATTAATTTGATACATCAAAATCATATGTTTCTCTTACATTGGCTGCTAGAATATATGTAAGAGTATATGTAATGGTAAACATTTCAAAGTGCAGGAGTGAAAATTTGAAATGCATCTAGTTGATTTAGTTGCTCCCAGTCATATATTTCACAATGATTCTCCAAGATTAATCTGAAAATAAAATTGGTTCTTATTTTATGCATTAGCATATCATTTAAAATTGTACTGCAAATACTAATAATGAATTTTGAACTTCTTCAGCGATTCGGGGATGACAAGGGTAAAGGTTTCATTTGAACATTTAGACGAATTTCTCTACGTCACTTCTTCCAGAAGAAGAATAGATATTGCTGGTAAGTTCCTTTTGTTGTTCACTTTGGCTACTACTTATAAAATATAATGTAATAAGGTAAAATTAAAAGGAAATAAGAAATATTGAATTGGGTATTAGTTAAAATAGATACCCAATTTAACTAGCTTCTATAATCTATAAGCACTTGATCATGTACACCTTTTATATATCCCACACCAAATGAGTTAAGAACTTAACCAAACTAATACATGTCCGAAGCATTCCAGGAATATCAACCAATAATAATCATCCTAGATCCTACTGATCATAAATTCCAGTACGATTTTGGCTGGTATCCATCAAAACACGGTTTCTTGCATCTTGCCTTATCCACCAATATTTCAACTTCTTACAGAAACACATATATTGTTCTGGATAAGTGAATATCTCGTCTAGTGTATGCATCATTTATGTGCGGCATCGTCTGTATGTCCATTTTATGCACTGTGCACATTTAATTTTTTATTATTTTTGTTCATAGTATTGTATGATTTGTGAAATAAATAGGGAGTAAAAAGTAAAGGAAAAATTGGGAACTGTAAAATTCTATGGGTATTACGCCGTTTTTTAAGCACCAGGGTACTGAGCACATACCCTGAACATATGCGGGTGAAGGTTTGGCTATTTCAGAGATGCCCCCTTTTCATGTGTAATTCAATATTGATATTCTCGATACTTCTTCTAAATGCAGTTGATTTGAAATAAATTTATCCACTTGAAACCATCGGATATTTATGACAAAAATATATTAATGTCTTGAAATCGGATATATTTGAAATGTTATCATCTGATTTACCTCAATTTAAATTGTTCGCCCAGTTCGCCTGTAAACCTCCATAGACAAGAAACACGCACTGTCATTTTACCGGAGTGTGTCATATTAGACCTGCTTCCTCCTTTGTTTTCTGAGAGAGCATTTGAAAGACGAAACGGATGTTTTCGTGTTTCTTCTGTAATGAAGAATTCAATATTTTGACGTTTGACATATCCAACATTCAGATGTACCCTCTTCTCGTACTTCCCTTACCCAGCATTATTTCAACTAGTAACAACAGCACATATATTGCAGTGCAACTAGAATTTCACTCTCGTATATTCAAATGGTATATACAAGATATACATATATACATATGTGCACGCACACGCACACACACACACACATATATATTATAGATTATATGTATTCGGGTTCGCATCTCGGTCTGGGCATGGATGTTTGTGAGATTTAATCCAGAATAAAACTTTAATTTAAACTATGAAGAGAGGTTCACATTATTACATAAGATGAATTATATTAAATTAAATTATAATTAGGAATAATATTACGAACATTTCCCCCCTAATAATCTTTCTCCCTCTCCCATATTATATAGAATCAATTTCATCGTATTATCACTGATCCCCATCTACGCAAATTAGTCAAAAGTGGCACAAAAGTGAAGTGAAATATAGCAAATAAATAAAATAATTTATATATATATATATATATATATATATATATATATATATATATATATATATACACCGTGTCCCAAAAGTCCAGTAACACTTTTATTAATTCATTATACAAAAACTATAAGTGATATAGCTTTCGTGTATATATCATATGAAAGAGTATCTCAAATTGTTTTTTTTTAATGTATGAGTTCACAATGCCTCGATATGGGAACCATGTGTAACACGACATATGTCTACACGGTAATCAAATTCTTGCCATACTCTTTGGAGCATATCCTCAGAGACAGTGGTAGCAACTTCTTCAATTCTGTGCTTGAGTTCTTCTACATTTTGTGGTAAAGATGGCACATACACACTATCTTTTATGTATCCCCATAAGAAGAAGTCACAGGGAGTTAGATCCGGGGATCCTGGAGGCCACGTGTCGAAACACTGATCATTCTGCCCTGCTCGACCTATCCAGCGTTGAGGTAACTCATTGTTCAGGAATTCACGAACGTCGTGATGATAATGGGGTGGGGCCCCGTCCTGCTGGAACAGGAAATTGTCAGAATCTTCTTGCATTTGTGAGAACAACCACTGCTGTAACATATCCGGGTACGTATGGCCAGTTACAGTGTTTTCTGCGAAGAAGAATGGTGCGTAAAGTTTCCGTGATGACACTGCGCAGAAAACGTTTACTTTGGGTGAATCACGCTCATATTCGACGAATTCGCGAGGATTCTGGGTACCCCATATTGGACAGTTATGTCTGTTCACTCTGCCATTTGTGTGGAAAGTTGCCTCATCACTAAAGATTATGCGATCCACAAAGTTCTCATCCTCTTCCATGAATCGTTGCACTCGGATACAAAACTCATAGCGCTGTTGTTTATCGTTTGGTTTCAATTTATGCAAGAGCTTCAATTTATAGGGCTTCATACACAGTCTCTTACGTAGCGTTCTTCAAACTGTCGTCCGTGGTATTTGTAGCTCGCGGGACGCTCGACGAACAGACTTTTTCGGACTTCTTACAAATGACTCTCTCACACGGTCAACGGTCTCCTCACTCACTGTAGGACGGCCACTCCTTTTGTTAGGAAACAGGCAACTAGTAGTCACAAATTTATCATGCCAGGCATAAATAGACTTCCTGCTTGGTGCTTCTTTCTTGTGCCTTGTCCTAAACTTCCGTTGCACATCTGTAGCACTCTTGTTTTTATCGAACTCCAACACACAGAAAGCACGCTCTACACCAGAAGTCGCCATGTTTACAACACGCCGACGCCAACGCCAACTGCGGTGAATGTGGGAACTACGAGCATTGCCTGAAAAATAAAAATAAAAACATTTGAGATACTCTTTCATATGACATATAAACGAAAGCTATATCACTTGCAGTTTTTGTGTAATGAATTAAGAAAAGTGTTACCGGACTTTTGGGACACTGTGTGTTTATATATATATATGTGTGTGTGTGTGTGTGTATGTGTGTGTGCGTGTGTGTGTGTGCGTGTGGGTGTGTGTGTGTGTGTGTGTGTGTTTCCTGGATTGAATACGTACTCGAAATAATTTTAACATTTCGTCTTCTCGTTACAGTGACACTAGCAGGAGTAGCTTCGCTCTTTTTGGGATTGAGCATGATGACAATAGGAGAGATTATCTACTATGTCTGTATAAGAGCTCTATGTTTGATACGGGGCAAAACACAACGAGAATAAACAAATATTTTCCTGCAATATATTTCATATCCAATTATAGAACGCTTGTGTTTCAATATATACAAACCTTATTATTATATTAAGAAAATACCGTAAATATGAGAAATTTTGAATTTCAAGTTGGTCAGAAATATGCTCTGTTTACAATGCACTACGTGGCTTTCAATATGAATACTGGATGCTTAAAGGTGATTTATAAATTTCAAGTAAAACGTCATTCGATACATTGATTTTTTTGTCAATTATAAAGTAATTTTTCAGGTGGAAATGTGTCCCGACATTGCTAATTAATAAATTGGTTACAGCTAGTGTAATCGTGAAACCTTCCTAGTATTATTTTATAATTGCACTTATCAGTGCCAAGGTCCGTGGCCGTATTTAGAGGGGGGCTTTTAGGGTTCAACCCCCCCTCAAACCAAAATTTGTAACACATTTTCAAAAATTTATTCGCAGTTTCATAAAAATACAACAGGGAGACAATCCTGGAATGATCGAGCTAGAATTTTCGAACATTTTGAATTCTGAAATTTGAGCGAAACTGATTTAATCCTCAGAATCACAGCCCACCTGTGCCCCCCTTCATTTTCATCTCTGCTGTCCTCTTTCCAGTGCTGTTCCTGGATCAGACTGAAAATGCCCTTGTGATTGTCCCAAATTCCCGTTCCAACTTTTAAATTCCCCCTTTATAAGAGTTCAAACCTAGGATATCCAGCTTCGTAGCGCGTTACATTCACTATCCTTCACCCAGCGGTTCGATATAGTACATGCATTTATTTAACCTATATGCGGTCCTATAAAACACATACTTGTATAGTGCATAGTGGTTGTATATAATGCTGTTTGGTAAGCATATGAACAATATGAACGTCGGAAAGTGGTATTGAATTGATCTATGGAACCTCCCCCCCGACGAATTGACATCGTTTATTGCAAGTTACAAAATAGCAAAACGTTTGTTAGTTTTATTGTTAATTAGCTGATTACCCAGCATTACCCGGGTACTTTTTTATTCCAATCTGCTATTAGACAGGAAAATAATGAATTCTAACGACAGTGTAAATTGTAACATTTTATTTTTCACCCCCTCTCACCCCCCATGCCGATAGGTGATGAACTCGGAGTTGAACGGCATTCGTAGTGTCACTATTCATCTTAGCGACCCCGAAAATTATGGATTTCACACTAATATCGGTCGTTTTCGATTATTTTTACAAGTCACCCTTCCCATCCACACCCCTAGTAATGTCAGGTGTGTCTTACCCTCACAGTATTTCATTCCAGGTTGCAGATGATACGTGTACCAAGTTTGGTTGAAATTGTTCCAGGCCTTCGAGAGTTATGCCGAAACAAACATATACATATACACACATACATCCATTTATATGTCTACCTAGGTATAAATGGATGACGGAAATAAAGTCCAGTTAGTTAGTATCCAAACAGAATAACCAAAGAAAAACGGCGTTAGATCAAAAAATTGAGGTTACAATAAAGGCCCCAGCTTATGTTTTACCATTTAATCCAAAGAATAACTGGTTTCCACAGTTTTCAAAGTTCCAAAGCTTACGTTTTATGTGAATGGTCAAACAACATAAACTTTATGACTAAAATTTCTCTCTTACTTTTAAAGCTTTTTTCTTAAGGTTCCTAAAATTTAATAACAAAATATAATAACTGTGCATTTCAGTATACACTGCGTGAAACGTAAAATAAATAAATAAAAACCGTTGTGTTGCATATTCACACTTCTGATGGATAGAGTACAAAAGTCTCCTCAAGGAAATAAGGACAGCAATAATAATGATCATAATAATAATAATAACAATGCTAATAATAATAATAATAATACGTTTAGAATAAATAGTTTATGAAAATTTAAAAAAATATATATTTACAGTAGAATGACAGCACTTCGTTCCTACGCGTCAGCAAAAATTTGATGCGGCTGGTGTTATGTTACATCCGGTCGTAGCGGGCCACGAGCGGTTTTATTGTTGAGTCAGCAGAACGTGTCTGATCACGTTGAAGACATCGGAAGCGGTGGGGGGAGGGGATCAATGGATTTGTCACGTTGTTTCTTGATGTATGCTAACCTAACACGTGCGTATGTTTGTGTGTGTGTGTGTGTTTGAGTGTGTGTGTGTGTGTGTGTGTGTGTGGAGGAAATGCGCGCGCAACCATTGCGTATGATTCAAAGATGGCGCCGAAGGTGCTTTACCCCGAAAACTTAGCGGCTAAGGTTATTGCTCTGTAAAACAAGAGGCGTCGAGGGTTCGATTCCTGGTAGAGTCAATATTGATTGATTGATAGATTGAGTTAGTTTTTTTAAGTCCGTTTTATGCACGGCAAAACTAATCAGGATTGGAGCTACAGTTGAAAAGTGGTAATTCGGACCACTATGTGCCTCCACCGAGTATCGAACCTGGGACCCTTGATTACAAGGCGCCGATGTCAATATTGAATGGTCTCGATTAGCCTGTGTGTAAATAAAGGCAACAAAATGGTTGAGTTCGAAAATCGGGTTGGGTTAGTGGTTAATGTTGTCACTTGGCAATGAAGAGGTCGCGGGTTCGATTCTCTAGGTAGTTAAATTAGGCCAATTGTTTAGTCCCGCCATTATAGGTCCCCGATTAGTCCATCTGTGCATAAATAGTGTTTGAATAAAATCAATATGGCGGCCTTTTCTTAGTGGTTATTGTTGTCGCCTGGTAATGAAGAGGTCGCGGGGTTCGATTTTCTAGGTAGTTAAATGAGGCCAATTGTTTTGTCCCGCCATTATAAGTAGTGGAGGTCAGAGAGTTCACCAACCGAAAGTGAGGCTCGGTGAGGCTCGCCTTAATGGATTTCTCTCGTAAGGCATGAGCCTCATTTTCTCGCAGTGTTGCCAACTCCTCACTCGAAAAAATCACCAAGGTTTTTTTTTTGGGTCTAACCTAGCCGAAAGCAAGGAGCTGGCAATCTTGCTTGAGGCTCGCCTTAATGGATTTCTCTCGTAAGGCATGAGTTTTATTTTCTCGCAGTGTTGCCAATATTTTACTCGAAAAAATCACCAAGGTTTTTTTTTGGGTCTAACCTAGCCTAAAGCAAGGAGCTGGCAATCTTGCTTGAGGCTTGCCTTACAGTGCATAAAGCAAGGTTGCCAACCTACTGGTGTTTTTGCCATGGTTTTTTTTACAAAAAAAGAGAGAGGAGAGAGAGAGAGGGAAGAGTTAAACAACCGACAGCCTACCTACAGCTTTTTTTTCTTGGTCTAACCTAACCTAAAGCAAGGAGCTGGCAATCTTGCTTGAGGCTTCTTAATAGTTTGCTCTTGTAAGGCATAAGCTCTATTTTCTCGCAGTGTTGCCAATATTTTACTCGAAAAAAATCACCAAGGTTTTTTTTTGTCTAACCTAACCTAAAGCAAGGAGCTGGCAATCTTGCTTGAGGCTTGCCTTACAGTGCATAAAGCAAGGTTGCCAACCTACTGGTATTTTTGCCATGGCTTTTTACAAAAAAAAAAGAGGACAGAGAGAGAGAGAGAAGAGTTAAACAACCGACAGCTGCCAACACCCACCCTAACCTAACCTAACCTAACCTAACCTAACCTAACCTAACCTAACCTAACCTAACCTAACCTAACCTAAAGCAAGGAGCTGGCAACCTTGCTTGAGGCTTGCCTTACAGTGCATAAAGCAAGGTTGCCAACCTACTGGTATTTTTGCCATGGCTTTTTACAAAAAAAAAGAGAGAGGAGAGAGAGAGAGGGGAGAGTTAAACAACCGACAGCCCACCTACAGCTTTTTTTTGTCTAACCTAACCTAAAGCAAGGAGCTGGCAACTTTGCTTGAGGCTTGCCTTACAGTGCATAAAGCAATTTTTGCCAACCTACACACACTAAACAAGAAAAACCGGCAACAAACACGCACTGCCGTAAAAAAAAGAGAGATGGGTGGATGGTAATATAGTATGTGTGTGCGTGTGTGCGTATAATATGTAGCATTATTAACTAGAGTGTGTTGGCAATTTACTTACAACTAAAAAAAAAATAGAGATGCCAATTTTGCTGTAAGATGAAGAGAGAGAGAGATTTATGGCTGGCAACAGTGGTGAGCGAATGCACCTTATCGTAATTTTCCAACTCCGGCAATGTTTGTATATCGTAATTTTTGTAAACCTCTCTCGGGGGAACGATATACCACACATGCGCACGCGCGTGCTTTTTATTATTTCCGTATTGTGACGCAAACAAACAAATAATAATTGTTATTTTTTAGGATATCTGGCCCCTATAACCTCGCCAGGGTGCGTGGTGCCCAACCAAAAAAGTAAAGGTTTTCCCGTACGGCTTTTGAACGTAAAATTGATTGACGTGGGGGGGGGCGAATTTCTTCAGGGGTGTTCTGTTTGGTGTTTATTTTGAGCAGTTTGCCCGGCGGCAAAGTTTTATTGTTTTTTAAATTTTTTGATTTTTTTTACGCAAGGCCATAATCTTACGTATGCACGTGATATTAAACGTGTCCTATGAGAAATACACGTGAAGATCAGCTTCCGTGCAGCCGGTGTGGGATTCGTGACGCCGCGATAAACATCAACTTCCGTGCCGGGTGGGAAACACAAACATCGCTTGTTCTGCAACGCTTTGCTGAAATAGTAATGCGAGAGATGCAAGTTGAGTTTGTGTCCTCGAACCTGGTCTGCGCGTAACACGCTCTGGCAGCATGTTGAGACGATTGTTTGCACGAGTCTGTTTTTCAGAAACACACGTCTCTCACAAGCATCGAATCCTGGATGTTGTACTGCAACAGATCGTCTATCTTGTTTTTTTCGTAGAGCGTCTGCACGGTTTTGTCCTCGGGTATTATTTTCTCTCCCAGGTTGAAGTAGACCCAAATAGAGAGTTCACAAACCGAAAGTGGGGCTTGGTGGGGCATGCCTTAATGGTTTGTTTTTGTAAGGCATAAGCCCTATTTTCTTGCAGTGTTGCCAATATTTTACTCGAAAAAATCACCAAGGTTTTTTTCTTGGTCTAACCTAGCCTAAAGCAAGGAGCTGGCAACTTTACTTGAGGCTTGCCTTACAGTGCATAAAGCAAGGTTGCCAACCTACTGGTATTTTTGCCATAGCTTTTTACAAAAAAAAGAGGAGAAAGAGAAAAAGGGAAGAGTTAAACAACTGACAGCCTACCTACAGTTTTTTTTTCTTGGTCTAACCTAGCCTAAAGCAGGGAGCTGGCAACTTTGCTTGAGGCTTGCCTTACAGTGCATAAAGCAATTTTTGCCAACCTACACACACTAAACAAGGAGAGCCGGCAACAAACACGCACTGCCGTAAAAGAGAGAGATGGGTGGATGGCAACACAGTATGTGTGTGCGTGTGTGCGTATAATATGTAGCATTATTAACTGGAGAGTGTTGGCAAACCACCTGCAACTAAAAAAAATAGAGATGCCAACGTTACTGTAAGATGAAGAGAGAGAGAGACCTATAGCTGGCAACAGTGGTGAGCGAATGCACCTTATCGTAATTTTCCAAGTCCCCGGGGGACCAAATGTTTATATATTGTAATTTTTGTAAACCTCTCTCGGGGGAATGATGTGCCACACGCGTGCGCGTGTTTTTTATTATTCTGTATTGTGACGCAAACAAACAAATAATAATTGTTGTTTTTTTAGGATATCTGGCTTTTATAACCTCGCCAGGAGTGCGTGGTGCCCAACCAAAAAAAAAGTAAAGGTTCTAACGGCCGCGGTTAGATAACTACATACCTCTGTAGAGTTTCATGTGTTTTTTTTTTAAAAAAAAAATCCTATGGGATACTTCTGTTTATCAAAAATTCGAGATATATTTGCAATTTAATGCTGTGGACTTGGAAAATTTTCGATTGACGAAAAATATTGGTTCTATGACGACCTATGTTTATTTTGGTATGGGAGGACAGAGGACACCGAGATTCGACCGACACACTAAACCCGACCTCTCTACGCGTACTCTACGTCACCAAAAAAAATATCTCTTCTTGTCGATAAGTCGTCACGTTGTAATCAAAGGGCCCTGGGTTCGATACCTACTGGATTCCGATTCTATTTTAAACTGTACGCCCAGTCCCCCGATTAACCTATCTGTGCATAGAGTAAACTTAAAAAGTCGGTCAATTATTGTCGCGATTAAGGATTAAAAAAAAAAAGAGGGGTGGGTGAAGTTAGATTCAAAGAGAATGCCACGTGATCATTTTGATTCAATAGCTCCGTCTAGTTTGCTGCACTTTTTTGACTGCACTCACGCGTCTAGTTGGTTACACGGTGCAACCTACCTTGTTGATTTTGGGTGTCATGTAGTGTATTTGGTGTCTGCACCACGTCTTGGAGAGGTGTAATATGTGGTGTGGTGTATGACCACGTGGTGAGTGGTTAACTAATCAAATGAACGTTTAAAGTAGCAGACAGGTATTTGTTGAATCTTCTGAACTTGAACACCACTATTCGTCTACTTGGTTGAACGTTATTTTCTTTCACCAGCCTGACACCGGGATACACCTACACTGCATCTAATGTCAAAGAAGTGCAGCGTACTAGACGAGGATATTAAATTGCTCTGTTGTAAATGAGATGCATGATGTTCTCTCGTAAGTTGTTAATATGAATTGATGTTACTGTGAAAAAACTGAAGGCAGAATAATGCCAACACTATCTGGACTCGCTTAGTTAATTCAAGATAGTCGCGACAAACGTAAACGGGCTGTGCAGGACTTGGAAAATTTTTTCGATTGATGAAAATTTGGTTCTATGATGATGACCTATACTAAATTTTTGGTATGGGAGGACAGAGGATACCGAGACTCGACCAACACACTAAACCCCAGACCTCTCTATGGCTACATGTTCGGAAGTTACGAGTGATTAAAAGTTTTGGGAGGGTGTGTGCAAACATCCCTTACCCTTGAACTCAGGACCACCAAACTTTGGCATACATACGCTACATCCCCAAAATCGACAAGGGGTGGTGTTTGGGGGGGGGGGATTTTTCGATTTATTTTCGCGCAATATCTCACCGTTTTCGAGTTATTTGCAATTTTTAATGCTGGACTTGGAAAATTTTCAACAGAGGGGGGGGGGTTCAACTATGATAACCTATGTTTATTTTGTTAGGAGCCAATGCTAGCGCATGTCTCTACGATGATCCTATCGAAAAGAAATTGACAATTGGCCCACCCTTGACCTCCAAATTTCGTACACGTACTCTACATCACCAAAATCGACAAGGGGGTCGACCCTATCTTCTGCACAACTCTGACGTGTACGTCCTGTTTCGCGAAGAGTCGACAACCTTCCACAGCTGTTTGTATTATATTACATTAGATATTATATTGCATGAGTGAGTTGGCTGTGTGTATAAAGACTAGTTTCAGACATGGACGCGAATATAATGCCATGATAATTAGCTGCTGTCCAAAGTTATTGCATAACTTAAAATATTTATATATAAAAAAGGATATTTATTGTACTGTGCTTTCTAGCGAAGGTATTATTGTAAACGATATTGTTTGTAAATGTGGAAAGTTAGAAGCTCAGTCCCCGGCCTATCAATGATAAAAAATTTCATCACGGACAACAACCAAAAAAAAAAGGGTGTGCACGTTACAAAAGCATTGTCATATGGACTGACGATTATTATTTTTTTTTAAAAAAAAAACAGACCTAGTTACGATGGGTTATAACCTGTGCTGTCTTGCAATTGTTTTTTGCTTATTTCAATGTCAGCGAGCGTGATATGAAACATGCATGCGAAGAAGGGAGGGAGATCATAACAAAATAATTCACACTTCGATTTCATTACTTTTGCTAGTCATGTTTCACCTCCTATCTAGAAGGATACTGGACGCTATTTTATTTGAAGATGGCTAGAAGCGAGGGAAGGAGAGAAATGTTATTTTTTACCTTTTTGCCTGTGTGTGACGAAAATAGTTTTACATGCATACGGCTGTATCGTGATCTGCTTGAATCATTATTACGTCTGTGAGTTTTCAGTATTGCTGAATATATTTACATATCAACCAACGGTTATGAATTGCGTAGAAATTGGCTTTTGTTAACGGTCCAGTGGCGAAGTTGGAAACAGAGAGCGGTCACATCAGACAGGTGCTCCTGGTATCTAAAGAAATGCCCCCTCTTACAGAAAAAAAAATGGAGTGTTAGAAAGGAAAGATGTTATACCCGAATGAACGGGGAGTCTCGAGCATCTTCCAATCCTCATCTTCGCGTTCAGCTAACGAGGAAAAAAAAGAAACTTTACATATGGGGGACTCAACAGCTGCTGTACGGTATTGTCCATGGATGTTAAAACTTTTGTTTTTTTTTCTGAATAGACGGACATATCAGTGTTGCAATCTCCAGATGAGACCGGAGCTTATTATTATTATTATTATTATTATTATTATTATTTTGGACAAGGGGGATCAGATCAATGTATGGACTAAAACTTTTTTTTACATCAAAATAAAACAGAGGATTTTTTACTCCACTGCTTACTTATTATTGTAAAGAATGAGGTGCCGCGTCTTATTGTATAGTCTTCCAACAGCACACCTCGGGGCGTAAATTTCTGCTTCTTCATGTATGCAAAATGCACTTAACTTCTGTTGTGAAGCGAATGGAGAGTTTGTTTTGCTGCTGTGATTAAATACTAAACCAAAATCTTATTACATAACTTTGAAGTATATTTGTTAATACGATCTATATTATATCATCGCTATAGGTGGTCCATATTATGCGCAGGAGAATTTTTAAAAAATGTCTTGTTTCTCGAACCTGTGACCTGTAGATTTGCTTTTGCTGGCAACAGAAACAGAAAATGGCACTATGTTATTCTATACTGATACAGGTGTACTGTAATCATAACAATTTTCTAGTAACAAAACAACAACTATGTCGGAAAGAAGGGGTCTTATTAACTACTTCACATCTGTACCCGCACAACTCATCGACTACAAAGCAACAATGTTAGGAAGTGTGTGCATGGTCCCAAAAATACAAATTTAAAATCACTAATGAGACATGAACTCTCTTCACTGGTGTGTATTTGAATATGTGAAAATGAGGTACTTTGAATAACCACAAAAAAGCTTGCAACGGTATAGAGAAGGGTCACAACTTCAAACTTTAGACGATTTTTTGTTAATCTGCAAAGGGCCAGGGCGTACGGTAAATTGATTTTATTGAAAAGTATGCAGAAGCAGTGTTGGAAGCAGTTTGAAGACTGAAACGGCTATGGAAGGACACTTATTATAATGTTAATATTTCAGTATAATGTTTTCAGAATTGTTTTTCGATAATGTTCGGTACTTAATTTAATCAATTGTTAGACAAAACACACATTCGAATTCAAGGACGGAAAATATGAACAGCGAATGAATGCTTTAGAGTAGATGTGATATTTAAAGGAGGTGATTATTTTTTTACTTTCTCAATTCAAAACAAAAATTCATGAATATTATTATCATTGAATGGTTGGTTAGGTGCTCGGTTTACCTTGTCCCTCCGAACGAAAGATGGAATGTATACAAGCCTGTGCCTCCTAAGTTTATCGCGGCTATGAGGATGAATCGCGAAATGAAACGAACTGGAAACTTTCAATATATATATATTTTTTATAACATGCTTCACTAAGGAGGTCAAATGACAAGTTGGATTGCTATCCTTTTTATAATTTGTTAAATTTTATAACGAACGAGGAAAGAATGCATGGCACTTAATGCTGTAATGTTATTGATTAGATCATCGTTTATCTTGTCCGCATCGATTAATCTTCTTATGTTCTTCTTTTTCGTTTTCTCGTCGCGTCCATCTCTTCTGTTATCACAATCGAGACTTCTAGATTATCATTTCTTCTCCCTGCAATTTTAGAAATGTAATTTTTCATGATCATCCAGCGAACGCCTGAGACATTTCAGCAAAATGTCGATTATTCAATGGATGTTGTAAGGTTCCATGTTTTTTTTTTCACTATCTTTTGTTTGGTCGATTTTGAATTTGGGAGTTATTTTTTTTTTATTTTGCCTTTCGCGACATGTTCGACTAATCGTGACAATACGTTTCAACCTTTCTGCATAAACGTTGAAACGTTTCAACGAACGCCCTTTGCAGATTAACAAAAAATCGTCTAAAGTTTGAAGTTGTGACCCTTCTCTATACCGTTGCAAGCTTTTTTGTGGTTATTCAAAGTACCTCATTTTCACATATTCAAATACACACCAGTGAAGAGAGTTCATGTCTCATTAGTGATTTTAAATTTGTATTTTTGGGACCATGCACACACTTCCTAACATTGTTGCTTTGTAGTCGATGAGTTGTGCGGGTACAGATGTGAAGTAGTTAATAAGACCCCTTCTTTCCGACATAGTTGTTGTTTTGTTACTAGAAAATTGTTATGATTACAGTACACCTGTATCAGTATAGAATAACATAGTGCCATTTTCTGTTTCTGTTGCCAGCAAAAGCAAATCTGCAGGTCACAGGTTCGAGAAACAAGACATTTTTTAAAAATTCTCCTGCGCATAATATGGACCACCTATAGCGATGATATAATATAGATCGTATTAACAAATATACTTCAAAGTTATGTAATAAGATTTTGGTTTAGTATTTAATCACAGCAGCAAAACAAACTCTCCATTCGCTTCACAACAGAAGTTAAGTGCATTTTGCATACATGAAGAAGCAGAAATTTACGCCCCGAGGTGTGCTGTTGGAAGACTATACAATAAGACGCGGCACCTCATTCTTTACAATAATAAGTAAGCAGTGGAGTAAAAAATCCTCTGTTTTATTTTGATGTAAAAAAAGTTTTAGTCCATACATTGATCTGATCCCCCTTGTCCAAAATAATAATAATAATAATAATAATAATAATAAGCTCCGGTCTCATCTGGAGATTGCAACACTGATATGTCCGTCTATTCAGAAAAAAAAACAAAAGTTTTAACATCCATGGACAATACCGTACAGCAGCTGTTGAGTCCCCCATATGTAAAGTTTCTTTTTTTTCCTCGTTAGCTGAACGCGAAGATGAGGATTGGAAGATGCTCGAGACTCCCCGTTCATTCGGGTATAACATCTTTCCTTTCTAACACTCCATTTTTTTTTCTGTAAGAGGGGGCATTTCTTTAGATACCAGGAGCACCTGTCTGATGTGACCGCTCTCTGTTTCCAACTTCGCCACTGGACCGTTAACAAAAGCCAATTTCTACGCAATTCATAACCGTTGGTTGATATGTAAATATATTCAGCAATACTGAAAACTCACAGACGTAATAATGATTCAAGCAGATCACGATACAGCCGTATGCATGTAAAACTATTTTCGTCACACACAGGCAAAAAGGTAAAAAATAACATTTCTCTCCTTCCCTCGCTTCTAGCCATCTTCAAATAAAATAGCGTCCAGTATCCTTCTAGATAGGAGGTGAAACATGACTAGCAAAAGTAATGAAATCGAAGTGTGAATTATTTTGTTATGATCTCCCTCCCTTCTTCGCATGCATGTTTCATATCACGCTCGCTGACATTGAAATAAGCAAAAAACAATTGCAAGACAGCACAGGTTATAACCCATCGTAACTAGGTCTGTTTTTTTTTTTAAAAAAAATAATAATCGTCAGTCCATATGACAATGCTTTTGTAACGTGCACACCCTTTTTTTTTTGGTTGTTGTCCGTGATGAAATTTTTTATCATTGATAGGCCGGGGACTGAGCTTCTAACTTTCCACATTTACAAACAATATCGTTTACAATAATACCTTCGCTAGAAAGCACAGTACAATAAATATCCTTTTTTATATATAAATATTTTAAGTTATGCAATAACTTTGGACAGCAGCTAATTATCATGGCATTATATTCGCGTCCATGTCTGAAACTAGTCTTTATACACACAGCCAACTCACTCATGCAATATAATATCTAATGTAATATAATACAAACAGCTGTGGAAGGTTGTCGACTCTTCGCGAAACAGGACGTACACGTCAGAGTTGTGCAGAAGATAGGGTCGACCCCCTTGTCGATTTTGGTGATGTAGAGTACGTGTACGAAATTTGGAGGTCAAGGGTGGGCCAATTGTCAATTTCTTTTCGATAGGATCATCGTAGAGACATGCGCTAGCATTGGCTCCTAACAAAATAAACATAGGTTATCATAGTTGAACCCCCCCCCCCCTCTGTTGAAAATTTTCCAAGTCCAGCATTAAAAATTGCAAATAACTCGAAAACGGTGAGATATTGCGCGAAAATAAATCGAAAAATCCCCCCCCCCCAAACACCACCCCTTGTCGATTTTGGGGATGTAGCGTATGTATGCCAAAGTTTGGTGGTCCTGAGTTCAAGAGTAAGAGATGTTTGCACACACCCTCCCAAAACTTTTAATCACTCGTAACTTCCGAACATGTAGCCATAGAGAGGTCTGGGGTTTAGTGTGTTGGTCGAGTCTCGGTATCCTCTGTCCTCCCATACCAAAAATTTAGTATAGGTCATCATCATAGAACCAAATTTTCATCAATCGAAAAAATTTTCCAAGTCCTGCACAGCCCGTTTACGTTTGTCGCGACTATCTTGAATTAACTAAGCGAGTCCAGATAGCGTTGGCATTATTCTGCCTTCAGTTTTTTCACAGTAACATCAATTCATATTAACAACTTACGAGAGAACATCATGCATCTCATTTACAACAGAGCAATTTAATATCCTCGTCTAGTACGCTGCACTTCTTTGACATTAGATGCAGTGTAGGTGTATCCCGGTGTCAGGCTGGTGAAAGAAAATAACGTTCAACCAAGTAGACGAATAGTGGTGTTCAAGTTCAGAAGATTCAACAAATACCTGTCTGCTACTTTAAACGTTCATTTGATTAGTTAACCACTCACCACGTGGTCATACACCACACCACATATTACACCTCTCCAAGACGTGGTGCAGACACCAAATACACTACATGACACCCAAAATCAACAAGGTAGGTTGCACCGTGTAACCAACTAGACGCGTGAGTGCAGTCAAAAAAGTGCAGCAAACTAGACGGAGCTATTGAATCAAAATGATCACGTGGCATTCTCTTTGAATCTAACTTCACCCACCCCTCTTTTTTTTTTTAATCCTTAATCGCGACAATAATTGACCGACTTTTTAAGTTTACTCTATGCACAGATAGGTTAATCGGGGGACTGGGCGTACAGTTTAAAATAGAATCGGAATCCAGTAGGTATCGAACCCAGGGCCCTTTGATTACAACGTGACGACTTATCGACAAGAAGAGATATTTTTTTTGGTGACGTAGAGTACGCGTAGAGAGGTCGGGTTTAGTGTGTCGGTCGAATCTCGGTGTCCTCTGTCCTCCCATACCAAAATAAACATAGGTCGTCATAGAACCAATATTTTTCGTCAATCGAAAATTTTCCAAGTCCACAGCATTAAATTGCAAATATATCTCGAATTTTTGATAAACAGAGGTATCCCATAGGATTTTTTTTAAAAAAAAAAAACACATGAAACTCTACAGAGGTATGTAGTTATCTAACCGCGGCCGTTAGAACCTTTACTTTTTTTTTGGTTGGGCACCACGCACTCCTGGCGAGGTTATAAAAGCCAGATATCCTAAAAAAACAACAATTATTATTTGTTTGTTTGCGTCACAATACAGAAATAATAAAAAACACGCGCACGCGTGTGGCACATCATTCCCCCGAGAGAGGTTTACAAAAATTACAATATATAAACATTTGGTCCCCCGGGGACTTGGAAAATTACGATAAGGTGCATTCGCTCACCACTGTTGCCAGCTATAGGTCTCTCTCTCTCTTCATCTTACAGTAACGTTGGCATCTCTATTTTTTTTAGTTGCAGGTGGTTTGCCAACACTCTCCAGTTAATAATGCTACATATTATACGCACACACGCACACACATACTGTGTTGCCATCCACCCATCTCTCTCTTTTACGGCAGTGCGTGTTTGTTGCCGGCTCTCCTTGTTTAGTGTGTGTAGGTTGGCAAAAATTGCTTTATGCACTGTAAGGCAAGCCTCAAGCAAAGTTGCCAGCTCCCTGCTTTAGGCTAGGTTAGACCAAGAAAAAAAAACTGTAGGTAGGCTGTCAGTTGTTTAACTCTTCCCTTTTTCTCTTTCTCCTCTTTTTTTTGTAAAAAGCTATGGCAAAAATACCAGTAGGTTGGCAACCTTGCTTTATGCACTGTAAGGCAAGCCTCAAGTAAAGTTGCCAGCTCCTTGCTTTAGGCTAGGTTAGACCAAGAAAAAAACCTTGGTGATTTTTTCGAGTAAAATATTGGCAACACTGCAAGAAAATAGGGCTTATGCCTTACAAAAACAAACCATTAAGGCATGCCCCACCAAGCCCCACTTTCGGTTTGTGAACTCTCTATTTGGGTCTACTTCAACCTGGGAGAGAAAATAATACCCGAGGACAAAACCGTGCAGACGCTCTACGAAAAAAACAAGATAGACGATCTGTTGCAGTACAACATCCAGGATTCGATGCTTGTGAGAGACGTGTGTTTCTGAAAAACAGACTCGTGCAAACAATCGTCTCAACATGCTGCCAGAGCGTGTTACGCGCAGACCAGGTTCGAGGACACAAACTCAACTTGCATCTCTCGCATTACTATTTCAGCAAAGCGTTGCAGAACAAGCGATGTTTGTGTTTCCCACCCGGCACGGAAGTTGATGTTTATCGCGGCGTCACGAATCCCACACCGGCTGCACGGAAGCTGATCTTCACGTGTATTTCTCATAGGACACGTTTAATATCACGTGCATACGTAAGATTATGGCCTTGCGTAAAAAAAATCAAAAAATTTAAAAAACAATAAAACTTTGCCGCCGGGCAAACTGCTCAAAATAAACACCAAACAGAACACCCCTGAAGAAATTCGCCCCCCCCCCACGTCAATCAATTTTACGTTCAAAAGCCGTACGGGAAAACCTTTACTTTTTTGGTTGGGCACCACGCACCCTGGCGAGGTTATAGGGGCCAGATATCCTAAAAAATAACAATTATTATTTGTTTGTTTGCGTCACAATACGGAAATAATAAAAAGCACGCGCGTGCGCATGTGTGGTATATCGTTCCCCCGAGAGAGGTTTACAAAAATTACGATATACAAACATTGCCGGAGTTGGAAAATTACGATAAGGTGCATTCGCTCACCACTGTTGCCAGCCATAAATCTCTCTCTCTCTTCATCTTACAGCAAAATTGGCATCTCTATTTTTTTTTTTAGTTGTAAGTAAATTGCCAACACACTCTAGTTAATAATGCTACATATTATACGCACACACGCACACACATACTATATTACCATCCACCCATCTCTCTTTTTTTTACGGCAGTGCGTGTTTGTTGCCGGTTTTTCTTGTTTAGTGTGTGTAGGTTGGCAAAAATTGCTTTATGCACTGTAAGGCAAGCCTCAAGCAAAGTTGCCAGCTCCTTGCTTTAGGTTAGGTTAGACAAAAAAAAGCTGTAGGTGGGCTGTCGGTTGTTTAACTCTCCCCTCTCTCTCTCTCTCCTCTCTCTTTTTTTTTTTGTAAAAAGCCATGGCAAAAATACCAGTAGGTTGGCAACCTTGCTTTATGCACTGTAAGGCAAGCCTCAAGCAAGGTTGCCAGCTCCTTGCTTTAGGTGAGGTTAGGTTAGGTTAGGTTAGGTTGGGTTAGGTTAGGTTAGGTTAGGTTAGGTTAGGGTGGGTTAGGTTAGGTTAGGTTAGGTTAGGTTAGGTTAGGTTAGGTTAGGTTAGGTTAGCTTAGGTTAGGTTAGGTTAGGTTAGGTTAGGTTAGGGTGGGTGTTGGCAGCTGTCGGTTGTTTAACTCTTCTCTCTCTCTCTCTCCTCTTTTTTTTTGTAAAAAGCCATGGCAAAAATACCAGTAGGTTGGCAACCTTGCTTTATGCACTGTAAGGCAAGCCTCAAGCAAGATTGCCAGCTCCTTGCTTTAGGTTAGGTTAGACAAAAAAAACCTTGGTGATTTTTTTCGAGTAAAATATTGGCAACATTGCGAGAAAATAGAGCTTATGCCTTACAAGAGCAAACTATTAAGAAGCCTCAAGCAAGATTGCCAGCTCCTTGCTTTAGGTTAGGTTAGACCAAGAAAAAAAAGCTGTAGGTAGGCTGTCGGTTGTTTAACTCTTCCCTCTCTCTCTCTCTCTCCTCTCTCTTTTTTTGTAAAAAAACCATGGCAAAAACACCAGTAGGTTGGCAACCTTGCTTTATGCACTGTAAGGCAAGCCTCAAGCAAGATTGCCAGCTCCTTGCTTTAGGCTAGGTTAGACCCAAAAAAAAAC
The DNA here is from genome assembly GCF_977018435.1 of Lepisma saccharinum. Taxonomy (NCBI): domain Eukaryota; kingdom Metazoa; phylum Arthropoda; class Insecta; order Zygentoma; family Lepismatidae; genus Lepisma; species Lepisma saccharinum. The sequence continues at coordinate 2,015,908 of NC_139256.1, forward strand.
CTTGGTGATTTTTTCGAGTAAAATATTGGCAACACTGCGAGAAAATAAAACTCATGCCTTACGAGAGAAATCCATTAAGGCGAGCCTCAAGCAAGATTGCCAGCTCCTTGCTTTCGGCTAGGTTAGACCCAAAAAAAAACCTTGGTGATTTTTTCGAGTGAGGAGTTGGCAACACTGCGAGAAAATGAGGCTCATGCCTTACGAGAGAAATCCATTAAGGCGAGCCTCACCGAGCCTCACTTTCGGTTGGTGAACTCTCTGACCTCCACTACTATTATAGGTTCCGATTAGTCCATCTGTGCATAAATAGTATTTGAATAAAATCAATATGGCGGCCGCGTTTTGTGTTTAGCGGCGGCGGCGAACGGGCGCGGCGCGGCGCGGGGCGGAGCGGCTCGGGACGGAGCGGCGCGGCGCGGGGCGGGGCGGCGCGGCGCGGGGCGGCGCGGCGCGGGGCGGAGCGGAGCGGCGCGGGGCGGGGCGGCGCGGCGCGGGGCGGGGCGGGGCGGCGCGGGGCGGCGCGGCGCGGCGCGGGGCGGGTGCGGCGCGGCGCGGGTGGTGTTTTTATTCCGCGAGATGTTTTAACCAAGTGGTTGAGGGTTCGATTCCCAATGTTGGTGAAAATTGTATATTCAATTGTATTTATTTAAAAGTTCCGATTAGCTTTTTGTGCACAAAGAGAAAATGAACTAATTGGAAATAGGATGTTTATGCTGTAATGAAAAGGTCCCCGGGTTCGATTCACAATGTCAAATTGGCTGATAATGATGTTGTTTTTAAAATAAAAAGAAGTGTGTTGAGTCCCCATTAGTATTTATGCAGGAACAGATATTAAAAATCAAAACAAAATGGCTGTGACTGGTGTTTAGTATTCGAAAGGTTCCAGGTTCGAGTTCCTTGTTATAAATTATTTTTTTTTTAGTTTACAGAATTAGTCCCCATTTATTGCGTTTTGGCGAACACGTCCTCCCCCTTTGTGGCATTTGGACATGTTGGAGATATACATAGAAATTGTTGTCAAAGTGCCTAATAATGATTTTCTGTTTAAATAAAAAAGAAGTGTGTTATCAGTCCCGATTAGCACGAACAGATATTCAAAAAGCAAAACAAAATAGCTGATATTGTTGTTTAGTATTCAAAAGGTTTTGGGTTCCAATGCTGGCTAATTTGCAGAATAACATTGATTTGTTTAAAAAGTGAGTTACTATTCCCGATTATTTTTGATACACAAATAGAAAATGGGGTGATTTTGGAGTTTTGCAACCAAGGGGCTAATGTTGGCGTTTTTTTAACGCAGTCCCGATTAACCGTAATGCATAAAGCTGTTTCAACGAATATCGAACCTGGAACCTTTTGATTACAATGCAAAGACTTTACCACTAATGTATGCTATGTTTTAAAACCAAAAATAAATAATAGTATCGAATTTTTTAAAAAATGCGTTACCAGTCTCGATTAGCCATTATGCACAAACAGATGTGTTTTGAAACCAAAGGGGGGTCGAGGGTTCGATTACAACTGGGTATGTGTGTGTTGAGGAAACTAAAGGTCAACAGGCATGGAAAGTTTTTATTCGCCATCTCAAAATAAGTTTTTGGGCTTGGTACAGGTAGCTTTTTGTAGAAAGCCCCACAACGACATCAACGTGGCTACCATCTGTGGGGGCCTCTTTTTTTTAAGTTGGAGAGGGGCACAAAGCCGTTTGTACCATACAACGTTGCACCGAAGAACCAACTTGTCAACTAGTCACTCACTCCATCATTAAAGTGCACAACATAATATCAGATTTGCACTGATAATAAGCAAAAAATTATAGCGGCTGCATAATTATATTTCAATGACAGCAAATGGTTTCAAATGAATGGTTTTCACTTTTATTTTTTACTAAGTAAGAGATTTGGTAATGAAAAGCTTTAACATTTGCATATAATATGAGATTTGTTTTGGTATCCAGTTTGTATGTTGACCAAATCACAGATATACTATTACTAAGGATAGCATTAACTTAATCTAATAAAAATATATTCCACTGCATTACAAAATTAACTTATTCTGTTTTCTGTTGTTTGAATCCATATGGTAAAGTCTCGAAATTTGATGCACATCTTTTTCTTTTGGTATATACCACCTGGAAAACCCTTATTTCCGGCTTACTAACAACGGAATGTGTTTTTGTGCGTACGATTTTGTTCGAGTTGAGTAAAGTTAAAGAGGAGGTGTTGTTGAGAATAGCATTGGTGAGTGATTCGAAATTGATTGTGCTGCTGTTTTTATGGTTTAGACATATGCCTTTCACCTTGCAAACAGTAGTAACATTAGTATTGTCTGGATTTACTACCTCAAATGCATAACTTTTCGGCCCACTGGATGAAAATGCTCTGATATAAGCATTTTTGCCATAGAGTTCTAGTTCATTTGTTAACTCCCCTAGGTAGTCTCCAACAGGCAGATCAACATCACCTGGCCTTTGAATATAAATAACACTATCGGTATCATAGTACAATACATTTTCGCCTAATGTATCCAAATATTCATAAAGCTCTAATCGTGCATGTGTTGTAGTGTATGCTGCAATAACTACATTTACAGTCGATAATGGAAGTGCAGATTCTTCGAGATATTGCCAGTGAACTATCAACATATCTTCATTTATAGGTATAACTTGATGTACTTCAACATTGGGATTTTCTAGTTTATCGAAAAAATCCTTAGGATTATTGATAATACTAACTTGACCAGGGTTTTCTCTCTGTCCAAATTTACCCCAAAATGAATTCAGCATAAGTTTTGCTAAGCTTCGTAATCCAGGATTAGCACATATTCTGTTTTCATCCAACAACACACCCTCCTTTTCAAAATAGTCAGCTATGTATTTTTTTTTTTTGGATTCTTCATCAATACACCACAATGGCCAGCCGCTTGCTTCAACTTTTGATTTGAGAAATGTATTGATGTACTCTGCAAAAACACCACCTGATTTTTTTGCAGGATCATATTGTTCAACATTATATTCCCATACCTCAAGTAATTCTAAAATTTTGTATTTCTTTTGAACTGCCTTCTGAACTTCATCCACAACCCAGGTTCCAGTTATAGCTCTTTCCCTAGCAGTATGGTTACATTCCGCCTGGTTTATTTCATCGGCACAAGTTCTACATAGAGGGAAAGTTAATTTTGAATTGGTTCGATATGGTAACACAGGATGGTACAGATCTCTCGGTGGAAGTATTGTTGCTTTGACAAGCCCTTCAAAAGAATAAATATCGGGGCATTCTTCCCCCACATAAATTTTCACCGGATGGCCAACTGGAAACTTTTAAACTTTGCAACAATAAGGGTACAGGCTACATACATCCTTATATTGAATTGTTTCATTTTCTTTCACAGTGTAATGTAGTTTGGTAGCATTAGTTCTACCACCATAAAACGCCTCCCGGGGAATTATGGGGGCTTTAATTGATAACGGATGTTTTTCAACATAATGTTTCATGGTTTTGTTATTTCTCAAATGCTGGTGAAATTCGCACCCCCACATCTCATGGACAATGTAGTTAAGTGCTTCTAATCTGGTAATTTTATTTTCTGTTCTTTCATACCGAAAAGACAAAGTATCATATGGGTCATCATGAAGAGGTTCTGTACGTGAAGTAGGGAAACATTTGACACAACCATGTGTTCTGCATCCTTGATATTCAAATACATGCTCTTCCCCTTTTTGATCTTTAAAATATCCATCTACTTTCAAATTTCCTCCAACTTTTACTTCTGGTCCTCTGGCTGCATGTTGGATTTCGATTTTATGTTTTCTTTCCTCCCATACCAACCATTGAATAGCCTCTATCACACCATCTGTAATCGTTTTTAGGAATAATTCCTATACGTTCTGCTTTCAAAAATCTTTTACGGAATACTTTATTACAAGCTGAAGCGATGGTGATGGCTTCCAATAATGGGTTCACTGTTGTTTCTTTTTCAAAAGTGGTCATGAATTTCAAACAGGCAGCACGTAGTACATTAACATCTTCAGTAGTGCTATTGGGGCGCTTCAAAATAGTACTTAGTAGGTATCCTCTTTTTTTATCAATCGAATATCACTTTTTGACATACTTTGACAATTTTTTGTCGATGTTTTAGCGTTTAGCGATGTTTTAGTACAAATTTTCACCATACTCATTTTTTCCCCACTCGTACTTGGTAGGTATATCATGATGTTACGTGATACAACTTAACCTATCCTTTTTTTTACGATTATTTAATTTTTTTATGATCCTAAGTGATATAACTTAACCTATCATTTTTTTTATTTAGGTACTGTTTGAACGTTATTATTTGAGGATCATATTTTGTAGGTATCCTCTTTTTTTATCAATCGAATATCACTTTTTGACATATTTTGACAATTTTTTGTCGATGTTATAGCGTTTAGCGATGTTTTAGTACAAATTTTCACCGCACTCATTTTTTTCCCCATTTATACTTGGTAGGTATATCACGATCTTACGTGATACAACTTAACCTATCTTTTTTTTTACGATTTTTTTAATTTTCTTACGATCCTAAGTGATATAACTTAACCTATCATTTTTTTATTTACGCACCGAACTAACCTTCAAGGGGGACTCTGTTTGTTTTAATATTTCAGTATTATAAGGTTTTCACAAATTGTATATAACCTAAAATGTGTTGGATGTTGATTTTTAGTATGTGGCAATTTTTTATGAATTTTAAAACTGCTCTGTGACCCTCTCGTTCTTCACGTCGTAGGCGAAGGACTTCTCTGCAATCAGGATGACACTGCATAGGGTATCCTCGGACAAGGCGTCGTGGAACTCGCAGACGACCTTGATGTTGGTTCGATCGTTGACCACAACCTTCTTTCTCTTAGATGTGTTGATGACGGTCATGGGTCTCCGTGCTTTGAACTCGCTGGGCGTGTAGTACATGTCCACGCTTCCCTCGGTCACGCGTTTGTAAGCCGAGAACGCTTCGTAAAGTTTGAGGTAATGGTTTTTGGTCACGTCGAGGTTGTAATTCTCGCGCGGGAACACTTCGTTGCGTCCATTCTTCAGATAAACGTTCTTGATCTTGCAGTCGTCGAACTTGCTGGAATCTTTCTCCTGGTTGTTATCGCGCCCGGTCTGAAAAAGCACTACGACGAAATCTGGCATGTCGAACTGTATGTTGTTGAACTGCGTCGTCACGTCGAATTCCATGTGACTTCCCGACGCCATCTTCTGCACGCACTGGTAACCGTGAAAGTGAATCAACACCTGCGGACTTTTTAAGATCTCCGCTTTGTACTTGAGGGCGTAGTTTGTTTCGTATTCCACCACCGGCATTCTCAATTCCATGCTCCGGATGATGCATTTTGCTGCTTCGGGTAAAGTATTGGCTATCGGCGTGGTGCCGTCCGGACCCAAAGTAGCGTATCGCATCAGTGCGTCGTTGTCGTTGGCCGCTCTTCGAAACGTGATCCTCAGTCCTCCCTTCCACATGATCTCCTTGTAGTCCGAGAAGAAACCAGGCAGCAGACGCATGGGAAAGAGCACCGTGTGACTTTTCGTCGATATTTTGGTTCCGGCTTCGAATCCCCCGGCCTGGTAGTACGCTGCGTCCGTTTTGGATAATTTCAACGTTCCCACTGCCGTCGACGTGATGCCTGGATAATCTATTCTGTCGATGACGGTGTTGTGTTTCCTCACCTCCACCTGCGAGAACAGGTGAGGCACGAAGTTGTCCACGAGTATCAAGTTTGCTGCTGCGGGAAACGCGTCTCCGCTTTCTTTCTTCACCACGTCGAATTGAAGGTAGAGGTCCGCTCTGTGAGGATGAATGAACCCGTCGCCTACGTCCACGTCGTATTCGATCTCCCTGTTCGCTTCGTTCAGATTGGCGAACGTGCGACGGTTGGGAGGGAAAGATTGCAATTCGTAACTTTCGATTTGCTCCATTTTACATGTATGGTTATTTATTATACGTTGATCTCCACGATGGCCGTCGTAGTGGCACCTGCGAAATCCACCACGTCTCCTTTCTCGTTCGTCACCACCAACTCTATGTCGTCTATGCGGTTGCGACATACTGGAAAATAGATCGGCGAAGAGGGCGTGTAGATGATCGGTTCCATGAACTCGGAACTTGGTTTGAAAGTGGCTATGATTCCCGTCTGCTTGTGACTTCCTAATAATCCGTCCGAAGATTTCGTGATCATGCCTTCCGCCACGTTACAGTGTACGTTCAGAGTCTCTATGGCCAAGAATTTAGGAATGTTGGTTGCTACGTGCTTCATGCCAGCTTCGAGTTTGGTGTCGTTCTCGAAACCTAAAAGTTCTCCCATGGTGCCCAGGTCCACGGTGTCCGTCGCGGATAGGATTTCCACTCTGTGCGTGACCGAATTTTGAGAAAGGTATGTGCCTTTGGGTAATTGAGCTTGCAAAGTGGAAAGATTGTATTGTCCTGGCGTGACGACGATGTGTTCGCTTCCGACGCTAATTTTGTTGTTGTGCTGGGTGACGTTAGGTATGAGGTACATGCTGTAGAATGCACGCAGAGCCACGGATTTAGGATAGACGATGTCGTCGTGCAGCGTGAGTTTCAAGATTGAAGATTCGCTCGTGAGATGGAACACGCCCATCCTAGTGATGCTGTTTGAGGTTCCACAATGCTTTCTGGAAATCCTCGATCGTAGGGTTATTTATTTTAGAGAGAAACGCGAGCACGGAGAGGCAGAGATGACCGCAGTTCACGTCTCCGAAATTTTGAATGCGTTCGTCGTTGTAGTATATGGAGGTTTTGTTCGTTTTCAGATAATGAATTAAATTTGCAGGTGGAACACCTCCGAAAGAATCGAAAACGAATGCTTTATCATTGTCGTTTTTGTGGTAACATATCCAATGCGTGCCTGGATTTTCTTGACCGTCCAAGTTGACTACTCCGCATTCTTTTTTTTTCACGGTTGAAGGTAACGAGTCGGACATGAAAACTCCTCTGAAGTGTTTGATTTGTAACGGTTCGATCAGAGATTCAATGTCTCGGTTGGTGAGTGCTTCTGTTTCTTTTTTTTAAACTTTTTCATCACGCCCTTCCCCTTCTTCTCCATGGCCAGATTGTGACGTTTCTGTTCTTCCAATTCCGCCTTGTTCTTCTTCGAGTCGATGACGGTTTTTGCGATGGCGGCACTTCCGCCGGCTAAACTTCCAACGGCCCCCAATGCTGCCAGGATGGCCGGGATGCTGAATATGAAACCTCCGACCTTTTGCTGTTTCCGCGAACGCTGCAATCTTTTCAATTGAGGTGTGCTGAGCAGCAATTTCATTCCGTGTCCTTTCGACAAGCAAGAACGTTTCTTCTCGCGTTGTTTCTTGGTGAGTAACCCATCGAGAGCACCTAGATTTTTTAGATTGGAGTATGGTATCTGGTACACGACACCCTTGGGCTTCATGTTGATGCTCTATGTGTTATTTTCACGGTATGTTATTTATATATATATTCTGAGATTTTTTCTTGTGTAGTTTTTTACGGTATGTTATTTATATATTTTCAAGGCCTCGCTGTCGTTACACAAATTCTATTACGTGCTTCGTTTTCTTGCCAAGAAGTTCCTTTGTCCCCTTGTACACGATTCGAGTTTTGTTCTCGATTAAAATAGATAGCTTCTCGTCGGATAACATGTTAGCGTATCGATCTGGTAAAAATAGACTGTATTGTGCGTTGAGCAACAGGCGTACCTTGGGACCATACTGGGTAGAAACAATTGAACCGGAAGTTATCGTGTAAGGTTTGTCGACTTCCAATTCCTGAATTTTTACATACTCGACTGACAAATTTAGCATTTGTTTTAATGCTTGGAGATCACTTATTTTTTCGGTCGTCATATCAAAGAAAAATTTCAAAGTGTTAGAGAGAAATTTAATTGTTTTTCACGATGTGTGTTATTTATATATACCGAAGATTATTTTTTTTTCACGATGTGTGTTATTTATATATCAAGTTTTTTTTGACACGTATATATATTATTATTTTTTAACAGAGGAAGAAAGTTCGTGCTTCGGAAAACGCGAGGATGTGCGTAGTGATATCTTTCCTCTCCTGCATAGACTTGTACCAATCATCAGTATACTGTCTTCTTCCCTGCATCGCCTCGTACAGTTCGTCCGACCTATCGTCCAATTTTTGCCCTGCAGCCAAAAGCAGAATGTTGAGATCACCGCACCTCAGGCCGCTGATCTCCCGAAGAAGGTCCTTGAGAACCATTTCACAAGGGATGCGAAATTCCGGCATTGTTCTTGCTATGTTTACAAGTTTATTAACATCTCCGTTAACTACCTTTTTGAATATTTTAGATAGTAGCTCGGGTGGCAAATTAGTTATGCAATCTATGTTGTTTTTTTACTGTATGTTATTTATATACCCCACCCCAATTTTTGTTTCGTGTTCATGGCGATGGTGGTGCCTAGTGCGGCGACCCGTTCACCCAACGATGCGTCTCTACTCACGAATCTTTCGAAAGCTGCGTGCTCTAACTTTCTGTCTGCTTCGTGACGTGCATCCAGATCCGTCTGCGTGGTGTTGTAGGTGATGTCGTGATCTTTGCATGCGGCGTCCAACGGATTCACACCCTTGTCTCCTCTCTCCAATCTTTTCTCGAGTTTGGTACCCGGTCCGCAGTACTGGTAGCCAGGTAAATGCATCTCGAAAGGTAACTTGTTGATGATGTCGTTCACGAGTCCCTTTCCTTCGGCAACGTTCCAGAATTTCGGAGGCAGCGTGTTGATGATTTTGATCAGGTAACCTATGCCCTTGTCGTCGTTCACGATGAAGTTGGAAAGTTTCGTGCTGATCATGTCCACGATGCCAACCTTCTCGTTGTAGAAATTACGGTTGCCTGCATTCTCTTCGCCGGCTATCACCAACAATCGGTCCACGAGTTTCCTAACGTCGTCCACCCAAACGAATTCTTTGGGTAACGTGTTGTAGCGTTTGACGCCGCTGCCTGTTTTGACCTGGTTCCAAATCGGTTTGATGAGATTCCTGTACTTCTCGCCGCTGCTCGATTTCACCCTATTCTGCGAGGCGTCGTTGTTCTGGTACAAGGCATCCGTCATGATCAGAATTTCCTTGTAACTCTGGTAATCTTCGTCGGTGTAATCTTTCGGCTGCTTTTTGGCGACGAGTTCCCACAGTCCAACCGTACCCGGATACCTGTTCCAACTATCCTTGTCGCCTAAATTGACTTTAATGTCGTTGCCTTCGAAGGTCACCTTCGATTTCCCAATCTTCCACACCACACCGCCGCCTTCGCTGGTTTCCATGCTGGGATACAATCCGAACACTTCATCCTTGTCGAATTTCCCCGTGCTCAGGTAGTCTCGTGCCAAAGGTCCCAACTCGATCTTATCCGAAGACGACGACGTGCTGCCTATGGCTCGACGTCGTACAGGTGCATCCTTCAGTTCGAACGGCGTCGAAGGAATGCTCGAAATGGGTGTGGGTACGGCGTAACTTTTAGCTGCGAGCGGTACGAGTTCATTGATCAAATTTTTATTTTGTTCCGTGACACTTTTAATTTCTTTACCTAGACTGCTGATGGCATCGATCACGGGTTGATCCTGACGTTTCTTCTCTTCGTAGAATCCGCGATTCTCGGATTTCCAACCTTTGAAGCGTTTCGCGAGGTAATCGCGAAGCTTGAGATTTTCGTCTTCGATTTTTCGTTTCGTCATGACGTTATTTATACACGTCGTTTCTCACAACGTTGCAACGTTTAGAAAGTCGTTGATTTTGTTTCTGTATTTTCCGTCGTTGGGTTTCCTCGTCATGTCGATCGTCGCGAATCCGAAATCGTCACCGTTCCAGCAAGTAGAGCAGCAGCGTTCCGAAAATTGATTGTAGTTCATGTCTCCGCCTACGTAGTCATCGTACGCGTGCTTGAGGTTGGTGTGATCTTGACGAAACAAACATATGAAATTAGCGTTGTCGCGCACTAACTGTTTTGGAATTTTGGAAAACGTTTGAGCTAGGTAGAAGCAATCCATTCCTTTGTGACGACCTTGCGTGAAAAAGTTGCGAATTTCATTTTGATTTTCCAGGATGGCGTCGTCGAACACAACGACTGAATTTTCACGACAATCGTCGAGTGGTTTTATTTCCGAGGCGAACGTTGCAATGTCCAGACCATCGTACAGTTTCATCAGTTGCTGGTATTTGGATTGCTCCAAACTTTTCGAGAACACGTACAGGTGCCTGTTCTTCCAATCTAACCAATTCGGTGCGAGGAGAAAATTGTCCACGAGCAGTGTCGTTTTCCCACACCCCGATGGACCTACGATCAGACAGCGGATGCTGTCGGGAAGCAACTTGCCGTTCTTTTTCTTCGTTTGACTTTCTGGATCCGGTAGACGCTTCACCACGTTCCACGTACTTACAAGATCACTTCGTCCGCGTCGATCCAACTCTTTTCCGGAAGTCCCAACCATTTGACAAACAGTTTGTCACCTTTCCTACGCAATACTTTCTCGATGAGGTACGTGTCGGGGTGTTTCGTTTTAGAGAGTTCCTCTTCGTAAAATCTCCCTTTCAAAATCTCGCCGCTACTATCTTTTATTATATACGTGTGTCGGTTTCCAGGTAGAACTCGAACCACCGTAAAGAGTTCTGTGCTCCAATTTTTTGTGAATCCCTTCTCGAAGGTGCGTTTGAATTTGCTGATCCTCACCCGGTCTCCAATTTTGTATTTAGCTTTTTTTGTCGTGGGCGTGTACTTTGGGCAGTAAACGGTAGAAATTAAACGCTGCTCGTCGGACTTGGTAACGTCAACTGGCTTCATGCCTATCGTTCTGTGTACCGTTTCATTATAGGTGTCGACGAGTTCCGGCAGGATGTCGACCCATTTGTAATTTCCCCGAAGCGTGAATCGTTTCCACATGTGTGTTTTCAAGGTTCGATTGAATCTTTCCACGATGCTGGCTTTGATGTGACTGAAGCTCGAATAATGTCGAATGCCATGTTTTTGAATAAATTTTTGGAATACGGCGTTGTAAAATTCTTTACCGTTGTCCGTTTGCAGAAACCGTGGTCGTCTGCCGCCGCTTTCGCGAAAAATTGTCTTGAATGCTTCCGTGACGCACGTTCCTGTTTTTGCCTTCAAAGGTAGAGCCCATGCGAATTTCGAAAACGTGTCTATGACGGTGAGGAGGTACTTGTTGCCCTTGTTCAATTTATGCACGTTTTTCAAATTGCCGCTACTCATCTCCACGAGGTCACTTTGCCAGAGGTCGTCGATGCCCTTGGTTACCACGGCCAAACGTTCGTAGTTACGGCGTGCAGGTTTATGCAATTCTTCGACGATGGCTTGCCTTGACATTTTTTCTTAGAGATTACGTTTCAAGAGAAGCACAAGCGTGATGGGATTCAAAGAGGGTGGCACTTCGCTCGTGTTTTGAAAGATCAGCTTATCGCCGGCACTCACGTCGAAAACGGTGAGATCTTCGTCTTCGTGTATTTCATATATGTTGCGCGTTTCGTTCCAACGTGCCAGAGGAATGTTTCCTGCTTTCTGGACACCACGATTCGATATCAAGGTCATGGTGGGAACGCTAGCTTTTCTGCCGTGAGACCAGTACGAAAATTCGTTTATCTGAATCGTGCCATCGAGGAGAAACTTGTAGTACGGATGATAAGGATGCAACATGTACAGTTTGTTACCTTCGACGAACGTGGAGATTCTCTGTTGATTGGGTACGCTGTTGATTTCGATGGCTTGCAGAGAATGCAGTTTAGCGAATTTAGTGTCGACGCTAACGAGGTTGCTGTGAAGCTGACCCAGTGTGTTTTGTATGGGCAACAAATGTTCGACTATGGTATCCGTTACGGTAGAAAATGACGGTTTGATTTTCACTTCCACGTTCAACTGCTTGTAGCTTTCGTTGAGTTCTTGCAACTTGGCACCGAAAGAGGCCAGCGTCGATTCCTGTGTTGATTCCAGCACTCCAACTTGATCTCTGATGTTGACGACAATGTTCTGAAGGTTCTCGATTTGATTCAATTTCGAGCTCTTCTCGGTAAGATCGTTCACGATGATTCGCATGTCTGTAAACTGCATGTGAAGGTCGGCGACGCTCTGCGAAGTGGGCAGCGTCGACACCAGCGAGGCAAGTTCGTCTCGAATCTGTTCCACGTTCGCCGTTTCCGTTTCCAGTCGTTTCAGCATGCGTGATATGTTCCTTTTCAAAGCGTGTAATTCTTTGGAGGTAGGGAGATTGCCCACTTTACTCTCGAGATCGCTCAACGAACTTTTGATGTCACTCGAATCTGATAGTGCCGTCACCGCCGTTTTCAATTTTTCCAAATCTTCGCTCGAAGGCACGCTCGTTCGTAACGATTCCAAGTCACCCTGTATGTTGTCCAGTACGTGATGAAAATGAGCGAGATTCGTTTCGACGTTTAAATTTTCTAAATATTCGATCTTCTGCTGAACCGTGCTTAACGTGTCTTGAATGCTCGTCAACGCTCTCGCTTCAGCGTGAATATTTTTAATTTCTTCGTTGATCAATTCCAAGGACGCCTGAAGCGTGGCGATGGTGGTTTGAATGTGTTCGAAATCTTGATAGGCCTCCAATTGAATTTTTATGTTCGCGACGCTTTTACCGATGACCTGCAGTTCGTCCGACGATGGTAGGTTCGTCATTGTATCTTCCAAAGTCTGCAACTTGGATTTAATTTCTTCCAACGTGCTGGTGAATTCTTCTTGTAATTTGGAAACGACGACGTGCAAGCGTTCTACATCAATATCGTTCACGACGGTTTGAAGTTCAGAGAAATTCTTTTCTATTGCGGAAGTTCGTTCTTCGATTTCGAGTTTCAATTTTTCCAAATCTTCATTTTTCGCTTGAAATTGCTGTAATTTGGCCAAATCATTTTGAAGCGAATCCACGCTCAACTGTATATTTTGAACGTTGTCGTAAGAAGGTACGTCGACATAATTTTTTATCAGCGTTTTCAGTTCGGAATCGATTTTCAGAATGGGGTCGAGACATTGCGTTTGGAGCGTAGCGATTTCCGACTCTAAACTTTTGTTTAAGGTTTCCTGCAAAGCAATCAAATCGGTCCTCAACTTCTTAACTCGAATGTCCAACATGAGAATCTCTTCTGCGTGGTCTACACGCTTGGTGTTGCCGAAAATGTCGTTAGGCATTTTTGGTTAACGGTTATTTATAATAGGATAGACGATTCGTAATTCTACGAAGAGAGGAATAAGTTTATCGTAATCTCCGAGGAGTTCCACGTAAAGATAATCTCCTGCAGACACATCGTACGTAATGTTAGAAAGCATCTTGTCGTGCTTGATTCGAAAAATGTTCTTGCCGGTAGAAATTTTGATTTCGCCTGCGTTTTCCGGATTCACGGTGATTTGAAGTTTCCCGTCGATCGGAATTTCGTAGAAATGTAAATTGTTATTAAAAACATAAAACATCTTGCCCACGTCCTCATCCAATTTCGTCCAAATGCTGTTGAGGTGAATGATCAACAGACCGTTGAGTTTAGTTAATACGGAAGGTAGAAATTCATGATCTGTCGTCGTGCGGTGTACAGTCTCCATTGTTTGCTTTCGGAAACCAAAGAGATTCATGTTGGTTATTTAAGAAAAAATTGAGAACGTATCTAATATAAATAACACCACAAAAAAATGTGTGCAATTTAGTAACCATCTTTTTTTCTTAGCAAAAGAATGGAGAAGAAGGAAGCAAAACGTGCATGCGACCAATGTGGGAAATATATATCCATTTCTAACTTGAGAAGACATCGGAAGGATGTGCATGGCAAAGGATCAAGTAAGAGAGAGCTCGATGTTGACGATCAAGCGCCACGAAAGAAGCAGAAGAGTGCCGGCGAAAGTATTCGAAATATTTTAACCGAGGAGACTTTCCGATCTGAAGAAACATCTGATCTAAACAACTTTTTTCGCTCGGTCAAAAGCAAGTTAATTTCGTCTATCACCGAAGCTTTGTTGCAATGCTCGTTGAAAATCCACCTCATCGTTTCCGCCATTTACGAAAACGTAAAAAAAGAGCGAGAAACTTTCCATCATTACACTGGTGTAAAGAGCCTCCACGCCGCCGACGTCGATGAGGTGGATGCCATTTGCAACCAGATGATTGACGCTTTGTTGAACAAGCACGAGACTTTCCAAAAACGTGGATCGGGTTGGACACTTTGCGGTTCGTCTCACACTTTAACTTTGAAGGTGGCACGATACAACCCGATGGGAGCATCCAGCTACATCAATTTGCCCCCGGAAATAGCCAGTAAGAAAGCCATCATCAACATTCAAAATGAGGATAACAGATGCTTTTTGTGGTGCATCATTGCCGATCATCACCCAGCCAATGATGACAAACATCGTTTATACCACTACAACAAGCCGGAATATCTCTCAGAATTTGAAAAACCTATGGCTGGCATTAATTACCCCGTAAATCTACGAGACATTAGTAAATTTGAGGCACAGTACAAGACAGATAAAAACGAAAATATAGCAGTACACATCTTCGGATTAGACAAAAACAACACCATCTACGTTCTCAGACACAGCAACATTAAAAGTAATCGTGTCATCAGATTACTCCTGATCGAAGATGATGATAATTATCATTACTGTCTAATTCAGAATCTTCCAAAATTAACAAGAAGTCAAATTACCACAGATCACCATAAAATTGGAGTATGCGACAGATGCCTGAGTATATTCTACGGTCAAGGAAAAAAGAATGCTGATGAAGAACTCCGAGATCATCATGAAATGTGTAGTAAACATTCGGCTACGACTATCAAAATGCCTTCTCGAGACATGACATTTTCCAACTACACCGCATTACTCTGGCATCCCGTGGTGATATGCGCCGACTTTGAAAGTTTCCAACTTCCACTCGCCACATGCGAACCGAATCCCAGCGTATCGAGCACCACCGAAATTCTACATCACGAAGCCTGCGCTTTTGGATTGATGGTCAACAACACAGGCGATGTTATTTTACATCGTGGCAATGATGCTCCACAAATATTCCTTCAAACCTTGAAGCAGATGGCCATACAATTCGCTCCTCCACTAAGAGAAGACAAAGCAATGGAGCCTCTTACCCAGGAAGAGAAGAAAGCATACGACCTTGCCTCTCAGTGTGATGTGTGCGAAAGTAACTTCACCCTCGAAAATGTCAAAGTTCGCCACCACAATCATCACACGGGAAAATATGTGGCCCCCCTGTGTAACAACTGTAATCTACAAATCAAAAAACCGAATTTTATTCCAGTATTCATTCACAATTTGGAGGGCTACGACGCCAAAATCTTCATAAAGGAGATGGGATGCGACGCTCAACCCATTAGCGTCATAGCTCGCACCAACGAGAAATTCATTTCATTCAGCAAGAAGGTGGACGTTGGAAATGGCAATCGCGTAGAAATTCGCTTCTTGGACTCCTACAACTTTCTGTCTTCGAGTTTGGCGACACTCGCGTCTCAACTCACCGACGATGATTTGATCGCCACCAGGAAATGTTTCGGCGACCAACATTTAGCACTGTTGAGACGCAAGGGTGTTTACCCGTACGAATACATGACGGATGCTTCCAAATTCTCAGAAACATCATTACCACCAAGAGAAGCATTCTACAGTCGTCTTAGCGACACCTGTTGCAGCGAAGAGGACTACCATCATGCTCACCTCGTGTGGTCTACATTCTCTTGTCAAACCATGGGTGACTATCACGATCTGTATCAGAAGCTGGATGTTACGCTATTGAGCGACCGTTTTCATCTCCATCGCTCGAGAGGAATGGCAGCATATGGTTTGGACCCCGCTTTCAGCTACACCACACCGGGTTATTCTTGGCAGGCGATGTTAAAATCCACGAAGGTGAAGATAGAACTCATCAAAAACGTCAATCAACTTTTGTTTGTCGAAGAGGCAAAACGTGGTGGAATCGTCCAGTGCCCCCTTCGATACGTCAAGGCCAACAATCCATATGTTGCCGATTTCGATGCAGGGAAACCGACAAACTTCTTGGCATACTGGGACATGAACAATCTGTATGGTTATGCCATGTCCGAGACTCTGCCTATCGGAGAATACGAGTGGATGAGCGAGCAGGAACTTCAAGATTGTTTGGAATGGAGTGAAGATCATAAAAATGGATGTTTCCTGAAAGTAGATTTGGAATATCCTGCATCGCTTCATCGAGAACACCATGGATTTGCGATGGCACCTGTGATGGAATCGACTCCGGAGAAGAAGCTGATGCTCACCTTCAAGAGCAAAGAGAATTACGTGGTGCATTATCGCCTCCTACAATTCTACCTCCAGCATGGATTGGTTTTGAAGCGCGTGCACTCGGGATTGAAGTTTAGACAGACCAGGTGGCTAGCACCCTATATCGACGGCAACACTCAACGTCGAGCATCAGCTTCTTCTTCCGCAGACAAAGACCTATACAAGTTGATGAATAACAGCATCTACGGCAAGAGCATGGAAGATGCGAGGAAAAGAAGAAATATCAACTTGGTCTCCGACCCGAAGAAAATAAACAAGCTCGTCGCTCAGCCCACGTACAAGAACTTCACGATACTGAGCGACACGTTGGTATTGATCGAACGTGCTCTCCGCCACATAACATTCGACAAACCAATCGCCGTGGGAGTCGCAATCCTCGAGTTGTCAAAGCTGGCCATGTACAAGTTTCACTACGACATCATGAAACCGCGCTATGGAGAGGCAATCGAGGTGGCGTACACCGACACGGACAGCTTCGTGTACAACATCCACACCAATGATCTATACGAAGATCTAAAAAGCATAAGCCACCATTTCGACTTCTCGAACTATCCAAAAGATCACGCGCTCTTCGACGACAGCCAGAAAATGACGATCGGGAAGATGAAGGATGAAGTCAACGGCCGCATCATCACAGAGTTTGCGGGTCTTCGAGCGAAAATGTATGCCGTGAAAATCCAGGACGAGACCGAAATAAAAAAAGCAAAAGGGGTGGGGCGTTCGAGCACAAACAAACTGACCGTAGAAGATTACAAGTCGTGCTTGTTCGACAAAAAAATCAAACGCATGACCGAACATCGGATCACGAGCACCATCGACCAGTTGCATACATCCACGATCAACAAAGTGGCGCTTGATCCCCACGACACCAAATTGAGGCTACTCGACTGCAACATCCACACCCGAGAATGGGGATGTCATGACGAGGAAGAAACCTGCTCGCACCATTAGACTTCTGCATCAAAAAAGTACGTATTATTTCTTGCACCACTTTTTTAAAAAAAAAACAATCATTCAGACTAATTTTTGTATTCACACTTTTTTTTTATATTTTTCTATCATTTTTTTTAAAGAAAAATAATCATTCACACTTTTTTTTATATTTTTCTATCGTTTTTTTTTAAAAAAACAATCATTCACACTAATTTTTGCATTTACATTTTTTTTATATTTTTCTATCATATTATGTACACTATTTTGAGGATATTTTTTTTTCTTTCAGATGCAGCACCCTACGGAAACTTTTTTACTTCTTACACTTTCTATTCTTAACCAAAATATTTTTCTTCTCTTCAATCATAAAACACACACATTACACACGGAGGTCCTCTGTAGGGAGTTATGGGGGGGGGTTAAAAAAGAACCCATGAAACTCTACAAAGGCATGGCTTTGTTAGCCGCGGCCATTAGAACTGCGTTGGGCACCACGCACCCTCGCGAGGTTATAGGGGGCCAGGTATCCTAAAAGACAACATTTATTATTTTGTTTGTTTGTTTGCGTCACAATACAGGCGCGCGCGCGCGTGTGTATAACACATCGTGTTTCCCCCGAGAGAGAGGTTTACAAAAATCACGATATACGGAGTTGGAAAATTACGATATGGCGCATTCGCTCGTTACTGTTGCCAGCCATAAATCTCTCTCTCTCTCTCTCTCTCTCTCTCTTCATCTTACACCAACGTTGGCATCTCTATTTTTTTAGTTGCAAGTAAATTGCCAACACACTCTAGTTAATAATGCTACATATTATACGCACACACGCACACACATACTATATTACCATCCACCCATCTCTCTCTCTCTTTTACGGCAGTGCCGGCTCTCCTTGTTTAGTATATGTAGGTTGGCAACGCTGATCTTTACTTGAGGGCGGTCAACCGGGTTGATTGCACAAGCAAAATTGCCACCTCCTTGCTTTAGGTTAGGTTAGACCAAAAAAACCTTGGTGATTTTTTTTTTCGAGTGAGGAGTTGGCAACGCTTATCTCCACTTGAGGGCGGTCGACCGGGTTGATTGCACAAGCAAAGTTGCCAGCTCCTTGCTTTAGGTTAGGTTAGAGCAAAAAAGGCTGTGGGTAAGCTGTCGGTTGTTTAACTCTTCCCTTTCTCTTTTTTTTTTTCTTGTAAAAGGCTATGGCAAAAGTACCAGTGGGTTGGCAACCTTGCTTTATGCACTGTAAGGCAAGCCTCAAGCAAAATTGCCACCTCCTTGCTTTAGGTTACGTTAGACCAAGAAAAAAAACCTTGGTGATTTTTTTCGAGTGAGGAGTTGGCAACACTGCGAGAAAATACCTCAAGCAAGGTTGCCACCTCCTTGCTTTAGGTTAGGTTATACCCAAAAACAAAAACCCTGGTGATTTTTTCGAGTGAGGAGTTGGTAACACTGCGAGAAAATGGAGCTCATGCCTTACAAGAGCAAACCATTAAGGCGAGCTCCACCGAGCTCCATTTTCGGGCGTTGAATTCTCCATTTGGGTCTACACGAAAAGTAGGTCAAAGAACCGCTCTAGAACTGAGCTTACAGAAAAATATCGTAAGGGGAGACAGCCTTATAGTAAAATGTCGTAAGGCGAAAAGTAGGTCAAAGGACCGGTCTAGCCTTACAGAAAAATATCGTAAGGGGAGACAGCCTTATAGTAAAATGTCGTAAGGCGAAAAGTAGGTCAAAAGACCGCTCCAGAACGTTGGGTTTCACCTACTATCTTCTACACAGTATTTTCTCAACTCCTTCTGCATATCGAAAAGTACCCCTGTTTTCTGTTGTTCACTATGCCATTCCAAAAAACTGGTTCTCTGATTCTCCATCATAGAATCAACAGCGTAAAATTCAGTACCAGGGATACATCCGACATATTCTTTATTTTTCAAAGTATTAAAAAAATGAGGAAAATACCCTTTGGACATTGGGAGATCAAATGCTTTCGGTAATTTGTTGAGCGCCATTGGAATAAAGTTGAGAGAATCTATGAAATGGATATTGTGCATCTTCAAAGATAATATTTTGGCTCCATTCATGATCACAGACGGTGTCCATTTCATTTTTTCGATCATAGTTTGCAGTAAAAAGTGCGAATCATACCCTCTACTATTGTGTGTAGAGGGTATGATGTGTGTAGAAATGGCGTAGAAATTATTCATTTCTACGCGATCAGCAAAAATTCGATGCTGCTGGTGTTATGTTACATTCTGTCGTAGCGGTTTTAATGTTGAGTCAGCATAACATTCTACCCCCTCTACCTCTACTGCTATTAACAATAATCAATCCAGACCATCTGTCTCTATTTCTAGTGAGACCAACCAACATGTTGAAATGTTTCCTAACAAGTATAACAACCAGGATACAGGGATATTTGGGTGTATTGGAACAACCGATGAAAAATGTGGAGATATTTTCCATTTAGAATCTGTTTTAGACACTAGAGAATTGGAGCAATGTACAAATCATATTTCGCCAGCGTTATACCAAATGGTTCTTCGGGATTGTATTCAGGAAGCGGAAGTGTGCAAACAGGTAGGCGGTGGCGATGATGCAGTGTTACATCATGTTGAAATTATAGAAGAGACAAAAAGGCGTTACCAAAGATTCAATATGGAAGGACGAATGGTGCGTGCTCGGTTGCGGGGGGCACCACACAATGAGAATCCGGTGATATGGGTTCAGGAGGGATTGCAAGAACTGGTCCAATATGTTCTACGTGATGTGGCCGAGCATGACCAAGTTGGTATTACTATCAGAAATGAAGATCAGCCTGATCGCCCTTTTTGGTTATCTTTTCGGGAAGCACAGGCGGTAAATATGGAGATATTGTGGGCAGCATTGGAAAAAGTATTGCAGAGCAATACAACATTTCTTTCTGACAACAATTTCTATGTATATCTCCATCATGTCCAAACGCCACGACGGGGAGGACGTGTTCGCCAAAATGCAATGAATGGGGAACAATTCTGTAAACTAAAAAAAGGAATTATAACTATTAAAAATTCCGATAGCAGGTGTTTGGCTTATGCGTTGGTTGTGGCAAGAAGTATTAATGTTTACAAAAATGAACCTAAAAACGTTATCAGTATGTTAGACAACATAAATGTGTTATGGAAGAAGAAGTGGATAAACTGTGCAGAGAAGCTGGGAAAAATTTGAATGGTGGTGGAGGAACTACCGAAATTCAAAAATTTCAGGACTATTTATCTGATTTCAAGATTACCGTATATAATGGATTTTCCGGGAGTGATGTGATATATGAAGGTCCTTTATTACCTAGGCGCGAAACTTTAAATTTGGTGTACATAAACAACCATTTTAATGTTATAACATCTCTTACAGCTGCATTCTCCGCTAATTTCTATTGTGAAACTTGCCATAAAAAATATGATCATGTTTCTAGACATCTAGGATCCTGTACAGCTGTTTGTTCACAATGCCAAGAAAAGCCCATATGTACTGTTTCAGAAACCAAAATAAAGTGCACTGATTGTAACAGATTTTTCTATGGACAAAAATGTTACAATAATCATAAAACATGTTACAATAGAAAAAACTCTCTTTGTCAGACAGTAAAATGTTGTGAAAAATGCCTGAAAGCGTATGCTATCCGTACAAACAGAAATCCTCATATATGTGGAGAGAAATTCTGTGTCAGCTGTAAAAATATGGTACCATCTGAACATCTATGTCACATCCAAAAAATTTATAGCAAACAAATATCTTCTCTTATATCAAAGAAAGCAATGCTTGTTTTCTACGATATTGAATCGAGGCAGGACACAAAACTAGAAGGCACTGAAAACAATTTTCTGCATATTCCAAATCTTTTGGTGTCCCAAAATGTATGCTATAATTGCATTGAGAACAAAGATATGTCTCAATGGTGCAGTGTATGCGGAAAAAGACAGCACATTTTTGATAGTACAGAACCTGTTTACAATTTTCTGCAATTTGTTTCAGCTCACCGCACCAAAATTAACAATATTGTGTGTATTGCACACAATAGTAGAGGGTATGATTCGCACTTTGTACTGCAAACTATGATCGAAAAAATGAAATGGACACCGTCTGTGATCATGAATGGAGCCAAAATATTATCTTTGAAGATGCACAATATCCATTTCATAGATTCTCTCAACTTTATTCCAATGGCGCTCAACAAATTACCGAAAGCATTTGATCTCCCAATGTCCAAAGGGTATTTTCCTCATTTTTTTAATACTTTGAAAAATAAAGAATATGTCGGATGTATCCCTGGTACTGAATTTTACGCTGTTGATTCTATGATGGAGAATCAGAGAACCAGTTTTTTGGAATGGCATAGTGAACAACAGAAAACAGGGGTACTTTTCGATATGCAGAAGGAGTTGAGAAAATACTGTGTAGAAGATGTTAATGTACTACGTGCTGCCTGTTTGAAATTCATGACCACTTTTGAAAAAGAAACAACAGTGAACCCATTATTGGAAGCCATCACCATCGCTTCAGCTTGTAATAAAGTATTCCGTAAAAGATTTTTGAAAGCAGAACGTATAGGAATTATTCCTAAAAACGATTACAGATGGTGTGATAGAGGCTATTCAATGGTTGGTATGGGAGGAAAGAAAACATAAAATCGAAATCCAACATGCAGCCAGAGGACCAGAAGTAAAAGTTGGAGGAAATTTGAAAGTAGATGGATATTTTAAAGATCAAAAAGGGGAAGAGCATGTATTTGAATATCAAGGATGCAGAACACATGGTTGTGTCAAATGTTTCCCTACTTCACGTACAGAACCTCTTCATGATGACCCATATGATACTTTGTCTTTTCGGTATGAAAGAACAGAAAATAAAATTACCAGATTAGAAGCACTTAACTACATTGTCCATGAGATGTGGGGGTGCGAATTTCACCAGCATTTGAGAAATAACAAAACCATGAAACATTATGTTGAAAAACATCCGTTATCAATTAAAGCCCCCATAATTCCCCGGGAGGCGTTTTATGGTGGTAGAACTAATGCTACCAAACTACATTACACTGTGAAAGAAAATGAAACAATTCAATATAAGGATGTATGTAGCCTGTACCCTTATTGTTGCAAAGTTTAAAAGTTTCCAGTTGGCCATCCGGTGAAAATTTATGTGGGGGAAGAATGCCCCGATATTTATTCTTTTGAAGGGCTTGTCAAAGCAACAATACTTCCACCGCGAGATCTGTACCATCCTGTGTTACCATATCGAACCAATTCAAAATTAACTTTCCCTCTATGTAGAACTTGTGCCGATGAAATAAACCAGGCGGAATGTAACCATACTGCTAGGGAAAGAGCTATAACTGGAACCTGGGTTGTGGATGAAGTTCAGAAGGCAGTTCAAAAGAAATACAAAATTTTAGAATTACTTGAGGTATGGGAATATAATGTTGAACAATATGATCCTGCAAAAAAATCAGGTGGTGTTTTTGCAGAGTACATCAATACATTTCTCAAATCAAAAGTTGAAGCAAGCGGCTGGCCATTGTGGTGTATTGATGAAGAATCCAAAAAAAAAATACATAGCTGACTATTTTGAAAAGGAGGGTGTGTTGTTGGATGAAAACAGAATATGTGCTAATCCTGGATTACGAAGCTTAGCAAAACTTATGCTGAATTCATTTTGGGGTAAATTTGGACAGAGAGAAAACCCTGGTCAAGTTAGTATTATCAATAATCCTAAGGATTTTTTCGATAAACTAGAAAATCCCAATGTTGAAGTACATCAAGTTATACCTATAAATGAAGATATGTTGATAGTTCACTGGCAATATCTCGAAGAATCTGCACTTCCATTATCGACTGTAAATGTAGTTATTGCAGCATACACTACAACACATGCACGATTAGAGCTTTATGAATATTTGGATACATTAGGCGAAAATGTATTGTACTATGATACCGATAGTGTTATTTATATTCAAAGGCCAGGTGATGTTGATCTGCCTGTTGGAGACTACCTAGGGGAGTTAACAAATGAACTAGAACTCTATGGCAAAAATGCTTATATCAGAGCATTTTCATCCAGTGGGCCGAAAAGTTATGCATTTGAGGTAGTAAATCCAGACAATACTAATGTTACTACTGTTTGCAAGGTGAAAGGCATATGTCTAAACCATAAAAACAGCAGCACAATCAATTTCGAATCACTCACCAATGCTATTCTCAACAACACCTCCTCTTTAACTTTACTCAACTCGAACAAAATCGTACGCACAAAAACACATTCCGTTGTTAGTAAGCCGGAAATAAGGGTTTTCCAGGTGGTATATACCAAAAGAAAAAGATGTGCATCAAATTTCGAGACTTTACCATATGGATTCAAACAACAGAAAACAGAATAAGTTAATTTTGTAATGCAGTGGAATATATTTTTATTAGATTAAGTTAATGCTATCCTTAGTAATAGTATATCTGTGATTTGGTCAACATACAAACTGGATACCAAAACAAATCTCATATTATATGCAAATGTTAAAGCTTTTCATTACCAAATCTCTTACTTAGTAAAAAATAAAAGTGAAAACCATTCATTTGAAACCATTTGCTGTCATTGAAATATAATTATGCAGCCGCTATAATTTTTTGCTTATTATCAGTGCAAATCTGATATTATGTTGTGCACTTTAATGATGGAGTGAGTGACTAGTTGACAAGTTGGTTCTTCGGTGCAACGTTGTATGGTACAAACGGCTTTGTGCCCCTCTCCAACTTAAAAAAAAGAGGCCCCCACAGATGGTAGCCACGTTGATGTCGTTGTGGGGCTTTCTACAAAAAGCTACCTGTACCAAGCCCAAAAACTTATTTTGAGATGGCGAATAAAAACTTTCCATGCCTGTTGACCTTTAGTTTCCTCAACACACACATACCCAGTTGTAATCGAACCCTCGACCCCCCTTTGGTTTCAAAACACATCTGTTTGTGCATAATGGCTAATCGAGACTGGTAACGCATTTTTTAAAAAATTCGATACTATTATTTATTTTTGGTTTTAAAACATAGCATACATTAGTGGTAAAGTCTTTGCATTGTAATCAAAAGGTTCCAGGTTCGATATTCGTTGAAACAGCTTTATGCATTACGGTTAATCGGGACTGCGTTAAAAAAACGCCAACATTAGCCCCTTGGTTGCAAAACTCCAAAATCACCCCATTTTCTATTTGTGTATCAAAAATAATCGGGAATAGTAACTCACTTTTTAAACAAATCAATGTTATTCTGCAAATTAGCCAGCATTGGAACCCAAAACCTTTTGAATACTAAACAACAATATCAGCTATTTTGTTTTGCTTTTTGAATATCTGTTCGTGCTAATCGGGACTGATAACACACTTCTTTTTTATTTAAACAGAAAATCATTATTAGGCACTTTGACAACAATTTCTATGTATATCTCCAACATGTCCAAATGCCACAAAGGGGGAGGACGTGTTCGCCAAAACGCAATAAATGGGGACTAATTCTGTAAACTAAAAAAAAAATAATTTATAACAAGGAACTCGAACCTGGAACCTTTCGAATACTAAACACCAGTCACAGCCATTTTGTTTTGATTTTTAATATCTGTTCCTGCATAAATACTAATGGGGACTCAACACACTTCTTATTTATTTTAAAAACAACATCATTATCAGCCAATTTGACATTGTGAATCGAACCCGGGGACCTTTTCATTACAGCATAAACATCCTATTTCCAATTAGTTCATTTTCTCTTTGTGCACAAAAAGCTAATCGGAACTTTTAAATAAATACAATTGAATATACAATTTTCACCAACATTGGGAATCGAACCCTCAACCACTTGGTTAAAACATCTCGCGGAATAAAAACACCACCCGCCCCGCGCCGCGCCGCGCCGCGCCCGTTCGCCGCCGCCGCTAAACACAAAACGCGGCCGCCATATTGATTTTATTCAAATACTTTTTATGCACAGATGGACTAATCGGAACCTATAATGGCGGGACAAAACAATTGGCCTCATTTAACTACCTAGAAAATCGAACCCCGCGACCTCTTCATTACCTGGCGACAACAATAACCACTAACAAAAGGCCGCCATATTGATTTTATTCAAACACTATTTATGCACAGATGGACTAATCGGGGACTTATAATGGCGGGACTAAACAATTGGCCTAATTTAACTACCTAGAGAAACGAACCCGCGACCTCTTCATTGCCAAGTGACAACATTAACCACTAACCCAACCCGATTTTCGAACTCAACCATTTTGTTGCCTTTATTTACACACAGGCTAATCGAGACCATTCAATATTGACATCGTCGCCTTGTAATCAAGGGTCCCAGGTTCGATACTCGGTGGAGGCACATAGTGGTCCGAATTACCACTTTTCAACTGTAGCTCCAATCCTGATTAGTTTTGCCGTGCATAAAACGGACTTAAAAAAACTAACTCAATCTATCAATCAATCAATATTGACTCTACCAGGAATCGAACCCTCGACGCCTCTTGTTTTACAGAGCAATAACCTTAGCCGCTAAGCTTTCGGGGTAAAGCACCTTCGGCGCCATCTTTAAATCATTTCTTCATGTCTTTGAATCATACGCAATGGTTGCGCGCGCATTTCCTCCACACACACACACACACACACACAAACATACGCACGTGTTAAGTTAGCATACATCAAGAAACAACGTGACAAATCCATTGACCCCCTCCCCCCACCGCTTCCGATGTCTTCAACGTGATCAGACACGTTCTGCTGACTCAACAATAAAACCGCTCGTGGCCCGCTACGACCGGATGTAACATAACACCAGCCGCATCAAATTTTTGCTGACGCGTAGGAACGAAGTGCTGTCATTCTACTTTTACCATATTAACAATTATTATTGGACGCGGTGGCTCAGTCGGTAACGCGTCTGACTACCATTCTGGTTTCGATCCCCGGCCGGTTAAACCCGAAAACTTTCTAACGTTGGAAGCATCCCAGGTGTAACGAGGAATTTGGACTCCTTACAAAAATGACTGTACAGTTGATTTTCTACGGAGCAATATGACTGCCTCTTAATTTCATCTTAAACGAGTTGTAACAGTCCATGTCTCTCGATGGAGGAGGAAAGAAGACCAATAACTTAGTTAGCTAAGTGTTACAAGTCTACCCATAATGCTAACCTTTTTCTCCAGCGGTGGCATGAGACTCTATTTACACTCAGGGTTCGGGAGTATGTTGCACTTAGAGGGCTATGACGTAGTTGACCAGTTAAGTTCATTGACAACTCAAAATTAACTAAAACATATAAAGGTTTATTTCATCACAAACTTAAGCAAGAAAGGAACTTAGACCCTTTTACAGTAGTTTTATACATCCAACTTATAGTTTCACAGATACAGATATATACTCATATTTGGGGCCTCTCTATATAGTTACGGCCTTTGGTAGTTGAACTATAAAAACTTTTAACCTTTAAAGAAAAGGGAACAGGTAAACCAATACAACCTCGTATATGACACCTAGTACTCTTGTTAGAAAAACAATCACAAATGGTTTATAAACAAAGCATCTAAAAGAGAAAGATTAGTGTAACCTTGGAAACAGCTTTTTGTTTACATGTAGGAGTAACAGGCCAAAAACTAAGCAATAGATTCTAAGAAGCGAATTTCCCAACATCGAGGAGACGGGGTTTCGCTGTTACCATCCCCAACGTCGAGATGACGGTTTTATGAAAGAAAAAAAATGTACCTAAATATCTCTCGCCCTAAAGCGGAGTGGGTTTCTCTCGCCCGAAAGCGGAGTGGGTCCTCTCACACTAAAGTGGAGTAAATTTCTCTCACCAGAAGGTGGAGTGGGATAACTTTTTCTCTCTCCTGTTAGGAGGAGTTTTCCTCTTGCCCGTAGGCAGAGCCCTACTTCTC
The DNA here is from genome assembly GCF_977018435.1 of Lepisma saccharinum. Classification (NCBI taxonomy): domain Eukaryota; kingdom Metazoa; phylum Arthropoda; class Insecta; order Zygentoma; family Lepismatidae; genus Lepisma; species Lepisma saccharinum. The sequence continues at coordinate 2,043,110 of NC_139256.1, forward strand.
TCGTCCGCAGACGGAGTCAAACTGAGATGCTAGCCCCGCTCTCGCCTTTATATTGGGTCGGCGACGCTAGCGTAAGCAAGTGGAAGAAATATAAACTATTAAAAGTATATTCTTACATTAAATATTGAGTTAGTTTCCAAAATTAGAGGTGTAACCTGTTTTTAAATAGATACATTTATAATTACATGTTTTTATCAGAAAGGTCACAAAAATAGAGGTGCGACTCGTACAAATTGTGACGAGACGGGTTCGTTACAATAACCCCTCCCTTCGGGAAAATTCTTTAGATTTAAAATTTATCACCTCTATATAATATATTTTAATGATAAAGATTTTTTTTCAATACAAAATTCAATTAAGATTACAAACTAATATTAATAACAAGTTACATGAGAGATAAACACGACCAAGCCAATCTTTACAACAATGCAAGTACTAGGTTTAGAACTCAAAGAAGGTTACATTTTAATATAACTAATCCACTGGGTTTTAATCAACTTTTTAGGCTAAAAGTCCGTATCGTTTTAAAAATCTTAAGAAGGGAAACTTCGGGGCACTCGAATATGACACTTTCGCAGGACAGAGATTGTCTGCATATATGGCCTTGGGATGTCTCCCAAAATCATTTTTAACTGCTGAGCCAATAACAATTCGTCACCATTCCAATTTACTTCAGCCAAGAGTTCTGAGTCGTGAGCTTCCAGTGGAGCTTCCTGTGGATCTGGAAGAGCAGCGTCTTCCCTCCGGGTAGACACCATGTGTTGATCGACCTGCAGATCGTCCTCGGTACTGTCCTTCCTTGGAACAGGCTCTGGGGTGGTCCGGTCCATACATACTCAGCATGTGTCAGGTCCCGCATCTCGGATTCCAACTTTCGTTTTTCCGCTTCTAAGCGTCTAACTCGTTCGATCCAGGGTCGAATCAGGGAACTAGATTGGTCACTCAAAATTTCAGATTACTGTTCGTTGATTTCGTTTTCTTGCATCAAGAGCACTGCTCCGGAGGATACTGTTTCAACGAGCATAGGTAACTTTCTCGGAACCACAATTGCTTTGGGTTTTCTTCCTTCAATCACAGGGCTAGATGTGCTAGGAGCTGATAAGTCCGTACTAACTCTCACAGGTTGGCAGGCTCTAGGAACGACTTTACTCAGATCCACTAATCCTGGTCGTGAAGGTGAATACGGCAAGGAACTATATCCCTTCTTAATATCTTCGGCAGCAATATTCTTCATCCATGTACACTTTAACTGGGTCATCAGGTTCCTTCTCTTCTTAGGAACTTCTGGATCCTGTAGAGGGGGAGGTATTAACTTAACTTGCCGTGTGATGGGTCCTTTAGGTTTAGGCACAGGTTCACTTAACATCTTCACTTTAGTACTGTTCAACTTCAGCCTTTCTTTCATTTGTTTGACATCTGGGAACATCCTGTGGGGCATATCCATCCTGTGGTAGAAAGCACGAAGTTCACACTACTCAGTCCCGATCTCAACTGAGCTCTGTCCAGTCTGGTTATCTATTTAATCAAGGTGAAGCACAGGCTAAATGACACTAACACCACCTATTGACACCATTATATACTTAATATACATTTTAGGAAAACATCAATTTATTTTACTCTCCTATCACTCAGTGTTGCCCTGGCACATTTAAAGTTTGAACTTAATCACTTTACAAAACTTCTTGTTATTATTCCTTATAAGCTTTTCCTTATTTTGGCAGGTTGAGCACAAGATACTTTCAGGACAGTTATATATGTATCACACTTTTAATGGCTTTTAGTAAATTACTCAAGTCTCTACATTTAGGATATAATACCCCAGGGAGCTTCTTTGGCTTCCCTGCTTCTTCGGAGACTACGCTCTGGCACGCCCTTTTGGCCTTACTGCACTCGAAGGAAGAGGTACTTTAACCACTATATAAACTCAAGTCCTACATAAAGACATTATTCCTTGTACCTTCGCTGTCCCACTAGCCTTTCTTCGGGATCTTCGTTCAATAACATTTACTTTTAGAAGTTCTGTTCTTGTTCTATAAGTTACTCTTCCTAAATGGAGTTGGTAACACATATAGCAATAGTTCGTCTTCTGAAAATGGTCAACTTAATATTCATTTCCCGAATTAGTATCAAACTTCTAGGTTCCTGCGTGGATATCTTTCACGGTGTTTCCCTCTTTCTCTTTCTTTGGTGTTAACACTGGTTTTTCACTATCGGGGTGAGCGTCAATTAACTTGAAACTTGTTAGGATATGTGGCCAAATAACTCGGTTTCACCTTCAAGCCTTGACATTGTGGCGCGAAAAATCTTGCAACATTCCTGTTATTTATCTTTCGGGCCCCACGTTTGCATTATCGGGCCCCACGTTGGGATGCCAAATATCTTGAAACGTCCTTGGGCGCCAAATTACTTGCAACACTCGGACTATATTTATTTCCGTATCGAGCCCCACGTTGGGCGCCAAATAACTTGTAACAGTCCATGTCTCTCGATGGAGGAGGAAAGAAGACCAATAACTTAGTTAGCTAAGTGTTACAAGTCTACCCATAATGCTAACCTTTTTCTCCAGCGGTGGCATGAGACTCTATTTACACTCAGGGTTCGGGAGTATGTTGCACTTAGAGGGCTATGACGTAGTTGACCAGTTAAGTTCATTGACAACTCAAAATTAACTAAAACATATAAAGGTTTATTTCATCACAAACTTAAGCAAGAAAGGAACTTAGACCCTTTTACAGTAGTTTTATACATCCAACTTATAGTTTCACAGATACAGATATATACTCATATTTGGGGCCTCTCTATATAGTTACGGCCTTTGGTAGTTGAACTATAAAAACTTTTAACCTTTAAAGAAAAGGGAACAGGTAAACCAATACAACCTCGTATATGACACCTAGTACTCTTGTTAGAAAAACAATCACAAATGGTTTATAAACAAAGCATCTAAAAGAGAAAGATTAGTGTAACCTTGGAAACAGCTTTTTGTTTACATGTAGGAGTAACAGGCCAAAAACTAAGCAATAGATTCTAAGAAGCGAATTTCCCAACATCGAGGAGACGGGGTTTCGCTGTTACCATCCCCAACGTCGAGATGACGGTTTTATGAAAGAAAAAAAATGTACCTAAATATCTCTCGCCCTAAAGCGGAGTGGGTTTCTCTCGCCCGAAAGCGGAGTGGGTCCTCTCACACTAAAGTGGAGTAAATTTCTCTCACCAGAAGGTGGAGTGGGATAACTTTTTCTCTCTCCTGTTAGGAGGAGTTTTCCTCTTGCCCGTAGGCAGAGCCCTACTTCTCTCGTCCGCAGACGGAGTCAAACTGAGATGCTAGCCCCGCTCTCGCCTTTATATTGGGTCGGCGACGCTAGCGTAAGCAAGTGGAAGAAATATAAACTATTAAAAGTATATTCTTACATTAAATATTGAGTTAGTTTCCAAAATTAGAGGTGTAACCTGTTTTTAAATAGATACATTTATAATTACATGTTTTTATCAGAAAGGTCACAAAAATAGAGGTGCGACTCGTACAAATTGTGACGAGACGGGTTCGTTACAGAGTAGGGAGTCCAAAATCCCAATAAAAAGAAAGAACTGTCCTTGAATGTGAAGAAAAAATGAAGAGGCAATCCTTCTTCTACGTGGAAATTGTAACCCCTTCTCAATTGAGAACACATTTAAGGGCAGTGCGTGAGTTTGTTTAGTTTAGTATAAGTTCGATTACAGGATTTTAATCCTTAATGGTATTTGCCCGGCTAAATTCGTGCCAGCTTCCGCGGTTAGACGTGGGGGTAGTCCTTTTTCTACAAGGAATTTGGACTCCTTGCTCGTTTAATAGAAAATGAAGAGGGGGATCTTTTTTCTACGGGGATTTCGGACTCCCTTCTCATTTGAGAGCACATTCAAGGGCAGTCTTTTCTCCACGGGGATTTTTGACTCCCTGCTCGCTTAACCCTTAACTAGGCGCGAGGGGGTAAATTTGACCCCCAGGTAGATATTTCTTATCGCCCAGACACTTTTGATTGCCCCCTGTGCTAGCTTATCTAGTATGACCATAAGGTGTGTAGTACATGTAAATTCCGCCATTGTGTGAGGGCAGCACTGCCAAGTGACAACAGCTGACCGGCGGGGTCAAGTGATTCACGTCAGACACTTGCTGTACAGACTGTGAGCGGTGTGGAATCCGTGTTTCAAAGTGGGCTGGCTGTTGGTACTCGTAAAGCTGTAGTATTCATGTACTATGTTTGTATTTAATTTCATTTTGTGACATAAATCTGTTGTTCAGCATATGGGCTTTCTATGCAGTGTGGTGATAAGTGGCGCCCGAACAGGGACCGAACAACGAAACATGAAGATTTTGACCATTACGTTTCTAATTCTACTGCGAAGGGAGAAGTTGAATTGATAACGAAGGTAAGTAGCTATTCTGTGCCATGTATTGTGATGGTCGCGAATGAAGGTATTTGATTACCAGCTACGTGCGTTTAGTGGAAAGGATAAGTAGGTCACTAGTTGCAGCAAAATGCCAGCAAAACCTGACAATGAACAGTCGTTGAAGCAGTTGTAATCTCGACTAGTAGACGCATTGCAGCAACAGTTATCTACCTTTGGATCCCAGATTACTGGCTTGCAAGAAAATGTTACCTCCATGCAAGAAAACGTCGCGGCGGGGGAAGAAAAGATCGATTCTCAGCTGTCGTCGTTGGGTTCGTAGTTTTCTGAGGTGGCGAAAAGCGTGAGTGCGAAAGTGGGAAGTGTGGAGGAAAATGTTACAAGGAAATTAAGGTTGGTAGAAGACTGTGTTGCTAACGTGAAGGAGGAAATTGCCAATTTAGAAACTAGTATTTCGCATGTTGACGAAAACGTGTCTAGAAAACTAGATCAATTTGAATCTAACTTCAACAACGAATTTGTTCGCCTTGAAGCAAAGGTTGAGAAAAGAGTTACTGATTTGTGTGTTCAAACTCGTGAGTCTGTTACTGATGTAAAGAATAATTTTGAGTCATTTCGTAACCAGTTAGAAACAGAAATTGACGAGGTTGCAATAAAAACTGCTCCGATCAAAGTAACAAGTTACAAGAAAGGTTGAATGAACACGTGAAACAGAATGATCTTGAACTTCGAGAAATAAAGTCCATTATCGGTCTTGACAAATCTAGGTACGAAACTGTAGTTACTAAAATAGGTGAACAGAATGCTAGTATTGTTCAGTTACAAGAAGAATTATCAGAACTTTCAACGAAGACTGGTCAAACAATACAGGACCTGAGTGAAAGCGTTCATTTAGTATCAAATAAAATTGCAGGATGTGAAATTACATATAAGGTTTGTGTTGAACAAGTAAGTGACATTACGTCAAAAATAGAAATAGTAGAAAATAAATTTGTAGACTTTGATTATCAGTTAAGAGATATTTCGAAAGACTTAAGAGCATTGCAGGTCATTGCTCAGCAAAGAACTAACAAAAGTCAAGTGCAAAGCACCGGTAAACTTAGTGTTTTAAGTAAAAATCCTAGTAATATTGCTAGTCATGTACGTTTTTCAAGATCTAGTCAAATAGATGAGAGATATCCAGTAGAAAAATGTTTCAATATTACGTTTAGAAAGAAAACTAATAGTTCAAAGTCTGATACTTCTAGCTCTGATACTGAAAGCTCAATAGAGTATAAGAAAAAGAAAAACAGACTTAGTCATTCTTTAAGAATAAGTGGAAATGGTGTTAACAAAAGAAAATCTAGTTTTAATAAAGATAGAAAAGGTTATGTATCTAGTGAAACTGAATCTGAAATTAACAAAAGGTTCAAGAGAGAGCATGGTGTATTAAGATACTCTGATATAGCAAAGTTGCCAAATTTCAATGCCACAAGGACAGATTACTTAGCGTCTCAGTTTTTAAAAGAAATTGAAGATAGTTTTGTAATGTCAGACATTCCAATTGAACATTACATGAAGTACATACCCATGGTTCTTAAGGGTGTTGCAAAACATTGGTTTGATCAAAACATAGAGTTGATAGATGACTATGAAACTTTTAAAGCATTGTTTCTAAATGTATTTGAAAGTCCATCATGGAAGAGTACTTTTTTAACAAATGTACTATGTAAGAAATTTTCCAAAGAGTGTAAACAAAGTTTGTTAGGTTATTTCTGGTCACAAGTAAATGTGTTAAATGTAGTTCAACCTGAAATGAGTGATCAGCAAACTTATTCTCATTGCTCATCAATGCCAATGAAAGCGAAAGAGGCTATACTTAATCAGCCTAATATCTCATTGCAGCTGAATTAGGTTCAAGACATGAAGCTCTTCATAATTCCTATGCTGTAGATTCAAAGCCATCCAGTAGGTTTGTTAGGCAAGTAAATGTAAGAAAGTTTGATGGTAATGTTGAACCAAATACATCCAGAAATGTAAATAATAGTGCAAGAAATGTTGGTAACAACAATCGTGATAGATTTAATTCCTATAGAAGGTATAACAACAATACATATTATCAATCTGGAAATAATACTGTAACCAATAGATCTCTGAATAATTTCAATGATTACCAAGGAGGTTACAGAAATGAAAATTACAGTAGATTTAATGATAGAAATAGATATAATCCATATAATAGGTTAAATCAGAGTAAGCCTCTGATGCGAACAAGTAGTGCTAATACTGAATTTGAAGAAAATACTGGTGTAGTACATGCAGTAAATTTTCCAAATAGGAATAATAGTAGTAGTATAAGAGAAAATTATTTTTTGAGAGCTGAAGCTTCTACATTTTTACCTCATGAAAGTTTAAACTAAATTGTGAGCCTATTTGTATGGCGACACAGGGTACAATAGGCGAAGATAATGCTGTTGTGTCATACCAACATAAGATACAAGATTTTGACAGTAGTGATGAAACTTTGTTGAAAACCACTAACATAAATTTAGAGTATAGATCTAAGCTTAACACTTATATACATATTTGACAAGTAGATGTTGACTTTTATAATGACTTGATGATAGAAGAAGAGAAATTCAGTACAAAAAACATGAATTTACCTATTAATGTTAGACAAAAAATAAAAGCTACATGCTTTATTAATTGTGAAATTAATGGTTTACATTATAAATGCCTCGTAGACTCGGGTAGTGAACTCTCGTTACACTCTGAAGATAAATGGAAAGAGATTACTCAAGAAATTATACGACCAATTTTACAACCAGTAACAGACATAATACTTGTAGATTATTCTGGCAAGAAACAACAAAAGGTATTAGGCAAGATCACTGTCAATCTAAGTTTTGATGGAGAAGATATTTTAATAGAATTTGTAGTGGTAAAGAACCTAAATGTTGGAATTTTATTAGGTTTAGACTTCTTATACAATATAAGAGCCCATATTGATTTTTCATGTAATGAATTGTTATTCAAGACGGCTCAAGGTAATAAGTTGATTAAGCTTTTACCATGTGTATCTGAAGAAATAGATGGTATATTTCAAGAATGTTGGATTAAATAAAAATGTATCAGAAATGGTTGCCAGTATTACAGATTTGAGAAACAATTTTGATCAGGCAAAAATTTTGTCAGTACAAGAAAGAGAGCAATTGTTTAATTTGGTTGTAAAGTTTCAAGATTTATTTGATGAAAACCCAGGTGTGTGTGTGTGTAATGTATATGTACATAACATTGAACTAGATACTCAAGAACCATTAGTAAATAAGCATTACCCTATTCCGTACGAATATAGAAACGATGTGACAGATTATATTGAAAAATTGTTAGAATGGGATATAATTGAAATTTGGTAATCTCCATATTTAAATCAATTAGTTGTAGTACCTAAATCTTCTGGAGGAATAAGAGTGTGTACAGACTTTAGGCTTATAAACTTACATAAAAAAACCAGCCAATTGCGTCCAATAAATATTGAACTTGCTTTAAGAGTATTTAAGAATAAATCTTATGTTTCAGTCATAGACATATCCGCTGGATTTCATCAGATACTTCTTACAGAAAAGTCTAGGCCATACACGGCGTTTGCTTTTAAGGAAAACAATTTCAATACAAGAGATTGGTTTTTGGTACATGTAACGGTGTCCAAACTTTTACAATGGCTATGTCTAAAGTTCTAGGTAGTATTTTAAGTTACAAAATGGAATTTTGTTGTATCGTGAATTTCATTTCATTAATAATTATAAGTTGTGCATACCTTTATCTTTAGTTCCAATACTTTTAAGGTCATATCATGACAACTTGGGTCATTTTGGAGCAGACAAAATGCTCAGAAGAATGAAGAAAATATTTTATTCGTCTGCAATGAGAAAAGATGTGCAGAAATATGTTAAGAATTATGAGATATGTCAAAGAACCAAAGCTGCTAGACATCCATCTAAAATTGTATTTTCATTTCATGATTCTTTTTCTAATGGTGTTATTTTATTTTTTGACGTGCAGGGTCACTTGTCAGAAGCAAGTGTGGCAAGAAATATTTGTTAACAATTCAAGATTTAAAAACAAGATATATATATATTTTTGTTTATCCTATTCGTAATTGTAATACAGATAGTATTTTAAGATGTTTGAAAGAAGGATACATCAGACATATGGGTATTCCAGATGATATTGTTTCTGATAATGCTACAACATTCCATTCAAAGAAATATGTGGATACATTAAGTTCTCTAGGTGTTAAAGTAATGTATACTCCAAATTATCATGCAAGTTCTAATTTAGTAGAAAGAGTACATGCAGAATTGAATAGAATGATGCATATGTGTTGTTCAGAAATTCAAGAAGATTGGCCAAAATATATAGATATTATTGTTCATTTAATCAACCATAGTATCTATTCCAATTTAGGATACGCACCAGTGTAATTAATGTTCAATCGTAAGTTAGATGCCAATGTACTAAATTATATTAATATTCCCCAGACAGAAGAAAAGAATTGGGATGAAAACCTTTTTTCAGCCACTATGCAGGATATAATTAAGAAAAAAATGAGAAACTTGAGACATAATGTAACACAACAGAAAAGACATGAGATAAAAATTCATGATTTAGTATTTCTCAAAACACATTATCTCAGTAGTCTTGTTGACAAGAGAATTCGAAAATATTGTAATGTGTACCGTATACCGCGCAGAAAAGGTATATTTAGTTTAATTGAATTAAATAAAGTATAAGTAACAGAAAACCATCATGTAGAAAACTTGAAAAAATGGAATTGTAGTATAGAAAGAAGGAAATTTTGTTTGAATGAATTTATGAACAAATATCCTGAAGTGTGGAACCGGATAAAAATTTAATTTGATTTTTGTTTATTCAAATATTTATTTTGAACATTGTACTAAACTTGTTATATTTTTTTGTATATTTTGTGTATTGTAAATATTTTCTTCCTATGTCAAAAATTATTCTTTCCCGGGAGGGGGAGATATGACCATAAGGTGTATAGTACGTGTACATTCCGCCATTGTGTGAGGGCAGCACTGCCAAGTGGCAACAGCTGACCGGCGGGATCGAGTGATTCACGTCAGACACTTGCTGTACAGCCTGTGAGCGGTGCACGATGTTTGGTGTGCAATCCGTGTTTCGAAAACACGTAAAGCTGTTGGTACTCGTAAAGCTGTAGTATTCGTGTACTATGTTTGCTTCCAGGCACGTATACAGAAACTCTTTTCGGGGGGGGCTAATTTTTTTTAACATCATTATTGATAGAACCTCGCATGTTTTAAGGTCGATGGTGGCGATTCAGTTCCAAAACGGGGGGGGGGGGGCAAGAAAAGTTTACTTTCTCTTGGTAGACAAAGGTTAGCATTAAAAAGCCATAGTGCGGGGCCAAAAATGAAGAACAACTGTCTCCTAAATTTGCCACTGTTTAAGCTGCTGTTTTTTTTCTTTCTCTCAGGACGTGATATCGACTCCTCTGTTGCAATGTACGAACGTTGTGTTTCTGCCGAAACGATCTTAGTATGTGTATGTGTCCGTTTCACGAAGCTGTTATGCAATGGACAATCTATTCGAATGTTTTGATTTGATTTATTTAATTTTACTTCACATTTTGTGCCTCTTGGCTAATTTGCGAAGATGGGGATGAGTGATGAAATTGATGAATGGACATTCACAAACAACAATGCCCGAGCGGGATTCGAACCCGAGAACCTTGGCGTCGCAGCGCGATGTGCTAACCACTCAGCCACTAGTGTTGCCCACGAGACGAGACTTTGGCCTGTCTCGTCTCGTGGAGTCTCGTGGAAATGCTGTCTCGTCTCGAAAATATTCGTTTGTCTTATGACACATGGTCAATCTCGTCTCGTCTCGAATTTTTAAAAGCCTGTCCCGTCTCGTCCCGTGGGCAACAATATCAGCCACAGGGTCCGGCCCATTCGAATGTGTTCTCCCAGGTTTGGATATGATCCTTTATGATGTTGTCGCCTGCCTACGAAACGTAACCTTAACAAAAATCCTAATTTTCCATCCTTGTGACTTAGATCTTCAAGATTTAGGAAGAATTCAGACCGAAGGCGCATACACGTCGTTTGCAATGAGTGACCCAATCAACAGAAACTTTTCACACCGTAGCGGCACGACAGGTTGCACAAGCCTGTGTTCGATTTGTGAAATCCTCAAGCGACACGTATAGCTTGTAGCTTTGGTGTGAAACCTGGTGGGTCAATCTCATTGTCACCTTGAAACGGCAGCTCGTGTTGACCACAGAAGAAAAATATCTTGTCAACCGGTGGGAATGTCCCTTAGTTTTATTCTATCTCCTTTTTCTGTGCTTGTTAATTAAACAGGCAACATCTTACAGTTAGGCATAACAAGAGATGTGCCTTGCAGAAATGTTAGCGGAAAATGCAGGCTCCACCAGGCATACCGTGCCACTGCTCTATAGCGGCGACAGCAAAAGATCAAGCGAAGCCAAGGGTGACTCGGTAGCTCACTTGGTAGAACAAAGAATGACACGGTATATGCCAGAGACCCTGGTTTTGGAGTCGTGGTCCAGCTTGCTTTTTCCGATAAAATTTCCACATATGAAACATCTTCTTGCTTTCTCTTCTCGACATTCATAAAATGTTCGGCCTTCATGGCTGCCCCTTTGTGGTAGTGTTTGAGTGTTTTTCCAAAACAGTTGACATAAGAGACCTTTTTTAACCCACGAAAGTCTCGGACTGCATACAGGAACTTGGTCCGGTCACTAATAAATCGTCACTCAAAACTTAGATGTTCAGTCGATCTGTGCAGCTTATTTCCTTTTTTTAAAAATAAAAAATAAAAAAATGATGCTCCAATGCCTATTACTGCTGAAATATTAACATTAGAGACCTTCGATCTCTTCGGCTCATGACCCCAAACTAGCACTACACTGTCGGCAATGTCTTCAGCTTTGGTCCCGAACTTGTAATAGTGGTAGACTTCAGCACTTTCCAGCAAAATGTGTCACTAGTTCCCCCCTTCCCTTAATCTCTACATCTTATAAAACTGTCAATGGACACTGACTGATCACTAATCGACTGTCACACTTACTCCTGAAGTCTTATTGCATGATTGTGTTGTACAGACCAACCGTGAAATTGAATCCGCGTATTTATATCCATATTATATTCTGGAATGTTCCGCACATAAAATGTTTTGTAGTTCGACTCCACCTCCTATTCAAGAACGTTCCCTCTCGAGCTTAGTAATCCAACGAATCGCCCGACTCATGGCGCTGCGTTCAACAGTGCTTTGTTATGCAACTTCCAAGTTCTGACAAATCTTTAAATAATGCTCAAGTTCGTTGCGACAAAACCGAAAGAGTAAGAAAAGTTTACATACAATATTATCAAGAACAGGGTTTTCCCTCAGGGTTCTAGAACATTCTCCGCTTTTCCTCGATAATTATATCTCTCTTTAAATTATAATCACAATATTTTATTTCACACACACAAGCCAAAAACCTCATTTTATCTAGTGTAAATCGAAAAATTTCGGAGGGGGCTCGAGCCCCCTGAGCCCCCCCTCTCGATACGTGCCTGTTTGCTTCTTATTTCATTTTGTGAAATTTTGTGATATAAATACATATACGTTGTATGTACATACGTATACCAGCGATAGCTGGCCGTAACAGGTAGCATCCCGCTGAGCGCCTCTAGCAGAGCTTTATGTACTACTACTATTCTTCCGTCGTAGTGTTTGGAGCCGATATCAGTACGTGCTGGTCGTTCTCTCACGTGTACGTACGTATTTCATTTCTACGTACAGCCTTGGATACTACTTGTGTACGTGTGTGTCATCATAGTACACCTCTTGCACATGTTGTCTCTGTCCCCTCTTCTCTGGGGAATCCCCTTCTGCAGCCTGCTTTTCGGACACTTCCTGGCGAAATGTTCTTCATGTGCTGTGACCTCCGTCATTTCCCTTTGTACCCCCATTCGATACCTGCGTTCCATGTCGGACATATTCCTGGGAATCCCTCACTTCTTGTGGGGAATCCCTGCCGCATTCAATTTCGACACGCGATTTGTGCATCATTCGCTAGCCCAGGTGTGTTTTCTTTGAGGATATCGTGCCGCATCTTCTTTATGAGTACTATTTGTCCGCATATGGAGGTGTGAAGTCCATTTTCACACGATTTCGGCATCCTCTAGCTCTGACACGGTGCGTCATTCGACAAAATTCCATTTACATTTTCGTCTTCATTTCACTTGGCGTTTCACCTCCTCCGCGTTGTAAACGGAATTTTGCACCACCCTGTATATACAATGTACTAATTCTAAGAGAAATCATGATGATGAGAATGATATCCCGGATGATGATGAAACTTATTTCCTGGAAAAAGACCAAATAACTTGATGGAAAGAAGCTTCCTGCTATGTTAGAATGTTCAGAAAAGAAGTATGAACATTGTTTTACGTCTTCTTGGATCACTTGCAACTGAAAAAAATGCCAAATATGCTATCGAAAATTTTCACTTTTCATAGATGACACTACTGTGAGAATCATTGTGGAAAATACCGATACGTACGTAGAAATTATACGGGAATATTCTGTAAGGGAAGGAAATAAGAAATTTGCCAATGAAGATGAAGTTTTAAACACAAGACAAGTTTATTTGACATAATGTATTATCAAAAAAAATAATACGATGGTCCCCTTTAGTTAGTTGTGTAAAACAATTGAGATTTTGAAAATTGAGATGTATTCGAAAATGAATTTTTTCAAGGGAAAACGTACTAAAAGTATAAAAAATGGATATTTTGCTAAATTTACACAAGTATTTGAAGTGTATACAATACAAAACAAGTATTATTTGTTTTGCTTATTCAACACTTTCCTCATTATTACCATTCGATTTAACTATTGCAAGAAAGGGTTTTGATATAATAAAAATGCAAAGTCTGTCGATATATTTTTTTTAAATTAATTGCACCTCTTTTCGATATTCAAAAACTACTCTAAGTTCTTGAAAATAGACAATTTCATTGTATAAAATATTTTTTTGGTGCTTATGTATCTTACTTGATTACAAATAATATTTTATATTTGGAGGTCAAATTCACCACCACGCGCCTACTTAAGGTGGTGAAAGAGGTGCGCCTGGTTAAGGGTAATAGAATTTCTACGGGGAAATTGTACCCCCTTCACATTCAAGGGCAGTCCTTTTTCTATGGGGAAATCGTAAGCGTTCGAGCTTACGGCCGCCTCAATTCCTGCGCCGCATCCCCAGCCGCATCCCCATCTCTCACTTACTCTGGGTCAGCATAGTCTGGCCTGTGCGCAGAGGCATGAAAAAGTCTCCGCAGTTAACGAGCGAGGAGTTGGTAGCCCAGTGGTAGCCATAAGACAACCAGCCGTGCCCCTTTTCGGCTGGCACGATTCGAGAGCTTTCGCATTGTGTTGACATAGTTGCAAACTTCACAGAGAAGTGACTAATCCTGACCGATTTGTAATACTCGTTGGAGAAGTAATTCGCGAGAAAGATACTTTCCTGCATACTTGGCAAGAACGAACGTAATATCTTCCCCAAATTTATATAACCATTTAGATAGATGCGTCTAAAGAGCCATCCAGACTTTTTTGTTATCGATTTCTTCCTTAAGAAAAGATATATCCCTTGCTCTCACGCACACAGACACTCATGTGTTGCAACTGACGTTGACAACATTGAAGACATTTTCTGTACAAAAGAACTGCCTAAATATCAAAGGGAATTCGCATCACCAGGGGATTTTTTACTTTAATATTTGTAAAAAATCTCACGGAAAATGTATCAGTATAAGAATTTCACTTGGAGATATAATTCAATTTCTTGCATTGAATTCTAAAAATTGTAGATCTACAGTTCATTTAGCAGATAATCATATTTCAGTTGTTAGTAACACCGATTGTTGATGTACCGTCTGCCGTGCTGGGGTTGCAAATTATAAATAAAGCAAGGCGAGAATACCCTGATCGACTTGGTGTCTCTAATTGTTCATTGTTTTTCTTTTTAGTCAAGTGAAAGTGTCGGATGATGTGTGAAAGGAAGGGTAGTTAGTAAAGATGAGTCAGATTAGAGCATTATTACATACACCGTTTTCCAAGGTAAAAAAAAAGGTAAAGTGCTCCCCTGTGCTTAGCACAACGCCATGAAGGCGTATAGGGGGTACTGTACGATATTAAATTAAAAGTTAAACAACTTGGCCGTCCCACGCCAGATTTAAACATCAATTCTACTTAAAAATATTAAAAAATGGTAAAGGTGACAGGCGTCGAAATTTTAATAGTCGCATTTATTTCCTAGAAACTCTGGCCGACCTCCGTGCACAGCATGCTACGACGCAGGGATTGCGGGTTCGAATCTCGGCCTGGGCATCGGTGTTCTTTGTGAGTGTTCACTCATCCTTATCTTCGCGGTTAGCCAAAAGTAGTACAAATGCGAAGTAAAATAAACCAATCTTAGGAACTCTGAATTTTTGTCTGCAATTTTAGTAAACAAAGTTCCATTAAAATTACCTCTTTCATTAGATTTCTATGACATATGCTAGCGAAAATTTTTCGATTTCTTGATCACGTTGGCAATACCCATCATACTAGCTGCCAGCCGCCACTGTGTTCAATTGATTACTAAGGGTTCGCTTCCAAGCGACACGTGTCGAGTCGCTTCGGTGTGAAAGATGCAAAGATGAGGATGAGCAATGACATGATAAAAATTGATGAATGTGGCACAAAAAGCAAAGCAAAATAAAGTAAATCAATTAATCAATCAAAGATTGCTTTATTTTACTTCGCTTTTCTGCTAATTTGGCTAATCGCCAAGATAATATGATAAAATTGATGAATGTACACTCACAAACACCCATGCCCAAGCCGGGATTCGAACCCGGGGCCCTGGCATCGTAGTGCGCTGTGCTAACTACTCCGCCACGGGAGGTAGCACATCAAATCAATCAACCAATCGGAACATTTTGGGACAACTGTAAGTAATTCTCAGTCTGAACAATAAACAACACCGGTAAGAGGACAGACAGCATAAGTGAAAATGGAGGGACCGAGGGGTGGCTGCAATTTCCAGACAACCACTTTCCTTGTAGCCACGTGCTGTAGACAATTTGAGATATAATTTTTAGTCGATTCTTAGTAGACAGTTTCGTGAATCGCCCTGCTGCTTCGCACGTGTGTCAGGAATTCCAAATTCTATCTCAATCGTGGGCCTCCCCGATGGCGCAGTGGTAGCGTCGTCGCCTTCTAGTCAAGGGGTCTCGGGTTCGATACCCGGTGGAGGCACATGGCACAGTGGTTCGGATCCCACTTTAAACCGTAGGTCCAATCTCGATTAGCCTTACTGTGCATAAAGTGGACTTAAAACACCAACTCAAACCAAACTCTATCTCAATCGTCTCAGCATTGACTCCCCGTTGTATTTTTTTAAAGCTTTAAATATATTTTCGAAAATGAGTTACTAATTTTGGTTTCTGAACTTCCAGTAATCCGATGATCGGGGTGGTCTGGTCTAGTGGGTAGGGCGTCTGACTGCCACGTGGGAGACCTGGGTTTGATTTTCTGGTTGGGTTGGAATTTTTCCGGCGAGGCGTCCGGTCATCGGGAGATGCGGCGATGTCAAAGCAAAATAATAAAAATATTGCTTTTTAAATATTTTAGGGAAGAAGAAAAATAAATCAGAATATTCGCATATTTGAGCGAAATTAGTCAAGTAACACCATTAAACAGCTAGAAATACGCAAGAGATTCGCTAAGTTTAGCGCATCGAAAGGAGAGCCCAGTTCTACACCCCCAACCTCCCCCCGTGCCCAACCGTCCCGCTGCGTTTCCGTTGAGTGCAATGGTGTCAGGCGGGCCAGCTCATCGCAGCAGGTCTGCGAATCCAAGGTCCTTCGACAGCTTTTCCCCCGCTTTTGAAGGTCTGGTCATGACAGACCTTTTTTTTCAGCCTCCTTGTTTACAAACACGGCAGGGTTTCTCTGACATCAAGATGAAACTTCTCAGAATGTCCAGCACTGTAAAGCATGCAACGCTCTTGTTTTTTAAGATTAAAAAAAACATATTGAAGAGCATCGCAACGCAACTTACACAGAATACATGATGAAAGTAATGGTGCATAGAAAAAAAATATAAGTAAGCAAAAGCATAAATTTCCCCACGGTTAGTGCTAGAAAGAACTGGAAAAAAAGCAGTTCTGGATCCATTCTATTTTCTTCATAGTACTTATTTCCTTTTTTAATTTTTTTGGATCCTGCGGTTCAAATATCGATCTTTTGGGGGGTTCTTGGTTTACAAAACTCGAAGTACTTCCTGCTGTTTTGTGTTTACTATGCTTACGAATGACAAGATTGATCAAGATTTTTGTTCTGAAGGTGATAGACATACTTACTCAACAGAACCTTTTCCCAAACATATCTTACTTTCACACTAGGGATGGCCAAAAATATCAGGATTCCGGAAAATCTAAAAATCTCGATTCAAAAATTCTACTTCCCGGATTTCGGAAGCAATCCGAATTTCGGAGAGAGAACTTTAACAATTTTTCCATTTTTTAAGAATAGATTTAGATATCTCTACTTCACACGTCATGTACGAACACTGTTATCATCATTATCAATGTAGGAATGCCCCCCCTCCCCTTCCCGGGTTGAAAGATTGACCCTGACGTTTGGCAAGTCTTGCGATGACTACTTGAAAATGTCACGCTTCGCCACTGTAAAGCGGCTCTGATGTTCACCCCGCCTCAAATCAATGGATAAAGGTGGCCGGAGCGTGGTGCTGATCACACCACCTCTAAAATGGCAAAGCTCGAGAATGTATGATGCCCATGAATGCACGGGGAACTTTACGTTACTTTACTTCCAGTATCGAACATGTCAGAAGTTTCGGCGTCCTGAGGCCCGGAGCAACGCTATCACATGAAAATCTTGAAAATTCAGATTTTGTTCTATTTTCGCGTGTAAGGGAAATTTGAGTTTTGGTCGTATTTTTACAAGATATTACGAAACATCAAAACGTCGATAAATCTTGTGCTAAAATGTTTGTTCGTGTAGAGACAAAGTATTGGAAAATCTAAGCTTTTAGCAGCACTTCAGCAATGAGTCATACGAAACAAGAGACCGAACACAAGGGTCTCCCTTATCGCACAACGCTAGAGCAACCGTGCGTCCTGACGTCACAGCGGAATATTGTCATTCTTGCGCTAAATGCTACTTGTTTCGTTTAGTTCTCTTAGCATAAATAATATATTTTCTTTGTATTCATGCTAAAGGAAACTCAATTATGCTGATCTATATCCCAAATGTGTAATCAAGGGTATGTAATATATATTTGTAACTCAATTATGCTGATCTGCATCCCATATATGTAATCTAGTGGATGTAATATACATTTGTATCTCAATTATGCTGATCTACATCCAAAATATGTTATCAAGGGTATGTAATATATATTTGTAACCATATCTGCTATATGCCATGTATGTAATCAAACCGATATGAAATAATATATATTTGTAACTTCAATCGGTATGACTTGAGATGAGCGGACCGCTCTCCGATTTTCTTCATATTTGACATACTCACTAATTGAGGCCTCTTAATCACGAACCTGAAGTTAAAATTTGTCGGTCACGTCTAGAAATTGCGAACCATTGATGCTAGCCCCACGAACCATTGGCGCGTGGTTAGGTTAGTTCGGTTAGGTTAGGCAAACATAGTTAAAATTTGGTGTCGTGGTAGTATCAGGAATATACTATATATTTGGTTGCGAAACAAAAAAAAATCGCGAAAATCGACAGTTTCCATTCCGAAAACTAACGCCTTATTTTCGCTTAATTTGCAAATTCTAGACGTTTCCGACAAGTTTTAACTTCAGATTCGTGATTAGGAGGCCTCAATTAGTGAGTATGTCAAATATGAAGAAAATCGGACAGGGGTCATCTCAAGTCGTTCCCTTTAATCATACTGCATCCCAAATAAGTAATCAAGTGGATGTATTTGTACTGAAATCATGCTAATGTTATATGTAACAAATGACGTGCTCTATACTGCTGCAGATAGAAATATCTACAATGTAATCAACAGAACAAGAATACATTACAATTACAATTACAACAACGTAGGCATTCCTTGTATGACGTCAGAACACAAAGTTGGTCTATCGTAGTGCAATAAAGGAGACCCCTTCGCAAGTAACTGCCTGCCAGACAGCCACGAGCGAGCGAAGGGAGGAAGTGTGCGTTTGTGTGTTGTCTGAAGTTCGTGTCACTATCTCTGCCTGCCCCTTCCAGACACCAAAGGTAAGCAACGTTCACGTAACTTTCTAAATGGGTAGTTTGTCTCGTGCTTCGCGCTTAAAATAGTTTAAATCCAGCTTTTTCTTGTTTCTAGATAAATCCTGATGAATGGAAACCGGCCTGTTAGTGTGTTTTTTCTGTCCCTGCTCACGTTGTGTTCCTACGGACAGTGTTTTAAAGACGGACAAGATAAGGTTAGTTATGCTTTTGCACTCACTTCTATATTCATTTTTCCTACTTCTGTCAACTTTGGCACCGTTTCAAGTGATATTGGTTTTAGCCCACAATTCCATTTGACTGTGATCTGGATTAGACTTTGCTGTTAAAGACTAATTCTGCATAACTTATCAATGTCGTATAGCCAACACATTTTCTTCATACCTAACTTGCAATTAAATAAGGATTATGTGTTAGAACACATTTGCCTGGAACGAGTACTTCATATCATTTTGCATTTTGATTTTTAATGGCCAATCTTGTCATTCTATTCGACTATATTTATCGAATGTCATGTACAGTGGCGTGCGCAAGGGGTGTTGGTGGGGCCCCTTTTAGCCATTAATCCTAAAAAATGAACGTCAAAGGTAGGAAAAGCTGGCAAAATGAGGGCTGACTACCAGAGAAAGTATACGTAACCCCCCCCCCCCCCCATCTTTCGAAGAAAATCCTGGGCACGCCACTGGTCATGTATATTTTCTGACTTTCGCCAAATTATCGCGATATACGAGGTGATAAGAATTACCTTGTAAAAATGTCTTATCTTGATTCTGTATTTTGGAGGAGTTAACGGCATATCACACTCCCCTTATAATTCATCCAGTTTTCCAAACTTTTCTTATAGAGATATGTAATATGAAGGGCTCTGGTAGAAAAATGTCCAAAATGTCACCATGTTTACACCCGAGCCCTTCATATGCATAAAGATTGATTGTCAGACTTATTTGTATTCAAGCAATAGGCGGGATTTTCGTTAAACCACGATAATGACCTTTAAAATAAAAGGGTCTTTCTTTCCCCTTTGTGCGCCTGACGGCGGCACGCTTGGCGGCCGCCCGGACGCCAACTCCCGTCAAATCGCTTGCGATATATCCGCTATGGAAGCCAATAGCTTCGAAATTACTTCAAGTTCTCAGAATTATAGTTACAATTACATTCAAAATAAGCACGTTAATTGTCACGGAGTATGTTGGAAATGTTCTCGTGCATCCACTCGTTTTTGGCACGCTTTTAGGAAATTTGTGGGCTGATCCCGGAGATTTGTTTTAAATTTTATGCAGGCTAACTATTTGCCATAAAATGCCTTTTCTTGTTCCTTGGCAAGATAATGTAGGCGTTTGTTTCAAAACCGACATTTCGGAGCAGTGGCGGCGATTGGGTTCCAAAACCAGGAGGGGCAAGGTGCCAAAACTGGGGGGGGAGACTGTAGATTTCTCTTTGAAGATAAGGTTTAGCATAGTGCGGGGGTAAAAGTAGCGAAAAGTGGGGGGCAACTACCCCCGCCTCGCCCCTCTAATTGCCGCCACTGTTTTTTAGTGGTATTCATTGATTGACTGATTGATTTGGTGTTTTAAGTCCACTTTATGCACAGTAAGGCTAATCGGGACTGGACCTACAGCTTAAAGTGGGATCCGAACCACTGTACACTGGCGAACTTTAAAAAAATATCTCCCTCCTCTTAGTTAGATTGGAAGGTAGTTGCAAACACTTCATTACTCCTGTATTGGATAAGAAAGTGGGGGAAGGCAGTTGCAGACAAGGCCATCACTACCTTATGCGCACGTAAACTTGTTTCCGGAAAGCTTTCTGTTGGAGTCTTGTCAGGCATGATCTGGGCAGTTTGTGGAAGAATTTTGTGTTTCTACCCCCCTCTCTTTCTCTCCCTGTGTGTGTGCGTGTGCGTGCGTACGCACACGCAGACACCTGTTTCTTTTTAAGTTTGACGTATTATTATTGCATCGACTAATTGCTGTTAGCTATGAAGGCACATTTAGTAGTAGGGCCCCGCATATTCTTGACCTCGGCCATTTTGGAGGTGATATGATCAGCACCATGCTCCAGCCGCCTTTATTCGCCAGAGTTGTAGTAGAAATTTTTCACATTCTGCGTATGTGACAGTATTCTTTGGATATTGTCTTGGAAGTATCTGTTAACATCCTAACCAGCAGTTTTTGTTAAGGAGAAACAAGTTGAAGGCCGCGAGTGGTTCCTGAGAAGTAATGAACATATCACAGAATGCACAAAAGCTTAGCTCGCGTTTCTCGAAGAAGAAAAAAAAAGATATACAAATTTATATATTGATTGATTTGGTGTTTTAAGTCCACTTTATGAACAGTAAGGCTAATCGGGACTGGACCTACAGTTTATAATGGGATCCGAACCACTATGTTCCTCCACCGGGAATCGAACCCGAGACCTCTTGATTACAAGGCGACAACGCTACCACTGCGCCATCGGGAAGGCCTACAAATATATTCTACGAATGCTTACGTCATTGTGACCAAGGACTGTATTTTGCAGGATCTGGCGTCTAGACACAAGGCCAGTTTAATGGTCTGTGGGGTTTGGGCTGCGTCCGATCCATACGTTTGTGATTGCTCTTTCACAAAGTTCATCTTAACACGCCTTTCATCCTCATCTATATGATTACTCAAAAGTGAAAGAAAAGCGAAGTAAAATAAATAAATAAATTGGTCATTGTGTCCCTGCCTTTTTGCAATTTTTCTTCCTGATCTAAAATTATGTAATGCATCACTATAGTCATGTGAATTATTTTCCGTCATATAATTTTATTATAGTGTGCTTAATCATTCCTTAAAGCATAGACTCTAGACTCTAACGCTGTTGTCCTTAGTGTAAACGATCTTAACTGTGTGGAAGTTTTGATGTAGGCAAAATAATGGTTAAGAGTAAATCCCAATTGATTGTTCGAAATTTAAAATATAACTCCGACGTGACGTATAGTAACTGTTCTTAGTTCACTGTCAAGGAACGATTTTTCCTAATTAGAAAGGATTCCAGCCTCTGTGGCAGAGTGGTTAGCGCAGCTTGCTTAAACACCGGCCTTGGCATTGTGTTCATTCGGTATTCATTATGAGTGTCCCTTCATCAATTTCATCATTTCATCGCGCATCCTCATCTTCGCGTTTATCGAAAAGTGGCAGAAAAGCGAAGTAAAATAAACCAAATGAAACATAAACAAGAAGCTGAAGTGATAAATATTCCATTACCAAATATAAAATATATAAAATACAGTAATTACTTTGTTGATATTGCAGTCATTTTGGCAGTGTGTAGCTGTCTTAGGGTAGTATGTTCGAATTAGCTGACCTCAAAATAGACGAAGAGCGAACGATTAATGGAAATGGGGATGCACATTTCTATTACTTTAGTAAGCGTTCAGTCGTAAATCCTGTGGACACAGTGTGATTTTCGTGCAAGGAAGGGTTCCTGGGACATCAACTAGGTCGACGTTTACTTATAACCTAACAGGGTATGGATTTCTCTCAACAAATGTAACAAATGTTTAAGGTCATGGAAATGATTTTCCTGTTGAGGCAGGCGGCGATACCCGTGCTCTGTGTGAGTATGTGCATGTCTTGTAATAATTAATTCATTGCAGTTCTATTAAAATTAAAACTACGTTTTTAAGAAATACGTAATATTCGCATAATACTCACTTTCCAGGGGATGGGTCTAATCCTTTCTCACTCATTGGCAGAACCGTAGTGAATATGGGATAAAAGCTTGTAAGGATCGCAAGGATTATATATCGTGGTGTTTGATAATCGACTGGCAATAGGAAAGCAACCCCTCTTTAGAAATATAAGATTAGATTTTCTAAACAAACCATAACGTAATAATCATAACATTTCCTGTGCGTAATGGAGAAAGAGATAAATTTGAACACGTGTTCTCGGATTATCAGCCAGGTTAATTCGACACGACGCTAACATAGAATTAACCGTGATGATAAACGAGAGGCCTCCCCGATGGCGCAGTGCTAACGTCGTCGCCTTGTAATCAAGTGATCCCGGGTTCGATACCAGGTGGAGGCACATAGTGGTTCGGATCCTACTTTAAACTGCAGTTCCAATTAGCCTTACTGTGCATAAAGTGGACTTAAAAACACCAACTCCAACAAACAAAACGGGAATATCTGTTCGAAATACGTCGCCAGCAAAGCTAAAATTCCTAAACAGATTCATTGTTAAAATGTGCAAAAGGAAAATTTCTTGCTCAAAACAAAACCAAAACAAAAGACAAGAAAACGTAAAAACTTAGTTTTCTTGTGTGTATAAAGGGGAAGTAGATCGTAATTAATATATGCAAAATCAAATGTTGTTTTTAAAGAACGTTTTCTCTCTTAGCTAACGGTAGTTAAATTAAAAAGATTCCAAATAGAACGTTCATCTCCAAAAACAAGTGTTAATACAATTTTTACAGTTTTCCCTGTCTCTTTAAGGAGCAAAATGATTCACAAAACATACAAAATCAAACATTGTTTTCGAACTTTACAAAACTTTACAAAACTTGACAAACAAAACTTTACAAAAAAATTAAGCTTTCCTGTGCTTTTGCCACGGAAAGTAGTTCACAATGGAAATTTACAAAATAAATATTTTCTTTCCTCCGAGAAGCATTAAAAATTCTTCACGTTCCAAGCGATATAAAATGCCAGGATAAGAACCCTCGCATACTGATTTATGCTTAATAATGAGTCCACCAACGATTATTCTCGATGACTTCATGAAGTCGTCTCGGCATGGAATTCACCAGTCTTCGACAGATGGACGGCCGATTTTGGATGCTGCGCCATACATCATGGACATGTGCAGCTAACTGTTCTCTTGTGCGTTCGCCTGCAGGTTCCCACTCTCGAACCATGATTGCCCAAATATTTTCTATCGGGTTCAAGTCTGGTGATTTAGCTGGCCAGTCAATAGGATGGATGTCAGGATGATCCGAAAGCCAACTTCGTGTTAACTTTGATGCGTGGATGCTGCCGTTGTCGTGCACAAAGTTTATCACTGGCAAGTCCTCACGGGAATATACAGCACGCACAGTTGGTAGCATGCATTCTTCAAGAACATCGACGTATTCCTCGGAATTCACGTGGGATGAGATTTGCACTATTTCTCCCGCACCAGCTGCACTCACCCACGCCCAAAATGCCACCGACACCCTTCCACTTCTACTGCGAGTGAGAACGTAACGTGGATCGTGCCGCATCTTCCGTGGCCACCACAGATAAAGTTGCCCATCTGCGTCGGAGGAAAATACCTTTTCATCCGTCCATATCACGGTATTCCAAAAATCACCGGGCATGGGCAAATATTGTAGTGCGAATCCAAGCCGACTGTCGCGATGGACTTCTTTCAGCTCTTCTTTCCTAGCTGGAACTCTGTGATGAATTCCCAAGGAATGTAACAGTCTTCTCACTGTTAGAGCAGAGCACGAGAGATGGAGTTGGCGAGCGACTGTTGTAGCGGGCAAACGGATTGTTTCTAAGAAGCTCCAGCATGGCGGCTTCTTGCTCGGCTGTAATAACTTTTGGGCGTCCTGATTTTTTTCGAGTCTTCAAACCTTCTTCCCCTTCCTCTTGAAAACGCCGAATCCAGCGTCTCACGCATTTCTTGTCTTGTCCAAGGGATGCGGCGATTTGTGCAACTGTTCGTCCACATTCGTGCATTCCAATAATACGGCCACGGGTTACGTCAGATGTATATGGCATTTTCTCGCAGTAACTACACAGCACAACCGGCACTGTTCGGGAAGACTTCACAAATACACGGAGCGATCTCTGTGTAGTAATGCCTCTCGTTTGCCAGCATCGCTATAACCTGTTGAATAGGGCCTGGATTTCGCAACTTACTTGCAAGTAATCCTTGCATAGGACAGGTAGATCACGAGCCTGTGGTGAGTCGAGGCACCAGGAGTAAAGAGCAAGCAACCCCTTAAAAACAAGAAAGCTGGATACATAAATGCAATTTTAGCATAAACGTGATTTTGTGTGTGTTAATTAGATGTCTACTAAATGTATCTGCCCTTAGAAAATATCCACGACATCTCTGCCTCTTAACTCATTTTTCTCTGGTGCTGTCATTGCTTGTGGTTTAATTTTAGCGGTGAGATGAAAACGTTTACATTTTATTGACCTAATGTTGGTCAATTGTGAATGGAATATGTCAACGTTCTGATTGATTAACCTCTTTCAATGCCTGCGGCATCATTTTGTGATGAATCCAAGCGAAACAAAAATGCCAAGAACATTGCAAATAGTCACATTGGCTCCTCGGTGGCCGAGTTCTTTGAGCGGTCCATTAGCAATCTTGCCATCAGGAATCCGAATTTGAGTTCCGACTTGAGCATACGTGTTACTTTGTGACAGTTCCACCGTAAATTTATCTTATCATGCTTCATCCTGATTGTTGCAATTAGGCAAATGAGAGAAAAGTGATTTAATATAGAAGGAAACAAATAGAAATACAAAATGCGCAAATCCTGACTCTATGCACTGTATTGTGTTTCTATTTTTGTCATTTAGCGTCGCTTTTCTGATATTTTTGGCTAGTCACGACTAGGGATGGTCAGATCCGGATCCTAGCGGATCCGAAATCCGGATCGGATCCGGATCCTAAAATTTTTCGGATCCGGAATTTTCGGAACCGGATCCGTTTTGCCATCCCACATGCGCTTCTTTGGAAAGTAAGAATCTGCTTATAACATATTGTTACCTGCTAATATACATATATATATATACAGGGTGTTTCTAAAGGTCGTTTACAACGCTTGGGAGGTGATTCCTCACACGAAAACAAGCAAAAAGTGTGAGTTCCATTTTTACGACTGAGGCTTCGTTTCCGAGATAGGAGCATCGCAAAAGGTGACAAAGTGAACGTCACACCTAACTGGGACGAACACTATCACAGATAGAGAGGCGGTTCCAAGGGAATCATAAAGGAATCATATGTGCTCAGTCCGGAAGTCCCAATGAAAAGTTCACTGCACGCATGCGCAATGGAGTCCTCAAAGGAATTGGGGATTTCCAGCAAGAACAATGCATGGAAAGGGTATGTATCTAAGCAAGAAGGACCGTGACAATGAGAAATGTTTTAAAGACACACACATCCCGACCTCAAACATCAAGACATGAGCACGGAACACAAAATCCGAAACGTTGAGCACGGTTACATACCCCAGTTACACGCGAGGAATGAACGAATCATGTCATGTGGCCTACGAGAGACACATTACTCCACCAGGAGGAGGGAAAGAAAAACACAATATCAGATGATTGCGACAACGTGTATTTTTACACGCGACTACTACGTAATACCCCCCCCCCCACACACACACAACAAACAACAAATGCTACAATGTCTTACGCACAGACAGTGCGTGTCACTGTACACCAACTGAAGATGTCACTTTCATCACACAAAGGGGGGTGGGGAGCTATACCAAGAGTGTTCGCACGCGATCTCTGTGACGTAAAAGAGACCAGTTTGGGAAGCGCTGCGCAGGCAAGTCTGGCTCTCGTAGTCTACGTTTGACCTTCATGACTGCTTTACCCGCCAGTTGGCGCTCGAAGGGTTGGTTCTCTCCAGCAGTCGTCCCAGTCGTGTTGCATGTGCTGGGATATGATCAGCAGTTCGCTCTAGGTTGTCATACGCATTGAAGAGTACTAGTATGTTGTATTGAAAGAAGTTGACGTGGTGGAGTGGGCAAGTCAAGTATCGCAACAATTGGTCTGTTGTGTTCGTACGGTGATACGGCCAATTTGTGCAGTGTGCCAGTGTTAAACAAAAACGATACTTCGCCGTTTCAGCTCCCTGTTACACAGATGGCTGCGTATACGACCCAGCAGTTAGCAGACATGCATCTCATGTATGGGGAGGCACGTGGTAATAGCCGTGAGGCAAGGCGTCTTTATGGAGAACGCTTTCCACATAGACGTTTACCATCTCACGCCTTCTTTCAGGTAGTGGACAGTCGACTGCGTGAAACAAGGTCAGTGTTACCACCGCGGCAAGAAGTTGGAAGACCCTGAAGTGTACGCACACATCAGTTTGCAGAAGATGTGTTAACAGCGGTCGCAGAACATTCTGGCACCAGTACGCGCGTGCTCGCTCGGGCACGAAACACGTCTCATGTGAATATTTGGCGAGTGTTGTCAGAGGAAGGAATGCACCCTTTTAAACTGCAGAAAGTACAAGAACTGTTAGCTCGTGACTTTCGCCCTCGTATGGAGTTTTGCCAATGGTTGTTGCATCAGCTGGACACAAACCCTCACTTCGGGGCAAAGGTATTGTGGACAGATGAAGCCATTTTCACCAGGATGGATGTCTTCAATAGTAGAAACAGTCATGTATGGGACTTTGACAATCCACATGCACTTTTTGTGGTCCATCACCAGCACAGGTTTTCAGTGAATGTGTTGTGCGGGATAGTACATGATCATTTAATTGGACCATACATTCTCCCTGTTCGCCTGAATTGTCGCACGTATCATGCATTTATTAGTGAGGTTCTGCCTGAACTGTTGGAGACCGTACCTTTGGCACTGCTTCAAGACATGTGGTACCAACACGATGGGGCACCAGCTCATTTCGATCGTAATGTACGACCTTTCCTGCATGACGTGTTTCGCAATAGGTTCATTAGTAGGAATGAGCCTGTGCCTTGGCCACCGAGGTCGCCAGATCTCAACCCTCTCGATTTTTTTCTTCTGGGGAGAAATGAAAACCCTCGTATACGACACACCTGTCACATCAGCTGATGACCTCGTTGCTCGCATCAACGTCGCCGCCGCGACGGTTGCAGATACACCTGGCTTGTTTGCTCGTACTCGACAACCCTTCATTCGTCGCTGTCATCTCTGCGTAGAAGTGAACGGCAGACATTTTGAAAACCGTCTGTGATTATCGCCCTCGGCAAATCCCAGAGAGAACACTCTTGGTATTGCTCCCCACCCCCCTTTGTGTGGTGGAAGTGACATCTTCAGTTGGTGTACAGTGACACGCAATGTCTGTGCGTAAGACATGGTAGCATTTGTTGTTTGTTGTGTGTGTGTGGGGGGGGGGGTATTACGTAGTTGTCGCGTGTAAAAATACACGTTGTCGCAATCATTTGATATTGTGTTTTTCTTTCCCTCCTCCTGGTGGAGTAATGTGTCTCTCGTATGCCACATGACATGATTCGTTCATTCCTGGCGTGTAACTGGGGTATGCAACCGTGCTCAACTTTTCGGATTTTGTGTTCCGTGCTCATGTTTTGATGTTTGAGGTCGGGATGTGTTGTCTTTAAAACATTTCTCATTGTCACGGTCCTTCTTGCTTAGATACATACCCTTTCCATGCATTGTTCTTGCTGGAAATCCCCAATTCCTTTGAGGACTCCATTGCGCATGCGTGCAGTGAACTTTTCATTGGGACTTCCGGACTGAGCACATATGATTCCTTTATGATTCCCTTGGAACCGCCTCTCTATCTGTGATAGTGTTCGTCCCAGTTAGGTGTGACGTTCACTTTGTCACCTTTTGCGATGCTCCTATCTCGGAAACGAAGCCTCAGTCGTAGAAATGGAACTCACACTTTTTGCTTGTTTTCGTGTGAGGAATCACCTCCCGAGCGTTGTAAACGACCTTTAGAAACACCCTGTATATATATATATATATATATATATATATATATAGTGTGTGTGTGTGTACGCGCTTGCGCGATTTGTAATTAATTAATACACTTACAAGGGAGGTATAAGTCTCCCCCTCCGATTTCCATGAAACTTGGCAGGTGTATAGAGCCCCCTCAAATGGCAAGATGAGGAGAAATTGAAGTGGGGATCTGACCCCGAAACCACGTAAATATGGCATAGGAAGAAACAGGGGGCATAGGGCCTCTCTATACACCTGTCAAATTCCATGGAAATCGGAGGGGGACACAGGGGTCAGATGAGCCCCACGTCAATTTGTACTCATCTTGATATTTGAGGCGGGTTTTGCCCCCTAAAAGAGTTTTTTAGCCGAAACAAAAAAAAAACACGTATTTCTTCCTTTGGGCCCCTCTATACACCTGCAAAGTTTCATGAAAATCGGAGGGGGACACAGGGGTCAGATCCTTACTTCAATTTGTCCTCATCTTTTCATTTGAGGGGATTTTGCCCCCTAAAACAGTTTTTAGCTGAAACAAAAAAACACATATTTCTTCCTTTGGGCCCCTATATACACCTACCACGTTTCATTGAAATTGGAAGGGAACACAGGGGTCAGATCCCCACTTCAATTTGTCCTCATCTTGATATTTGAGGGGAGGTTGCCCCCCTAGAACAGATTTTTAGCCCAAACAAAAAAAAAACACTTATTTCTTCATTTGGGTCCGTTTATACACACACCTGCCAAGTTTCATGGAAATCGGGGGGACACAGGGGTCAGATCCCCACTTCAATTTGTCCTCATCTTGACAATTGAGTGGGTTTTGCCCTGTAAAACAGTTTTTTAGCTGAAACAAAAAAACACGTATTTCTTCCATTGGGCCCCACTATACACCTGCAAAGTTTCATGGAAATCGGAGGGGGACACACAGGTCAAATGCCCACTTAAATTTGTCCTCATATTGACATTTGAGGGGGGGTTGCCCCCTAAAACAGTTATTTAGCCGAAACAAAAAAAAAACACGTATTTCTTCATTTGGGCCCGTTTATACACACACCTGCCAAGTATCATGGAAATCGGAGGGGGACACAGGGGTCAGATCCTCACATCAATTTGTCCTCATCTTGACATTTGAGGGGGTTTTGCCCCCTAAAACAGTTTTTTAGCTGAAACAAAAAAAACGTATTTCTTGCATTGGGCCCCACTATAGACCTGCCAAGTTTCATGGAAATCGGAGGGGGACAAGGGTCAGATCCTCACTTCAATTTGTTCTCATCTTGACATTTGAGGGGGTTTTGCCCCCTAAAACAGTTTTTTAGCTGAAGCAAAAAAAAACACGTATTTCTTTCTTTTGGCCCGTTTATACACACACCTGCCAAGTTTCATGGAAATCGGAGGGGGGCACAGGGGTCAGATCCTCACTTCAATTTGTCCTCATCTTGACATTTGAGGGGGTTTTGCCCCCTAAAACAGTTTAGCTGAAACAAAAAAACACCTATTTCTTCCTTTGGGCCCCTCTATACACCTGCCAAGTTTCATGGAAATCGGAGGGGGACACTTCGATAACCTCCCTTGTTAGTCTTACACTTTGTAATTATATAACACTGCATATATTATGTTTTATTTTAATTTATAAAACTGTAACTGTAGAACAATTGTATAATTTTTGTATATTATTTCTATCTTGTTATATGTGTTAAAGGTTTCATCCTGGAATTGAATGTCTCACATTTATGTATGTTTTCATTTCCAATACATTCGAATGAATACATATTCGTTTCAATCGCATTTACAAAATCACCTCTGACATTTTATGTTAAACAAGTAAGATTATTTTTGTGCACGAGTGTGTTAGCCGATGCGTAGCAAAGTATTTTAGGAACAACACTTGAAAAAAATTCTTGTAGGACTAACTAATGAAAAATTTCTTTGTAATCGAAGATCATAATACCTTTTAAGGTGTGGTAATATTTTAATGGGATTGAGATACGAAACTCTCGGATCCGGATCCAAAAAATCCGGATTTTTCGGACCCGGATCCAGATCCGGAACTCTCGGATCCGGATCCAGATCCGTAACTTTTGGATCTCGGATCCGGATCAGTTTGCCATCCCTAGTCACGACGATGAGGATGAGTGATGATTAGATGCAATTGATGAACCGATGCTGATAAAGAACCTCCCTCTCCCCCCCTTTAATGTGAGGCTGGGATTCGAAATTGGGAACTTCAGTGGCGATATCACAACATTGCTCAGTTCACACAAAATATGTATATACGTATGATGCGCACACGCATTATTTATTGGCGCTATTTTTGTAGAATACCATACTATATGTCCATTCCGTGTAATGTCTTACTGTAAAAGTTAAAACGAACGAGTAAAACTGACTTTTCCTCATTTTCTTATAACTTAGACATAGAAATATTTTGTGTCTTTGTTTATACAATTTGCTTGAGTGCAAACTGTAACGTGCTTTGAAGACAGAGATCTCAAGTTCGAACCATGATTAAGACATGAAATAAAATTGTATGTTGATCTGCTTAAACTCTTAAAATACTCTAATATCATGTTTTCTGTTGCAAGTATTATTTCAATTTGAGGGTCGACCGAGTGCTTTGCATACTGCTCTATGAAATCGGAGACCCTATGTTCGATTGATTGATTTGTTTATTTTACTTCGCTTTTTGTGCCACTTTTGGCTAAGTTGCAAATATGGGGATGAGTGACGATATGATGAAATTGATGAATGGACACTCACAAATCCATGCCCAGGCCAGGATTCAAATACGGGACCCCTGGCGTCGTAGCGCGATGTGATAACCACTCTGCCACTGAGGCCGGCCTCTTATGTTCGAACCTTGGGTAGTATTTAAGAGCTTATTGTGTTCGTTCATTTTTTCTAGTCACTCCAACATTCGTGCTTATCGTTGAAATTAAACAAAAGGGATATAAAATAATATGGTCGTAAAAATAGCAAAGTTACCACATGCCTGTCACGTGCCGAAAGAAACGACCTTCTTTGCTCGTTTTCTTTTTATATTTGTTTTAGAGCTAATGATAACCACAATAACAAAAGAGAGAAAAAAACGAAAAAATAACAACCTATTTTCATTAATGAAGGAAATAAATCGCCAGTTCAGAATCTGATTTCTTGAGAGCTCAAAATGGACAACAAATATTTATTCTGAGCCCGAATGACCACAGAAAGAAACGCTGTGCTAATTCCTTGATGACTCATGGTTAACATTCTCTTCTGTGTAGTGTTCACGACTGACACTTGTGCAGCTCTTCCTTATCTTGCATAGAGTTTCGGCATTGACGATGCAGTGTTTCCAATTCAATATCAGTTTTTGTATGTTTTGTTTGTAAAAGGTGAGGTCTCAGTGAGGCCTTACTAAAGTTTTATACTGTACCATGTGCCTCCACCGGGTACAACAATGGAACAAAAGCTCTCTCTCTCATTGTTGATGATAAAGAACAGATGAAGGAACACACTTCTTGTGATCAAAATGTGATAAAAGTACTGTAGGATAGCGAGTTATTTTAAAAGAAAATTAACTTTGGAAAAGGCTAGATATCCCTTTTCATAACGAGTTCGTTCAACAATGAACGAAAGGTCCCATTGTTGCTGGGAAAGGAGTGATAAAGTCACAATTTTTTATCAAAATGTGATAAAATAATAGGGTTTATTTTCAAATAAATTCAATTTAGAAAAAGGCTAGATATCCTTATTCAAAATGATTTCAACAACGGAAGTAATGGAACCTTGCTTCGTTAGAGGAGAATATTAAACGTAGATCAATTACCCCACCACTAACATTCCCCATAATTCATTTACAGAAATTTAACCGACTCTCGTTCTCAATTTCTTCAAGGTTTCGCACGGTATTTCTGTGTGGAACAGGCATACCTGGGAATTCTGTTGAAAAAAGTTCACGAACGTCCCTTCAAGAATTTGTAATCAGATACGAATCGTATGTAAAAAACGTTTTGTTGTATTGATTGATTGAGTTGGTGTTTTAAGTCCACTTTATGCACAGTATGGCTAATCGGGACTGGACCTACAGCTTAAAGTGGGATCCGAACCACTGTACCATGTGCCTCCACCGGGTATGGAACCCCTTGATAACAAGGCGACGACAGTACAACTGCGCCATCGAGGAGGCCCTGAGTTTTGTTTTAATGTGTGCATATGTCAATGTGCCATTATTAAAACTATAACAAAACACAAATAACACTTGGAATACTATACGCTTAATAAACACTGTATAAAACAAATCTCAAGAACACTTGTAACACGTACTCACTTTCAAAATACGACTGAACTGAGATCGCGAAGTTACTGAAATGGAATTGAGTTAAGAAAGAAATCCACAAGTTATGCTCAAAGCCATGTGTTTCAGTTGTCACTCTGGCGCCACGAGATGTTAGGAAACTTAAGTGTCCTTTTAGCGTGTCTTGTTACGAAAGCTACGCGAAATTTCCTAAAAACATGCCAAAAACGAGTGGATGCACGAGAACAACATTTCCAACATCCCCCGTGACAATTAACGTGCTTATTTTGAATGTAATTGTAACTATAATTCTGAGAACTTGAAGTAATTTTGAAGCTATTGGCTTCCTTAGCGGAGATATCGCACGCGATTTGACGGGAGTTGGCGTCCGGGCTGCCGCCAAGCGTTTCGCCGTCAGGCGCACAGAGGGGAAAGAAAGACCCTAGTAGTGACTGTTGTCAACGAATATTAACGTGTTGATTTTTTTCGGCTGTTCAGCAGCCTTTTATTGTTATTGCAATACTTTTCAGACTTTCGCATTAAAGGAAAATCAAAGCATGATCGCATTTACTTTAGGCTAATCGCAACATTGAGGCACCAACGTACGCAGTTGATGGGAGCTACGCTACACTCACTCTTAGACTAGAATCACAAGTCCGACTTCCCATTGTTTACCGCGGCACGTTTGAATTTCTGAATTCGAACGACAATAACCCTAACTATTATGAAATGTTTTGTTGGTTTTTTTTTTGTTTTTTTTGTTTATTTCAAAAAGTCGCGCAGTGACACTCGCAAAAATTGTGAAAATTCCTTGCATCGTCGCATTGTGTCGACGTTATTGCGAACGTTCTTCCCGGTACTGATTTCGCATCCCCTTGTGAACTCTCAAGTGATGCTGAATCTACATCAACTCCACATCACTAAATAATGTTGAAGTGCTTTGTGAATCCCGTATGGTAAAAATCTACTATTCGCCGGACACCTATAATTTCTTCGTTTTGTCGATTTTTGACATTTGTACTTACCTATCTGCTTCGCGGAACATTCTTTAAGGTGTATTCACGTTTTTTGATGAAAGTAATTGCAATTTTTCACATTACAAGTACTTCTTTCTCGCAGTCTTTTCGCTTACCTGAGACACAATATGGCGCGTATACCTTCCTACATAATCGCGCGTCGTGCTTGTGTTTTGTCGATTTTCATTCGTTATGCAGTGTTTCAACCTTCGGAACCCAAGAAATACCTGTGAACAAAGCTCATCTGATCTAATTATCTATTTGGTACTAGTTTACTATCCTTCGGACACATTTATTTATTTTTGCAGAATAAACTACTTACCGTAATAAGTTCCTGTAGCATTGTCGAACGTCGGGAAGGTGTTTTGTGTGATGTGGGAATGTTTCATAGCTGAAATTCATGTTGTTCGTTGAAAATTAATTCTCCGACGGAGAATAGCGTTTGGCGCGTACACCTTCGAACACCATCACGCGTCGTGACTGTATCATGACGCGTCGTGATTGTGTTTTGTTCATGTTCATTGGGTATCCAGTGTTTCAAACTGTCTGCGTTTGCAACGAGAGTTAGAAGGATGAAACGAGAGTTAGAAGGATGGCGTGTCGCTAGCTCCACGAACCATTGGCGCGTGGTTAGGTTAGTTCGGTTAGGTTAGGCAAACATAGTTAAAATTTGGTGTCTTGTTAGCATCAGGATTTAGAAATTGGAAATAATTGCTAACCATTGGCGCTAACCCCACGAACCATTGGCACGTGGTTGGGTTAGTTCGGTTAGGTTAGGCAAACATAGTTAAAATTTGGTGTCGTGGTGGTATCAGGTATATATATTTGGTTGTGAAACAAAAAAAATCGCGAAAATCGACAGTTTCCATTTCGAAAACTAACGCTTTATTTTCACTTATTTTGCAATTTCTCGATGTTTCCCACTTATTCCAGGACGAATAGCCCCAAAAACCATTCACGGATAGTGCCACGAAAGATTACAATTTTCTTCGTAAATCAACGCGAAAAAAAATGAAAAAGAAATAGATCTGATGAACTTTGTTCGAGGGCATTTCTTGGGTTCCGAAGGTTGAAACACTGCATAACAATTAAAAATCGAGAAAAGGCAAGGCCGACGCGTCATTATGTAGGAAGGTGTACGCGCCATATTGTGTCTCAGGCAAGCGAAAAGGCCTACCAGAAAGACGTACTGGTAATGTGAAAAATTGCAATTAATTTCATCAAAACAACGTTGATACACCTTCAGGAATGTTCCGCGAAGCAGATACGTAAATACGAATGTCAAAAATTGACGAAACGAAAAAATTAGAGGTGTCCGAAGGATAGCAAGTTTTTACCTTAATTAATTAAAGTGTAATAAAACACTGGCAATTTGAATTTGGAGAAAGCTTTAGAAATAACCTCCTGACGGCGATTGGTTTCCGAAACCGGGGGGGCAAAGACAGTATATTTCCCTTTGTAGATAAGGTTTAGCATAGTGCGGAGCCAAAAGTGGCGAAAATTAGGGGAGCATCTGCCCCCATCTAGTCGCCGCCACTAATCCCCCCTTGATGAAATCCTGCATACGCTTCTGGCTTCACATAAGCTATTTTTAGGACCGCCAAAAGTGGGATTATGTAAGTATAATTTGACTAACCAATTCAAAAAACTATTTGAAGGATTTTGATTTTTTTAAATTAGTTATTTTCAAGACGTAGGTTTTTCACAAGATACAATTCTGGAACAGGTAGAGCTCTAGACCTCTGCATATGCAATCGCACTACATGCAGTGGAGACAATTGGAGGGGGCATGGGGGGCAGTTGCCCCTGCACTAGGATGCAAAATAATTGGAAACTGTTGGGGGGAGGAAGATCTTAATCTACACACACAAATATATATGTATAATTTTTGATATGGATATTTATAATGTTATTAATTACTAAATATTTTTAAAAAGCATTATTACTTAATACACACAAAGGAATTAATTTGTTACTTTTAAACATTTAACACACATTTAAAAAAATAGCAAACCTATTACTAACTGGTTCAAGATGTCGATAAAATACAAAATCGTTGAAATTGTTTTATAATGTATAAACTCTTGTCTAGTTTTTGATCTATAATATAATAAATCAAATAGAATTCATAATTTTATTTTACTTGCATTCTTGTTTTCTTGTGTGCATGTTAGGGGGATGTTGGGTGTGCGTGCGTATAAATCACTGTTGCACTGTACTGCTGTTATATGTATTGAACATCAACTGACAGCAAAATCGAGAAAATTCCACTTCATAGAGCCCCACGTGTTCACATTTGGCACAGGGCTGCAAGATGACCCATTAACAGCGGAGCACGCGTTCACAAAGAAGATAAATTAGATAAAAGTAGCAAAACTTTCCTCCCGTGCCGGGAAAATGCTTTTAAGTTTCCTTTGCTTTAGAAATTGTCGAGTGAAATTGCGGCGAAAGCTATGTTAACTCAAGATAACTTATGCATTTTCAAGTCAAAACTAAAAAACATTATATTTTATATTAATTAAAAATGTGATTTTTTTCTATGCATTAATGGAAAGTTATGAGTCTAGCTAACACAATCATAGTGTCCGGTGGAAAAAAATTGCTACAAGTCTTTAAAATAAGTACAAAATAAAGTACGAAATTCCATTTTTATGAACGGCTACTTTGCGGCCCGAAAACAACATAATCGATTATTTCTCTAGTAGT
This sequence comes from Lepisma saccharinum, assembly GCF_977018435.1. NCBI lineage: Eukaryota > Metazoa > Arthropoda > Insecta > Zygentoma > Lepismatidae > Lepisma > Lepisma saccharinum. The sequence goes on from NC_139256.1 coordinate 2,079,493, forward strand.
TTCCTGCCCAATTTAGTTGAGGTGCTGAGGTGGGAGATCATCCAACGTGACGTGTGGTCATCTCGACGAACTCCCAGTGGTTGTTGTAGGTTCCCATGACCGTGTTACGCTATAGACCGTGTTAAAAAATGTAAACTTAAACATTGATGAGTGCACGACTTGGATGAAGGAAACTAAATGGCAGAAATCCAAGATAGCCATTTTTTTCCTTCCTTTTTCCAAACTTAAAACTCGACCGAAAATTTGGGGCCCCAAGAACCCCCCCCCCCGGAAACTGGGGCCTTCGAAAATTGGACCTTTTCGGGAATTTTTCCAGGTCTCGCCCGAAGTGGAAAATCAAAATGGCGGCCATTTTCGGATAGTTTGAACCTTTGCCTAAAACCCTGGGAAAAATGGTTTCGGCGTATCTCCCACAGGAAAGGAGCTACGGCCCCCCAAAAAGGGGCCCCTCGAGTGTGGATTTCGGAAACGCGCCGACCGATTTTCGAAAAGTTTGCGGCGTTCGAAAGGGAACCTCTAAAAAATGAGAAATTTCGAGTTTGAACCGAATCGGTCTGGGGGCCCCCCCGCAGGGTCCCGAAATGACCGAAAAAGTTACCTTTCCAAGTAAAGTTGGGTACCGAAAACATGGGTCCGTTTTGGAATTTTTGACTGCCGAACCGTGAAAAATTTTACAGTTCCGCCTTGCACTTTCGGAAAGAGGTGGTTTCGGGCTACCACGTGGTATTTTTGGTTTTTCTTAACCGACCGAAATTAAGGAAACGGCGCCATCTTGAAATTGGAATTTTCGAAATTTGCAAGTCACGTGACCTGCAAGCCATTCACGCCCCCCTCGAGGCCAAGTGTCTTTCCCTGGTAGATATGTTAATGAAATTATTATATCTTGACAAAGAAAGAGGAAGCATTCAACACTCACAACAGCACTATTTTCTGTGTTTTCAATATTATCCTTATTAAAGTACATAAAAAGTCAATACTAATTGCTTATATTTTGTTATAATAAAAACTCTCCCTCCAGGAAATTTTTGGTGGGATGATTTTTGAGGCCAAGATTGTTGGTGGGGGAAATCCCCCTGTCCCCCTTCCAAGGATTTTGCACCCTGCCCTGCACATGCACCTTATCTTCCAAGGGAAAATAAACTATCCTTGCACCCCCATCCCTTGTTTTGGAACCCAATCACTGCCACTAACTGCATATTCACAATTGCCTCTAATGAATTAGGTTTGCAATTACTAATATTACAAAATATATGGAGTTATGTGTAAATACTCTTGATTACAAGCTAGCAATGAATAACATTTGTTACCAGTTTGTGCAGTTCATAACATAAGACTTTATTTTGAATGTTATAAGATGAACTATTGTTTCAGGTGACGTCTCTCAAAGCTGAGAAAATGCTGAAATACAATGGCTTTCAAATTGTGGATCAGCAGCAGCAGTTTCCAGTAATACCTGGTGATTCATTTGCAGAGGATATAATGTTGAATGCGGAACCGTATCAGGATTCATATTTATGGCATTCTTATAAGTTTGGATCTGGCACAGGAAATAGAGAAGGTGAGTTATTAATAGAATAGTAATTTAAAGGAAACTAGTTTATATTTCAAGACTGCAGCCATTCATTCTTAGCCTTTTTTTCCCATACCACCATCATATTGTATTAATTTGTGGATACTCACCGAGAATTCCTTGAAATCTGAGTGAATCGTGCTTGAATTTTTCTCCGTAGACATGAAAAATGGCAACTTTTATTAATCCAAATCCCACTGAATTTATACATATTTATGAATGCCCAGAGGTAAGTTTTCACAGTTTGGATTTTATTTTTATTGACGAAGGAAAAGCAAGCTGCATGGAAAATAAAAGCAAATTCTCTCAATCCCTTTACTTAATGTCCTTTGCAAAACAATATATCTGACAAGTGGAAGGTTATTGCAAAATAAGATATCTTGAAATTCATTAGTTAAATAGTTAAATTAGTTTCAAATTCTTATACAATTAACAATTCATTGTAGATATTCCATAACATTTGAGACTTGTGTTTGTAGATGTATTTAGAGTCTGAGTATGTGAAATGGTAAATATAAACTCCGCAACCTTAAATTAAAGACTTTAAATATATATACCCTTTAATTGAATTGGATTAGATTTTTTTGATACATTGTGTGTGTTTGGTGGGGGGATGATAGACAGTAATATGTACTGTTGAAATAGAAAATACATCTGCTTGTACCCTTGAATTTTTGAAAGTTCGCCTTGAAAACCAGGAATTATAGTTGAATTTTATCATGGTCCTAGAGTGGTCACACTGTTAATCCAAACATTTCTTTTTTACATCTTTTGTTTAATGTACGTACTTGTCACAAGAGTGTTAGCAATTTGTGCAAAATGATATAGTTCAACTTTTACTCTGTCGTTGGAATCTCTAGAGCAAGCGAATGAGAAGAAGTCACTGTGCAAGTATTGACTAGAGGGGGCTCGACCAATGAATACGTGTGAGGGAAGAATAGAGACTGCAGTTACCAGTCTTTGCAGCAGCATGTACTGCTTCAGCTCCACCCATTTGCTCTCTGTCCTTGTGCATGGCCTTGCTCCAGAGATTCCCGGGATAGAGCATAACTGTTGGGAATTCTGATGCATATGATTTGGGAGATTAAGACGAAGCACAAATACCGTGCGTTCATTTCGATCTTCAGCCGAGAGATCGGGAGAAGCGTGGCGGGCGGCGCTGACGGAGATGCCGACATTTGCGGCACGATTCTCCCGATTTCTCGGCTGAAGATCGAAATGGACGCACGGTGTATATATATAACCATCAAAATAAAGTGAGAACGAAATCAATTGAGCACATTACAATCAACTAATTTTAGTGAATTCATGAAGCATTACTAACATTCAGCAGTTACATGAATGTCCATGCAACAACCAGATGAGTTCATGAAATGCCTCAGGTTTTGAGATCTGACATCACTCTGAACTGATTGATAACTCAAATAGCCACCATAAAGGATATAAATAATTAAATAATCCTCAGCAAGGATGCTGGTTCAGCGGGAGGGGCCCCAGTTGATATGCAGAAGTAACTTACTTATCAGGCATTACTTTGAACACATCAATCTTCTTTCAAAGCATTATATATATACACTTACAGAGCATAAATGTTTGCAGTGATGGTGACCGATTGTACACCCTCAAGAAACTTAAATTTTTGTTGAATGGGAAGATTGTGATTCATATGATCGTTTGTCATTTCTAGCATGAGATATGCATTTTAAGTGATTTTATGTAGTATGATTTATGATGAAAGATACTCTGTGATTCGTGGGTACTTAACACTTTTCACCCTTGCAACAATGGAGTGGAAACTGTTAAGTTTGATTGTACATTTACTGTGCTATGTAAAACAAGATATGTCTAGTTTCTCCAAACGTATCAAGGAAGTACATCAATACAACACAAGAAAAAATCACAATCTGGTTATACAAACTCATAATACCACTCTCCTTGAAAAAGGTCCTAAATTCGTAGGTATCCACCTGTATAATAAATTACCTGATCACATGAAAACAATGGAATCAACTACCCAATTTAAGAGGGAATTAACAAAATTCTTATTACGACATTGTTTTTATTCAATAAATGAATTTCTAAATTTGTAAATATTAAATTACATAAATTGTCAACAAAGAGGGTTCGGTTGTACAGAAAATGGAATTATACTATTTATATTATCACGTATGAAGTATTCACTATATGCTATTATTGTGCCAAAATAATCATTAATCGGTTCTGTATAGATATTGCATTCTTCCATGTTGTATAAGTTACATAGTTACTTTTACATCTTATTTTTACACTAAAAAAAAAAAAAAAATCTTTGCTTATTATTGTGCTCGCCTTAAATATTGTATGTAATTTTACTCCAATAGTGTATTCTTCCTCTATTTAGATTTCCTTATGCAGAAGTTCTTCAAATCATTGCTGTAATTCTTGTCTATAATTGTATTAATATTTTTATTAGTGTATTTGGATTTCCTTCATGTAGTAGTTCTTAAAATCATTACTGTAATCCTTGTCTAAAATTGTATTAATATTTTATTACTGTATGTATTGTTATGTGACGATTTCCATACCTATGGACATAGGTCAACGGAAATAAAGAATATGAATAATATGAATATGATAGCAATATTACATTATTATTTAAAATTTACACATTTTTCCTTATTTGTGTGTAACAAATTTTGTTTCCAAACAAATGGTGAACATGATGATTTTCCATTTTTGTTAGGAGGGTTAAATTTAATGGCCTTAGTTATAATGTGTTATTCTACATTTTTCCACATGTTTTTGGTTGTAACGAAAATTGCTTTTAAAAAAGGTGGTGAAAGTTGTTCAGGTTGTTCGAGAAATTTGATGTGCCGTGGTAAATTTTGGGGCTGAATGTCTGTTATTTGTGGTTTCCACATGTTGAATTAACTTTTAGGCATCTTAAAACATCGAAATCTTTAGATTGGAAAAAAAGTAGAAATTTTCGAGAGTGTACACTTGGTCACTAGTCCAATATTATCTGCATTGAAGAAGCTAGGGTTTGTTTTTAAAAGTTGTTAATTATTACATTTAATGTTACAAAATTTTCTTTGAATTGTTTTTTTTACAAAATGTAAAGATGATGGGGGAAGGCAGACTTTTCCAGATTCAACAAAGGTTTTACCAAATAACCTGTTTGGTTTAATACTGTCAGATGTTGCATGACTTTGTTAAACTGAGTTCAGTAGCCCAAATATCTTGCATGAGGTGTGTCCCAAGGGGCAGTTGACCCCTTGCCCTAAGGGCCAAAATGAGCCATACTACCAGTATTGCAAACCTCCAGTTATTGTTGTAGGTTTACGCTACTCAATTGTATCTCCACCGGTCCCATACACAGTCCGAAATATATAATAAACACTTACGTGAGTGAGTATCGTTGTTAAAACAATCTTTAAAATGACGTTTCGCAGAGCTACGCTCCACTTCTTCAGTCAGCCGTGTAGGTAGGATGGAAACACAGCTCGTCTAGAAGTGTTGTCAAGCCTTTAAGGCATTTTTAACAGTCATGTAATTTTACGTCTTTTAATCCAAGACCTTTTTACCCAATCCTGGATTTGTTTATGTGATGAAGTATTTTATGTGCTGATTAAAAGAAACTTGAAGAAGCAGAGTGTAGCTATGCAAAATGTCATTTTAAAAATTGTTTTAACAACGATACTCACTCACGTAAGTGTTCATTATATATTTTTTTTCTTAATTGCAATACAATAGTAATGGTCATTGTGTTACAAAGGTGAAACAAGAGAAAAGTGAGTTTCCACTGCTGTAGTTAAATGGAGATGTAACATGGCACCACACACTTCACTGGATGAATAGGTGGGGGAATATGAAGAAGTGAAGCCCATCACCTCTATACCACAAGAGATATGCTCGTGCAGCCTTCTGTGCACCAAGATGCTTGCTGGAAACACTGTCACGTCTATTTGTTATTTTAAAATTGAATTTCCACATAATGCTGCAAAAGAAACTTCATAGACTGAAAGATAAAACAAATGTTTGCTTGGATTGGTAACAGTTTGTTATATCGGAGACACATTTCTTTAGTTTTACAGAAGGAACTACGTACGGAAATGAGTTTCTCCAAGCTTTCCAACATTCGTAGAGGTATTTTCTTTCACCGTGGAATATATTTGACTGAAATCATGTATTTTTCAAGAGAAATATCTCACCGATGCACAATTGCCATTGCTTTCACTACGTGAACTGCATGCTGCATACTTTTGATGACATAAAGCCCCTGTCAGTGTTTCAAAACCCCTTTTTTTTTCACTATGCTTGCTTAACCAAACTTAACCTTATCGGAAATGGTTCGTGGGGCTATCCGTCAATGGTTTGTGGGGCTATCCGTGAATGGTTCGTGGAACTATCTGTCAGCTACCCGTGCATAATGTAAAATTTTCACACGTGACTAATACGATAGTAGGTATTTTTGGTGAAGAAGGTTGGAAACACTGCATACCCACAACATGAGTCAAAATGTGCCCGCCATATTGTGTGTTACAGAAGCGAAGAAAGGAATAAAGTAAGTGTAAGTGAAAAATGGTTTGTTTTCGTGTAAAAGCATAATGGCACCTTGAACTATGTTCCGCAATACACAATTGGTAAGTACGAACCATGCGAAACACAAAATATCAGATTTTAATGTGTCTCCGATATAACAAACTGTTACCCTTGGATTTTTTCTGACACTAGAAGCTGATATAATTTTTGCAGTGTTTATTTTGTTGCATGCATTTACTAGTGGTATAGTGGAACCACAAGCAAAGAAACCTGTGCAGACCCGTGACTCCTGTGTACCATACTCCTACAAGGAGGGGAAGGGAGAGTGGACCATGCTTCCTTATGGCTCGAGCTGAACATAAGAAGGGAAAGCTGTGTGGGAACTTTTCGTCCAAGGTTTCTTTCCTTGTGGTCGCTCTATAGGTGCAGAAGCTACATTTCATTGGACATGCTTGACAGGTTTACTGACAATTACTCACCCTCTTTGGCATTCCTATGAAAATATTCTAGCACGGTGGTTCCCATGTGTGTGCCATCGCCATGGCACCCTGGGGTTCCGTGGCTGGCTTACAGAGGCATCATGAAATGTTCCAATATTTTCACCGAAATAACACCTACTTGTTAGTCAATGATATGATTGCTCCAAATATGTGCTTATTTAGTACTTCTTACATACAAAATATTTCTGATATGAAAATATGTGTTAATTTTTAAACTTAAGCCAAGCAACCTGTCCACACTGAGAGTTACAAATGTTAGGTAGGCCTACATTCCGACTTGGGCGCCAAGGAAAAATCTTGATACACTAAGGGCACAGTGAAACTAAACAGTTCAGGAATCCCTGTTCTAGCATCTTTTTAGCTGATTCATATTGATGTATTAGTTTATCAGTAAAATTGCCAATCCTTTTACAGAATTTATATGAATAATCATGGACATCTGCAGAATTTTTACCATGGTAGGTCAAGCAAGGTATTTTTTCCATTTTGCCCCATAATATTATCCCCTCTGCCCTCAAGAAACATTGCTTCAGTTTGAAGTTATGTTTCTGCAACCCCTTGCAATAATTGAATTGACATTGGTTACTATGACTGAAATGAAATGTGTGAAATATGTACTTTTTGGGTCACTTTCATTTTCCAGGGGGATAGGAGGCATAGCCTTCCTTGCACCCCCTTCTGGACGTCCATGTGGATAGCCTTTCTTGGTTTTGCAATGGAAATATCTAAGTTAATTTTTTTTCAGGCAAAAATTTGTCATCGGAGGGCAAATGAACTAAATAGGATTTTTTGCAAAACATTTGCAATTTTATGAGATCACTAGAAATATTGGTTATAGGTAAATTTTACAATTGGTTTTGATTAAATTTAATCCCTAGAAAATTATTCCGATATATAAAAATCATAATTATTTTACTTTTTCCTTCATACACAATTCCATTGAAAGTTTTATCATGTATAAGTTTAGATATAAAGAATAGTTGAAAAATTATATTTATATGCAAAATGAATGCAAATAAATATTCTACTCACATTTCTTATGGTGTGAATTAAATATAAATGAACATATATTGAAATGGATACATAAAATTGTAACTAAAATTGCATTATTTCCTCTCAGAACTAAAATTGACTGGATTCAACAAAGTTGATTTTGAATGTGGTGCTGGAGTGACCGAATGGAAGACACAGACAGTTGGTGGCACAGTCCATGTGGTTGGTCTCACCAAAAAAGGTCTTCAACTATGCAGCTACGTACCTACAGAAGCTGATGATTATGTAACAAGTGAACTCCATGAAGGTAAGATATGATACGATTTATTTCATTCTGTGGGTGTTCTTCCACAGATGGTATGGAACATGTCAGTACATTAGATTATAAAAGAAACAATTATTTTCAAATAGGTACAAGCATATACAGTGCATTTGTTTTGACTCTGGGCCGAAATAGCACATGACATGGCGCAGATGCTGGCATTTTTGTCCCGTAACGTCTCTCTTATGTACACACATACCTTTAGCACATAACTAACTCACTCACTCTCTCGCCTTCTTAAACCCGAAGGTTCATGGCTGCAGCAACACAGGCCTTCCATCTGTCCCTATCCTGAGAAATATCTATATACTCTTTTCCATCCCTACAGATTTCCCTTAGGTCCATCTCATCATACATCTTTAGGTACCTTTAGCACATAGACAATTATATTTATATTTCATAACGAGAACTAATATGTGTTATAAGAGTTGTTCAAAGTTGTTCATGGTCTATCTCGTCCCAGAGCCAAAGTGATCGCTCTGTGTGTGGGAAGATATTATACGTAGCATTCAAATACAATAATTACATTATAATTCGTTTAAGGATTTTTGAAGTTCTCCTTGTTTTTGCTAAAGTTAGTTACAAGATATGGTTACATTAATTTACTTACACATAATAGATAAAATGAATATGTACATACCCATGTCCTTAGTAGTTCATTAAGCATGTAGCAATTTGTCAGGTGCTCTATTACATAATAAAAACAATGATGTAAGTATTTTTTCACAGGCATTTTCAAAAGGTAGCTGACTGCATTGTTTTTAAGTCACTTGGAAGGTTATTGAAACTGAAGAGCTGTGTATTTTGGTCCTTTCTTGTATAATGTGTTGTGCGACTGTATTGTAAGGTTGCTGCCGTTTCTTGTATAGTATTTATGTAAACAGTTGTTACATTTATAATTGGTGAAATTTCTGAAAGAAAATTGTCCTTTCTCATTTCTTAATATGCAACTGCCTGGCAAGTGTGACTCTAGGATGAGTGCCCTCAAAACTCTGGTTAGCAGTTAACTTGAAATCAAATACATTTCTCTGCAGCATCTTCAATCTGTATTTGTGGCTGCATGATTTCTACACCATCTAAAATTGTTTGTCATCCTGTGTTAAATCAGTATTGGTAAATATTATATCACTACCCAATGGTGTACGGGTAACGTCGTCACCTTGTAATAGTGGGGTGCTGGGCTTGATACCCATTGGAGACACATTCACATTGCACCATGGTTCGGATATCACTTTAAACTATAGGTCCAGTCCCAATTAGCCTATCTGTGCATGCAGTGGACTTAAAACAAAATTCAAACAAACATACTAGAAGTTTTACATTACAAATTGATGGCATTTCATTATATTGTAACTTATCTGACAGTGTAGTAATCCCCTTTTTTTGTTTCCTTTTTTAATTTAAGCCATGATTTAAATTTAGACAGATGAAAGTTCATGATCTCATAGCTGGAAGTATATAAAATCTGCATTTTGAAAAATCAGCAATTTCTTTCTTGTGGTTCTGAAGAGTGCAATTTTTTTTTCAGATGTCCGATAAGGATGATAAAGTTTGAACCTTGACATCTTAATTTCACAACTGTAATCATTTCATATAAGTAAAAATATTCAATCTATTAAAATAGTGTATCAATAGTTAGGAGTTTTCTTATTTTATGTAAAAAAGTAATTTTGTGCTAAACTTGTCCATGTTGGTATAGAACATCTGGCTACCACATGGAAGGCCTGGGTTCAAATTCTGAGGCAGGTGATCTGGACCAGGAAGTTTTTCAGTCATTTCCCTATTTCTGCCCACATAGCCTCGTAAATGGGTACGTGGGGGTTAAAGATTGCCAGGCATGATGCTGATTACATCATCTCAACTATGGCAGAGATCAAGAATATGTGGAGCTCCACACCTCCACATCACCCCAAGTGTAGAATCTAGACTAAGGTATGGCATATTGCTATGGAGGAACTCAACAAAACTGTCGAAGGTTTTCATTCTACAAAAAAAAATCATCAGAACTATGGTCCAAGAGCCTCCAAAAACATCTTGTAAAAATCTGTTCACCAAACTTTCAATACTCACAGTACCATCCCTATATATATTACAATGCCTCCTATTTGTAAAGCACAACATCAAAAACCTCAATAAAAATAGTAATATACATAATCATAATACAAGAACAAAGGCAAATATACACATAGACAACCACAGACTGAACCTATACAAAAGGAGTGCCAGGAATACTACTATACAATAAACTTCCATGTGAAATAAAGGAGGAAGGAAATCTTAAGTTATTCAAAAATAAAATAAAAAACTATCACTTAGAAACATCACCCTACAGCATAGAAGAATTTCTACAGCATATCTAAAACTACTTTCTCTGTCTCACCCATGTACATAATCAATTGCACACAATATATCAACATGTATGATACCTTACTTAATCTGATATGCATCCCATATATGTAATCTAGTGGATGTAATATACATTTGTAACTCAACTATGCTTATCTACATCCCAAATATGTTATGAAGGGTATGTAATATATATTTGTAACCATAACTGCTATATGCCATGTATGTAATCAAACCAATATGTAATAATATACACTTGTAACTTTAATCATACTGCATCCCAAATAAGTAATCAAGTGGATGTATTTGTACTGAAATCATGCTAATGTTATATGTAACAAATGATGTGCTCTATACTGCTGCAGATAGAAATATCTACAATGTAGTCAACAGAACAAGAATAAATTACAATTACAATTATGCCTTGACTTTGACCTAGTACTATGTTAAATACATTTCAGTTCTTCATTTTACTATGAAAGTGTTCTTGATTTATTAGTTGTTTTTGCTCATAATTTTCATTAATGTTAATTTTTCTCTTTAGAAATGATTGCAGATACATTATCATTCACCTTGTTCAAAAGATGGAATGCCACAATAAGGTCAATGGAAGTAGTGATTGTGGTTGCTTTAGCTACTTCCAATACAGATCTGTTATGGTACACTATCAGTGAAAATAAATTGGTAAGCTCTTACTATTAACTATTATTTCATGCTAATTGTGTATATGTGAATCAGTATTAGTCAAAACAGCTGGAAGTACCAAGTTAAAAAAAATGCCATTCTTTCTGCATATTTAATTACCAGAAATATGTTCAAAGGAGCTTAAATAAATACAGTGAAATCTATTATATATTTTATGGGGGACAGAAGGAAAAACATATAACAGACAAAATTGTATTATTGACAGATAATTAAAATGGTAAAATTAGGTACAACAGGCATGGTTGGCCCTATAGTGCACAGGAGCAGTGAACCATCAATAATGTAGGATATTCACTTCAAGAATGGACAATAAACAATATCTTTACCTTTTCACAAGAAATCCTATGTAATAAGTAGTGTCTTTGAGGACACAACACAACAAATTATTTTGCTGCGAAAGAGAGACTGCGAGCCAGCTGCGCTGCTTCAGATTCCCAGTTGAACCCCTGCAGGACATCTCCTGCCATCGTCAAAGCACCGGGCGGCAAGCAGAAGCTTGAGGTGGGAATATGGCAAAATACATGGAAACGGATACTGCCAAACCTTCGTATCAGGCAGGCTCAGTTCGTACTGTCACAGAATGCACCATCCTTGCAGCCAAAGAGTTACCCTGTGTCCTGCAAGTTAAAAGCTGATAGTGACATATTCAATCTTACCTTTGTATCACTTTTCTGCCAAATATCTTACACTAACTTCAAACTTGACAGATGGATGAGTAGCAATGAATGAAAGCTGGAATTACAGAAGATGAATTAAAATAAATGCAAAGTAATTTTGTGCATGAATTCAGACGTTTTCCCTCAAAGGCGGAAACACTTCAGGTACGTGAAAATAACAGAATAGTGCGATTGAAAGCCACGACCCTGTCAGTGTCTGAATTTGTTTTAGTTTTTGAAGTGCATTAAAAAATATAAAATGATGCTTCGAGTGAATTGAGATGTGGACTGTGCTTAGGTAATGTCATTTGATGGAGTGTAGGTGGTGGTGTCTGTCCAGGTAAGAAATGGCTGCTAGACATGGATATATTAATGTAAACAAACATCCCCATTCACTGAAAGGAAATTACTCATGTCGATCCACCCCAAATTTGAACAAGGTTGTCATTTCAATCAAGAGGTAGCTTCGATTTCTAGTGTGCACATATCACGTGTGATTCCTCTTTAAGAACGATAAGACCACTTCTGACAGGTTGTTTTTTTTTAAATTGTAGGTGTAGCTTTCAATTGATATGTTACTCATTATAATTTAGGCTGTATGAAATAATTTAGGCCAGTATTCATAAACACATCCCCAACACCTTCATAACAGTCTCATTCTTTTACCTTCCAACTTGAAATTTTCCATAAATGCAGAATTTATTGTTTCATCACTGTATACTCCCAGATAAAAACATTCTGGACAAGCCCCACCCCCACCCATCCCACTTATTTGCGGAAACTTAATGTTTCATACAGTGGCGTGCCTAAGGGGGGATGGTGGGGTTATAACCTCCCCCTTTGGCCTTGCATTTCCAAAAAAAGAACTTCAGAGGAAAATGTGTCAATATAATGTCTGGCTAGTAAAAAACATATTCGTAACCTCTCCTTTTTCATTCGAAAATAGTGTGCACACCAATGGTGTCATATTACATCGGTGAACCCCCAGGAAAACAATCCACAAGCTGCGCCTGGTATATAAGGAAAGAAATGAACACCAAAGTTTGCTATATTGCCTTAATATGTTCTAAATCATTAATGTAAATTCACAAGATGACAAGAAATAGACAGTGACTGTGCAAGCAAGGTTTACTCACTTAATCCTATCAGCCAATTCCCTGCAAAATACCATATTAAACATCAGCACGTTTATCTTGATCTTCTGTTTACGGTAACTCTAGTTTCCCACTTTATACATTTTCCAGACCCTGTTGATGTTAAAATTTGCGGGAAGCCTGTTCTGTATGTCACGCAACATCTCCCTTGCTTTTGCAGCAGTCTCATTCATTCACCATGCGATCTTGAACTTCTGCCTTACAATCAGGAACAAGCACATTATGTCCAAACCGATAGTCCCTCCCTCCCTCCACAAAAAGTATGTGGATAATTGAGAACATGGCAAGTCAATCTTCTTTACCAAAGCTTTTACGTAATTCTTCCCAGTAGAGGGGGGGGGGGGGGCTTGCTGGTGAAAACTTTTCCTTTCTTTTCATTTAGCAGATTGGCAATGGCAGTGGCGAAAAGAGACATTTTTACGTAGTCACCACAAAAATTGCCAAAACGTCAGATTCAATCTTTCAACCAGGAGGGGTAGGGGCGCAATATTTCTCAATATTGCCAAGATCATTGCCTATTCAATGTTAAAGCTCACTATAGTACCATAGACCTTACTAGGACAAAATAAAAATTATGCTATCCCATACAATGGGAAATATTTATTTTTAGATATTCTTGCACGTAATTTCTTAATGAACCAAACAGTTTAACTTGCTTAATCTATTTTCAGCATAAACTTGGAATAACATGGCCAGTATACAAAGAAGTGACCTACCTGCAAGTGTTTAAAGTGGAAGACCAGGACAAGCTGCTAGTTATTACGTCACCAACAGAGTTCCCAACGCTTACCAATGCCTACGTATATGATTTCATTTTGAATGAAGATGATCCTTCCCAGTTTTGGTAAGTGAATGTTCATCTAGTTATGTTAATTGGTAATTATGGCAATAAGAAAATAGACATACCTGTGCCTCAACACCAGATGTGGTTGTGTATTATAATTTTACTTATGACTATGTACAGTGACGTAGAAAGGGGTGGGCGACCACCCAGAGCCTCGTGGCTGATGGGGTTGATACGAAAAATGTAATAAATAGAAGTGAGAAAAATACATGGAAAAGGCTAATTTTTATGTGCAATAAAATTAGAACATTCTGTTTTTATATTTGGCTTCAAATTGTAGTTTGTTATAATTTGAATGAATAAGTCAAATCAGAGCCATAACATGCAGGTGGGCTAGACCCTAAGACTAAGGGGGCCTGAAAAAAGTAAAATTGTCTTACATTTACGCAAAATTTCACGATAACTTGCTTGGACATTTTTATCCATTTATTCTTTATGTACCCAGTAGGACCAAGTAATGTAAATAGTTTGCCAAAGAGGAATAGAGATGGCAGCACCAGGCATGCAAGATTAAGAATTAGCATAATCTATGTCAATAACTTTATAAATAAGAACAAAGCAAATTGGAAAGATGAAAAACAATAGAATCTATTATAAGAAGACAAAGAATAAATATAAAAGAAATAAATTAATGTATATACTGGATAAATCAAACTAGTGATCATATGTAAATGGATCAGAAAACTAAAGAAGTCAAAGCACTGCTACAAATATGTCTTTGAACATATCTTGCATCTGTCTGATTGATTTACCATTCCCATAGCGGAAATTTTGTTTACGTCAGTGGCCGCGAGTTTTCAATTATAGCACCTACTTGGATGCACCTGTCAGTCGTTTGGCACCAAGTATATTTCCCAAAGCTTAAGGGTAAAGGATAAAGCAATTCATTAAATCGTCAAAAACATAAATAAATGGAAATCCAGAGGGAAGTTCACAAAGAAGACAAGAAGGAAGTCCAGAGAGAAAAATATACAAATCAACAAAATAAATAATAAAAAGCATATTGAAATGAAAATTGACTGTAAATAAGAATTATAGAAGAACTTAACTTATCATGTAAATATTCTGATTCCATGTATCCTGTGTTTAAATAATATATTTGTTTAAACGTCTCCATTGGAAGGCATCCTGTCTGGTTTCCTTGTCTACAAAGAACCCTACCCTGTAGATATTCTAGCTGAGGTTTAAAATTAAGATTTATGTACCTTTGCACAAATGGAGGTAGCATCTTTTCTTGAATAAAAAGTTCTCAGTCTTCTCTTTTCTTATTTCTCTTGACCTTGCAGTTCCAATTTTAATATTTTAGGGCCTCCCCGATGGCGCAGTGGTAGCGTCGTCACCTTGTATGCAAGGGGTCCTGGGTTCGATAGCTGGTGGAGGCACATAGTGGTTCGGATCCCACTTAAAACTGTAGGTCCAGTCCCGATTAGCCTTACTGTACATAAAGTGGACTTAAAACACCAATTCAATCAATCAATCAATTTTAATATTTTAACAATAAAGCATCTATAACTGCCACAGGGCAAGGTGTGAGGCATTTTAGATTTGTTGATATTGAAACCTATTGTCGACGAGCCAGTCTCGTAGCTAGATATTTTGGCAGTGTTGTGGTTTAGCAACCCCTCCCCCCCCCTTCCCCTGCTCTACTTCCATTACTGATTTCTAAAAAAAGTTTAGCATATTTAGGAATATTTCAGTTACGTCTTGGTGTCTGAAGAACATCTTTAAACTACTTTGCTTAAAGAAAATTCCAGCATTGTGTTACAAGAATATACCCCTGCCAACTGTAAATTTCTCAGTCACATATTATTAAATATAATTTTTGTCAGCAATTTACTATTAATATTATTTAAATATGATATTTTGCTGACGTTTCCTTTGATTTTGTATAGATTCACATTGAGATTTCAAATTTAAAGAAATGATGGGGGCCTCACTTTCTAATGTTGCCTAGGGCCTCGCTTTATGTTGCTACGCCACTGACTATGTAGGTCATTAGCACCACAGGTTGACCAAGATCTTGTTGAGGTCTCTGAAATTAATCA
Source organism: Lepisma saccharinum (assembly GCF_977018435.1). Taxonomy (NCBI): domain Eukaryota; kingdom Metazoa; phylum Arthropoda; class Insecta; order Zygentoma; family Lepismatidae; genus Lepisma; species Lepisma saccharinum. The sequence continues at coordinate 2,095,149 of NC_139256.1, forward strand.
GCAGAACTTTCTTACATCTTTTACTCCAGGGCCTGTTCCTTCTGAGGGTAGCAGTTGCTACGCCCCTTGGGGGGACGTACTTAAATGTTGTTTACCACGGCTACAGATATCTTAATCTCAGGGGGATAGGTTCTTTATTTGAGAATTCCAAATAAGAAAGCGTTTTATAGCCAAAAGGATATAGTTAAATGTGGATCTATATTCTGAGAACTATACAAAATACAGAGAAAATATGTATAATCGAAAAGGCTTCTTCTCCGTTGGATATCAAAAAGGCTTCTTCTCCTTTGGATATCAAAAAGGCTTCTTCTTCTTTGATTATCGAAAAGGCATCTTCTTTTATCATCAAAAGGCTTCTTCTTTTAAAAGGCTTCTTCTTTTAAAAGGCTTCTTCTTTTAATATGGAAAAGGCTTCTTCTTCTTTTAATATGGAAAAGGCTTCTTCTTCTTTTAATATGGAAAAGGCTTCTTCTTTTAATATGGAAAAGGCTTCTTCTTTTCTTCTTTTAATGTATTATCTTTCTTTTTTGAAGCGTAATCTTATTTATGTGCTCGCTTTCCCCGCTTCTTTGGCAAACAATACAAGCTATACTTGTAGAAAGAGTAGGGTCGACTAAACTGACAATAGCGCCACCTCCTATTTAACGACCAAAGGGGAATAACCAGGATCGCTAATAACTAGCGCTACCAATGGCCCAGTGCGACTAAAAAGGAGCGCAACCGTAAAGTGCTTCGGGGCGTTTAATTTGACACAGCGCCACTGGGGACAAACAACCAAAACACTGACGATGTTCTCCTCGTCAGAGAATCGAAAAGAGAGAGATTTCTGAATTCATTCGCTTACCTAATAACTTTCCTAAACGTTTCATATGCGGCCATATTCTTCATTATTTTAATTTGCTATATACAACATTCTATTTATTTCTTTTATAGTATTTGAACTCTTCTTTTATATATTTCTCAATTTACTATAATATATATAATCCCTCTTCTCCGCTCTAAGTTTTTATAATTTACTTTGCTCCTCTTTATATAGCATGCTGCCATCTCTCGTCGATTCCGAGAAACCATTCCTCCTTGCAACTTTCATTGTGTCATCGAAACTGGCACGTGACACAGTTTTCTTTGATAACTCTGCTACAATTACGAAGTTCTTTAAACAAGCATATAAATTTCATCACCAATATTATCTGAACTAAGTGATAACAGTAGGCAATTTCATAAATGCTGCACTGTTACACTTCCCATTCACTTGATTTTTTTAATCACACAATTTGAAAGTAACTCTTGTGTAAGACACGATATATGAGAATGCAGACCAACGGAAATGTTGCAAAATGGAATAATAGGGAAGAGAAATTAGAATTAATCTTGGCATAGGGAACATTGGTGGAAAAAATGATTGGGGAAAATAATCAGTGTTATTAAGTAGAACTAAAATACCTTGCAGAAGTGCATAAAGTTGTATTGCTGAAATATACATTTGAGCAGCAAATCATGGACCTCGTATTTTGCTTCAAGTTTATCACTTTTATGACAATTCTATACAGCTGCTTCTATGGTCAAGTCTGTCATTTCTACCCTTCATAAATGACAAACATATTTCTTGTGCCATTCCTTCTCATCCAGGCTTCAAGTCATGGTTGGGGTGTAAGGGGTGACACCCAAATAACAAGCTCTTCCATGTTGGGCTGCATTTTGCAAACTAACGAGGTAAAGTTCCCGTGCATATAGTACGGTGCCATGAAGGCACATTTATGGTATGTGGGGGTAGGGCCCGACATATTCTCGATCTCTGCCATTTTTGAGGTGTGATCAACACCATGCTCCAGCCACCTTTACTCCCAAAGGGTTGCCCCCAGCTATCCATTGACTTAAGGCTGGGTAAGCCCCAGAGCCACTTTCTGTAGGGACAAAGCCAGAAAAATTCAGACCTTAAATCACCCACCCTGAGAATCGAATCTGGGTTTCCCGTGTGGTAGTCAAACACCCTACTGACTAGACTACTGTGGCTCTTGACATCTGGACCTGCATTCAGTAAAATTCTCTGAGAAACTTGTGTGTTGTCTATTTGCGTTTGTGACTGTCCGTTCATAAATTTCACTCGTCACCATTTATTCTGATCATTTCAATTAGACAAAAGGCCCAGAAAAATGACGTAAAATAATCAATCCAAATCATGGTTTAAAACTACAAAATTTTCACAAACTAAAGGGGCAGAATTATCACATTGCCTAGAATCAGCATTTGACCCTGCATCCAACATGAGGTGCTGATCCTAGGCAGTGTAAAAATTCTGCCCGCCTCTAATTTTTGTGAATATTTTGTAATTGTACTTAGAGCCACGGTGGTGTAGTCGATAAGGCATCTTACTGGTGATTTAAGATCTGAATTTTTAGCACCTTGTCCCCTGCATAAAGTGACTCTGGGACTCACCAAGCCTCGAATTAATGGGCACCGGGGTGCGGGGATAAAGGTGGCCAGAGCATGGTGCTGATCAATCACCTCCAAAATGGGGGAGATTAAGAATGTGTGTGGCCCTACCCCCCCCCCATCCCCTTCATGGCACATTGCTATATGCACAGGGAACTTTACCTCTTTTTTATCAAACATGAGGAAACATGTTTGCACAGATAATAGCAGTCTAGGTAGATATTTACATTGTGCACCTATATATGTATAATACATAATTATTTTTTCGTCCTTCTAAACAGGCTCTCTCAAAAGCTCAAAAGCAATGGAGCAGTTTCAGCCGATGTGTGCAACATAGGAGAGGACGTGTTCTTGGCTTTACCACAACCAACTGTAGGGTTTGTTCAGATATTTAGATACGACTCTACCTTGAAAATGTTCAGGTTGCTTCAGTACATTATAAGTCCAGGTGTTGCTGACGTTCAAGCATTCAGAGTTGGCTTCAAAACGTTCCTTGCGATTGGTGGGAATGACCCAGCAGTGTACTGCTACCACAATGGTGAATTCCTGGAGGAGGAAAGCCCCCTGGACAACATATCTCACGTGGAAAGGCTGCATCCTTTCTATGTAAACAACTACAGGGATGACGTTTTACTGTTGGTTGAAACTGGAGACACCTCAAATCCTATCGCAATGATCTCGTGGACAGGAGATGGAAGTTTTAAATTGCATGACACACCCTCGTGGAACGTTGACGACCCACAATCAGAAGGTAAATATTAAAGTTTAAGTGGTACAAGAACATTTTGTTATATTATGTATTTTTAACATTTTAGAATAACAAAAAATCAATTCAAACATCTAGATGTGTAAGTTTTTAATCTTAACATACTGCAAATATTTGTTTCAACATAACATTATAATGTCGGAGTGTTTGGATTCATTTTGTTAAGGATTGAAACTTTGCTGCTGTTATAATCAGAAATGTTACCACACGAAAGCTTGTTGTGTAATGATTCCTGGGTTCATTCCTTGATATTTGTACAAATTTTGTGGTTGAAGTCTCTGCTGGACATAGGTTAATTGTGATTAGAATATGTGCAAATGGGCTCAGATGTTACCTAATTGCAACAATGCACAGTGAGCCTGAAACACATGCAACATTCTGTCATCTATTATTTTATTAGGCCATAAAAGTAAAGTATAAATTAGTGAATATATAAACTTCCTTGCATCCAATCTCTTCCTTCTGCCAGTTTTCTACTGTCCATCCACTGAGTGTAGGGAGACCATACATCCTGTTTTTACCAGACAGTCCCATTTGGGAGACTTGTCCATATTTTAAAAATCCTCAATATATCTCATTTTTAAGGATCTAGAAGTTGCCTCAAATTATATCTAAATTTTAGATATTTCATGCTAAAAAAAAGTATGGCATTTTTTAAACTAGTGTCATGGCAACACTGTTTCAAGTTATTCATAGAAATTTTGTTTTCTTTTTAAATTTAGTGTCGCTTTTTTGCCACTTTTGGCTAATTACACAACAATCCAAATGCTACAATTACGTCGAAGATTCGAGCAGGCAGCACTATTTAGAGTAGCTCTTGTCACTGTTTTTATTGTTTTGTGTTGGTTCCATAATTTCTAGAGCAGTGAATAAATATCACCAAGAAGTACATAGTCCACGCGTTTACTTTGTTAACGTCAAAGAACTGAAGAAAGCCACCGCGACAAACGTGGGTGGGGATAAATAGTGGGCAGGTTGTTTTCGTCCAATCACATTCAACCTTCAGCCAATGGGCGCAGCTTTCATTCTGCTCGTCTACTCCATGTGGAGTCTGTCACATGACTGCGGATACACTGTTTCCGTACTTTGCAACTTCAATGTGGAGACCGTGGGAAGGTGCTTGTGCGAGGAGGGACAAGGTGGCGTAGAATAGATGTGAAGTATAGATGCATGGCAACACTGTGCGTTGAATGTGATTGTTGCAGCTGGTGGGCATGCTCCATGAAGTCAGCCAGTCGTTAATGTAGCTAGCACGTCGACTATACATGTAGTTCCAATGCAAGCCTGCACAAAGAATTTAAATTCCTGCATCTCGACACAAACTCAAAAGAAAATTCCTAATGAATTGGTGAATGCTAATATATTTTCTAGTTTAACTAGTAATAATAATAATAGTTTTATGATTGCCGATTTTTCAGGAGGGGGTAAAAGGACTTCCTTGATAAGTCCCTTTTTGGGGTCAAAAATATTATGGTCACCCTAACTGAGTGTTACCTTGGAGTTGAGACAAAAATGCTCACTCTATAGAACCTGATTTCTGGAATGCAAATTGTTTTGTCAGTATGCAAAAAAGACAAAATTTGGAAGAAGGCTGCCCAGAATGGGAGACATCTGGGAAAAGTTAATGTAATTCGAATGGTGAAATAGTAGCAATATTTTTTTAGAAATATTGTTTTCTGCTATTTATAGGCTGTCAGTTGCAGCAGTTAACTGCCATGGTCACCAAAATAATGAGAGAACATTTTCACGAGACATTAGAATCATGTTGACTGTCGTAACTAGAGTTGTGCAGGACAGAAAATATTTGGTCAGTGCGGGATTGGGAAGGAAATAATAATACTGGGAAAATAATCAATTTCCTGACCAGGTTTGGAAATTTGTGGTAAAAATCTTGAGTTGTACACACTATTTCCCCTTCACTTCTGTTAACTGTTAATATCAAGAATTGATATCTTTTTAATAAGATCCTTTGGAATTTCTCAGCTGTTCGGGATTACAAAACGTCTGTAAATAATTTCCCGAAGTCACATTGTGACCTTGATAATTCACACCCCATCATTTAACATGTACAGTACCCTTTGGTACATAAAAACATGGATCAGGTGCCATGAAAAATAGTAGATTAAGTGGTCTGTTTGATATCTCTGCATTGTGAAAAAGTACAAAAAGGCAAAGAACTGTTCATCAAAAAAGTGTTTGTGGAAAGGAAGCAAGGCGAATCCAATTTCTATATGAATTATATAGTCTGTACTTGTAGATTACACCAATTTGCATTTTATTATTTGTAAAGTAGTAATAATAACAGTAGCAAGTACAATAATAATAAGTTTCTATGACTGAAGGGCAAGATATGAAATGTTACTCTGCCCCTTGAGAAATATCTACATGAAGAATGAGCAGTGATTAGATGAATGCTTTGGAATGGGACACATGGTTACCTTGTGCGTAAGAAGTTGGATTGTTAAAAGTGAAGTAACTTAGTTTTAAATGTTGCTTAGATGTACAAATGAAACGCATACCTGATTTTATATTATGAGGTCACGTCTTTAATAAGGAAATATTATGCTGCTTTACTCCTTTGCAACTATGTACCTATCATTCACCTTTACTGTAGTTATTTTAAAGATTTATGGAGTATTGCATTTGAGATTTGATAACAATTACATCAATTAAAACTATACAGAAATATCATAGTACTTGTCTATTCTTATTTATTGGAATTTTTTTTAGAAAAGTTTATCTGTCTGTGATTCTCATTTATAGATTTATCTTTAATGCATTGAAGAAACTCTTAATTGCATTCCAATTGTTATTGTAATCCTTTGTTTCTTGTAGGTTTGTGTTTTCTTACTCATGGACTGAAGGGAGCATCAGAAGTGTTTATTAATTCAACTCTGAATATCCTAGTTCCATGTGATAACTCCTCTGCATTGTTTTACATGGAAATTACTCTTGTACCTAAACTGGGTCCTCTTGATATTGAGGTCAAACAACTGCTGAAAATGAAGGCTGAAGTTCAGGTAAAATGAAAGATTCTAGAAGCAGTGGTTGAAATTCAGTAAGCATTGAAGTTAATCTCATTTTGTGAATTTCCATCCTTGTTGTGTAATTTTCCAACACAGTTTTAAGGGAAAGAGTGATCGTTTCACACTAGTTGTGCATTGGTTTCAATATCATCGAAATCGGCACTGCTACTACAGAACACCTCGGCTGGATAAGAGAGTATGAATTTCTCTCCATGTTCCAAGTGGAAGCTGTTTTTAAGTTGGTTATTAAGCTAGACACAATGTTTTTTTAAATTCTCTCATAAGTGTAATGCATTTCTCCTCGCCACCTATGGCCATTCTGGCAGTGTTGCCATACCTGATGCACATATAAGAGCTAAATTTCATCTAAAATGGAGCTAAACTTGAGTTTCAAGGAGCTAGATTTGCGAAGGCTGGATAATATGCTTCCTAGGGTAATTTTAGATGTCAAAGGGTTGGGGGATGCCGCTATTACCGTTAACTTTAAAGTGATTACAATTTATGCTTAGTTTTCAGTCTAAATCCGGTGGCATCACCCATCTCAATAATCCACTGATGGTCGTATGAAATCCAAAATAAAGGATTAATGGATAACAATATTATGTCTATCTTCACATCACCATGGTGCTATAAAAATGTAGCTGGAGTGGTAATAGAGGATGTAGCGACCCACGCAATATAACAATGCCATGTGTAAAATGTATAATCATGGCACAAGTTGGTCTATGTGGGCTGGAGCCAGTGATGGCATCTTAGTGGGGCAGGTGACCAAATCCACAGCCAAACGAGTGCACTAAAGAGCCAGATCTGGCTCCAAAAGAGCTAAGTTTGCAACAGTGCCATGGAGGGAAGAGCCTCGCCGAAACTGTTCCTCGTGCCCTTAAGTTTACACATGTAGAGTTGTCCCATACTGCAATGTGCATGCAAGGCTAGAATTGAATGGAAGTTGCAGGAAATGTACATGTTCAAATCTCTTTAAACCCAGCACCAGATTGAGGTAAAGTCTCAGTATACCTGGATCGAGGCATGTATGACTATGAGACAGCAAAATTTCCCTATCATAATGGAATCAGTCCACTACATTTTGCTTGCTTTTATTTCATTTCCTTTACAGTGGCGTTGCGTGCGGTTCACATACGGGTGTTCACAATAATTTTTTTATACTGATTGGAGATTTACTACTCTTCCTTGTAACTTCATCTTCAATATTGAACAAGTAAGAATAATAGTTCAACTTATTTTCAACAATTTCCCCCAATGCTATATCTGAAGTAATACAATACTTTTTTATTCAGTTAACACCCTTTTAATTACGTTATTTACAATTAGTGATGGCTAGTGCAAACTAATTAGTATAACATGCAATCTCAGGTATGTACAACGCAAGATTATCATACTGCGGAATATACAAGGGTCGTTCAAGGTTGACCGGGACTTTTATTTCTGCAGAGGAAATACGTAGCAGAAGAAACACCAAACTATGTCAGTTTTTCAAAGTATTCTCCGTGTGCACCGAGGCACCATTGCCATCGTTCTGGCAGCTCCCGAATTCCTTTGGCATAGAAAGAACTTGGTTGTTGTCGTAGCCAGTGGAGGACATCGCTCCGCAGTGCTTCATCTGTCATGAATTTCTTCCCTCCCAGATGGTCTTTAACCTTTTGAGTCCCAAGGCCATTTTCACAAGTAAGCCTCACGGTCCCGAGCTGATTTTGAGCAAAATGCAGAGTTTCAATTAAATGAGTGTAGATCGGAGACTAATTGCCCTAGAGAGATGAGTGATATACCGTTGTACGCGGAATGAACCAGAGATTCAGACTATATGAAATTTATGCAAATTTGGCGTATATATGGAGGGGGAAAGGGGGAAATCCCCTGAAAATACTTTTTTTTTAAAAAAAATGGGGTTTCGCCCCCCTCCCGCCCCCTCGAAAAAAGTACATGACAGTGTCGACATGCACATGAAGATGATCGCTGACATGTAAGGAACACAAAAATATTTGCATTATTATCATATGACCAATGTAACTTGAGTTGTACATCCCAAAAGGAATGGTCGGCACGCCACTGATTCAAGCTTCAAAATGCAGCGGTACCTTGAAATGACTTTAGCTCAGAGACTATTTGCCCTGGAGATATGAACTATATACCGTTGTACGCAGAATAAATCACAGATTCAGACGATATACAATTTATGCACATTTGGCGTATATATGGAGGGGGAAAGGGGGGAAATCCCCTGAAAATACTTTTTTTAAAAAATAAATGGGGTTTCGCCCCCCCTGCCCCCCCGAAAAAAAGGATATGAAAAGTTCAAAATGCACATAGAAATTATCGCTGGCATGTAAGAAACAGAAAAAATATTTGCATCATTGTCGTATGACCAATGTAACTTGAGTTGTAGCCCCAAAAGGAATGGTGGGCACGCCACTGATTCATGCTTCAAAATACAGCGGTACCTTGAAATGACTATAGCTCAGAAACTAAATGCCCTAGAGATATGAAAGATATACCGTTGTACGCAGAATGAATCACAGATTCAGACGATATATAATTTTTGCACATTCGGCGTACATATGGAGGGGGAAAGGGGGAAAACCCCCAAAAATTATTTTAAAAAATTGTTGAAATGGTTGAAATTTATATTTTCCCTTGAAAAGAGAAGCAAAAGAGAAGTCCCTTTTCCCGCCTTTTCACCTCCATTTTCATGAAGAAAAAAAAAGGTGCAAGAAACATTTCTGTTAAATACATGTGTTAGGAACAATATATATAAAAAAAAAATCGAAATTCTAACCAAAAATAGAAAAGTTATAACGTATAAACTACGACCTTGGCACAGCGTCTCGATTGAGACGCTTGAGACCGTGAGGGTTACTTTTAGGTATCTCGATCGAGACGCTTGGGATCCAAAAGGTTAAGGGGTGCAAACAAATGATAATCACTGGGGGCTAAATCCGGACTGTAGGGGGGATGGGGCAGAACTTCCCAGCGCATGTTGGCCAGAGTTGTTGTTGTCACATGGCCGTGTGAGGGTGGACATTGTCATGGAGAAGAATGACATTTCCAGACAACATCCCAGGTCTTTTCTTGTGAATGGACTTTCGTACAGCACCACTCAACAATGTGGAGTAATACTTGGCATTAATCGTGTTCCCTTTGTCCAGAAAATCCACATGGATAACGCCCTTCATGTCCCAGAAGACACTTGCCATGATCTTTCCAGCTGACGGCTACATTTTGCTTTTCTTGGGGGGCGGGGAACCTTTATGCTGCCACTCCATGCTGCGTCTTTTGGTCTCTGGGCTTGAATTGTGCAACCATGTTTCATCACACGTGATGATGGATTGCAACAATTCATCACCTTCTGCTCGAAACCGATTCAGAAGCTGTTCACAGACCGTCCTGCATGTCCACTTCTGATCGAATGTCAGCTGGTGGGGAACCCACCTTGCACAGATTTTGTGGAAGCGTAAGTGGTCGTGAATGATTGTCTCAACACTCCCGACACTGATATTCACCTCGGCAGCAATATCCCGCACTGTTACTCGCCGGTTCTCAAGAATAATTTGCTCAACACGTGCGATATTCACTGGTGTGACTGCAGTCGGGCGAATGTGTCCATGCGCTTCATTTGTCACCAGCTCCTGTCCTTCGCGAAACTGCTCACACCATTTGTACACTCTTGTCCGCGACATCGTTTGTTCACCATACTGTGCTTGCAATCATCTGAAAATCTCAGCTGGTTTCACTTTCTCCTTCACGAGAAATTTGATTACACACCGCTGCTCCACAGCCACAGACACACTGCTTGCCGCCATGTTCGCTGCAACTGCTGCGCATGCACGAAATACGTCATGCCGGGCGCTAGTTACTCGCGAAGGAATACATTACATCACCCGCACGTTTCATCATGATCCGGCTATTCATAGATTTTTTACGTACGAAAATCCCGGTCAACCTTGAACGACCCTTGTACTTTGTATTACATGGACCATATGTTAACCAACCACATTCATTCAGCATTGAAAGCACGTGCATCATTAGTGGAACAGAGAGGAGGACTCGTCCAGTCCAGAAAAAAAAATTGTGTATAGTATAAGATATTTGGGTATTGTACAGAATGTCCCCTCGCCCCGCCCACAATAACTCGGTTGTGATGCTTGTGATTGAAGTATCAGTCAATGTGACATTACTTGTATTCCTTCTTTCCTAGTGTTTCCTATTTTTCCTCCTAGCCATGGTTAAGAGATTTTCGACCATTTAAAGCAAGTGTTACCAAACTTGTTTGCTTCACGGCTCCCTTAGTTTTTTTCAAGACTTTACCACGGCGCCCAGAATGTAGCCCCCTCTAACACTTGCAATGCTCAGTTACTTGTAAGATTGCTTGTCTTAAGTTAAAAATTATACACGTATTTCAAATTCAGAAACTTTTTATATTTAAAGAAAGTACTAAATAAGTCGATATTTGAAACATTCATAGCATTGACTAACGATTCAGTGAAAATATTGGAACATTTCGTAGCGCCCCTGTAAACTAATCATGGTGCCCCAGGGTGCCAAGGCACACACTTTGGGAACCACCGATTTAAAGCATATAGTAACATCTGTTCGTCGTTGTCATTAACATATTTACCCGTAGTCGCCTTGTAATCGAGGGGTCCTGGGTTCGAAACCCGGTGGAGGCACACAGTGGTTCGGATCCCACTTAAAACTGTAGGTACAGTCCCGATTAGCCTTACTGTGCATAAAGTGGATTTAAAGCACCAAATCAATCAATCAAACATATTTACCATCCTTGATTTTATACATTGCACAAAACGAATCATTCCAATCCAGATGCAGTCTCTTTTTAAGCGAGTCGTATGTGCAAATGGTAACAAACGCCCAGGATGTGTCCTGTGTTTGTCCATGAATTGCTGCCTCCAAACAATAAACAAGGAAAACGGAATTGCGCGTTCACAACGTTGCACCCACATAAGCAATTGTATTATGTGTACCAGTAATTTTTGAATGTTCTTTTAATAACTCATTTGGGAGTACTTACCTCTTGTACAATGTAGAGGTCTGGCTGGTGAGGGCCCATCCTTTTTACTTGAGTTCGTTCTGCTTCGCTCAATCGCGTAAACTCCTAACAGTATTCATAGTGTATAAAACACAACACAACACTACACTACACACACACACGGCACAACACACACGCACGTCTTAAAGCCAGTGCACATGAATTCACCCAACCGCTTGTCAATAGATATCTTGCACTCTACATCGACACTAACTGCCTTTTACCCGTTGCCGCCAAAGAGCATAGGCTTTTTTGTTGCCCCGAAAAACTAACTGTACTTGATATTTCCAAAACAAACGTGCCTCCTTGCAACTCTTCCACAGCAGCAGTGTTGCCAACAATTGAAATGCAGAAGTTTCTAAATCTTCAACATGCGCTAATTAAAAATCGCTGAATCAAATTTGCTGGTGAAAAATGCAAAATGTATTTTTAAAAAATGCAGTGGGGAACAACTTACACCAGGTTTATTGAATGTATGTGCATTTATATGCACATTAAAAATGCATTTAATTTCAATTGTGATAATTTAAATGCATATATTATTTCAACTTTCTAACTTCAAAAAAGAAAATATATGTGTAGCAAAAATACAGCTCTAGTTTTCTGAAAGTTATATTTTGTTCTTTACAATAAGCATATTCTACCTATAATAACGTAGAGAATAGTAAAAATGATTTACTAATATCAATTGATAACTTTTTTCGGTAACAACTATTTAGGCCATACGACCCCATACTATTCCGAGTATAGTTACAAGAAAAATGTGCATTGAATTTATGTAAATGTAGTCGCCACTTTCCTTTGCAATTTAAGTTGGTGAGAGTTATTTCCTTGGCATGAAAAACGTCTATCACTAAAGAAAGTTGCACAGTCTGAATTGCCCTTTGACGCACATGCGCAAATCATATAAACTTTGAAAGATATTATGTAACTCCTGCAGACTAGTTTCTAAAGAAAAGTCGCTCGTCACTATTCCGTGAAGTTTAGCGCCCACTGGAATTTAAAATCTGCCAGGTTTAGCGACTTCTCACTAAAGGTTGCAACTATGTAGCGCTGATCTTTTCGAGTCCTCCTAGACGTGCCTTGTACGTATATGCTGCGCCCTGGTGCCGAATGTAAGAAGTATTGCCGCTTGGATCAGGGTTCGCACCACAATGTTCGCACAGGGCATTGAACATTTTTGGGGTATAGTGGCCAACAGCCCCTTAGCTGCCAGTTCACAACACACAACACAGCCATTGGGTTCATCGCAACCGTGGAACTCAGTGGGAGTCAGTGTTACCAACTATCTAAAAAAGTTATCAGACGTGAAAGACGTCGTATCAGACTAAATTGTGTGTGAATACTCTAACATCAAAAAAGTATTATTTCGAAGAAATATATGTGTGTGCATTTTATATGTACGTAATTTAGAACATACACACGAGTGTTCACGTGCTCATGCAAACATTATCAGCAAAAATGAACCCCTTTATACAGGAATAAACTTAATATTCTTGTAACTACATAAATGTGCTATTAGAAGATATGTTTATTTTGTGTAATGCAGTTTTTAAAAAAAAATTGGGATTCAAATTTTTCAAAACCAAAATGTAATTTTATAAACTGCTGTAACAGCAAAATTTTATTTTATTTACTGCTTTTGAACCCGAAATTGACTGTTTATGTACAGAAATTCTGCTTTTTCTATTTAACAAAATATGTGCCTCTATCTATAGCTCATCTACAAATTATAAAAATTGTTTCAATTGAAGGGAAGTTTATGCCTATTGCAGAGGTTCTGGTGTTTTGGCCACTTCTTTAATTTATTTTATAATTCAAATGTGATAAAAGTACAATGGGAAGGTGAATGGAAATTCTTTACTGCAGGATCTCCTCTCATCCCAAAACAATATTTTAGAAGTAACACAAGAGCTATTGGATGATTTATTGGATACAAGTACTGACAACATTGTAGAAGGTACATGGACATTGAATCAAGTGACTGCTGTGGAAACTGAGCATGTTAATCCCAGTCCTGACTTAACATGGGAAAATCTCACGTTTTCCGAAAAAGCGTGGACAGCAGAGGATTTCTTGGTAACTCCCAAATCCCTGCAGGAAGAGCTGCAAGCTGTGTATGCTTTGCTGGATGAAATGGAAACTCAGCTTGAAGGTATGTGCATAGCTATTACTTGCAAGCATAAATTTAAGATGTCTGTATAGTCTTTAGTTTCCAGTTTTCATGTCCTTATCCACACAGTGCCCGTTCAATTGTTTATCTCTAATTTCATTTTTTCTTTTCAGTATTTCATAGCAATTTTGTTTGTCATAACTTCATAACTTTTTTAAACATTGTTGAAAGTGGCTCAACCAATAATCAAACCTGGCTGTTTGCCAAGACTTCACCATAAAGTATAAAGCCTTTCTTTGGCCTCCTGGTTTCTACAGCAATCTGTGAGAAAATATATTTTCAACAAGTTATAATAAATCCTTTCATAGAGCTTTCAATGGCTTCCTTCTTGTTTTGTTTAATTTTGTTGTCTTATTTTGTTTAAAAGAGATTTGTATAACATCACAAATTCATTGATATTTTTAGTCCTGTATTACGAAAGGAAATATTTTAGACCTGGGTTTAATCACTTCATCATTCATTTTTATTGTCATGATTAATCCAAGGTGTGGAAAAGCAACCTAAAATAACCAAATACATGAATCATAAAATTAGAAAGAAGTAGAACACTTCAGCACACACAGGAAATGTTGGGAAATTTTAAAATGTCATAAGAATTTAGTGTCTTGTGTTTGCCATCTTCCTTTTTTATTATTATTAGCAGCTTTCTAGACTTCCTCCTTTCCATCCAATATACGTATACCGGGTAATTTAAAGTCTGGAACTGCCATTGGTGTATTCTCTCATGTTACCTGATTTACCACTGATAAACTTTTTTCATGTGTATAGAAATTGTCAGAAAATTTGAAGTTGTTGAACTTCTGTTTTTGTATTACTTGCATGCCTGCATTGGTATTTTATTTCTATTACATCTAATTAATTAAGGGTGGCCCTATTCAGAGCCCTCTGGAGACCATGGAGAGAAAAGTAGTTCAAATGTTCACCACCAAGTTTAAATGTGGTGCTCCCAATTGAAATTCCCTTACTCAAGAGCCTTCTGGAGTATGTTTCAAGTAAGTGATTGCATTGCACTGGAGTGCAGTGAAACTTTGCATCAAAGTTGTGGAGACAATGGGAAGTGAATGCCGACAAAAATAAATATTCAATTTTTTCCCACCAGGTAGAACAGGAGCTGCAGTAACAACCATCAGTAATTTGAGTTTGTCTATTCAGTATACACTCCATCCAATGATTTCACATGATTTTGATATCACATGAGCCTATCTCATTTGAAACATTTAAGTTCAATCCAAGATGGTGGACAGGGTGTGTAACATGCATCAAAGATGCAGCACTTGGTATTGTGTATTGTTGCATTCATGCCAAATAATATCTAGAAATTATATGAGTGGTTCCAGTCTTTTGAATCACCCTGTATATGTTAGGACTATGCCAATGTATTGGTATTGTAAAGTATTTGTTGGAATTTATTTACCAAACCAGTCAACAGTCAATGTGCAAAAATGCCACACGATGCTTTCACTGAGTGTGATTATCCTTGAAATTATGCAAAATTTGAATTTTGCACAAATTTTGCATGAATAACTGGATTTTGTGATCACATGTATTTTAATGTTCTGATTTAATTCTTGAATATATTAAAATTAAACTCTTGGTAAATTGATGCATATAATTGGAGCAGAATATTTACAGACACTCATTTTTTATGAATATTTTGAGCAACTTTTTATTATTACAATTTTCAAGTATTGGCATCATGTTGGTTCATTGCAATGTAAGTAAATACAGTGTAACCACGATTTTACGTTCCTGGATTTAACATTTTCATGTATTATACATTCGTTCTTGATAGTCCCAACATAGCAAAATGTTTTAAAAATTCCTCAATTTTACATTTTCCTGCATTTTAAGTTATTTCAGCATGGTCCTCTGAAAAGCAAAATCGAGGTTCCAGTGTATACTGCTACCATTGAGATGTTGCGTATGTTTGGAATGTAATCACCTGGAACCTTCTCCAGAGCTCAACATATCCAACCAATGGGAATCCATCACCCAAGTGAGCCAATCAGAGGCCTTTACTTGAATCGACGTTGTGCATATCTTTTCTGCCATACAATTTTCTCTTCATTCCATTCTCTCAAAATAAGAGCTTTGTCAGTTTCCAAAATATTATCCAGGCTTGTCATCCAAGAAAATCTGGAAAAGCTTCAATTTATAAAATGAGGTAGCAAAAGTTTGAAAAATGTAATCCATTATGAAGTTTTAGGAACAATTAAGTTGGACAAAGTATCTGAAGAGTCATAAGTTTTACTTGACCTGCTGTGATCCCAGTTTTATTGATTTCTTCTTGCAGATACAGTTTTCCTTGATATTGAAGAATCAAGACTAGAAGCAAAGAAATATTTTTCAGGCACTCTGAAAGTAATGGGGAAATTGTATTTTGACAATATTGACGTTGAAGCTGTAAATGGTATTCCAGTTGATTCCCTGCTTCAATCTGCAGTCAGGTAATAACTATACAGGCAATGAGTAGTGTGCAAATTAAGAGTTCAGAATCTAAAATTTTAGTAATGACTTTATTATAATTAGATAGTAGGAAATTTTTGAAGAAGAATGAAAGTATATTGAAAATAATTTGTATGGCTATTTCTTTTTCTGTGTGTACTTGGGAACTGGATGTTTGCATCCATGTTACTCATTTCCTGGACATGAAAATTTAATTGTCAAAATTCTGATTGTTGCACCAACACTCTGTTCAGATAACACACTTCGATAGGATTATCGTTTTGTGTGGAACTTTATCTGAACACACTTGTATACTAATGTGAAATGACCATGTAATACCATAGACAGATTAAGTGGGTGCTTATAAAGCTAACAATACATCTTAAATTAACATTGTTATTTGATGCTCCACTTTAAACATAAAAATAATGGTGCATTTAAACAGATTGCAAAAGCATTTCTACAATAATTTTGATAATGTAGATTACAATATAAATAATACAAGTAACAAAATAATATTGATTGAGTTGGTGTTTTAAGTTCACTTTATGCACAGTAAGGCTAATTCTCATCATTCTTGGAGGTAACAAAGTTTGGGAGATCCGAGAGAGAGTACAATTCCAGGTGACTCCAGCAATTCTGGAAGGATTGGCAAAACTCTTATCCCACTCTGGACAAAGCACACACTCCCTATAGTGGCTCTAGGAAAGTGTAGCAACAGAACTGTCATTTACTAAAACTATAGTTAATATTTTATGTTAAGAGGAGTCTATGAACAAGGTTTTTTCCAATGTCTCTTCCAAGATAAGCTTTTAAACACTATTTACTATGTAAGACAGGGCTCGAAAAGTCTTGGTCGCCAGGTTGCCATGGCGACTAGAAATTTCAGCCTGGCGACTGATCTTTTGTTGTAATATTGCCATTTTTGAAGTTTGCATGTACGAAATTCTGAAAACTCCAAGTTAAAATTGCAGTACAGTGTAAGTAAGCAAATGATTTTTTTTTTTTATCAACGTTGTGAACATTTCATAGAATAAATAACAATTTCTTACTCTTTGTCCCCGAAACCCCCAACCCTCCATTTCCCGCTTTCTCATATGATTTAGCGATGTTTTGAATACAGTGATGCTCAGCTTCTTATACATGGATTGATTTTTGATTGATTTGCTTTATTTTACTTTGCTTTCTTTTTTGCTACTTTTGACTTATTTGTGAAGATTCAAACCTGGGACCCCTGCATTGTAGCCACTAGGGCCGGCTCACCTTCTTATAGTATGCACAATTGCTAGTAGGTGGTTTCCTGGCACCTGATTTTCAGCGCTGGCGCCTAGCTCTGTAGAAGATTTTTCGAGCACTGGTGTAAGATGTATGAAATGTCAAAAATTTGTAAATTTGTTGTTAATTTTTTGATCTCATTTGACTCATTAGGTTAGATAACCTCCAGAGAATTAATGGTAGAAAAACACTGGCTTCATTAACAACAGAAGAACTACAAGTGAACACAATAAATGCAATTGATAGCAAGAAACTCTTGTTCAGTAATGAAGATTGTGAAATTTATGGTAACATGGTCTACAAGAAATTCTTGAACGTAAAAGGAGACGTTGTCTTATTTGAGGGAGGAAAAATACAAGGCATGGACATTTTGCCAGATATACTTGGCCCAGATACAACGTTCAGTAAGTACATTGATTTTTCTATATTTTTAATTGTTGCACACTTTTCTTGGATATAAATTGAAATTGCACTATCCTGTTTATTTACTTATTTATTTGGTTTAATTTACTTTGCTTTTCTGCCACTTTTGGCTAATTGTGAAGATGAGTGATGGATGATATGATGAAATTGAATAAGAATCACTGAAACACCACCCGTGCCAAGCCTGGGATCTTAGCCCAAGACCCCCTGGCATCGTAGCATGCTGTGATAACCACTCCAGTCCTCTGTTAGGCTACCTATTACAGTGACGCTTATATAAAGTAGCTTCCATTTTATTGATGAGGTTAACCTACTATTTCAATCATGGGATTCTAATGGAAAATTCCTTTTGAGGATTGGGCAAGGCTTTAGTCATTCCATGTCAGTTCAACATGGTAACGCCCCTGAAAGAAACTCCATCGATATGAAGTTATCATGTTCCTGCGATATCCTTTTAATAATAAATACAAACTACTTGTGACTGAAATATAATGATGTGTGAAATATATACTTTTAGATTGACAATCATTTTCCAGGGAATGGGAGACCCTTGCCCTGCCTTGTGAAAACTTTATTTAAAATTTTATGCTCTAAAAATTTGCTTCAATGATATTTTGAAGCTACAATCTTAGATTATGAGTTATTTGAAAAACTATTAAATCTGGTGGCCATTTTTTAAAATTTTCAGAAGAAATTGAAAAGCCATAAATTTTATTTCTGGGTAGTTAGATCATACTAGGTCATTTAAATATGACCGGGACTGATGTTCTTTTTTTTACCAAATCCTTTATTGTCAAATACTTATTTGCACATGCCACCCTTCAAAGTGTCCATACATTTTTTCCAATGTTCTGGAAGCATCTTAATGCCGTTTTCATAAAAGTTTTTTGGTTGGCTGCGTATCCACTCCTGAACACTGCCGATGACTGCATCGTTATCCGCAAACCGCATGCCTTCCGAGTCTGATTTAAGCCTTCCAAACAGGTAGAAATCACTTGAGGCCAAATCGGGACTGTATGGCAGGTGTGGAAGAAGGTCCCATTTCAATTTGCTGAGGGTTGCCATATTGTTTTGGCTGTATGAGGCCGTGCATTGTCCTGAAGGAAGTCTACCCGCTTTCCACCTCTCTTCCGCTTGGATCGGATCTTTTCCTTCAATTCTGTTGTCAGGAGTTCTGAGTAATAAGCTGCAGTTGACTGTTCTGGAATCTGTAAGAAACTCTACATGCCATCACTTTTCCTCTGTAAGAAACTCTACATGCCATCACTTTTCCTACTGAACTGGACCTCCACGCTTTCTCGTGTCTGGATGACAGATATTCGCAGCCGACGATCATGCGGTTCATTCTCCACGTGCTCTCCTTACCTCTGTGAAGTACTTACACCACTCAAACACATGGGTTCCTGAGAGACACTCTTCCCCATACTGTTGTTTGAGTCTTTGCAAAATTTCAGATGGCTGAACATTTTCTCCGAGGAAGTTTGATCACAATGTGTTGTTCCATGCTCCGCCGCACCTTCTGTTCACTCTAGCAACACTCAGACATGACTGAGCAGGTTCTAACCTGCGTTCATTTTAAAAATATTTGTGTTGATGTTGTACCTTTCCCTTTCAATAATGATTCAAATTTTAGTAAACCAGGTTTTCGGTACAAAAAATTCAGATAATATTTTATTAATTATTAGTGCACTACAATATAAATGTGATATGTTGACATATTTTTTTCTGGAATCCTTATTGTTTGGTTAACATTGTGTGGAGATAGAATTATTTTTCTAAGACAGTGCAGCTCACACTGAAAGCTCTGGAAATGGAAGAAATGAGGAATCACCAAAAGTTTGAGGGGCTATAAAAATTAATCCAGACAAGTTAGACACGATAGAAGGATTAAATGTGCAAAGTTTCATCAAAATCTGAGAGCATAGGTTGGAAGACCCTCTTTTTTTGGTTGAATTGACATTGAATGACCCTTTAACCAAATCCCTCCTGGCTGGTAATAGTTGGGCTTGAGCACAGATTACCTACAAAACAACGCACTTGATGGGACTATCATATGTGCTCTTTTTACCCAGATACATCCAGGGTATTTTCACATTGAGACACTGCTTCAGTTTGAAGTTATTGTGCTTCTGCAAAGTAGAGAATTGAGTTAATCTGAAATATATGAATAAAAAAAGAAAAACTGATGGGAAAAACGTGATATAGTCCTGAGTTCGAACTGGTTCAGATATGGATCTTTGTGTTTGTCAGTCTTGAATAAAAAAGTGGATTTAGATCAATTAATACCGTGCGTCCAATTCGATCTTCAGCCGAGAGATCGGGAGAAGCATGGCGGGCGGCGCTGACGGCATATAAATGTCTGCATATGTCCATAAAAATAAGCGGGTATTACAGGCCGCGAATGTCGGCATCTCCGTCAGTGCCGCCCGCCACGCCTCTCCCGATCTCCCGGCTGAAGATCGAAATGGACGCACTGTATAAGACTGATGTGTGGGAAAGGTTGCCATCCTGGCTGAGATGTGGATGTTTGCATTGTCCTGAATGTGAAAATAGATAATTGTGTAGAACTGATTGATGAGAGAATTGTAAAGATATTGACAGGCAAAGCCACCACTTATGGGTTTCCTTTATCAAAAAATAAATAAAGTGGTAGAGCATAAGACTGCAGATCAGACACAGGTCCATGGGAGGGCGATCCCCCTCCCAACTGGTAGATTTTTGGACATATTATTATGCCTAATATTTTTGAAGATTCGAATATTCTGTCTTTTATCACCAAGTTTAACACTTCAGAGATATTTTTTAACTTTCATTAAACTTCTGTTTATGCCCATGATAGGCTGATCGGAACTGGACCTACAGTTTAAATTTCGATCATGGAAGCTTGGTTCTTCTCTTGCAGTTTGATATATTGCTCATATAAAACAGTGACAGCATAGGTCAGAATTTATTCTCGGTGGGATGAAGTAACCAACTGAAATTTGCCCCTCCCAACTGTAACTTTTGGATCTATCACTGCTGCAAATCGAGAGGTCCTTGGTTCAAACCTGGGTGCTCCCTTCTGATTTATTTTTTCCCTTGAAATCAAATTATACACACCTCGCGATTTTTGAGTGCTTGTATACATTTTTTTAAAACTGAAAAATGCATACACGGTTGTATGATTATTATAAGTCCTTAACGCCAATTAATGGGATTGAAATTAAAAGTGTGAAATAATAATTTTAGGCTGACTTTGTTCCTTGAGGGCTGAGAGCACATTGTCAACTTTGCAAGTGTCCCTTAAACATCACTCATCCTCATTCTCACAATTATCGAAAGTAGCAGAAGACCAACTTAAGGAATGAAATAAAACATTTAATGTTGATTGAACATGCCTTGGACATCTTCAGCAGTTGGGAAAAGTTAGACTTGACTCTACATTAAAAGTATAGAACTTAATGGCCAAGAAAGGCTTAAAATTTCAACCACGTTCAGCTCAACAATTTTTAGTTTACTTTCGTCAGTAGGAATACAAATTGCCAAGCCAACACAAGGTATAAAATAAATGCTACTTTTATAATTTGTTGTGTTATGTAAAAAAAGAGCTGGAAAATGGTCAGTAATATCCGTAAAAGTCAGTTTTTCATCATAGTCCGTAATTTGTCAG
Source organism: Lepisma saccharinum (assembly GCF_977018435.1). Lineage (NCBI taxonomy): Eukaryota > Metazoa > Arthropoda > Insecta > Zygentoma > Lepismatidae > Lepisma > Lepisma saccharinum. Next base: position 2,116,398 of record NC_139256.1, read on the forward strand.
TATTTTTAAAAAATGGTCAGTAAAGTCAGTATTGTTTTTAAATATGGTCAGTATAGTTTCAATTTATTTCTTTAGGTAACAATTTCATAGATCGGAGACACATTAAAATCGGATATTTTGTGTTTCGCATGGTTCGTACTTACCAATTGTGTATTGCAGAACATAGTTAAAGATACCATTATGCTTTTTACATGAAAGCAAACTCAATTTTTCACATTCTGAGTCATTTTTTTATTCCTTTCTTCGCTTCTGTAACACACAATTTGGCGGGCACATATTGACATGTTGTGGGTATGCAGTGTTTCAACCTTCTGCACCGAAAAATACCTACTATCATGTTCGTCACCGGTGAAAATTATACATTATTCACGGCTAGCTGACGGATAGCCCACCGAACCATACACGGATAGCCCCACGAACCATTTTCGATAAGGTTAGGTTAGGTTTGGTTACGTTAGGCAAGCATAGTAAAAAAAAAGGGGGGGTTGAAGCACTGACAGGGGCTTACGTCATCAAACATAAGCAGCATCCGGTTGTCGTGAATCAAGCAAATGAAAGCAATGGCAATTTTGCATCGGTGAGATATTTCTCTTGAAAAATACATGATTTCCCAGTCAAATATATAGCACGATGAAAGAAAATACCTCGATGAACATTCTAAACCTTGGAGAAACTTGTATCCGTAAGTAGTTTCTTGTGTAAAATTGAAGAAATGTGTCTCCGATGTATGAAACTGTTACTATTTGTTTGTTACTCCTTTACAACTTCCCAGTGATTTTTTTCTTTAAACAATTAGACTAAAGGTAAGTCATATTGTGTATCATTTCACCTACCAGTGATGAAGGCATTTCTTCAGAATTAGCTTTCTTCAATTCCTGAAAGGTTCTAATATTACTGCCTTGAGCCACATTTACTACTATGTTATCTTGTGTGGAGAAAACAATAGAGAAAAAGAAGAATTCATGCCGATTAAGTGTAGAAAACTATACAGAAGCAAATGGTTATTAATAATTTCTTTCAGCAGAAACCAAAGACAAACTTAAAATCAAGACATGTGTTTTGCATTTCAATGTCTGCTACACACTATGTCTTAAAGGATTATTTTATTGCCTTACACAATTTTGTACTATAATGAAAACCTTGTTCTATCATCAGTAAAAATTTGTGTGATGGCTGGCTGGGGTGGAGCTGGAAAATAATTTATAACTAATTAAATCCCATTTTAACTTTTATGACTACTATTTATTGATGTGATGCATACAAACAGGTCAGTAAGTGGTCAGTTTTTTTGTTATTTTGGTCAGTTGAATCAGTAATTTTGACCACTTTACTAATTTCCATCCCTGTATAGTATACAATTTAATCATTAGTGTAATTCTCTTCAACAGATTTGCCATCTTTTGAAGGCATAAAAGCTAACTCCAGCTTTGTGGGTGGCAACGTCAATGAATGTGATTTTTCAGAGAACAATTTAATGCAGTTCCTAACAAAAAGCATGAAGCAAGAAGTATATAGTGCATTGGATGTGAAATGGCTTAGAATTGACAAAGACTTGATTATTGAGAAAATAAACGGAATGGTGTGGAGCGACATGTTAGATGCTGCAGTAAGAATGGACGAAGACATCTTCCTGGGAAACATCAGTGTTCAGGTGAGAATCGGGGATTTCGTGAGGGAAAATATGGTCTCTTCCTTTATTGCTTTTATGCACATAGAAACTTAATGGAAAATGCAAGGTTTGCCAGGATTCAAAACTGATCTGATTGTTACTCTTTACTTCAAAAGTAAGTTATTCATTATATAAAAGTACGGATGGGACAGATTAGGCATATCCGTGCATCATTTATCAATAAAATTGCCTATTATTTGACTGATCCAATATATCTATAAATATGTTACAATTTAGTGCAATATTGATCCATTTTGTTGTAATTGTTATTGATATAAGCATATAGTCTCCATCCTGTACTTTTTTTCAAAGTAAATGTCTAAATATGCAAAGCTTCTTTTGCATTGCAAAAGCTTGGTTCATCTGGTTAACATACATTCATTAAATAGGTTAATGAACCAATTTGAATTTATTATATCGGATTGGCAGGATATTGGTTATTGGTATTGGTAATTTTATATCGGTTCTTTATCGGCATCGGCCAAAATTTCATATCGGCCCATCCCTATGTAGAAGTAGATATTACTTAGTTACTAACAAATAGCTTTTACTTGTAGTTCACACAGAAATGTTCACTGCAGAATGTAGCATTGAGAGGAGTATGTTGCAGAAATACAGTACCACAACACTAGAATGGCCAAGGATCTGATACCCGTAGAACAGTGCAAAGGGGTCATTTTGACTCGTCATAACAAATGCATTTAAAAATTCTAATTCTAATGGGAACATATTTTTAATTTATATTAGGGATGGGCCGATATGAAATTTTGGCCGATACCGATAAAGTACAGATATAAAATTTACCGATAACCGATATTCTACTGATCAGATTTAAATTAGAAATGGTCCTTGAAGAACCTGAAGGTTCATTGACTTCCTTAATAAATGTGTGTTTCAAGGTGACTGCAGTGAAAAAGAAATTGCATATTTATAAATTTACTTTTTTAGAAAGTAGGGCATGGAGATTAACCATAAAAATTGCAACAAAATTGCAGAATTTTGCACTAAATTATCAGATATTTAACGATTTATCGGATCGGTAAAATAATCAGTAATTTTACCGATAAACAGATACACCGATATGCGCATATCAGCCGATACCGATAGAGTACCGATTAATCGGTCCCATCCCTAATTTATATAATTTTCTGTGATTTATGTATTACAATCAAAGTATTTAGGTGGTTTATGATACATTTTGATTACAAATAAAAAATATAATAATCATCAACTAAACACTCCAGAATATGCAACATTTCACCACGAGAAACTGCTATTTGTTGCAACATGTTCAGAGATGTCCTTCCTGGTCCAAGAACTCTACCTACATGATGACATGTAAACTGTGACAAGTGGGAACATGCTAAAGACAGGACGACACAGGAACTGCAACCTAACGCTGATATTGCAGCACACATAAATGAAACTTTACAGGGGTCAAATTGACCCCTCCCGCTGTAGTAGGAGTACAAGAAATTTCACAGGAAGAAATTATATTTTCTAGATTTCAATATACCATCTGAAAAAGGACAAATAATTTTGAAAAGTCACAAAATTTCGAGGAAAAAAAATATAAAAATGGGGTAGTTATTAAATAATCGGTGAAGGTAGGGATCATTTTCATCCCTTCCGCTGTTCTATTGTTCAAATAAACATTATATCCAGTGGAAGAGACAGGTTGGAGGCTTGTTTCCTCAATCTTCAAGTCAAAATTTGTTTGAATGCTTAACATTTTGCCTCGTATTCTCTTTACTCTGAAACTTATAATGTTGATTTATTCAAGTATGCTTCCATTGAGTAATAATTTTAAAATTGTTCATTAAATTTATAGGAATTCAATAGTCAACAAGATACCAATATAGAATTTCTGAATGGATTAAAATTTCCTGAGGAATATGTGACATCATCAGTTTCAAAAACAATAACAGGTAATGTTTAATTTTGATATTTTTTTCAAAAGATCTTCTGCACAGGGATATCAGTCTTTAAAAAATCAGTTTCTGTAATTTTCCAATTTCTCTCCATCACACAAACTAATTAAGAGGTAGATTTTTTTATTTTTGTAAATCAGAAACCATATACTCTCATTTGTAATTGTTGTAATCTTAGTTTAATTCAGTTCTTTGTTTTATTCATTATCTGAAAATCTAAGTGAATTTTGATAATATTTATTAGTTTAAGGCTTCAAAGAATGTATATAATTTGAATATGTTTGAATTATAAATATTAATGCAGAAAAAGCATGAAATCTAATTGTAAAGTTGTAAATAATTTAAAACTTAAGATGTGCTCGATAATTTGCTGTGGAGGCACATACGAGTGAGGAGGTAGGATCCACACATTACCGATATCAACCTTAGTAGAAGTGATCAGCACTTGATACAAACTATACCTGTGATGCTCTGATATTGTGGGTCTGTGTACGCAAACACAGGGTTTCACTGATAACCAATAATCAGACAAAATTTGATGCTGTGCAATGAACATCAAGGCAAACAACATTTATTAACTCTTGTTAGTTCAGGCCTTGTTTTGGTACTACGAGCATTTGTTTTATCATGTTTGTGTACAGTTGTGTACTACAGATTCAATGTTGGCACTGACATTAATTTTTTCTCTAATATAACATAACGTTAGCATGATCCCATTTCCATATATTGCTGGCAGAGATTATAACGGGATCAGTGCTTGAAGTGAGGGAGGATGCAGGGGGGTGGTATCCCCAGCTAACACTAAAAAACAAATTCAATTAGATTTCAAATCAACAGCTGCAGCAGTAAAACTCCAGAAATTAACTTTCAAGATCAGGGTATAGAATATGCATCTAACATAAAATTTCTTGGTGTACAACTATCTGAAAATTTAAAGTGGGATCTACATATTGAAGCTACAACAAACAAGGTTAGTGGGTTTTGTTATGCAATAAGAACAGTAAGAAATGTAGTAAATCTAGAAGCAGCAAAAACACTATACTATGGCATCATTCACTCTGTGTTACGGTACAGCATCATTTTCTGGGGGAACATGAACAAAAGCATTACATTATTCAGACTACAAAGAAGAGCTGTTAGAATTCTGGCAAATGCTCCAACAGATGCACCATGCAAACCATTATTTCAAGAATTACAGATATTGCCAGTTCCATGCATATACCTATATGAAATCCTAACAGGCATGAAAATTTGTCAAAATACACACACAGCAAATAAGGACTACCACACCTACAACACCAGGGGAAAGATAGACTTACATATGGAATTACACAATATCACATTCTACCAAAGAGGGGTAACATATAATGCTATACGCTTATTTAACATGCTACCAAATGCATTCAAAAACATGGTCATTGCCAGTATACAAGTTACATCTAAAAAGATTCCTAAAGGTACATTGTTTTTACACAGTGCAAGAGTACGTTGACACCATAAGTGACTGGAATAACAACAATAATATAACAAAGTAGAACTGCCCTATCATTAGTTTTTTTTATTTTTCCTTTGCTGTTCGATTCCATTTATCTAGATGTAAGTATAGGTGACTATTTAATGCTCAATATATGTTTGTGTGTGTATATATAGTGTGTCCGTAAAGTCATGGTGCACTTTTGACCGGTCACAGGAAAGCAACAAAACAAGGTAGAAATGTGAAATCTTCACCAAATAAAAGGAAAACTCTCCAAGTTTCTTACCTATTCAGTGCAGTTCGATGTGACCTCCATTTGTTGCCCGACACACATCTAAACGATACTCAAGTTCTTCCCACACACGGTTAAGGACGTCTGGTGTAACAGAGTGAATAACGTCTGTGATTCTCTGTTTTAAATGATTAATGTCGTTGATATGTTCACTGTACACATGTTGCTTCACATAACCCCACAAGTAAAAGTCTAAGGGCGTCAGATCTGGGGATCGTGGTGGCCATGGCTGGACACAACCCCTGCCTATCCACAGCTGGGGGAATGTTGTATCCAGAAACTCACGAACAATGTTGGCGTAGTGTGGAGGCGCGCAGTCATGTTGAATAATGACACCTTCTGGAAATTGTGGCACTGCATACATTTCCAACATGTCAAGGTAGTTGTTCGCCGTCACAGTCTGCTCCGCAAAGAATAATGGGCCTATCACTTTATCATGCATAAGGCCACGCCACACGTTCACTTTAGGGTTGTTACATTCGTACTCAACGTAGGCACGTTCACTTTAGGGTTGTTACGTTCGTACTCAACGTAGGCACGAGGATTTTCAACAGCCCATATTCGGACGTTATGGCGATGAACATGTCCACAGACATGGAATGTCGCCTCATCGCTAAACACATTCTTCTGCAGAAATCGTTCATCATTGTCGATCTTATGAAGCATATCCGCTGCTGCGCAGTTCCTGGTGTTGCGTCATCACCTTTGTGCGCACACGCTTGCGCATCATAGTACGGAAACTTGGAGAGTTTTCCTTTTATTTGGTGAAGATTTCACATTTTTATCTTGTTTTGTTGCTTTCCTGTGACCGGTCAAAAGTGCACCATGACTTTACGGACACACTGTATATATATGTGTGTGTACATAATGTCGTAGCAGATGAATCTATTGTATTTTATATTATATTTTGCCTATAATTTTATAGATGTATTCTAAATGTACATGTACAATGAGACAATTCCAAACTTTTGTAAAGTTGAATGGATGTGAATAAATCAATCAATCAATCAATAACAAAGCATCCCCAAGCTGCCTCATTCACCACATTAAACCATAGGAACATCCATACAGTTCAACCAAACTTCTCCCAGCTGACAATTTCTGCTTTTATCCTTTTAGAATCCTCAAGAGGATTAGTGGCACATGTCACTCACCCCTAATGGCACCTTTGCTGGCAGCTCAGGCATTTTCATGCTTTTATGGTTAATGACTTCATTTAAGCTTCTACTTTTTCTGTTCTTACCATACAATCCTTCTTATATTGTGCAAGATCAATTCCAAGTTTGTTTAATTGAGCATCAGAATTTTGCTGAATAGCCCTGAACTCTTGATTTGAGCTCCTCTGTAAATTGGTGTAAACCTGTTGAGTTCAATAATAATAAATAAATTTAGTATAACTAAAAATAGGCCTCATTATTGGCAAGTGTTTGAATATTCTAATATTTATTTACTATGAAGGTAGTTTTATTAGGTTGTGAAACTTATATAGAACTTTATTTGGACATAAAGAAGATCAAGAGAGATAAACTATATTCATTCTTTGTTAGAAGAAAAGTTTGTCTCTGCATTTGCAACGGAGTGTTCTATTTCCTTACTTTGAAATTGAACTCTGAAACAATATTAACAATTATTTACAAATATAGAATGTTATTACGAATCTTGAAGTTGAAACAGTTGTCTATAGTCCGAAAAGAGAACATTTCCTCATTTTCCTAAAAACCTTACCGGTCCATTTTTGAGGACCGAAAAAAGAGGACACGTCCAGGTAAAAGAGGACGTCTGGTAACTCTAGCTTTGAGCTCTGATTTGATGGCAGCCAAAAGGTCAGCCATGCAGAAATCCCCATTTGGACCTGACATTATTAGACATTAACACCTAACCTCACAAACAAGAAGAATAAAATACAAGAAAAGACTATTGTAAGCTTAACCTTTTCAATGACTTACCTGACGTCTCATAATCTTCTAATTTAACGAGACAGAAGAGTGTAGTCAACCAATTCTGTTAAATCCCATATCTCGCCAATTACTTTTTACACCACAGTCAATGTGACTGGTAAATGCTCTCAGTTATAATACCCAGGCCTTTTTCCACAGGAGCAAACAAATCAGCATTTCCAAGGGGGCAGTGGCAAACAATGCTTTCCTAGGGAGGGAATAATGTTGATTTTACTTTATATGTAAGCAAACAAGATGAATGGACTGAAAATTTCACCCCTGTTTTGCAGGGGGCAAGTGTCTGGATATGCCCATGACCCTAGGCACATAATGATTGCAGGCCATGAGAGCCCCAGAGGTACTTGATGCGTGGAAAAATTCCTGCACCTTAGATCACGCACCTCAGGAATCGAACCTGGGTCTCCTGCCTGGCATTTGGACCTCCCTGGGTCTCGCTCAATAATTTGTGATATGTTAATAAAATAGGAATGGGACATAATTGGTTTCAGCCGAAATAGACATATCACTGAATTGGTAAAAAAAAATTTTTTTTCCCAATCCGATATATCAATAAATATCTTATAATTTAGTGCATTCTGCCATTTTGTTGTAAATTTTATGGATAATCTCCTTGCCTACTTTCTAAAAACAGCGAATGTCTAAATATGCAAATTCTTTTGCACTGCAGTCACCTCAAAACATTTCAAGGAGGTCAATGAACCATTCAGGCCTTAAAGGACTATTTGCAATTTTATATCGGATTGGTAGAATATCGGTTATTCATATCGGTAAACTTTATATTGGTACTTTATTGACCAAAATTCTGTATTTGCCCATCCCTATTTTTAATAAATATTGAAAATGAATGCAATGGGTAATAGTCACACAAGACAATGTAAATAATTGATATTCCTTAGCCTGGATACTTGCTTACAGTAGAATGCAAGATCCTTGACTGAGGAGGAGGCCAGGTCATGAAATATCAACTTATGTCTTTAAGCTGGTGAGTGTTGTTTATTTCCTTTATTTTATATTTTATCAAATTACTCCAGTAAAAAGTTTGCTCTTTCCCCAGGTAAAAAAATGTTTGATGGAGATGTTTCTGTAAAATATGCATCTTCAGAAGGGCATGTTGATTCCTTGGATCTCTATGATGTTGTGACGTTAGGATCAGATCAGAACTTGGAAGGAAAATTTTCATTTTCTGATGTTAATTTCAGTGGAGATATTCAGGTAATTTAGGAAATATCTCTCTCTCCCTCTCTTTCTCCCCCTCTCCCCTCTCTTTCTCCCCCTCTCCCCTCTCTCTCCCCTCTCTCTCCCCTCTCTCTCTCCCCTCTCTCTCTCCCCTCTCTCTCTCCCCTCTCTCTCCCCTCTCTCTCTCCCCTCTCTCTCCCCTCTCTCTTCCCCCTCTCTCTCCCCTCTCTCTCTTCTCTCTCTTCTCTCTCTCTTCTCTCTCTCTTCTCTCTCTCTCTTCTCTCTCCCCTCTCTCTCCCCTCTCTCTCCCCTCTCTCTCCCCTCTCTCTCTTCTCTCTCTCTTCTCTCTCTCTTCTCTCTCTCCCCTCTCTCTCTTCTCTCTCTCTCCCCTCTCTCTCCCCTCTCTCTTCTCTCTCCCCTCTCTCTCTCTCTTCTCTCTCCCTACTTCAAATACCTATATTAATGCACATTTAGTCACTGTTCATTTGATGTTAAAAATCATACAGGGTCTGCATAAGTCAGTTTAAAACTGCACCCTACGACGTGAGGGACCTTCACGATAAACTTCCATTCTATGATGCCCCTCTACAACCAATGACCTGTTTCTTGCTAAGTTAGGTGACAGGCGTTGTCTCTAGAAACATCAGTGGTGTTCATGCGAGTGTGTTGACTTTTAAATGAGCACTTCGGAGAGAAGAGGTACTGTACACAAGATCTGGCACACTCGTTTGAGATAAAGATCAGCTTTGGAGCCGATCAAGTGTGGCAGTACAGCCAGCCGAAGTAAAGGTTCGGGAAAACAGCACATTGCAGTGTTGCTTACCACGAAAGTCTTTCACCGGATGCAGGGAATTTTCTGACTTGCCAAGTGAAAAGAAACTGTTACAGGAATTTAATTATTAATGCAATGCAATGTCCTATTTTAAAAGAGAATGGCGAGAAAATATCAGGAAAATATGTTCGAGATAATCAGTATCCCATAACTAATCCCCCCCCCCAAAAAACTGCCTCAATCCCTTCACTTTGGAAAGCTGATGTTCATTTGAAAGCAGAGGGGAATGGATGATGGGTCAGTTACCTTTTTACCTAGATTAACGCAACAGCAAAGTAGACGTTCACCAAAAGAACCCGGGTTCAAATTCTGACCTGAGCATGGGTGTTCATTGTGGGTCTCCCTTCATCAATTTTCCCATATCATAATTCATCTTCTTCATCGCGATTAACTAAAAGTGGAAGAAAAGCGAAGCTAACAAGAAATAAATCAAATTGACGTTCTAGATGTGGACGGGAGAAAATAAACAATCCAAGGCAATAAGAATATCAAGATCTCCAGATTTAATTCCATGTGATTTCTCCATGTGGAAATTATGAAAGGTTTTGCCAGGAAGCTGTGAGATTTGGAACAATTGAAAGAACTCGTAAAACTTAATTTTTCAGAAATATTCAGTTGTGTAATAACATCTGTAAATCAGTGTCAAATAGGTGTAATAAGTGCATCAAAAATGATGGTGGCCATGTTGAACAGTTGTTGTAACGAGTAATTTATATTTCTATGTAAATACAAACAGTTACATAGTTTGCAGTTTTGGTAAACTGACTTAATGCCGATCCCTGTATTATAAACTTGTAGAAGGTTTATTGGAACTAAACCCACTATTCAATGTGTGTTCATCGGGTATCAAACCTGGCTGCAAGGCGATGACATTACCACCGTGCCATCGGAGACACCTAAAGGACAATGACGTTTTGCGTCAACTTAATAGTCATTCTTGACCTGGCAACCTTGCAGGTCCAATGTCACATATTATTATTATTATTATTATTATTATTATTATTATTATTATTATTAATATATATTGAGCGGGCGAGGTGTACATGGTCTTTATTCCACTGACAATGCAGCCTGCTGCCATGAAAATTTCCAAAATGTCCAGTGTCTGTTGTTTGTCTCTTCCACTTATATATATTGGTAAGCAATTTTTGATTTTCTATATGAATTGATAAGTTATCAGCTTGTATTTTAAAATGCATGCATGTTTGTTTCAGGTGGATGGAAACATTGACGAAAGATTTATGGAGCTTCTATTCAAATACCAAGATCTAAACAACTCAAAGTTAGTTACTTCCAATGCTGTGTTCCACAATTTGAAAGTTCTTGGTAATGTTTACATACAAAATTCAATTACTGGTTACCCATTGACAGACTTCACAGGAAACATTGTATATAAGGTTTGTTTGTATTTGTGTGTGTGTGTGTGTGTGTACACTTACTGATAATGTATTAAGATAAACAATAAAATACATGTAATATTGAAATGCTTCTCTTTTACGTATCTTAATCAGTACATTGTTTACTTTTTAAAAGTTAAGTCATCGTCGGAAGTGTTTCAGTACAAAATGTGGCGGACATTGCTTTAACATTGTAGGTTGCATATATTAAACTTGTTCCTGAATTCATCGACCACAATTATCTCAAGAGCAAAATTATCACCTTATAAACCATGCATTATCATTAGTATTAATTTATAATTGTCAATTTATCTATGGTAGAAAATAATAACATCTTTTATTTTTCCAGGACAACAACCATGTTGTATTAACTGGTCAGAAGGAATTTCCTGGAGATGTTTTGGTTCATGAAAAAATTGTTATGAATGGATTTATTAATGGCTACGATTCATCAGACTTTATTACACATGATACAGAACAAACTATACTTGGTAGGAAATATTAAATATATTTATATTTAACTTCGTTGTGATTACAGATTTCTTTCTTCCGTATTGACAATTAAGAAACATAGTAATCATAGTTTATATTAATTTGATGTGCAGATGAAAACCACCTTTGAAATAAACCTGCTGCATTGTATGGCTTTACAAAGCTTGAGAGTCAGTGGCGTACGCAAGGGGGGGGGGTTACCGGGTTTAAACCCCCCCCTTGACCTCTTGAAATATTATGGAAAATGCTGTAGAAAAAATTAAAAATGGCTAATTTATCAGTCAAAGATCTGCGACAGTAATAATAATAATAATAATAATAATAATTTGGATTATTATTCCCATGCAGCATGAAGAAAAACACAACATTCCAAACACAATCTAAGCGGCCGCAAAGTTCAATTTTGCAATTTTCTTTTGCAAAAAGTCGCGCAGTGACTCTTGCAAGAATTGTGAAAATTCCTTGCTTCGTCCTTATTGCAAACGTTCTTCCCGGTACTGATTTCACATCCCCTTGTGAACTCTCAAGTGATGCTGAGTCTACATCCACATCATTAAATAATGTCGAAGAAGTCTTTTGTGAATCACCTAGAAGGGATAAATGTGTTGGAATGTCTATAAACTTACTTTACAACGAAAACATAGACTCAGTGGAATTTAGCAACATGTATTCTCGTGCTTCATCATCACCCTGGGTGAGTTCCATAGGTAAAGGTAATGTAAATTCCCCCGTGTATATAGCACCGTGCCATGAAGTCACACATAGTGGTGTGGTGGGCCCCAAAGATTCTTGATCTCGAACTATTTTGCAGGTGATGTGATCAGCACCATGCTCCGGCAGCCTTCATCCCCCAAGGTTGCTCTCAGATACCCATAGGCTGGGTGCGGAGACAAGGCTGGATAAATTCCAACCAATTCCGGGAATCGAACCCGGATATCCCACGAAGTTGTCAGACTAGACCAGCGCGGCTCCTTGAATGAGTTTCATATTTCGATTATTTCAATAAATTTAATATATTTGCTTGTTTTTATGGATTTTCTTCACACTTAAAATGTCTCACTTATCATATACAAATAACCGTTGACTAGACAATTATTTTGAAACAAAAGAATTGTAATTTTGTTCTATTTCTTTCATAAATAGCAGCTGCATTAGTAGTAATTAAACTAATTAATTAATTATAAGAATTATTAATTAATTTATTATTATTATTAATTAATTAAAGTATAATAAAACAATGGAAATGTGAATTTGTAGAAAGTTTTCGAGATAACACCCCCCTTGATGAAATCCTGCGTACGCTACTGTTGAGAGTAAGCGTGCTTTTGTCCCACAGAAAAAGAGAACCTTTCTCTTTCCAGTCTGGTACACACAGACAAGTACCAGACAAGTACATCTTACATGGTCAGCTAATAGTATTAATGCAAGAAACATTAATATTATTTGAGTTGCAAAACGTTCACAAATATTCACTAAAAAGTAGGGATGGACTGCTATGAACTTTGGACCGATATCAATAAAGTACTGATATAAAGTTTACCAATAACAAATATTCCACAGGTCTGATATAAAATTACAAATGGTCCTTGAAGAACCTTAGTAGTTCATTGACATCCTTGATAAATGTGTTTCCAAGTGACTATAGTGCAAAATATGTTGTATATTTAGACATTTAAAAGGTAGGGTATGGAGATTGTCAATAAAAATTATATCAAAATGACATAATTTTGCACTAAATTATAAAATATTTACATATATATCAGATCGGTAAAATAATCGGTAATTTTACCGATACACCAGTATGACTATATCGGCTGATACTGGCGAGAGTACAGATTAACCTATCACATCCCTACTAAAAAAGCAAGTTTGATCCAAAACTCCTCCCTCCACTTCTCCTGTTCGACAGGATGCATATATGCTATTAATTTGCTGGCATAAATCCAATTTCCATGCAGCAGCCCTTGCATAGTGGTAAAACTGTCACCATGTAATCCAGAAATCAGATTCGATACCTGGTGGAGACATTGAGGTTTGCATCCCACTTCAAACTGCAGTTCCAGTACCGATTAGCCTAGCTGTGCATAAGATGAACTTAAACGGACTTTTGAGCAGAACAGCTCTTGAAATATGTTGTACTTTCTGCTATCTAAGAAAATTTACATCTGTTAAATAGAAATGGCAAATATCTGGTGTTAACGTAAACTATTCTTTACCTGAGGAAGCTTTGCCTCCCTTACGTCAACTTCTTTTAACATGTAATGTGAATGTCCACCGAATTTCGTTGTCTTTTTCTTGTCCATTATTGCATAAGAAAAACATGATTAAAAAACGGATATACAAATAGAGAAATGGATAAGATCGCAGGGAGAGCACAGAAGATTATTAGGAAGGAAACCAAAAAAGAGGATGGGGATCAAAAAGAAAAGGAAGAAATCGAAAATAGGAAGGTAAAATACGTTGGCATCCCTTACCATCAAATCGTATCGGAAAAGTAACGAGAGATTTCGGAATCGTTTGTGGGATGAAAGCACCAAAGAATGTAGAAAAATACTTCACCGATTATAAGAAAGGAAAGACAACTAGGGAAAGACTGGAAAAACAGAAGGGGATTTATCGAATAGAATGTCAATGCAGGAAGGAGTACATAGGACAGACAGGTCGAAATATGGGTAAAAGATGGAGCGAGCATGAAAAGGATATAAGGGAAAAAGTTCCCAAAACGGGTCTCTCAGAACACATTTTGGAAAGTGGGCATAGAATCGCAAAAAAAGAGATAATTAGAAAAGAAAGGAGGAAGTTAGGAAGAAACGTGTATGAAACAGCGAATATTTGTAGGGGGGGGGGGGGGGAAGAATAATCTTAATAGGGACGAAGGAAATTTGGAAGAAGGGTGGATCAATTTCCTCAAAAAATGAGACAAAGCCTGGAAGATTGAACCCAATATCGGTTTCCACGTCACTCCGGAAGTTATGCAAGCTGCACAGGAGGAACGTGAATTTACGTTGGATTTGTGACGTAATAAGGGGAAATAGAGAACATTTAGGGGAGGGGAAACACTCCTGGAGAATTGACCTTCATGTGGATTATGATGCACAGTTAGGTAGGAAGGGCCGAACCTGCAAGTTGCTTTGTTTTTCAAGCAGGTTTTTTAGATTTTTAACTCTTTTTAACTTTTTACCTGTGAATAGGTCTATTGTACAAGTTTTCTTAGGGAACGACATTCTTTTTATGAACTTCTAATAGAAAAAACATAATATTTTAAATGTATCCAAACCTACCCTCAACCACAATCCTCATATTACATTTTTGACGCAGTACTATGTCAAGTATCTAGTTTTTTTATGAACCTGAAGGAGATAGTCAATCTCTGAAACGTCGTTCTACAGGAGGAACAATATACTCACATACGTAAGTACAATTTTTAACTTTCCCTTTTTTATATATGTAATACAGGGTGAGTCAAAAGTCAGGTTACATAGGAAGTTTTCCTTGTCCAGTTTCCTGGTGCATGGATCGGTCGCTATGGTCCTCTTGGGTGGCCACCATGGTCTCCAGACCTGACACAAATGGATTTTATTCCTTTGAGGTCATTTTAAGGTCAATTCAGTTAAGATTCAGAACATCCAGCATCTGAAGGAATGCATTGTGCAATGTGCAGTCATGATTGTGCCGGACGTTCTGCAAAAGGTTCTGGAAAACTGGAAATGCCGCGTGCACAAATGCATTGATGTTCAAGGTGCACACATTGAAGATATACTATAAATCCCTATGGAACCTGACTTTTTACTCACCCTGTATAGTAATTTAATAGTTACCTGTTGTAGAATAATAACAGAAGGGAAACATGATGAACACTACCTGGTAGGCAGAGGGGGGAGAGTAATGGAATTATTTTTTCTAATATGTATTTCACTTTTAACCCAGATGCACACTGGGTAAATATTACCCACAAGGAAAATTACTTCTTAAGTCTGAATTATAAATATCTATGATCATAACCACTTTTCATAGATGCAAAATAATCTAACACCACTAAACCACTAAAAATAACTGTGTTAGATTATTTTACATGAATTATAAATCCTCAACTTACGATTTAACAACGTGGTACCATGTTTGGCACCTAAAGTTTTTTATTTTATTACCTGATGAAGGAAGTAGTACAGACTTCCGAAACGTCGTTCTGAAACATTCCTACTCACTCACTTAAGTTATTTATATATTTTTATTTGAATTGATAGTGAGTATTTATTGAATTAATTTCATTAAGTTTGAATATTTTTATTATGTAGTCCGAATACCTCACTGGAAGTACTGAGAAGGGTTTAGCCACTCGTTAGAAATGATCAAACAATATATTGCAAATTTGCTTGGGTAATGTTTACCCATTTCTTTTCAATAAACTTATTTTGATTAAATTGTTATGAATATCATATAACTTTACTTCTGTTAGTTCCACTGGATTCTCTTGCTTAACATTTCCTAATTTCAATTTCAGGTGAGAAAACATTGTCAGGACATGTAACTTTCAAAGATTTGGAAATAAGTGGCAGCTGGGGCAAAGTAAATGTTGATGAATTGTTGGAAGAAGTTGTGCTCCTTTCTGCACCACAGAATATTGAAGCAGGAATGTCATTTGAAGCACTGGAAACAACTGAGCTTAATTTTAAACAAGTAAACTACATACTCCCTAATGAAGTAGCAACATCTACAAATGAACAGGTATAATTATACATGCATGAACTTCGTGCTTAGATGCCCTTTTTAATTAATAATAATCAGTGCGACTTCAATTAGAAAATTTGTGTTAAATACAGAATAAACAAAGCAGTTTCTCTTTATTTCATAATTTCATACACGCAGGAAATGTATGGTGTGTCATACCTGAGTCCTAGTCCAGCCTATATTACCCACTTAAATTTCTTCATAATTTTTTGTTAGAACAAAAAATTTTCAAAGATTTAAAGTGATACAAAGTTGTGATTTTTCATGTAAAATACAAAACTATTTTATTTCATTCTGTTTAAAAGTGTTCAAATTCTGTCACTTTTGCTTCCATGAACACAACTAATGTACATTTATTTATAAGAACCACTTAATTTGTTTACTCTAATTCCTTTTTCTCTTTAGTATATATTGTCACTTACCTGATCTTCCTCCATTTCTTATTTAAATCGTGCATTGTTGCAAATGGAGATGTGAAACTTTGTCATATCATAACTGAAATTTTCTAAAACCCACAGGTAAAAAAAAAAAAAACATTTTTCTCATTTGCAGAGCTTATGCCCCTACATGAGATAGCAACAATATGTTGCACAGTGTTGTATGTTAATGTGTGGTGGCTTTGGCACTTGAGGTAGCAACTGATTATGGGTAAACTGAAGCATCACTCATTTGCATGTGTTGAATCTTTAGCAGTTTTGTCACTTGAAAAAAGAAAAGGATTCTGCTATTACATTGCACTTATTATCATGGTTATTACATTTGCAAACTGTAAACATGCAGTATTTTGTATTTATCACAATCCACGTTCATAATTTTGTAGAGCCTGCCAAAGTTCAATTTTTGGATGTGTGTAAAAGAATAGATCGTGAATGGTTGTCAGTCAACTAGCATGAAACACTTGAAATGCTACTCTCCTGTTTCCCCTGTCTACTTTTTTACTCTCAAACTACTATTTTGATTCTCAGAATATTTTTACCATGGTATTGGCCAGTATTTCTGATTAAATTGAAACCAGTACTTTGTAATGATAATGCAGCCAAGAATTGTAAGCTCAATCCTGGTACAATTATATTAATTTCTAATTGTCTACTACCTTATGAGATATATAGTTATTCACTTTGTTACATATTGTAATCTATTCTTGTTCTGTAGACTACGTTGTTGGCATTTTAATCTGCAGTAGCATAGAACATGTCATCTTACATAAATATATAACATATTTAATCATAATTAAAGTTACAATACATATTGCATATATGTGATAGAGAGAAAACAGTGTTAAATATGGTGTAGAAATTACTCTAAATTCTACAGTATGTTACTAATAGATAGTTTTTATTTTAAAAGCTCGGAAGCCTATTCACAATCATGTGGCTGATATCCCAAGAAAACCTAATCATCATTCATTGCGAGGAAAGCTTGAATTATTATTTGTTTTTATTTTTGAACTTGTATCACCCATTTTTTACAACACATTCCTTTGGAGACATTACACTTGTTTTTTTAAAACTAATTAGTGAAAAACATAATAGAAGACCATAGCAAATTATGGTAAAAATGCAGACAAGGGGTCAATAGTAATTATGTTCAAATTTATTGTTACATATCTAAATTCATTTGGAGAAATTAGTTTACATGAACTTTATTGTGCAATATCAATCCTCTGTATTCAATACTATTTTTGTTAAGTGTAATAGTACATTCTCCAAATGAAAATGTTGCACTGTTCTTGTATTATAAACAATTGTGTGTTTATACTTATTAGGTATTCAAGAGCAGTGTGAACTTCAACAGCTTGGAAGCTGATCATTTAGAAGTTGAAGGAAAGCTCCTGATGGGCAGGATGATTGTTGGAGTCAACCTTACAGATCTAGAGTTAAGGCATTTCAGTCTGACTCAAGATCAAACTATAACTGGTGACTTTATTGTGAACGAGGGAGTGATTGAAGGTGACTTGGATACAGATATTATGAATGGAATTCTCCTCAGTGATTGGTCTTCACAGGCATTGTACAGAAGCAAGGATGAACAAATATTTAAAGGGAATTGTATATTTAATGGTAAGGAACTGTTTAATGTTATTTTGATGCAAAAATAGTTACCGCAACGAAATATTAACCTGCCATTGCCTGTGTAAACTTCAGTAAATTTCATCAAATTACATTTTGAAAATATCAACATTGGGATATTTTGTTAAAAACTTCAAAAAATTCAGAGTTCATTCAGAAACTGTATTAATAAATATCAAGAGATTCATGTATATGTTTTTTTATTATCTGATAAATATTTTGCCTTGACTCGCTCACTTTCATTTAATGCTTGTAATTAGAGTTTCGTTGAAGTGTGAGAGCAAAGTGTAATTCTCGTCTACCTTCCTTTCCGAGTATCCCCATCAATATGATCAATCCAAAGCATGAGTCATCACTAACACTCTCTGAGCCATCTTTGTTTCAGTTGTCTAGAGACATGAGAAGAAGGGAGCATGGTGCTCACCCACAAGGAACTGTGTTCTTGCATAGTAATGAGTTAACAATATATTTTATTTGCTTCTTAAAGAAAGTAAATCATTAAAGTGTGTATGATTCATAAACAAAATGCACATGTTGCA
Source organism: Lepisma saccharinum (assembly GCF_977018435.1). Lineage (NCBI taxonomy): Eukaryota > Metazoa > Arthropoda > Insecta > Zygentoma > Lepismatidae > Lepisma > Lepisma saccharinum. The sequence goes on from NC_139256.1 coordinate 2,134,955, forward strand.
TAAAATTCCTCATCTGAGTCAAATTTAGCAAACAAAATTATTACAAATACAAAAATATGTTGAGTAACCTGTGAGTAACGGCATGACAGATCTGACCACAAGTAGCACCGGGTTAAACAAGGAATTTTATTATTGTGAAAACTGAATATTTTTTAAGTTGCATACTTTCTTTGGGTTATAACTTTATTAATTAAAGCTGGATGTAAAATTGGCAACCCTTGATAATGAACCAAAGCCTACAGATTAACATTGATAAGAGCTAAATAATTTGAAAAAACAAATGTATAGTTAGAAATGCCACTTTTAAACCAGGTCTCAAACCAAGACTGCACATAAATATCCTTCACGAAGCTCCAACAGTGATGTTTCTAGCTATAACTACTTTCCTTGTGCTGTTCATAAGCCATATTATTGCATGAGTTGACCGTGACTTTCTTGTTTACTGCAGCCTCTCCAGTTTTCCTGTGATATTCTTTATCTTTCAGAATTACTTGTTACTGGTGATATCCAAACTGCTCAAGTTGATGGTTTTCATTTGCAAGATCTTTCCAAGAATGCTATCTGGGTTAATTATGAAAATTCTGTTGAAGGAGATCTGATATTTCAGGTAAGTCTGCAATGATAGATATGTTATAGTGATCATGTATTATACATTTATATGTTTCTTCTTTATATGGTGCTATTTTGGCCAGCTCAACAATATTGTGCCACTGCTTTCTATATTTTGCTTGTTGTCTCCAATTTCTAACTTTCATTCTCCTCAAATCATCTTCTACGTCAGCTTCCAATTTCTTTTTTGGTCTTCTTCTTAATCTAGATGCAAATGGTTTCCATTTTGTTATTCTTTTAACCATTCCAGCTTCCTCCATCCTTTCAATATGGTTTATCCAAGCTATCCTTTGAGATTTTACTTCTCTTACTATATTCCTTTATTTTATCAATATATCCAGTTCACTATTTGTTTTTCGAACATACATTTCCTCATTCACCATATTCGGTCCAAATATCTTCCTCAAAACATTTATTTCAAAGATTAGGAGCTATTCTTAAATTTTTTCTTCAATGTCCATGTCTCGCATGCATAGATAACACATAGTTTTATAGAATTAAGTTTTAACTTAATGTTATAATTATTAACTTGGTGGTGAACAGGTTATGTGCATAGTAAGCTAAATTGCCTGCCACTATCCATTCTTTAATCTCCTCTTCCATAGTATTGTTGATGTTTAGTACGGAACCTAGATATTTAAAACCATTGAAATTTTCAATTTTATAAATATGGAGAAACTAGAACTCACTTTATCCACAAAACTGTTTTATCATCTTTGTTCTATTAATTTCAGTGGCCACTGCCATCCTCATTGTAACTTGCTGTACTGTTGCTTGGCATGCATCTTTTGTTTGTAGTTCTCAGGCTTCCGCTACTTGCGCTGTTGTTAACTGTACATCTGTACCTATGTCGTCTGCTATTTCCCAGTGTTAACTGTTGTAATAGGGGAATGCAAGTGTGGTGTGCCTATCCGCTATCGATGTTCAGCTTGTGCGGGAAGTGCATTATGGCATGAGTTTCCTTGATTTTGGTGTGTGGGCAGTGTGTTTCACTTGACCCTTTTGAATTTTATGGCTATTGTATTTGATGTGTTTGGCAAGACCAGTAGTGGGTTGGGCTTTTTTTGCATCCATTAGGTGCTGTTGGACTCTTTCATTAACAGATCTGATGGATCTGCCAATGTAATGTGCCTTGCACTCGCACTCTGCATCATATACACCTGAGTTATCAAGGGGGGAGCGGAAGTACTGTTTGTGTTTGTTTAGTTTATCAGCTATTTTGGCATTGGGTTTGTGCGCTACTTTGATGCCATATGGGAGAAAGGCTTTGGATATGCTGTTGGAAGTGGTGGGATGGTAGGGGAAGGCAAACAATTTATATTGGTCACTGGAGGTTGATTGAGGATGGGTTGATTGTGACTGGTTAGGTTGTCTGACCTGTATTTTCGCTTTACTGCAGCAAGTGGAAAGTTGTGCTTCTGTGTAGCCATGTTTCAGGGCTATTTCAGTGATGGTGGCTATCTCATACCATAATGCACTTCCCGCATGAACTGAACATCGATAGCGGGCAGGCACACCACACTTGGATTCCCCTACTACAACAGTTAACACCGGGAAATAGCAGACGACACTGGCACAGACGTACAGTTAACAGTGCACGTAGCGACGGCTGGAGAACTGAAATTAATAGAACAAAGAAGATAAAACAGTTTCGCGGATAAAGTGAGTACTAGTGTCTCCGTATTTATATACTACCGTGTCTCTCTTCCCAATTATGAATTCAATTTTATTTTCTTCAATTGTAACTGGTCTTTCAACTGCAGGATTTCTTGACCATTTCATGTATTTTGTTTTAGGTGTATTTGTTATCAGGCCAGCTTTCCTTGAGTCTTCTACTAAATTTTTGAAGGTATCTTCCATCAGTTGCCATGTTCTGGACAATATTAATATATCATCTGCGTACGCACATACTTGTTTTAATCTTGTTGCTATTGTGCCTCTCATGTCTTGCTTTTTGATAATTCTAGCAATAGTTTTTGAAAAAAGCATAGCTGACAGGGATCTCCTTGTCTTACCTCAATATTAACTCCAAAGATTCCTGTAGTTTCATTGTTTATTCTAACTTTAGCAGTTCTATTTGTTAAGGTCATTTTAATTAGTTCGATTAGTTTATTTGATACTCTATATTCCTTTAAGGACTCAAGAATAGCGGTCCTTTTTACATTATGAAAAGCCTGTTTGTAATCTATAAATATATTATGTATTGTGATATTGTGCTCATAACATTTTCGTCTATTTGTCTGATTACATGGATATTATCTATTGTAGGTCTGTGGGGTTTGAAACCCATTTGGTATTCTCCTAATTATTTTTCGATGATTTCTGTAAGCCAGTTGTACATTTGTATTTTTATATGTTTGAGAGTTGAAAATATGTATCCAGCAAAATACACATCCAATGCAGTTGTTCTTCATTAGTTATCAAAGTTCACTATCATTTGCATTTCGGCCCATTGAGGAAATGGCATTGCATTAGTTTTCAAATGTGTTTTCTATAATTTTGAATTCTCTTTCAGTAAATTTCATCAAATTGTATTAAATTGTGAAAACATCGACATTGGAATATTTTGTTAAAAACTTTAAAAAATTCAGTTCATTCAGAAACTTTATTAATAAATAACAACATATTCGTGTATATACTTTTTATTAGCTGATAAATGTTTTACCTTGTTTCTTGTAAATTACTGTAAGTAATTGGCATATATTTTTCTTCTTAGAATGAAGTTACCCTCTCAAGTTTAAATACAAAGATAGGTGTCGTAAATGAACTAAATCTGGAAGACTTCTTTGAAGATGCTATTGAAAAGGGCGAAGATTCTTTGGAGTTTACAGGTAAATTTAATGTTGATGCTTCGGAACTAGAATGGGAAATTTCTCACTTTCCGTATGATTCTTAACTTAAGAACATGTAAGTTTATATTAGCTGATGTGTCTTATCTCCATACATTTCTTTATATATTGTAGAATGAAAATGTTAAATGGTTCGAATGCTAATAACTCTGGACTTATAAGTGGTACAGTATTCAACCTACATGTACGTAAAACAGCAATTTTTGGGCTGTCACTGAATTTACTTTTTATCATATGCTGTATAATTTAATATTTTACAAGTGTAGCAACATTGAAAATTCACTTATACTTGCCATTTAGAAACTCAACTCCCTTGCACATCAGTTGTTTGAGAGCTAAAAACCTTCCAAGTGGCTTCTCATTGAGTAATGGTCAACACCAGAGTCTACCACTGTTGCTTTCAAGTAGCTCCCTAATTGACCTCACATTGCTGGGTGCCCTACTGAAAATTCTGTCTACTGTTTTCAGTAGATCTACAGGTGTTTTGAAACCCCTACTGTTTTCAATTGATGAACTGTACTGCTAATATTTTCTACTTGTTTTAGTAGTCCAACTGTGTCTACTGTCTTAAGTAGCTGATCTGTACTCTTAATGTTTCAGTAACATAATTGTTCAACTAACATCTTTTATTGTGTTCAGTAAATGGCTATGTGAAAACAGTATCAGTAATGAAAAAAATATGACTCGGCAATGAAAAACTATCTATTCCTGGTGTAAATAAATTATTTTATAGCGCATTGTAACAAGTATTATGCATTATTATTCATATTGTTTTTTTTTCAGTACTGTAGTTTGAGTTTTTGATTTAAGTCCACTTTATGCGCAGATAGGCTAATCAGGAGTTGACCTACAATTTAAAGTGGGATCCGAACCACTGTGCCATGTGCCTCCACTGGATATTGGACCCAGGACCTAGGATGCCCTTCAGTACAGTAGCTCGCTCTACTGTTGATGTACAGTTTCAGTACAGTAGAAGGCATTTGAAAACAGTAGAATTCGTCTACCGAAAACAGTAGAAATTTCCTGCAGGATAACCACAACATTTGGAGCAGATACTGAACTAAAGACCAGTCAACATTAAAAACGACCACCTAGCACTTATTCTCAAACTGTAAAAGATATACACACATATTGCAGGTAAAAATAGATGAATTGACAAGAACTTCCAAATTCTGCAATCAGATTTGGCTAATATTAAGTTTCATAGGTTTGTCCATGGCTTAATGTGAGTCAGCTGTTGCAGTGTGTCACATGTTAAATCAAGTTGTAATAGCTTCCTATAATGCCATTTTTTTTTTCAACATACAATTATTTCATATTACTCATTTTAAAGTCCAGTGTAAAACTATACCATCATTCCTATTGCAAATATTTTATAATTATTAATTGTCAGTGCTGGTTTTTTGTGTACCAGATGATAAAAATTGTTCTTAGTAACCTTTGAACTGATTTCATCCAGTTATTTTTGCTACAGGAAGTGTGTGTAGATAAGTTTGCATGCACAAGTGTCCACTGTACTTATTATCAGAATTGGTGAATTTAAATATCATGTGAAAAGCTAAAGTTCCCTGCACTCATTGCACCATGCCATGAACAGGTGCAGATCCACGGGGAGGGCAACTGCCAGGCTTTTGGATATGTTATGCCTAATATTTTTGAAGACCCAAATGTTCCGTCTTGTATTACCAGGCTAGAGAATATTTAAAGTCCACTTAATATTTATATTTTACTGCTCACTAACTAACTCTCTAGCCTTCTTAAACCCGAAGGTTCATGGCTGCAGCAACACAGGCCTTCCATCTGTCCCTATCTTGAGCAAGATCTTTATACTCTTTTCCATCCCTACCGATTTCCTTTAGGTCCATCTCAACGTTGTCCCTCCATCTTCATCTTGGCCTTCCTACAGGTCTCTTACCATCAGGTTTCCCAACAAGAATCCTGTGAACTCCTCTTTCCTCTCCCATTCGTGCCACATTGCCTTCCCACCTAAGTCTTCTTGATTTAATTATTCTAATAATATCTAGACATGAATACAAATTATGTAGTTCTAAATTATGTAACCTTCTCCACTCACCTGTCTCCTCATCCCTTTTAGGTCCAAAGATTTTCCTAAGGATCTTATTTTCAAATACTCTCAATTTCGGTTTTTCTTTCAATGTAAGGGACCAAGTTTCACACCCATATAATACTACAGGCAAAATTACTGTTTTGTGTATTTGAACTTTTGTCTTCTCGTTTAATATCTAAAAAACTAAAAGTTTATGAAGAGAGAAGTAACATGCATTTCCTGAATTAAACCTACTTTTTATTTCCTCTTTAATATAATTTTCACTTGTTAATATTACTCCTAAGTATTTGAAACTATTTCAAACGAGTTATCAATAATTAGATTTTGATTATTACCTAACACTTGGTTTCAGCCTGTAAGGATATATTTAGTTTTCTCTTTGTTAACTTCCAAACCTATCTCTTTAGCAGTTTTGAAAAATATTTTAGCATTATTCTTAAATGTATTTATATCATCCCCTAATAAGTCTACATCATCTGCATATGCTAACAACTGAGTCATACCATTTAATTTTAGTCCTTCGTTAGTTTCTTTTACCTTCCTAACAGCATATTCTAAGGCAAAATTAATGTATCTCTACTGCTCAAGATACCCTAATAGGAACTGGATCCGATCCATTTTGTAATATGCCTCGAAAAGGAATCAAACCAGAGATCCCTTGAGAGAAGAGGTTTTAGTTTTCTCTGTTTATTAATTTTACTCCTCATATCTGAGAGTTCGGTTTACCATGACAATGTGAGGAATTACGATAAAGACCAGTAGCAGTGATTAGGGTGGCAATTGCCCCATACTTTTTGCTGATGCACTGTAGCCTCTTAATGTTAAGCCTTGTGTACATAGAAAAAGTAAACTGCCCTTGTCTCCCTAGTTTTGGCACCTAATCACTGCTACTGACCAAGAGACAATAATAAACCTCTATTCCAACCCTGGGCCCTATTTTTGCAAAATAGATTTTCTAGAACGTGGAAGTCATCTTGGTTCCTGTTTACAGTATGATAATATATTGTTTATATTAAACAGTGTAGGCTAGAATTGATTCTCGGTGGTGATGTACCAGGCTGAAATTTGCCCCCTCAACTGTAAATTCTGGATCTGCCACTGGCCATGAAGCACATAGAAGGATATGGTGTTGGGGCACCACACGTTCTGAATCTCGGCCACATTTGGACTGTGATCAGCACCATTCTCCTGCTGGTTTTACTACCCCACCCCAGAGTTGCCTTCATGTATTCATTTGAGGCTGGGTGAATCTCAGGGCTGCTATATGCAGGGCCAAGTCTGAAAAAACCCAAACAGAAAACCCACCCTCAGAATCGATACCATGTCTCCCACGTGGCAGTCACACCCTACCAACTAGGCCACCTAAGCTCCTGGAATTTAAATATGCATCATGTATGTTTGAGAGAGCAGAAGTTATGGTGAAAATTCTGTACTTGCAGGTTCCAAAACTTTTGTGAATGGTTTCAGTGTAGCTATGGATATTGATATTGACACACTCAATAGTATGGCTGCTTCAGACATCCTTACAAAATCAAACGATCAAGACATTGCAGGTATTTTTTTTCAATTTTCCATTGCTATAATATGTTAATGGCACGTTTGTGTTTGTGAACATTTTTATGTAGCAGTGCTTATTTCTAAACAATTAGATGTATGAAAGAAATACAGTAATCGAATTATAAATGTAATTCTATAAAAAGTACTACTTCCTTCTTTAAATGTAATAGAGGGTGAGTCAAAAGTCAGGTTGTCTCGTTAATTGTCCATGAATGGTTGAATGTCCAGTTTCCTGGTGCATGGAATGGTCACAGTGGTCTTGTTGAGTGGCCACCGTGGTCTCCAGACCTGACACCAATGGATTTTTACCTTTGAGGTCATTTAAAGGCGCTCGTCTACTTAGTTAAGATTCAGAACATCCAGCATCTGAAGGAACGCATTGTGTAATGTGCAGACATAATTATGCCTGACATTCTGCAAAAGGTTCTGGAGAACTGGAAACGTTGCATGCACAAATGCATTGATGTTCAAGGTGCACACATCGAAGATATATCATAAATCCCTATGGAACCTGACTTTTGACTCACCCTGTAGAATTCTAAAATAAACATTAGATTATGTAGACAGCTAGAAGCTCCCATCATTGTTTGAAACAAATAATAGGAATGTTTGTTGAGGCTATGCCACATGCAAGGCCTTTGTATTCCATAATGATTATTTCAAAAATTGACTGATTTCAAGAAGTGGGTGCTATGATAGGTGGAAGGAGATAAAATATTAGCTTTTTAGAAAGTCTTGACATTCCTATGCCATAAAGAGACTGTTTTAACATTGGCTAACCACCATGCATTATTTAAGTATCTGAATTAGAGTAATTTTTAACATAATATTTTCATTCACGAACATCTATATCAAATGCCACAGTACTTACAGCAATTCAGTATTAATATAAGATATTATTTTAACAATTTATAATTTGGATATCGTAAAGAGCCAATGAAATTTAATGGCATTTGTGGGAGAGTGTCACTCAACATCAAATTAGAATTAATCCATTTGCAAATTGGAAACTCTGTTCATGGCTCCACTAAATCTCAGTGATGATGGGAAGTGAAAAATAATAATATAAGCTGTGCTCTTAAAGAATATTTTAACTTCTAAACCACATTATAAAGTGTAGGTTCTGTGATAAATGTTTTGTCCATTCCCCCAGGTACATTAATAATCAAAGGAGATGTAGTTGTTGAGAAGTTGCTGAATATAACAAATTCTGTGAATGGAATATTATTGCAAGATTTACAACAAGGACTGAAGCCAAGGGATTTCCAATTTCAATTTCAGGGTAATGACATTAATATTAAATGAGTATGATGAATTTATTTTGAAAAAAACACAACAATTATAGTTTAATGTAGGAAAATCTCATTTTTTTAGAGTGGTTCAATATGAAATCTTTAATGATACAACAAATAGTGTAAAATTTACTGTGATAAGATATTCTGCTGACTTGATGTAATAGCAATAATAACTTCTTCTCTTGTAATAAGAATATGATTGGACATGAAAAACTCATATTATTTATGTAAATGAAGGGCCAGGGGGAAAAATGCAATTTGGACAAAAGTCAAGAAACAGGATGCCGAATTGTGACAGCTGTAAATCATTACGCCTCGAGTGTGAGAGACTGAAACTGGAACTAGCGTCAAAGGAAAAAATTATCGACGTTCTGAAATCGGTCTTTCGAGATGTAGAAGAAGAAAGAAGGATTGCCCAAAATCTGTGCGAGACAAATAAGCAAGATAGTTGGAGTGAAGTAGTGAAACATGGGAGAGTTCTATTCAATCAGCACTATCCATCCACTAATGCCCCAAAAGTAAAGTGCTTGGATAATTCATTCGAGCATACCAACCCTTTTGCAGCACTGACCAATGAACCTGGTGAAATCGAAAGTGCACGCAATCAGTGTAGGGAGCTTAAATACCAAGAAAGAAGAAAGAGGCATACAACAGACCCAATCAATGCACTTCGAGACGGGAAAGTTCAAAGTACTACAAAACTGAAAATCAAAGAAAAGAGACCCAAAGCAGTGATCTTCGCCGACAGCCATGGGCGCCACCTGGCCACCAATATGAAAGATTTTCTACCAGCAATGAAAATATATGGTTCAGTAAAACCCGGGGCAAAGTCAAAACATGTACTAGAAGCAGCAAGGAAGGACTGTTCAAGGTTCAGCTCAAATGACTATGTTATTATAGTCACTGGCTCCAATGATATTGCGACAAATCAGGGCAGCGATGCAATAATGGCAGTACGTGACTCACTAGGTTCACTGACTCATACAAATGTAATTGTAACTACTATACCCCACAGATATGATCTCATCCCTCAGTCGTGTGTAAACATCGAAATACAAAAAATAAATAAACAGATGAAGAACACTTGTAAACACTTCAAAAATGTAACCATAATCGACCTTGACACAATGAGCAGAGAATATCATACAAGACATGGACAGCACTTGAACCACAAAGGAAAACAGTATGTATGTCAAATGATCCATGGTATTATTAACAGAAAATCACAGGAAAATCAAATCATCCCACTCTGCTGGAAAAAGTGTACTGACACAAGGAAGTGGATAAGTGGAGCAACACTAGTTGAATCCGACAAGGAAAAAACACAGAACACTTTGACTGAGACAAACAACAAGAGCAGCAAGGAAAATGATAGGGTGGGTGTAGAAGCTAGCGACTTTGCTATGAAAACTGTGAGTGATATTGGTTTCATGGAAGAGAAAGGGCGGAAATCAAGTGAAGAAAGTGAGGAGAATGGCATAAACCAAAGTGAAATTGAGGAAGAAACACATTCTTCCATGGTAGAAGTACAATCTGAAAACAGGGATTGTGCTACAATCAGTCACGACACCGAAGATAGCAGTGAAAAGTGTAGTGAAAAAGTGAATGCTCCAAATGTACGGTCATCTCAACGGAAGAAGTGTACACCCAGTAAACTGAAAAACGATTTTTTATGGTAAGTGATAAGCATACTTATGATAACCAAATCCCCAATAAAAACAGCCTGCGAAACCAAGAAGGAACGATTACAGTTCTCCATAACAATGTACAGAGCATTTCCAACAAAATTGACCAACTGGAAATAATGCTAAGTGAGTGCACACCAGATATATTTGTAGTTACTGAACATGGTCTCAGGTCTGAAAATTATAAATTATGCACAATTACAGGTTACAATCTACATGCAGTCTACCACAGGTCAATTCAAAAAAGTGGTGGCACTGCGATCTTCATAAAAAATAGTGTACAAAATATCAAAAAAGTGTTAAACCTTGACAAATACTGTATGGAAAATATACTAGAAGTTAGTGGTGTAGAGCTTAATATAGGATTAGATACATTTAAGATTATAGCAGTATACAGATCACCAAACAGTGACATAAATCTCTTTGTAAATGCTTTGGACAACATGCTAAACCATTTGACAAAAAAACATACGAAACTATTAATAGTTGAAGATATAAACATAGATCTTCTAAAACAAGACACAAACTGTGCTCAATACTTGGATACCTTGAAGTCAAACAACCTAACTCAAATAATTCAAGAACCAACTCGAATAACAGAAAGTACAGAAACCCTGATTGACCATGTAATAACAAACATACAAACAAATCACATTAAAGCTGAAGTCCTACATACGCTTATCTCTGACCACACGTCTCAAAAAATTACAATACAAGGGAAAAGGTTAGAATACTCAAAAAGTTACACAATAGAATGTAGGGATACATGTGAGCAAAATATAGATTATCTTAAATACCTCTTACATCAGGAAAATTGGATAGACCTTTACCAACTAACTGACACGAATGATATCTGGGAATTGCTAATAAACCACTTAACATATTATTTAAATGTAGCTTGTCCAAAAACAACAAAAAGAATATACCCTAATAAGAAGAAAGTGCCACTAACAGAAGAAATTATACTTTTGAAAAGTAATATGAAAATAGAATATGAAAAATTTAGAATTACAAAAGACACTAAGCACCAGGAAAAGTACAAAAATGTAAAAAAACTATTCAAGAAAGCCATAAAGAATCAAAAATCAAATATTTTCAGTAAACAAATAAAAAAGTCTGTTAATAAACAAAAAGCCATTTGGAAAATAGTAAACAATCACCGTGTATCAAACACAAACAATGATAAAGCAAACATAAAAGTCATCAAGGATGACACTGAAGTAATTGACCCGAATATCATATGCAACTTATTCAACGAATATTTTATAAACTTAACCAACACAAACGGAGAGAATGAAAATAATGACAAAACACTAGAGATCCCAATCGAGAAATATCAGTCAAACAGTATATATATCCCAGAAATAAGTGCTAATGAGTTAAAAAAAGTTATACAAGGTTTAAAAAACAAAAAATCACATGGACCTGATGAATGGTCAGCTGAACTTATTAAATCCTGCTCAGAATCTATTTTAGAACCCCTGCTGTATGCAGTCAACAATTCAATAAAATTTGGTACATTCCCCAAAGTTCTAAAACACAGCACAGTGATACCCATATTCAAAAAAGGAGCTGCAACAGACATTGAGAACTACAGACCTATCTCCCTAACATCTGCTTTTTCAAAGATATTGGAAAAAATTTTATCAAATTATATTATAAAGTTTTGTAACAAATATAACATAATAAACAGAAACCAGCATGGATTCCAGAAAGGGAAATCAATAAACACAGCTCTAGCACAGTTAATTGATTATGTAACCAAAACATTAGAGAAACACGAAGCTGCAAACACTATATATCTAGATCTTTCCAAGGCATTTGATAGGGTAAAACATGACCTGCTTATGGTCAAACTAAGCAATATAGGAATAAGAGGGATAGCTTATGAACTTATACAATCTTATCTACAGGACAGAATGCAAATTACTCAAATAAGCTACAACATGCATGGTATAGTCACTAACTTTAAATCACAAAGTAGGAAAGTGTTAATGGGGGTACCCCAAGGATCAATCCTGGGGCCCCTGCTCTTTATTTTGTACATAAACAATGTACCAGAATACCCAAACACAAAAATTGTCACCTATGCCGATGACACAACTGTTCTTGCCAGAGGTATCGACCCTAGGAAGCTTGAAATAAACACTTTTATCACCATAAACCAACTGGCACAATACTTAACTTCACATGGATTAATAATAAATAACAATAAAACAAAATTTATGATATTCAATACAATCCGAAACATGGATTTTGAGTTACAAACACTATGCATAGACAATGTGCTCATAGAAACTGTATCTTCAGTAAAGTTTTTGGGAATAACACTAGATCAAAAATTAACGTGGGAAGAACAAATTAACAACATCTGCAGTAAATTATCATCTAATCTATACCTGCTAAAACAAATGGCTGAATATAATTTAACAGAAATTAACAAATGCATATATTATGGACTAATTTACCCCTATGTTGAATATGGCATAATAGCTTGGGGTGGATCATTTTATAATAATACTGTCAGAATACTGATACTTCAAAAGAGAGCACTTAGAATAATGTACAAACTAGGCTGTAGGGAATCTTGCAAAGAGTTATTCAGGGAAAAACAAATAATGACAATATACTCCCTATACATCTATAAGGCTATAATGTTTGTTCTAAATACTGGAAGCATGACTAAAAATAACCAATTACACAACCACAATACAAGGGGGAAAGATAATTATTACCAGAACCAACACAGACTCAATATCTCAAAACAATCACCAATGAATGCCGGAAAAATATTCTACAACCAGCTGCCTCATGACGCAAAACTGATATCTCCAAAAGATAATCAAATACAAACAATAAAAAAATATTTGACAGATAGAGCTCTCTACAGTATCGGAGAATTCATGGAACAAGACAATACAAGGCCAATGTACTAAAAAAGGTGTATTTTAATTGTATTCTTATTTCAATCATGCAACAATGATAATGTGTTTTTATTTTTATTGTAGTGTAATGAAGTGTATTTTTTCATTTTTACTTTGGTGTAGTGATGTAATGTACTACGCAATGTTTCTTCTTTTTTGTTATGATGTACTTAACTAATTATTATTTCATTATGTATCTTGACGTTTTCCATGCCCTTTTAAACAAGGGTCAACGGAAGAAAAATAAAATTCAAATTCAAATGACGAATGTCGATTTTTCACCCATTTTGAGATCGCAACGCCATCTGATAGTTCAGAAGCTGTACTATAAGAATGAGAACGGCCTTGGTTGGGAAACGATGAGAAGTGCCTGAAAAACGCATTATTATTTTGGCATATATTAACGTACTTATGAAAAGAAATACTTTGTTTTTCATTTCCTGGCAAATCGTCTCGAATGAACATTCATCGTTTTTCCCCCTGGCCCTTCAAATCTGTTCGATATTTACACTTAATATGTTTAGTTTCTCTCAAAAGGAAATCAATAAGTATATATGATCATTTTAAAGTAAAATTAGGAGAAAAGTTAGACATGTAGTCCTAGAAGTGTAAGGGACAATTTCCTACCTGAAGAAAACTATCTTCACTTGATTTAGGAGACCCTTGAATATGTAGTATGATACTGGCTTCTAACAAGTCAGCCTTGCTCTCGAAATTAATGTTTTTTCATGTAGATATTTGTAATAAATTGTGGATTCCTTTTTTTTATCAAATTATTTCTTCCACAAACAGGTGATGTTGAATTCAATGAGCCTGTTGCAGTTGAAAACCTTTATGTTAAAGGCTCTGTGGATGGAAGAAACTTTAATAATTTTATAGACTCAGTGCCTTCAACTTGGAGTAATGTACATCTGGATGGGTCCAATACATTTAAAAATAAGGTAAGCAATTAAATTGATGTATGAAAATGCTTACATTAATTCATGCAGGGAAAATGTAGTTATTATGTAATATTCTAAGCAATTATCAGAATTACCACTCAAATAATATAAACATACCTGTTATGTACAGTGTGTGGCATAAAAATGAGTATTTTTGTTTTCATTGGGAGAGTTTCTGTAATTGTGTTGGCAACACACATTGATTGTCATTTGCATCAGCAACGTATGCCATTTACAGACGTGAATCACTGGAGTAGAGCTAACTGTGCTGTAGCTGTGAGGGCGTTTTATAAAAATGGTGACACTGTTGCCATTGCGAGACAAGAATATCAATGTTATTTTAATCTTGGGAGACGTGATCTTATTCAATCAGCCAATGCAATCAGTATGTGGGTGAAGAACTTTGAAGCTATGGGAAGTGCATTGAAGCAGAAAGCAACTGGTTTCAGATGTTGGAACATGCCATGAACAATTTCTGTCACAGATTGTCTGAGTCTAAACAACAAAATGGTGCTCACCTGTGCGATGAAAGCAGAGTTTGGAAGTAACTAGTTAGAAGTAACTCAGTTACAAGTAAGTTACTTTTTTTTAAGAAATGTAACTAACTAGTTAGTTTTAAAATCAAGTAGTTGTAACTGTTACTAGTTACTTCTTTCCAATAGATGTAATGTCTCAACAGTTACTTCATGACAGTTAAGTTGATATATAAGTGTCGTAATTTATTGGTAATTTTGGACTGTAAAATGAACCGGAACCATCGATAAACTACTAGTTTCTGCTGTTCATCTGTGACCTTATAATCCCCCCCCCCCCTTTGTGTAAGCAGCATCAGTTAGGTTTTCTTCATTGCTAGAATACTACAGGGTGGTCCAAAAGTGTGGAAATGCCTGAATAAAAATTGAATGGCATGATATTTCCAAAAACTAACATTGCAGGTTTGTAATAGGGATGGGGGAAAATGTTATAGGGCATATGACGATGACGGCCGCCATCTTGAATGCAACTTTAAAAGTTCAAATGGAAACCATGTCGTGTAATACCTCATTTCAATAGGAAATTTTCTCACGAGTTCAACGGTGTGCATAATTTTGCTCTAGCAGCAACAGGGACGAAGTTATTAACGTTTTTATGCTTGCTTTATCGTTGCAGGTGACGTAACACAGCATGGGTCTCACGCAGGCAGAACGCATTGAGATCGTGTTGATCTCAGGCGAACGAAGCACGAGGGTGATTGCAGACGATTATAACCACAGTCACCCAGATAGGGTCCCCATCCATTATGGTACAGTCAGTAAAGTGCTTGCAAAATTTCGTGAAACCGGGACTGTGGCTGACAAACCAAAATCACAATGGCGTCCCTCCTCATTACGGAAATTGTGTTCATCAGTACCTGGATGTGCAGTTTCCCAACACTTGGATTGGACGACGAGGTGCTGTGGAGTGGCCACCACGTTCCCCAGACCTCACTCTGCTGGATTTCTACCTGTGGGGACATGTCAAGGCCATCGTTTACTCTGAGAAAATTCGAGATATTGTTCACCTTAAGCAATGCATCATTGACGCATGTACCAGCATTACTGCAGACACTTTACGCAGGGTTTTGCACGAATGGGTATCAAGACTGGCTTTAACTGTGGAACGTGTTAATTACGAACACAATTTCCGTAATGAGGAGGGGCGCCATCGTGATTTTGGTTTATCAGCCACAGTCCCTGTTTCACGAAATTTTGCAAGCACTTTACTGATGGTACCATAATGGATGGGGGACCCTATCTGGGTGACGGTGGTTATAATCGTCTGCAATCACCCTCGTGCTTCGTTCACCTGAGATCAACACGATCTCAATGTGTTCTGCCTGCATGAGACCCATGCTGTGTTATGTCACCTGCAACGATAAAGCAAGCATAAAAACGTTAATAACTTCGTCCCTGTTGGTGCTAGAGCAAAATTATGCACACCATTGAACTCGTGAGAAAATTTCCTATTGAAATGAGGTATTACACGACATGGTTTCCATTTAACTTTTAAAGTTGCATTCAAGATGGCGGCCGTCATCGTCATATGCCCTATAACATTTTCCCCCACCCCTATTACAAACCTGCAATGTTAGTTTTTTAAATATCATGCCATTCAATTTTTATTCAGGTGTTTCCACACTTTTGGACCACCCTGATTAAAAAGAAAAGGACATACTGCAATATTTCAATGTTTTTATGAAAGAACTCGATGGTACTGGTATGTATGAAACTGAAGAAGACGAGAGCTAGCAAGTGTGCATATGAATGGAAAATAATGTAATTGCTTCTACGTGATTTAAGTAATCTCAATTCCTGGTAATTTAAAAATGGATGTAAAAATATTTCTGGTTAGAATTCACTAGTTTACGATTCTTCAGCATTTCTGGAAATTTTGAAAAAAATAATATATTTTGGCAAGTGCTATTCATTTAAGATGTAACTGAGAAGCAAATTTAACGAAATGACAGATGTGACAGATCTTTACTTTGGATTCAATAATAATAATAATAATAATAATAATAATAAACAGCATTGTGATTGATACAATAGTGAATTACAAAACTCATCTGGCAAATCAACGAATCAGGATGACCCCTGGCAATCTTGCTTGTTTATGTAATCATTTTGTACGAAGCTTCTTTCGAAGATAAGTGACTCATAAAATGGAAATGTCGTTCGACTCCTGTAAATTGTCGAGGTACCCATACACCCCTTGCATCCCTCTAGGGGACACAAAGACACATACACATACATGAGTGAGTGAGAGAAATTTGGTATGTTATATGATATGAAATCATGTTATTTCTATAGTTTCTAGAATTCCTCCCCAATGGAAATTCCGTAAATACGATGATAAATATAAATATATGTAGACTTACATTATGTACCGGTAACATAAGTAAAACAGATGTATGTCTTCACGAATTATTTTATTACAATTAAGGATTGATTTTTGAAATTAGTTTGCAAGAAACTTTCCAGTAACTGTAACTGAGTTATTTTATAAAATGAGTAACTGTAAGTGTTATTTTGAGGCAAGTAAATGTAACTAGTTACCTTTTAAAAAGGAACTTTCCGAACACTGGATGAAAGTTTCAAAATATGAAAGTGACTGTGTATATTTCAGAAATGGGTATGTTTTAGGATGTAGTTTATACTTGTATTTTTTTTAAAAATAAAATTTGTATTAGTTTCATTGCATTTAAAAAAGCAAATTTTTGTTCCACACGCTGTATATATTATCAGAGGCATGGCATGTATGACAGCAGAATGTGAAGAAGTAAAAAGTTACTTAAATGAAATAACAGAATTACCATCTGAGTATATTGCAGAGGACATTCTTTTCTGCAGCCGGCAGAAGCAAAGAGGGTGGCTGTTTCCGCTACCCTGATGGGGTAATAAGAGGAGGGTGTTGCCAATGCAAGAAAAGATCAGGGGAAGACTTTGGAACAGTGCGCTACGGGGTTATTCATATGCCTGTTAAAGGGCCCTCTTACCATTCAGGCCTGCTGGAAACAAGCCAGTGTTTCACACTGGATTGGCAGAATAGAGCTAAATCCTGCCTAAAATGGGAATACTCTGAAGCAACTACAGCTAGGCTGCACAGCCAAGGATGGATTTAACTACAACTGAAACCGGTTAGGTAATAGATGAAAAGATAGTTCCTTGGTGTGATTCGTGATTTGGACAAATCTTGCACCAAAGAACTGAGTTGGCAACATTAGTACATACAGCTGGACTTCCCTTCCACAATTTAACAGATTCGGGTCTGGCCTCATAATACAGCATTTTTACCTCTGGTCTGCGGTTTTTGGTTGTTTTTCAAAAAATCATAGAAAAAATATTTCTAAATATTTTTAATTTGTTTTTATTTGCCACATATTTCTTAAATCTACAAAACTTCCTCTTTTCAATGAACAAAAATTTGTTAAATTTCTTTTCATTTTCAGACATTTTTTAATATTTCTTTCAGCAATGTTTTGTGAAGAAGAAAAAAAGTACAACATTGTAACAAATGTTAATATAGAGATATTTTAAGTTCGTAATCTGGAAATTTCAATAATTAACTACATAAACTATCAATACATCTTTTGAATCTTGCATAAGAATACTTCTCATGTGCACATAACAAAAAATAATTACAAATTACAAGTAATTATCTTTTGTATGAAAAAGTGGCTGCAAGACACGACCATATGATGTATCAGTTGGTTCTGCATCATCTGTAAAAATTAAACAAATAAATAAATAAAATAAATTTTCATTTGACATACACTATACAAAATAATAAATGGAAAAACTAAAAATACATCAGGGCATGTAGGAGAATCAAGCAAGAGGCAAGATGAATAGACCCAAAAAAAAATACCTCTTCTCACTTCATTCATAAAATACTAGAGTTTGCAACACTGTTTATATTGTCGACAATAATTATTACGAATATAACCTACCTTCCAAATCTTCAAATTCATCTGCATCATCAAAATCGTCGCTAACTTCAAACTCTGAGTCGGAATCCTCTACGCAGTCTGGATCTAATGACGCCATTCTAAACAATGCACAGTACAACAACCTGACAAGAGACGAAATACGAGCATAGCCCG
The DNA here is from genome assembly GCF_977018435.1 of Lepisma saccharinum. NCBI lineage: Eukaryota > Metazoa > Arthropoda > Insecta > Zygentoma > Lepismatidae > Lepisma > Lepisma saccharinum. Next base: position 2,153,504 of record NC_139256.1, read on the forward strand.
TTGTTCAATCGGCAAAGCAATTGCATACCGCCGGATGGGCTATGTCAGTCGTTCGTCCACATTGACTTTAAGTGCACTGCGGGCTACGCCCATCGTGAGACCCCAATGTGTTAACTGTCACTGGAGGAGCAGAATTCTGTCGTCTGCTCACCAAACAAATGTCAAACAGACCCAAGAAATATGTGGTTGTTCTTCTTCCCCTTTCCCCCTCAATTGAAAAGAAACACAGATGAAGAATTGACAAGACTCTACCACTATTCATTGGCTTTTCATGGTAACTGTCTCTACAAGTGTTTGTGGCTAAATCACAGAGTGGATTGGAAAAAAAAAAAACGAAGTGAAGATAAATCTGGATCGGAGGCATGTTGTTTTTTTGGGGAGGGGGTTGGAGATGATAACATCTACATCTAGCAGGCATAATTTGCCATACTGATGGCCAGTAACACTTTTGAAAAGTCACCCCAAACCACTGTCATAGTTCATAAATAATTTGCAATGTCTCTTCCTCACAGATCAAATTATTTTGGGGTAATAAGGCTCTTGTGACAGGAACATAGCATGGATCTGCTGCATCTGATTATTTAAATTTTGTTCTTCCCATTAAGGGATTATTCTCACTTCAGTACAGGCTGACTTATTGTGGTTAATTAAAAATATTTTAAATTCTTTAAAATTTAAACATCAATGTATGAACACACAGCTGTTTATTCTTAGTGTGCTGTGTGCATGGTGTGGTTTTAATATAAAACTTTTTTCTTTCCCACAAAGGTCTCGTTTCTGCAGAATTTGGAAGTTGAAAAAACCATAAATGGATTAAATGTGTCTGACGCAAGCCAAAAAATAATCAGAAGAAATGCTAGTACCAAAATTGAAGGTCATGTGACTTTCTTCAATGACGTCATTTCAAAAAATTTGAATTTGTATGGAAACCTAAGTGTGGGCGTGTTGTATGGCTGTAGCATTGATGAATGGATGGAAAATGCTATCTTCCTTGATGAATATATGTTTATCAGAGGTGGGTTATTTTCAAATCTTTCATAATGAATCTTTTTAAAATGATATTAGGTTATTTTCATAAACATAGAAAGTATTTTACCCATAATAGAACATAGCATATCATAATGGCTTAGAATTAGAAAAAGGTTTGTTATACAAAATTGATAATAAGAATATTAATTTGATTAACTAAGGAAATAAAAACAAGCAGTTAACATTGCTTATTAAATTATTCTTATTCGTTGCTTTGAGCATTTTTCTTCCATACACAAGTACTATTTCATACACCTGCAAATTGTAAATTTGTTTTTCTCGCAGTTTTCTAAATAGCCAGATGAAAATAATTAATGTATTTTGACATAATTGTAATCAACATTTCACTCCAAAAAATATAATATTCCTATACCGAGTGTTTCATAACTAATTGATGGGTTACAAAAATTTATTGCAAGTAAACTATTGAACTTAACGTTAATGAAACCAGTCCAGAATGATTGAGGAATGCAAACAGTTTGCATGTGTGTGTTTTGTTAAGCTGAGTTTTCATATCCCTGCCCTAGGTGACACTGAAATCACCTACATCACAAATGAGCAGGGCACAATTATTGTTTTCTGTTAAATTGTGGCTTTTGTGAGTTTAATTTGTAGAACTTAGCAATGCATATTGCTAATGTAACAGAATATTCTGTTAGACAAACACTTTTCAGATGTTGTGTGAATCATTTCTCACATGAAACTACTTCTTCAAACTGCTGTGAAACATAAACAAATAGGCTTAAACAATCAAAGATAATTTAAACATAAAAAAGGTCTATTTTTATAATAGCAGAACACTAGCGCCACTGGTGGTAGTTTGCAGAAACTTTTTCAGCAGCCCTCGGATAATAATGGAAAGTCAAATGAAAACCTTCATTTGTTTTTGTGGCTTACCTAGTAGATTTCTGTATGAAGGGTTGCACAAGTTTGCTGCATTTTATCAAAGACCTATTGCTGATCTACAACTTTGAGGAGTTAGTGCCTGTATACCTTAAGAAGAACAAGTCTTTGGGGTCCACGTGCAGTCACTTATGGGCCACTGCAAAGGCCTTTCCACCCATCTGCTTGAATACTGAGGCTATTGTCAAACTTTCTCCTCCATTAGTAAACTTGTTGGTGTGGTGCACAGAGACATTGCATTTTCATTTGCCGAGAAATTTCTGTAACTTTTAGGCTGACAGACAGCAACAAACCACTCCTCTTCACTTGTGCAAGTGTGTAGAGGCGGCGCCATCTTTAAAAATCACAAAATTTGCTTTTAAAAGCTCACTCGGTTAGTGTTGCAGCCTTGAGGTTGTTTTGTAAATAACAGTTGATCTCATGTAAATTTGAGCTGTATACAGTCTGCCCTACAATTTTTATTGGACTTCTAAGGTTTTCATTTGACTCTTGTAATACTATTTTAAGTTCTTAGTTTGGAAAGAATTTAGATAAGAAAAACATTTCTCTGTATGTAAGTGAAATGCTTTTACAATTTTTATTATAATCATTACAACTACTCAAGGGTCATTCATTCCATGCCAAATCTTCGCAGCTCCCAACTCGACCATCTCAGATTTTCATGAAATTTGGAAGCTTGGTAGAGGACATGATGTAACTTACATGTGTAAAATTTTAACTCTCACTGCTAGTGTATTCATACAGCAGGATTGGCAACTTCATAAAAACTCAAGTTTATGCTTACAAGGTCAACAAAAATAAATCATAACTTTGTTCTAATTATGGTATAACTTTCATCTTGGGCTTATTTTGAAGAAAGGAGAGCATAGTTTTTTATAAAAAATAGTCTAATATGAAAACATTTAAATTTTCATTTAAAGGTCACACGATGTGACCTTTGACCTTGAATATCTAAAAAAAAACAAAAAAAAACGTAATTTCAATTTTTGTGGAAATAAGGTATGTTATACAGTTTTCTAGAGGAAATCCTGAGCTATCAATTTGGTCCAGTGGCTTTAGGACGTAAATCACATAGTTTGTTACATATTTTCTGCTATTTGTGTCAGAAACCAACTTTTATGTCTATTCTAAAAGTTAAGTAAATAATTGGAGCTTTCTAATTCAATTAGGATTCAAGGTAGCTCCTTCAAATAAAAACCATAATTTAGCAAAATGTCTGCTCTAACATTTTTGTTATATTCACTTTTTGTGTACAATTCACAATTTTTTGAGATATTACGATGTGTATTCGGAAAGTAAGTACCGAAAGGATGTAAAAAATAAAGTAAAATAGTTTCGTATTTTTTTTATTTGCATTGCATTCTACAGACCTTAAACTACTTTTCTACATAGTTTCAACCATTGTTCAAGCATTTGTCATAGCGTGGCACTAGTTTTTGTATCCCATCATCATAGAAAGTTCCTACCTGTGACGAAAGCCATCCATGCACTGCTGCTTTGACGTCATTCTCATCGAAACGCTGACCAGCAAGAAACTTCAGATGAAGAAAGAGATGGTAGTCACTTGGTGCCAAGGCAGGGCTGTTGGCAGATGAACAAATTGTTCCCAGCTGAATGACGTGATGACATTTTGAGTTTGTTGGGCCGTATGTGGACAAGCATTGTCGTGAATCAACACAATGCCTTCCCTAAGCATTCCGCGTGTTTCGTTTTGAATTGCATGACGCAGCCGGATTAATGTGTCAAGCAGGCATCTTCGTTGGTGGTCTGTCCTCTAGGCAAGAATTCAACCATTGTTGCATTGAGAAAACAAATTACAGACCAGACTGCACAGTTGGCGGGCCGAATGATTTTCTTGAACATTTCAAACCTTCAGAAAACTACGAAGAAAAAGCATGACCTGCTCCCACGCATGCCTGTGGCTAACTAACGGATGAAGGACGTCAGCGAGAACTCACACGGTCGTGACTGCATCGCTACAGCGGCAAGCGCTGCCTATGGCCGTGTGCTACTAATATTGCTAGTTCAATCGGAAAGTGCTTTGGGGCGTCTAATTTGACAACAGCACCACCGGGGACAAACAACCAAAACCTGGCGACGTTCTTCTCGCCAGAGGTAAATAATATCAAAAGATTGGGAAATGACACAGTTCTGAAATCATCTCCTCACTTATTAACTTTCCTGAATATTCCGTATATGAGTATATCCTTGATCATCATAATCTACTATTTACAATGTTATTTATTTCTTATATACATTTTTATACTCTTCATTTACTTATTTCCTATTTACTATAATACATATAATCATCTTTCTCCTTCTGATTTCTAAAATCAACACTTTTTCTCGTTCTTTGGCACGCTGCCATCTGTCGTCGCTCACACAAAATATTCTGTCTCGCCTTTGTGATTGTGTTGGCCAATCGATAACGTGACACAATATCCCTCTTCTGCAACTATGCTCGCCTGATGCTAAACATGCATAATTTCCCCAAGATAGTCTTTACTTCATGATGTCCTGCCAATCGTAATTTGCGTTTCACTTTTCTTCGTCCTTTCCTCTTACGGATTATCAGTTAAGTCAGATTTTCCAATTTCAAGAGATTCTCTTCATCTTTCCTAAGTTGTTGACCTTCTAACAACATCTAAATTGTCCATATCAGCCACAAGAATTCTTCACATCAGCATTAATTGCATATCAGCATGTATCTCGATAAATTTTTCCTGGTCCGCCTTCGACCTACTCTTGACATCAAAATCTTTCTGTGCCTCTGTTGCACTACTCTTGACATCAAAACATTTCTGTGCCTCTTTTGCACTTCTCTTGGCATCAAAACATTTCTGTGCCTCTTTTGCACTTCTCTTGGCATCGAAACATTTATGTGCCTCTCTTGCACTTTATCACGATACACAATGACTTTCATCTTCTAGACGTACAAAGAATTTGTTTCACTGATAATATTCGATCTTCTTTCATATTATCTTCTCCTTTTTCCTGAGAGTTTTTCTTTCAAAATTGACTTCTTTCTAAGCATAACTGTTCTATCTTCTTTGTTCTTCTTAACGACATTGAAAAGTTTACTTCTATTTTTGTATATTACTTCTTTGGCATTTTTTCTTTTACAAATTTTGATTTTCAAATTCGATCTTTCACTATCAGTCTCATCATTCATAGGGGGTGGTGACATAAATTAGCACTCATTGTTCTTTCCTAAGATATCACTTGCAGAATAGGTTTTCCTCCAACAATGGCTAATTCCATTCTCTCTGGCCCTCAGGGGACAGCGCCTGAACACTTCACCCACCTCCCGCCAGAATTATAACCTCCGCCTACACCAGTCCCTGGTTAACCGTGGATATCCCTCCATCCTGGTCACCAAGCAAATATCACGAGCTGCCTCACATACCACTACCACCAAGAAACCTGCTGCCACCAACCCACCTGCACCCATCACCCAATATCATCCCCACCTCAACAAAATCAGGCACACACTGCACTCTCTTCTCCCAATCCTCCACAGTGATCCCGAAACCAAAAACATATTTCCCGACAAACCCAGGGTGGTTTTCAAATGCCCCCCTAACCTCCAAAACATCCTGGTCCACAACACTCCTTCACCACACATCCAACACCCCCCTGCCCATAAATGCAACCGACCCAGGTGCAAGACCTGTCCCATCCTCATCACTTCTCACACCCTCCAGGTGCACACGGCCACTGACAAATTTACCCTCCATCCCAAAGGGACCTGCCATGCCTCAAACCTTATCTACATCCTCACCTGCAACATCTGTGGTGATTTTTACCTGGGGGAAACATCAACGGCCCTCAACCTCCGCATCAATAACCACCGCTCCTCCACCCACAACCTGGACTTCACTGTCGCCGTCCACACCAACCACCACAACATCAGTTTCAACGACTGCTTCCGGGTAGCGATCATCCACCTCCTACCCCAACCAGCCAACACCTCTGTTCGCAAAAGATGGGAGAGGGCCTATATATCGGCCATGAGTGCAACCACTCCACCTGGCCTGAACAAGGTCACCCAGTAATGCCCAACCCTCACCCACCCTCCCGCCCTCCCTCCCAACTCATCCTACACACTCACAGTTTACGACGAGCCTGGTGACGAAACAGTGTTTTTTTCGTTCTACGCACCGCTTCTTCTTCAATGGGGACCTGGCAACTCTGCAGGACCCCAACTTCCGGTTCCGTCTTCTGTTTCTTCTCACACCGATGATGCTATAAATTAGCGAAAATTTTGAATTTTCCTACTGTCCGGTGAGTGTTTCCTTTTACCTTATTTGATTTATATATATATATATATATATA